>NW_026294595.1:31186945-31786945 GCF_007827085.1 Peromyscus californicus insignis
GCTCATGTAAGTGTCTTTGGAAACTTTGCCATTATACCTTCAAGGAATGATACCCAAACTTGTGTTACAAGTGTCTTCAACCAGCCATTCCATCATTTTCTCAATCCAGGGGCTTCACATTGATAGACAATGTGGTAAGACTGGTGAATTCTATGAACACAGACCCACTGTCATACTTCTTTGTTTTCTTTCTGTAAAGTGAGATCCTTGATGCTAAACAATGCTATGTGGAATACAACGGCGGGTGAGGCATGCTGGAAGTCCAGGGATAATAATTTCGGTAGAAGCCAAGTTGTGTGCTGGGAAGGTAAATCCAAAGCAAACATCTATTCCAAGCAGAACAGGACACTGTCCCTTCAGTGATGGAAGTAATCCAATGTGTCACTCTGCCACTGTGGGGCTGGCTGATCATAACAGGGGACGGTATCCTAGCAAAAGGACTTAGTACTGGTCTCTTCTGGAGACTGTAGATGTAAACATCTGAATGCTTGTAGACTGAGCATTCAGCAGTTGCTACAGCCAGGTCAGCCTTGGTGAGTGGAAGGCCATGCTGGCTAATCCCTATCCCTAACAGAATGGCCACTTTGTTCATGAGCTAATTGGGTAATGACACTAGTGGCTGGGGAAGGTGACTAGCTGGTAACTATGACTTATTTTATCCTCTGGGTTATTAAAATTCTCTGGATACTCCCAGTCTTGATGAGCAGATCTTACTTACATCACAAATACACTCTAATATTTCAACCTCCCTAAGCCTTTTGATGCCTTTCACTACAATTTATCAATTCTGCCATTTCAGTCTGTTTAGTATAAGAAATATTGTGGTCCACATTTCAGTCAATAAAACAAACTATTAGAGATTTTGCTACTCCGTTAAACTACCGAGTCTGGAATTTCTGCCTGTAGATTAGTATCAACAAATTTGGCCTCATCTAACTGTAACTACTATTCTACTATATATTCTCTTACTACTATGGTGTGTGTGTGTGTGTGTGTGTGTGTGTGTGTGTGTGTGTGTGTGTGTGTGTGCTCACACGCACGTGCGTATGTGTGTGTATTCAGGTATATTGGGGGGAATGGAACATCCATACGCATATTCAACTTGGTAGACTCAGTCCAGGCAGGTCCAGTCCCCTCCTCCCAGGCTTCGACAAGTATCCCTGTATAAGCCCCAGGTTTCAAACAGCCAACTCATGCACTGAGTACAGGACCGGGTCCCACTGCCTGGATGCCTCCCAAACAGATCAAGCCAATCAACTGTCTCACTTATCCAGAGGGCTTGATCCAGTTGGGGGCTCCTCAGCTATTGGATGGCCAAACACCCTAATTGCCGTGCTAGAAACCCCATCCAATGACTGAGGGAACTGGATGCAGAGATCCATGGCCAGGCCCCAGGTGGAGCTCCAGGAGTCCAATTGGCGAGAAAGAGGAGGGTTTGTATGAGCGAGAACTGTTAAGACCAAGGTTGGATAAAGCATAGGGACAAATAGCCAAAAGAATAGCCATTCTTTAGGCTCCCTCACCTCACAGCACAGTAGAGATGGCTCTGGTGGCATGGGCACTGGTGAGTCAGCCCGAGGTCATGAGCACAGAACTGGCCCCTCCCCTTGCCTGTGCAGTGGCCGAGAGCTGGCCATGCCCTTCACCTGAGCAAAGTGGGAGAGCTGGTCCTGGTGTAATAGGCATATGAGAGCAGGCAGGCTGACCAACGCAGCTACTATCCAAGCCCATATCCTGGGCTCTGAGTTGGCCCATCCCATCATCCACTCCATCTAAGAACTGCTGGAGCATGTAAAGGCACTGGCCCTGCAGAACCAAAGTTACAAGATCTCCATGACACAGGGCAACAACAGGATATCCGAGAGGAGTCCCAGTGTAGCTCCAGCATTGATAGTGTTGCAGAAGCCAGAGGTCTTGAACCAGACCAAAGGCTCATTGCAATGAACATTTGCAAATAAAGCTATCTGGGGAAAAGGGTAGATTGGGTGACACACTGTGACACATTGCAGTTTCCACTGAAAGACTTTTTTAAAAATATAATTTGAATTCTTATTTTTTAAGTTTTAATTTAGTATTTTTATTTTCTGTTTGCTTTAGGGGGGAAGTTGCAAGGGCAGAGGACAGATATCGAGGGACAGGGAGATGAATGGGATTGGGGTGCTTGATATGAAATTTACAAAAAAAAATCAATGAAAAGTAAAAAAAAAAAAAATACTCACTCTTGAGTTACATTTCCGGCTACTCTTTAAAGCTTGCTGATACTTGAATTTAAATTTAAGTCTAAAAGTCAAAGCATGGTAGTTCCCAAAGTGAATCAGCAAAGTTTTGTAATGCAGTTAATTTAGGAATATATTATAGGTGCATCAGACAAAGTAGGGTTAATTTCTATAAGCCAAGACACAGATAGGATGCTTTGATTACACAACCTGGGAATTCAGTCTTTAGCTTCACTTCGATGTTCCCAAATGTCCCCACTCTAATTATTAGAATCCCATTCCTGCCCAGTGAGGTTAGAATTCAGTTTTCTTTTTATTCAGGAGAATGAAACCGTAGGTTCAGTTTTCCAGTATCTCATTCTGATAGGTATAGAGACTAAATATTTCTTTCAAGTGTAAGTAGAGACTTTCAGGCCACTTGTGCTGACATTAAACTGGAAATTTGAACTCAGGACTCATCCTTTTCATTCCATGTTTTCTTAAGTGAATTTAGGAACAATCTAATGAAATATTTAGTTTAACTGAAATGTTCAAGTATTGAATGTATAGCTACCAAGAACGCCACACTTTATAGGCATTTGATTAAGAGTATTCAATGGTGGTGTTTTACATATAATCGTTTATTGCCACTTCATACTCTGGGCTACAAGTACACTTTTATTTATTTATTTATTTATTTATTTATTTATTTATTTTGTTTTTAAATTTTTATTTTTATTTTGCAATACAATTCAGTTCTACATATCAGCCATGGATTCCCTTGTTCTCCCCCCTCCAGCCCCCCCTCACCTTCCCCCCAGCCCACCCCCCATTCCCACCTCCTCCAGGGCAAAGCCTTCCCCGCGGACTGAGATCAACCTGGCAGACTCAGTCCAGGTAGGTCCAGTCCCCTCCTCCCAGGCCGAGCCAAGTGATCCTGCATAGGCCCCAGGTTTCAAACAGCCAACTCATGCAATGAGCACAGGACCTGGTCCTACTGCCTGGATGCCTCCCAAACAGATCAAGCCAATCAACTGTCTCACCCATTCAGAGGGCCTGATCCAGTTGGTGACTCCTCAGCCATTGGTTAATAGTTCATAGGAAGAAGCAAAGTGCTAGAGAGGCCCACAGAAATCCACAAAGATACCCCCACAACAGACTGCTGGCAATGGTCGAGATACAGCCCGAACTGACCTACTCTGGTGGTGGGATGGCCAAACACCCTAATTGTCGTGCTAGAAACCCCATCCAACTACTGAGGGATCTGGATGCAGAGATCCATGGCTAGGCCCCGGGTGGATCACTGGGAGTCCAATTAGCGAGAAAGAGGAGGGTTTATATGAGTGAGAATTGTTGAGACCAAGGTTGGATAAAGCACAGGGACAAATAGCCAAACGAATGGAAACACATGAACTGTTTGTTTGTTTTTTGAGACAAGGTTTCTCCGTGTAGTTTTGGTGCCTGTCCTGGATCTCTCGAGGCTGGCCTCGAACTCACAGAAATCTGCCTGGCTCTGCCTCCCAAGTGCTGGGATTAAAGGTGTGTGCCACCACTGCCTAGCCACAAGTACACTCTTATCATTGAAAACTTCTTTAGTCCTTTAAATCAAATCAGATTGAAGAACCAATTCTAGAAAACACTGAACCAATTCAGAAAACTCATCCCTAAGGTTCTATTTATGTAGAATTATACTACAGTCATCAAAGTCAGAATTTCACCAGTGAAACTGTACTATTAACTTGTATATTTGTTTATTGCAAATAATCCCCTTATGTGATTGTTCTCTACAGAATTACTCTTCTATCTTATCAAGCATTTATGAGACAATAGTTACTGATATTGGAGAGACAAAAATGGGGATGAATGAAAAACACTGAAAAATACTGAAGTACCAGCAATGATTTTTTTTGAAGCAGGGTTTCTCAGTGTAGCCCTGGCTGTCCTGGAACTCACTCTGTAGACTCACTGGCCTCAAACTCAGAGATCTGCCTGAAGGGTTACTTAGAGGAACAGAAATGACTCAAAGACAGTTGCATTACTAAAGCCCACCCCAGCATGGGTGACAGGTCACAAAGCTGGGAACCTGGAACACACTGCACAGCCTGCAGGCATCTCTACATGTTGGAGAGTTCCTTTCCAGATGCCTCAGTTGGTCTAACCCTCTTCCAGGAAGCTCTGCTGCTTTCTACTTCTTCCAGGTTGCTGGTCTGATGTCAATGTCTTCTTTGCAGTGTGGCTTGATTGAATCTTCTTTGCAGCTTTTATGGCAGTGGGTCGAATGACCCTTTCACAGGGGTCCCATATCAGGTATCCTGCATATCAGATATTTACATTACGATTCATAACAGTAGCAAAATTACAGTTAGGAAATAGTAATGAAGATAATTTTATGGTTGAGGGTTACAGTAACATGAGAAACTGTATTACAGGGTCACAGCATTAGGAAGGTTGAGAAGCTCTGTTTTATTGCTTAAACTGTCAGGGCAAGGCCTAGGGAATCTGGTCAATTTCAGAGACTTCCTGAAGCTATTTTGAGTTGTTTACCCTTCTGCTTGAGGAGCTTTCCTGTAGGATGGAATGTTTCAATCAGGGAGGTGCACAACAAGGTCTGTTGCAGATAATCACAGGTGTTATCCAAACAAGATTGAGGCCCTCTTTTACTGTCGAGGAGATTCAAACCTAGTCATTCCCAACCTCTGTCTCTGACTGTCTTTCTCCTCCATCTTCCAGAATAGTCCCTGAGCCTTGGGAGAAGGGGTGTGATATAGATGTCCCATTATAGCTGAGCACTCCAGAGATACTCATTCTTTGCACTTTAACAAACAAATCAGTTGATGAGTGTCTGCATCAACTGCTGTCTGTAGCATAAATAAGCTTCTCTGAGGAGGACAGAGAACTGTCTTGATATATGTGTGAGTAGGGATGTCTTTAAAGGGTAGTGTGATACTATATCCATTTAGCAAAATAACAGTAGGCTCACTCCTGGGGAGTATAGCTCCCTGGCCATGGGTTCTTGGTCAGATTTACAGAATCAGATCTGAGTTTCTTTTGTAGAGAGGGCCTTAAATCAAATCATAATGTGGTTTGTTACCCCTGTAACAGTGGTGTACCCATTGTACCTATGGTATTACAGTGTACTTTAAATGATGCAAAAAAGAATAATACAACAGTTCCCACTATCCAGATACTTAATATGTACAGTAAAGAATTAACTCAGCAAGATGACAGTGCATTAACCCTATACATTCCAATGATGGTATTCATCCTTGATTGGCTCTTACGAGATAACCAATAATCCTTTTGAATATAGTGCCTAAAAGAATGTCTCTGTACCTGGTGCATTGATCCATACCAAACAGCTTATGTTAACAATATAATTTATGGCAAATGCCTGCTTTTGTTGACCTGGTCTTGGACTATTCTATAGTTTGATTTCTGATCTGATGTGCTGGAGACTGAATAGTAAAGATGTGATCATATTGGTGTTGATGCCTACTGATGTAACTGACCCCAGGTACCAAAGCCTGGGTAAATTTCCCTTGTTGGAAATACTTTGTTCACACTACCATGCTGGGACAGTTAGGTGATGGGGGAATGTCTTTCTGTAAGCTGTGAATATGTGTTGCTCTGATTGGTTGATAAATAAAACTGTTTGGCCTATGGCAAGGCAGCTTAGAGGCAAGGTGGGAAATTCAAAGAGAGAGACAGGAAGAAGATAGGGAGAGAGGCCAGCAACCTGCCTAAGGAGCAACATGTAATGAGATGCAGGTAAAGCCACAGAACATGTGGTGATACATAAATTAATAGTTATGGGCTAATTTAAGACATAGGAACTAGCTAGCAAAAAGCTTGAGCCATGGCCATGCAGTTATAATTAATATAAGCTTCTGAATGATTATTTTATAGGCGAGCTGCAGGGCTGCTGGGTCATGGTGGGACCCGGAGAAAACTTCCAACTACAGTTAGTTATTGTTTGCATGACACCACTGGTAAAGGACAAGTGTATTTGTTTTTTCACAGTCGGCCCTATGTATCACTTGTATTGTGATAGATCTCCAACCCTTGCTGAAGCTCCAACCCTCTCTCTCTCACAAACATTTCCCTTGATTAAACTTGACATGTCTAGTCACTTTGATATCTGCTTAGTTATGATTTCTATTGCTGTGAAGAGACACTGTGATCTCACCTCTTTTTTTTTTCATTTTTCTTTATTGAGAAATTTTCTACTCACTCTACATACCACCTATAGATCCCACTTCTTCCCTCCTACCAGCCCCCAGCCCTCCCTCCCAAGCCACCCTACATCCCCAGAACCCCAAATCAAGATCTCCCATGGGGAGTCAGCAGAGCCCGGCACACTGAGCCTAGGCAGGTCCAAGCCCCTCTCCACTGCACAAGGCTGCGCGAGGCATCACACCACAGGCACCAGGCTCCCAAAAGCCTGCCCATGCACCAGGGACAGATCCCGATTCCCCTGCCTGGGTGCCCCCCAAACAGTTTGAGCCAAACAACTGTCTTCCATATCCAGAGGGCCTAGTCCAGTCCCATGGGGGCTCCACAGCCACTCGTCTACAGTTCATGGGCTTCCACTAGTGTGGCAGTTCATCTCTGCACATCTTTCCATCATGATCTCGATGTCTCCCGCCTGCAGAATCCCTCCTCTCTCTCATGGATTGGATTCCTGGAGCTCAGCCTGGTGCCTGGTTGGATTTCACAACTCTTTAAAGGAAAACATTTAATTGAGTGGCTTACAGTTTAGAGGTTCAGGCCATTATCATCATGGTGCAACATGGTGGCATGCAGGCAGACATGGTGTGGGAGAAGTAGCCAAGTGTCCTACATCTTAACTTGAAGGCAACAGGAAGTAGTCTGTCTCACTAGGCATAACTTGAGCATATATGAGACCTCAAAGCCTGCCTCCACAGTGCCACACTTCCTCCAACAAGATCATACGTATTACAACAAGGCTATACCTTGTAATAGTGCCACACCCATCGGGGGCCATTTTCTTTCAAACCACTACAGCATCTGATTCTCAAAAGAACTGAACCACCTACTTCAAGTTGCTTTATGCTTTTTAAGATTTGTTTTATTTGTAATTATGCATATGTGTGTGGGGAGGTATGGGACAGGTATTCACATGAATGCAGGTGCCTGCAGAGGTCAGACATGGGCTTTGAATTTCCTGCAACTGGAGTTATAGGTAGTTATAAGATTCCTGATTGTGGGTGCTGGGAACAAAAATTTGGTTCTATGCAAGAGTAGCATACATTTTTTTTTATTTAAAAGATTTTTTCCCATTTTACATACCAACCACAGTTTCTCCTCCCTCCTCTCCTTCCACTGACCCCCTACTTCCCCCCCCCCCATCCATTCCTCAGAGAGGGTAAGGCCTCCCATGGGAGTCAACAAAATCTGGCATATCAAGTTGAAGCAGGACCAAGCCCCCTCCCCGCTGTATCGAGGCTGAGTAAGGCATCTCTCCATAGGGAATGAGCTCCAAAAAGCCAGTTCATGCACTACAGATAAATCTTGGTCCCAATGCCAGTGTCCCCACAAACTGCTCAAGCCATACAACTGTCATGTGCATTCAGAGGGCCTAGTTTGGTCCCATGCAGGTTTCCCAACTGTCAGTCCAGAGTCAGTGAGCTTCAACTAGCTCGGGTCAGCTTCTCTGTGGGTTTCCCCATCATGATCTTGTCCCCTTTGCTCATATAATCCCTCCTCCCTCTCTTTGACTGGACTCTGGGAGCTCCACCCAGTGCTTAGCTGTGGATCTCTGCATCTGCTTCCATCAGTTACTGGATGAAGGTTCTATGATGACGATTAGGGTAGTCTTCAATCTGATTACAGAGGAAGGCCAGTTCAGGGACCTTCTCCACTATTGCTTGGAGTCTTAGCTGGAGTCATCCTTGTGGGTTCCTGGGAATTTCCCTATCACCATGTTTCTCTCTAACCCCATAATGGATCCCTCTATCAAGATATCTTTTTCTTTGTTCTCCTCTGTCCCTCTCCCAACTTGACCATCCCTTTCCCTATGTTCTCTTGCCACCTCCCCTTAGCTCCTCTCCTTCCTCCCCATGCTCACTCAGGAGATCTTATCTGTTTTCCCTTCCTAGGGGGATCCATGCATGTCTCTCTTGGGGTCTTCCTTTTTATCTAGCTTCCCTGGTTATCCTTTGCTTTAAATCTAATATCCACTTATGAATGAGTACATACCATGTTTGTCTTTCTGGGTCTGGGTTACCTCACTCAGGATGATTTTTCTAGTTCCATCCATTTGCCAGCAAATTTCATGATATCATTTTTTTCCCCAGCAGAGTAATACTCCATTGTGTAAATGTACCACATTTTCTTTATCCATTCTTTGGTTGAGGGGCATCTAGGTTGTTTCCAGGCTCTGGCTATTACAAATAATGCTGCTATGAACATAGTTGAGCAAATGTCCTTGTGGTATGATTGAGCATCCTTTGGGTATATACCCAAAAGTGGTATTTCTGTATCATAAGGTAGATTGATTCCCAATTTTCTGAGAAACGGCCATATTGATTTTCAGAGTGGCTGTACAAGTTTGCACTCCTATCAGCAATGAAGGAGTGTTCCCCTTACTCCACATCTTCTCCAACATAGGCTGTCATTAGTGTTTTTGATCTTAGCCGTTCTGACAGGTATAAGATGGTACCTCAGAATTGTTTTGATTTGCATTTGCATTTGACTAAGGATGCTGAGCAATTCTTTAAGTGTTTTTTGGCCATTTGAGATTCTTCTGCTGAGAATTCTCTGTTTAGATCTGTACCCCATTTTAAAAATTGGATTATTTGGTATTTTGCTGCCTAGTTTCTTGAGTTCTTTATATATTTTGGAGATCAGCCCTCTGTCAGATGTGGGGTTGGTGGAGATCTTTTCCCATTCTGTAGGCTGCTGTTTTGTCTTATTTACTATGTCCTTTGCCCTACAGAAACTTCTCAGTTTCAAGAGGTCCCATTTATTAATTGTTGCTCTCAGTGTCTGAACTACTGGTGTTATATTTAGGAAGTGGTCTCCCGGTAGCACACCTTTTTAGCCACAAGACATTCAGCCCTGTCTTAGTTAGGTTTCTATCGCTATGAAGAGACACCATGACACAGCAACTCTTTATAAAGGAAACATTTAATTGTGGTGAGTCACTTACAGTTAAGAGGTTCAGTCCATCATGGCAGGGAGCATGGCAGCATGCAGGCAGATAGGGTGTTGGAGCTGAGAGTTCTTATATTTTGATTCAGAGGCAACAGAAAGTCCATTGATACAGTTGGCAGTATCCTGTGCATATGAAACCTCAAAGCCTGCCCCCACAGTGACACACTTCCTCCAGAAGGCCATACCCATTCCAACAAAGCCACATCTCCTAATAGTGCCATTCCCTATGAGAGTGTGTGATTATGGGGGCAAATCACATTCAAACTACCACAAACCCCAAATTGCTTTATTTTTAATTATGCATCATGTGTTTGAAATGTATCCAAATGTTGGTACAGATTCTCCTTGATCATATATTTTAACTGTTGTGTAGTATTGTAAATGTACTGCAACTAATTTCCCCATTGTTCTAATTTATAAAAGTTATTTAAAAACTGTTGAATGGAATATCCTTGTACATGTTTCCTGGTGCTCATTTGCAAATGCTAGGGTATATATTCATACATTGAATCAATTTTATTTGCATCTTATTCCATACTAGGTATTGGTGAGGGCAAGTATCCTTGTCTAAGTGTGACATTAATATTTGCAATATTTTATCATTTGTATGGCATTCATGGTGGCTTTTCAGAGGATCCTTTTCCAGTTTTAGGAAGCATTCTTTTCCTACTGTGTGAATGTGAATGTTTTTGATGAACAGAAATCACAACTTATCAAACGAGTCTCTGTATTCACCAAGATGCTTTCATTTAATCAATTTGTTATAAATTGTACTAACAGATTTAAACTTTTTGCATTTTGTGAAACTTTCCCTAAATTCTAAGTAAACCATATTTCACTCTTCAAAAGGTTATCCACTGAGGAGGGCCACAAAATCACACTGTTGAGAATTCTGAATGACCTGGAGCATAGCCTGACTGCTAAGCCAGGTTTTTTCTCTCACAGAATTTTGTATTAAATTCTCACTGTAGAAGGTCGTGATTTCTCTCAGCAGGTAAAGACTGCTACCAAGACTAATGACCTGAGTTCATCTCTGGTACTCACAGAGTGGAGAAATTCCCACAATTCACCCCTTGACCTGCACTCATGGAAATACAAACTCTACACAATTGATAGAGACAAAATATCATTACTGGTGTAGGTGTGAACTATTCTGAGCACTATGGAGGTTTCTCAAAAGCTAAAAGTAGATCTACCACGTGGCTCAGATATTCCACTCCAGGGTATTCACCCAAAGAACTTCAAGGCAATGTATCACAGACCTGCTTGTACATCACTGTTTGTTGAAGCACTATTCACAATGGTTAAGCTATGGAACCAACTCATGTGTCTAACAACACCCGAATAGAGAAAATGTGGTGTGTATACACAAAGGAATTTTTTTAACCTATAAATAAGAAAGTGACATCATTTTCAGGAAAAAGTTTACAAATGCAGACAATGATATTAAGCAGAGTGAGATAGTTTTATATTTGTATGGTATTTGTCACTTCTAGATTCTTTTAATTTGTGATCATCTATTTTATGCAGATGCATGAAGTCATCTAAGTATATATACAAGGAAAGTAGATACAAAACTGTCTGGGAGAACAAAGGGACTAGTGGAGGGGAGAAAGATGAGAAGAATGGGGATGAGGAGAATGCACCTAATATACAATATATATGTGTAGGAAAATGTCCTTATACGACACAGTACCACATACAATGAGAATTGAGAATTGTTTTTAATTTTTAACCACATTTCATTTATTTATTTATGCATGTGCATGCACACACATGCACACACATGCCCTCCCCCCCCCCCACACACTGATGGTTACACACATGCCATGGTCCATGAGTGGTCACATGGGTTGGTTTGTCATCTTTGTCTTTTTTGCCCTATATTTGGGAAGATATTACCAATTTATCTTTCAAAATTCCAGTCAGGGTTTTTACCTTTCCCCATCGTGTTGAAGAATTACAAGTTAAAATGATTTAAATGTTTCTTTTCCAAATAACACTGCACTCTTATGATGCTTCCCCATTTCTACCTGAATCTCCCTGTAAAAGTTTCATTTCTTTTCTTTTGTGTTGGACAGTCTGGTTTCATGAAAATTGCTTTGTACTTTGCTTGTTCTTGTCCTTTTTGGTTAGGGTTTTCCCCCAAAGTGGGTAATAGTGATTTCCTCTTCATAATGAATAATAAGGCAGTAAATATCCCAAAAGAAAGAAAATGTGATTAAAAAGTTACCTAGAGTATATGACCAAGAAAAAGGAAATCATAAGTTCACTTAAAGACTTCTGCACAGATGTTCAGTGTTATTAGTAATAAGCAAAACAGAGAAACAACCCAACTGTCTATCAACTGATTAATGAGTAAATACCACAGTACATATACACATAACAGAATATGAAGGGTCCATGAGGGCTCAACCATACACAAAGAACTACAGGCAACCAAAGAATCCTGAGAACAGGAGGAATAGCCTTCCCCAGGGGGAGAGCATACCAATTGGTTATCTAATATCAAATGGTCAGCCCTGAAAACATACATACACCTAACACTATGCAGACTGAGAAAGTTTTATTTAGGAATGTGTGTGTGTGTGTGTGTGTGTGTGTGTGTGTGTGTGTGTGTGTGTGTGTGTGTGTATATATATATATATATATATATATATATATATATATATATACATGCATGCAATCACAATTAATAAAGAAAGAGAGCATGGAATTGAAACAGAACAAGGAAGGGTATTTGAGGGAGTTTGAGGGTTTAGAGGGAGGAAAAGGAACTGAGAAATGTTATAAAATCTAATCCCAAAGAAGTTTAAAAGGGGGCATAGTACTTGTATATACTACAATGTTCATTACTTTAAAAATGGTGATCTTAAGCAAAGGAAGCCAGGTGGAAGAGAACATAACTGTTTAAAAAAATTATATGATTACACTTACATAAACACATCCAGAATAGACAACTCCAGAGACATAGAGTAGATCAATAGTTCCAAGAGAGCAAGGGCATAGGATTGCTAGTAGATACAGGTTTATTTTCACAGTGAAGCAATTTTCTTAGATTTGATATTTCTGGCAGGAGTGGTACAACATTGTAAATATACTAGTATATTCTAAATCTGTAGTCTTGTTCAGTTACCCATAATTGTGTGTGTGTGTGTGTTTGTGTTGTTAATTGTAAGTTCACTGTATATAAGTAATATGAGTATTTTTAGATCTCTGTCAACTAGTCAAGTTCTCTTGCCTGTAGGTAGGCTTGTTTGCCAGTGTTCTAGATCTAAATGAGAGAAGAGGACCAGGTATCTCAACATTGAGTCATAACTTGTAGTTGCTCACCTTGGTTTCCCTTCTGTTCCCTTCTCTGACTCTGCCCGGCATTACCAACCAGTCCAAAGCTTTCTTTACTTTCTCACAGAGGGAACTTGCGGTCTCCAGTCCAGGAGAAAGTTGTACACCTGGTGAGAGTTGTTCTGAAACAGGATCTGCAGTTGTCTTTATGACCTTAGCTCCACTTTCGTCCCATGCTCAGCGATTCCCAATGCCTCAGCCCTAAGGTGCTTTAAAGTTGGTTAGATAAACTGGGTGGCCTTTCGGCACTCTTTTAAAAGTCATCTGTCTCTATGATGCTCTGATGGTTACTGTCTACCAGCATCCCACTTTCCATAATTTTATCACAATGCCTCTCCCTCTCTCTTCTAGACAAATCCACCAGAAAACCACAAACAAAACCCTCTTTTGCTATTACTTTAATGGTATTTTGGGAGTTAACATGTAATCTTTGCTTAGAACTCATTGATCCAATCTCTGAGGATAATCTATCTAGTGTGTCTAGAATAATGCCTACCTGAAAATTATATTACAGAACTAATGATATTATGCTGAACTTGCTATATTTGCACTTCACTTCTTTTTTTTTTCAAATTTAGTTTTTTATTGATTCTTTGTGGATTTCACATCATGCATCTCAACCTCTCTCATCTCCCCATCCCTTCCCATCTGCCCTCTATCCTTGCAGCACCCTCTCCCAGGATAAAACAAGATAAAATTTAGAAGAAAAGGGAAAGAAAAGAAAACAAAAATCTTGCTGTGGAAACTGTAGTGTGACACAGTGAGTCACACAGTCCTTTAGTCCATATATTGTTACTTTCAAGTGTTCATTGCAATGAGTCATTGGTCTGGTTTGAGGTCTCTGGTTTTTGCTACGTCATCAATACTGAGCCCTCATTGGGGCTCCTCTTGGATATCCTGTTGTTGTCCTGTGTCATGGAGATGCTGTAACTTTGGGTCTGCAGGACAGACCATCTTCTTCACGTGCTCCAGCAGATCAAAGGTGGGGTAGATAATGGGATGGGCCAACTCATAGCTCTGGTTCTGGGTCTGGGTGGTTGCTGGGCTGGTCAGTCCACCAGCTCTCCTTCATCCTCAACACCAGGGTGAGCTCTGCAGTACTGCCCTGGCTAGCTTACTCTGTGTAGTAAGCAGCAGGGGGTAGGGCTGATTATCCTGCTTTCATGTCCTTGGGGACACCACCATGGCCAGCCCTACTTTGTTGCCTATCGAGATGTGAGGGCCACTTTACCTAGAGCTGCAGTTAGTGAGAGGCAGGACCAACTTTCTTACTCTAGTGATCACGGGGGCAGCTCTCCCACCTACCACAGGCCTTGACGGGCATGAGGGGCCTTCCCTCTCCCACACCACCATATGGTAGACGTGGTATGGGGCTTGGTCGCTCACACTCACATTTTCAGGTCCAGCTCACCCACACCTCCATCAACGGGGTCAACTCTACTATGTTGCCCAATTGAGGTGCAGGGCCCACTCTCCCTAGTTCTGCATCTGGTGCGGGGCAGGTTCATCTCTCTCATCTGCCACAGATGGCAAGGGGTGGGAGGGGGGAAGGTATCATTTCCTTTTCCTCATCACCACATGGCAGACAAGGGGTCCAGGGCCAGCTGTCCCACTCTCACAACCTTAGGACTGGCTCACTTGTGCCCCCACCAACAGAGTCAGCACTAGTAGGGTGCCCAGGTGAGGTGGTGCAGGGCCTGCTCTTCTGAGTGCTGTAGGTATCGAGGGGTGAGAGGCAAGAAGGGGCATCTCTTCCCTGCCCATGCTGCATGACAGATGAGAAGTGGGGTTAGTTTTCCCACATTTATGCCCCCAGAGTCTGCTCACCTTCACTATCACAAGTAGAGTCAGCTCTACTGAGTTGCCCAGGTGAGGTGTAGCGCCTGCTTTTCCCAGCACATGTTGACTGTTGTCATTTCATTATTCAAGTCTTGTATAGGCAATGACATGGTTGATGTTTCATGGTGCAGCACCCTATTCATGTCTAGGAGACACTATCTAGTAGCAGGTGTTCAGGTCCTCTGGCTCTTAAAATCTTTTCTTCCCCCTTTCTGTAATGATTTTTGAGCTTCAGATATAAGGGTTGCATTATAAATGTTACAGTTGGGGATGGGCACCCCATGGTCAATGCTCTGTATTCTGATCAGTAGTAGATCTCTGTAGTAGCCTCCACCTGCTACAAAAAAAACAAAACCATGTAGTATAGGATGTAAAGCAATAACACTGAGTCATTATTGAACCCACAACATCAAAGTTTCTATTAGTCAAGAATTTCTGGGCAAAAGTTCCCAGAACTTGAGGATAAGACCCTATTGGGGTCCTGTTTTCCAGGTAGCCTCCCTGGAGCGGGAGATCCCAGCTGGATCAACAACAGAGAGGGAGAACAAGGAATAGGAGACCATGGTAAATGAAGACCACATGAGAATAGGAAGAAGCAAAGTGCTAGAGAGGCCCACAGAAATCCACAAAGATACCCCCACAACAGACTGCTGGCAATGGTCGAGAGACAGCCCGAACTGACCTACTCTGGCGGTGGGATGACCAAACACCCTAATTGTCGTGCTAGAAACCCCATCCAACTACTGAGGGATCTGGATGCAGAGATCCATGGCTAGGCCCCGTGGGATCTCTGGGAGTCCAATTAGCGAGAATGAGGAGGGTTTATATGAGCGAGAATTGTTGAGACCAAGGTTGGATAAAGCACAGGGACAAATAGCCAAATGAATGGAAACACATGAACTATGAACCAATGGCTGAGGGGTCACCAACTGGATCAGGCCCTCTGAATGGGTGAGACAGTTGATTGGCTTGATCTGTTTGGGAGGCATCCAGGCAGTGGGACCGGGTCCTGTGCTCATTGCATGAGTTGGCTGTTTGAAACCTGGGGCCTATGCAGGATCACTTGGCTCGGCCTGGGAGGAGGGGACTGGACCTACCTGGACTGAGTCTACCAGGTTGATCTCAGTCCTCGGGGGAGGCTTTGCCCTGGAGGAGGTGGGAATGGGGGGTGGGCTGAGAGGAAGGTAAGGGGGGCGGGAGGGGGGAGAACAAGGGAATCTGTGGCTGATACGTGGAACTGAATTGTATTGCAAAATAAAAATAATAAATAAATAAACTAAAAAAAAAAAAGACCCTATTTGAATACACACTTTGCAACAGGACTTGATGGAATGGTACTGGATCTGATCTGAAAGTCTCCTCTGAGGACTAACTCTCATTGTATCCAAAGCCACTATGCAGGCTGCTGAGAGAGAAGAGCAATCCGTGGTTCTATCCAGTGGTATAGCCCACAACAACAAGAACTGAGAAACCACAATGACTGGCTTAGCAAGTGTCATAGCTAAGGTTTCTATTGCTGCACTGAAAACTCTGTGACCCAAAAGCAAGTTGGGGAAGAAAGGGTTTATTTGGCTTACACTTACATATTGTTCATCATTGAAGGAAGTCAGGATAGGAACTCAAACAGGGCAGAAACTGGAGGCAGACGCTGATGCAGAGGCCATGGAGGGGAGCTGCTTACTGGCTTGCTTCCCATGGTTTGCTCAGCCTGCTTTCTTACAGAACCCAGGGCCACCAGCCCAAGGATGGCACCACCCACCATGGACTGGGACCTCCCCCACTGATCACTAATCAAGAAAATGCCTTACAGCCAGATCTTATGAGACATTTTCTCAAATGAATTTCCTCCTTTCAGATAACACTAGTTTGTGTGTCAAGTTGACATAAGACCAGCCAGCACAGTAAGATATTTCTGATGGTGCAATAGTGGCACTCTTATCTTGAGGAAAACCAACAGCTACCTAACTGGACTTAAGCCCTGCTCAATAGGAAGGAATTCATACCTGGTACTATAAACTTAGCCAACTACCCATGGCTGGAGAGGCTGTGGAACCTAGAGAAGAACCTACTAGTCCCATTTTTCTAAGGCAACATAACTTCTAACTGTATTCTAAACACATATGTCCAGAGGTAAGTATAGCTCTAACCCCTCATCAAAGAAGCTTTTTTTTTTTTTCAACAGATGGTGACTATTATTGAGATCCACAACCGGTCAAAACACAGAGAATAAGTGACTGAGGTGTCTAACCCCAACTGATACATCTGCAACACAACCTCTATGTGTAATGCTCTGGGAACATCATGGAAAAGGGGGCAGGAAGATTGTAAGATCCAGAGGCCCAGGACATGTGCTGTTAGATAATGTCTCCTGACATGATGGAGAAAATACATCCATGAATTTTCAATAATGTGGTTGCCTGAATAAGACCAGCATAATGATAACAATACTTGCCCTACCAATGTGGATAGGGGAAATTCCACATGGTCCCACCCCTAGTGAAGAGCTCCTTAGTTAGGGTCAATGGTTGCTGATAAAGGGAGAATCAGTTTCTCCTAGGGATGAAGAAATTGCATTGGCTGTTCAATTTCAAGTGCCCAGCACTGGATGCATATACTATGAGCAAAGCTAAGTGGATGTAGTAGGTTATGTATTCATGTGCATATACATATATACATATATATGAAACAATAATTAAAGAAGAGATCATAATTTTAAAGGGGGCATATAGGAGGAGCTGAGGGAGGAAAAGGAGGAGCAGAAGTAATATAGATGTAGTGTTTATGTATGAAGTCCCCCCAAATAGTATTAGAATAAAAAACAATAAAAAGAAAGTGCATTTCTTTGATCATGCTTGGGTTATAAAGAGTATTATTAAAATAATTCAATTATCTGTTTTTATAACCAATTATATAAAATTTAACACTCTGCTTCCAGATCATTTCATAGATGTGATTTTTGTCTTGCAACTAAATTATAAGCAAGTTAAATATAAGAAACATGATTTACATGATTTTCAGAGTTGTAAGCACTACATTGGACAGACACCTGTAATGTGTAAGTGTTTTGACTAATTTTAGCATATCTCTTTACCATCTGCATAATTTCTAATAAGTTTATCAAGGATTCTGGTTAGTTAGGTTTTCATAATGGATATATTACTGCATATTAAATGTCTTAAAATTGTTCCTCAACTTTACATTAGGCCTCTTGAGTTTTTAATCACTTAGTCTTAATGACTAACTCAGGCTGCTTGTGAGAGTAATGACCCATTCATTCATTTAATCCGTTTCAATAATTGGTGCAGTTCATTGAACCCAATAGTTCAAATGCTGTGCTTGATCTGGCAAGTAAATGCATCTGAAGTAAGTATGACAGCCATTCAAGAGGCGGTTAGTCCGCAGCAATGCTGCCATCTCCAGGATAATGACTAGTGGGAAGCTTGCTGGTGGCTAGGGGAATATGAAGAGGTAAGAATGAAACAGTGGAATAATAATTTGAACACTTAAAATCTCATGCACGGGTCACCAAACCATTTCCCATTGTAAGGGGATTTTGTTGAGTTCTGTCTGACTCCTTTAGAATGATGTGCACAAAGTTGGTCTGTTTTCAGGAGCAGGTAGGGAGCAGACTTCAGATGGAAGCTTCTAGATCTGGAACTTACTAGACTGAGTTCATATAAGATGAGAGAACTGTTGTCTCAAAGGTTTCATAATTAGGTAAGGCCAGAGGAGGAATAGAACCCACAACTCTTCCCTAATCCCATATGCCAAACGCAGCCACTGCCATGACTTAAGGTGGGAAACTGGGGCTTTTCAGATCTTTTGGGTTCCTGACTCCTAGATATAAAAGGTGTATTTGTCATCAACCACTTCACAAAATTTTCAATTAGTATCTTCATATGATAATTAAAAGGTTCTATTCTAATTAAAGATTAGAATTTATGAGAATGATATGAAAATCAGTATCTAGCTATTAAATGCCTTTTTCCCAGTGTACTGAAAAATATGGAATATGAATGCTTCACAAATTTGCATGTCATCCTTGAGCAAGCACCATGCTAATCTTTCCAACTTTAATATATGTACTGCTGAAGCAAACACTACACCACGATTTCTGAGATGAAGAGACAATTGATTATTCAAGAGTGCTGAATTGCAAGATAGTAAGGTTAGTTAAACTCCAGTGAGTCTCCTTAAGCTGGGGAGCAAATCAAAATATTAATAGCCAAAACTTATGAGTGGGGATAGAAGGAGAAATCACCTGATTAAAAAAGCAAGATTTTCTTCTCTCCATGTACTAACATCTGGATTTATTCTCCCATCTTTAAATTGGCATTGGTTCTCAGAATCAATCAGTTAAATCTAAGATCTGATCTATGATAAATAACAGCACAAAAAAATGATCAAAATGTGTGTCTTAGTGAGGGTTTCTATTTCTGTGAAGAGACACCATGACCACAGAAACTCTTATAAAGAAAAAATATTTAATTGGGGTGGTTTGCATTTTCAGAGGTTTAGTTTATTATCATTGTGGTGGGACATAGTGGTGTGCAGGCAGACATGGTATTGGCTACATCTTGAGCCACTAAGCCACTGGGCTTGGCTTGAGCATATATGAGTTCTCAAAGCCCGACTCCACTGTGATACACTTCCTCCAACAAGGTCATAACTATTTTAACAAGGCCACATGTAATAATGCCACTTTCTATGAGCTTATGTGTATAATTACATTCAAACTACCACAATATGCTTTTTAGGTTTCTTCATCTTTCAGTTTTTCCCAATAGATAGTTTTAGTTTCTAATACTTTATGAACAGCTATATTTAAAATCTTACAGTTGGGGGCTGGAGAGATGGCTCAGAGGTTAAGAGCACAGACTACTCTTCCAGAGGTCCTGAGTTCAATTCCCAGCAACCACATGGTGGCTCACAACCATCTATAGTGAGATTTGATGCCCTCTTCTGGCCTGCAGGCATACATGCAGGCAGAACATTGCATATGTAATAAATAAATAAATCTTTAAAAAAATCCTACAATTGAATGATAATGAAAACTGAATGGATGTAACATTATAAGTATATCGAAGAATTGGGACTATATACTTACAAATAGAATATAAACATTTGTCTAAGAATAGAAACCTAAAAAAATGACATTTGAACATTAGCATAAGCATAGGTTAAACTTACATCTTGAGGGATTTTATTTAGAATATAAAACATTTAAAGAGATAATGAAACAGAAGAGAAAGTTTATTAATTTGAGTAATTGTATTTCATGAGAACTTGACTTGACAAACAGTGTAAGTAAAATACAAAATGCAAAGAAAGTGTAATAGTAAACGCTATTAAGTGGGACAAAATCAAAATTAAGAAAATACTCATAGAAGTGACTCATCAAATGATCTAATTGTCAGCATTTGAGATGAGCATAATATAAAACAGGTTACAAGCATTCAGGAGTTTATTATGAGATAATTATGAGATATTATAATCAGTAGGCTCCCTGAGAAGAGAGCCAGCACTTCAGGAGGTTTCACTGTTGTTTGTGGTGGCCTGCCAGGGGTAGCTGATAAAAAGAGAAGTGGTAGTTGGCGGTAATGTTAACTTGTTACAAATTAGAATCACCTGAGTTGGGATCCTCACTAGTTGACACCAGTTCTTAGAAATGTCCTGACTGCTGTGATTGACATGGGAAGATCCACCGAGACCGTGGGGAGCATTTTCTGCTAGCAGCCCAGAGCCGAAGAACATGGCAGAGGGAAGAAAATTCACTTTTGCTTGCTTGGCCTTCCCTCTTGCCTGCTCAGCCTCTACCTTTGCTGGCAAGTGCCTCCCCTGGTTCGCTTGATGATGGACTCTAATCTGTGAGATATAACAGCCCTTTCCTCCCTCAGCTTCTGGTATGGTTTTCGTCACAGCAACAGAGAAGTAAACTAGAAAAAGAAGTCAGGAATAAGTGGCCACCCATGACAAGACAACTAGCGCTCTGGGCAGGATGATCCTTGTAACTGTTGGGAGTTTATAAAATACTGTCGATTCTGAGATGATGGGAGCCATTTTACAACTCCAAATTGTAAAGGTAACTGACACCAAGTCTAATAATGCTTGTCCTTCAGGTGTGCTTCTGCTTAAGAGACTCCGTGGACTGCCTTCCCCTTTAGAAACTCAGTTATCTTTGCCTCCATTTTTATATGTTTGTTCTTTTGGATTCTTCTTTGAACAATGGCAGCATCTTTCTCTTACCTCATTAATGAGCTAAAGATAATGTATTTTTTTCTTTTGCTGTGTTGGGGATCAAATCCAAGGCTTTGATATGCTGGACAAGTGCACTATCTCTGACCTACACTCTTAGCTCCAAAGAAAATCTTTACCATGAGGTCGCTTTGCTCTCTGTGTCAAAGTCACAATTAGAGTGATTTCTTTTGAAAGGTGTCCTTTAACATCACTTAGGAAATAAAATTTACTCTATACCCAATTAGTTGGAATGAGTGACCAGAACATCTATTTCAATGGCACGCTAAATCTTCCCACACTAATTAAACATATTCTTTGCTTAGTGAGCATGTTAAAGAAGCTTCTCCTCTAATTAGTTCCTCACTAATCAATCATTTTCAGTCTGATTGTCTTCTCTGCGGGAGGCAGGGAAGTAGGGCTTTTGCCTGTGTTTGCACTGAGGATTTGGTCTGCATGGCTGCTGCTTTCCTATTCTTACACGGCTGATGGAATTGTAGGAAGTACAGAACTGTCTGTTTACTCTCCCTGAGAGATCACATTTTATGTAGAATTATGAAGGTCCTCTTCCCTCTTGGATAATGGGAAGAGTTTATGGTATGGCTTTCGTCAAGAAAGCAAATCTTCAGGCAATTTCTGAGTTCTTGGAAAGATGCTACACTGTGGAAGATAATAACATCCTTGCCTCAGTGACTTTGCAGCCCAAGGGCCAAGAGGAATTAAAAGTGCAAGTCAATACAAATCAATAAAAGACTAAATTGATGAATATTAAGGAGCAGTAGAAGTTCAGAGCAAGGAATAATCAGCATGGATTGGCATAGTCAGAAAAGGCTTTCCTGAAAGAGGTGGTGCGATAGTTTGAATATAATTGGCTCCCATGAGCTCATAGGGGTGGCACTATTAGGAGGTGGTGGCCTTGTTGGAGGAGGCTGGATGACACATGCCTTTAGCCTTTAATCCTGACCTTGAGGCTGGGGGGCACACCTTTAATCTGTTGGAAGTGTGTCACTGTGGGGGCGGGCTTTGAGGTTCTTTTCTCAAGCTTCACTCAGTGTGACAGTTAGTCAACTTCCTGTTGCCTCTGAGTCAAGATGTAGGACTCTCAGCTCCAGCACCACATCTGCCTGTATGCTGCGATGCTCCCTGTCATTGACCATAGGTGGAACGAACCTCTGAAATTTTAAGCTGGTCACCCTCAATTAAATGTTTTCTTTGTAAGAGTTGCTATGGTCATGGTGTCTCGTCACAGCAATAAAAACCCAAACTAAGACAGGTTGTCTGGGTGTATTTGTACTCTGAAATTTGTATGTTGAAATGTAACCCTAATGTGGTGGTGTTAAGAGGCAACCTTTAGAAGATTCTTAGGCCATGAGAGCCACAAGCAATCATGGACTGTGTTAGTACTCTTGTAAAAGAGGGTCCCTGTGATTTTTTTTTGAAAGAAAGTGGCCCCCAAAGGGAGTGGCACTATTAGGAGTTGTGGCTTTGTTGGAGGAAGTGTGTCACTGTGGAGGCGGGCTTTGAGGTCTCTTTCACTCAAGCTTCCTCAGTGTGACTGTCAGTTGACTTCCTGTTGCCTGCAAGATGTAGGACTCTTAGCTACCAGCACCACAAGTGCCTGCATGCTGCCATGTTCTCCATCCTGATGATAATGGACTGAACCTCTAAAACTGTAAGTGAGCCACCCCAATTACATGTTTCCCTTATAAGAGTTGCAATGGTCATGGTGTCTCTTCACAGCTGTAGAAACCCTAACTAAGACAGTCCTATAGAGCTGCCTTTCCTGCTGTGCTGTGTGAAGACATAGAGAGAAGACACCACACACAAATCAGGAAGTGAACCTCACCAGGCATTAATCCTGATGCTACCTTAAGCTTGAATTTCACAGCCTTCAGAAGTGTGAGAAATAAAGAGCTGCCTAACTCCAATTTGACCTCATCTCAGTTTACTTCATACTATCAGCCACATGGCTCAGAGTGTGTATTAGTTACTTTTTTTTGTTGCTGTGATAAAACACCATGATTAAAAGCAACTCATGGAAGGAAGAGTTTATTTTGTTTTACAGTTCCAGAGAGATAAGAGTCCGTAAAGATGTGGAGTCAGGGCAGTGAGTGGCAGGCATGGTGGCAGGAGCAGGAAGCTGAGAGCTCATATTCTCAACCACAAACACACGGCAGATGTCGAACTGGGAATGGGCCAAGGTTTTAAACTCCTAAAGGCCACCCCAGTGATATAATACTTCCTCTCTCAAGGCTGCATCTTCCTTCCCATAATGTATCCAAATAGCTCCATAAGCAGGGGAGCAAGTGTTCAAATGTCCCAGCCAATAAGGAGAACTTCTCATTCAAACATGCTATTTTGTTATAGTAGCCTGAATAGACTAAGACAAAGATGAATGAGAATTAGTTCTGTGTCAGAGCTGGTGACTTGTCGAAATAGGGACTTTTAACCTGGGATACATATTTGTACTTCAGGAGATCTCCAAAATTGTTCCCAAAAATGTAGACATACTTAGGCTTCTGCATTTTTTTTCTCATGAAGGAATCCATAACTTTTGTCAGCTGCTTAAAGATGTGTGTGTGACTATCCAAAAGTAAAGAGGCAGCACTTAAATCTTTGTGCTCAGGAACAGGGGACCCTCAGGAAATTGCAAACGATTACAGTCAATTTCATCTCAACACGTAAAGCAGTGATATACCAGATAGTTTGTAATGTATCTAAAGGAGCAGGAATAAAAACGTTTGTATGTTTGGATGCACATAGGGATCTAATATTTGCACATAAAATAGTTTCTGCTCTTAAACTGCAAAAGAGTAAGTTTCTCAAAAAATAACCATCTTATAACTTAAACATGTAAATTCTATCTTTTTAATGTTTGAATACTTCTATGTGCTTTTTTAAGGCAGGATTTTGTTGTGTTATCCAGAGTGACTTCAAACTCTTGGTCTCAAGCGATCCTCCATCTTCACTATCCTGAGTGGAACTACAGAGGAATGCCTTGGCTGTGTAGTACATGCCAAGCCAGCTCTCTCTCTCTCTCTCTCTCTCTCTCTCTCTCTCTCTCTCTCTCTCTCTCTCTCTCTCTCTCATTCTTTCTCCCTCCCTCTCATTCTCTCTCCCTCCCTCCCTTCCTCCTCTCTCCCTCTCTCTTCTTCCCTTCCTTCCTCCCTCTCTCCCCCTCCTCCTCCCTCTCCCTCTCCCAAGTCCATCCTTCTTTTCATCAAAGAGAACCTAAAAGTAGGTAATCCTGGCCATCTGTTCCATGCATTGCTTCTCTAGATTCCATCTCCTCTGCCTTGCAGTTAACAAGTGTTTTTATTGTTTTCTTTGAATTTGTGTATGAGATAAAGACATGTCTCTTTTTTTTCTTTGAATTTTGTGTATAAGTTAAAGACATCACAGAGGCCTTTTCAAAAAAAATAATTTATTTCTAATTATATATACATGTGTGGGTTTGTGCATGGAATGCAGGTGCCTTTGAAGGCTAGGGGAGGGTATCTGATTTCTTGGAACTAGAGTTACAGGCTACTATGAGTTGCCTGACATGGACACTGGGAACTGAACTCATGTCTTTGAAATAGCAATGTGAGTTCTTAACCACCGTGCCATCTCTCTAGACCCAAGTCCTGAAGTCTTACCTGCAGATTTTTATTTTTAATAAGGGCTGGAGAGATGGCTCAGAGGTTAAGAGCACTGCTTGCTCTTCCTAAAGGTCCTGAGTTCAATTCCCAGCAGCCACATGGTGGCTTACAACCATCTGTAATGAGATCTGGTGCCCTCTTCTGGCCTGCAGGGATACATGCAGACAGAACACTGTATACATAATAAATAAATCTTTTTAAAAAAATGGAATAAAAATTGAATCCATTACTTAGAATTCCTACTCTTAAAGCTACTGGTACAGTGATAAAAGATAGTGGATTGCTCCCTAACAACTCCACGCTTCCTGTGCCATATAAAGTATGCCCATGGGAATAACCATGTCAGCACTACATAGGTAGCTATGAACAAGCCAGACTGAGAATGTGTTATATGAATAAATTATAATGACCAGAGCAGGGTATTTTATAAGTAAAGAGGGTTATTTGGCTTATGATTCTGGTGGCTAGAGGGTCCAAAGGACATAGCACATGACATCAGCCCCATACTATAGACTGAGTCATGTCAAAACATGAAGGAATAAAAAAGCAACATTCTGGACACAGGAAGGACCATGACATGGGGGTAGCCTTGACTTGTAAAACTGTTCTCAGGAGAACTAACTGTTGGAAACCTTCTGAAGGTGGTATCCCTATGACCTAATTATATTGCACTAGTCCCCACCTTTTAAAGATTCCATCATGCTAACCCCACTATACTGGGGACAAAATATGCATTATATAGCCCCAGGGAGACAGATTAAAATCATACCCAAGCCATCACAGGATATCAAAATCAAGGTTTGCTTTGCATCATTCGGTGGCTCTATCAGCAGTAAGATTTGTATGTAGCTTCTCCATTTTGTTCTCTTCCTACACCTTTCTCTTTCCTAAGTCAAATGAGATGGAGAGTGCCACTTTCTACTCATGGCAGGTGGCTGTATTTGGAACCAGACATAGAAAGCGAGGACACTTGGCCTGTACAATACTCTGACTTTTCCAAGATGTAATTAAACTATCATGCATGCAGAACTATAGCCAGAGTATAACACCAAAGTAATGCATAGAGTCCAGCTTATTAAGTAAATTTCACTTTAAAAATTAAAACAACATTTATTCTTTGGCAATTTCATACATACAACATATCTTGGTCCTATCTACCCTCAACTCATCCTTTGTACTCTCATAAATCCTCTTAAAATGTCCCTATCCCACTTTCATGGCTGCCTCCTCTTCTTTGTTATTCTTCGTAAGAATATGTGAGCCCAATTAGTGCTGTCCTCATGAACACGGACAACTTCAGCACCACAGCCATGAAGAAAAATGATGCAGCCTTCTTAGCAGCCATCAACAGCCAAGCGTCCCTCGGCTAGGTGTGGAGCCACGAGTTACTCGCCCACCATGCTGGAGCTGGCTGGCTTGACCTTGTGCACCTCTTCTGCCAGAAAACATAGCTGGCACTGGCGCTTGAGTGCCGTGGGCAGGTCAGATCTAGAAGACATCATTTCACAGCCTTCCCCCCTATACCTCTCTCCTTGGAAACCACTCGTTCCATTATTCTAGGGACATAGTGTATATCTAGCTGAAATTTTCACAAGTAAACAGTGTCAATGGCTCACATGAAGAAGTGCATCTTGGGTGTAGTGTCCCACTAGTCCTTTCAAGTGTAAAGGAAGAAAGTACTTTTGTCCTGAGATAGAAAGTACAACACTGTGGTGCAAGTTCCCTCGGTTAATGAAATCTACTTCCGGAGCATCTTTTACTTGGGTTGTTCACGTTATCGGGAAATGGATTTATTTATTTCTTTCACTCCTTACAACAAAGCAAGAAACACTACAGATGACTACAGACCATGTACTGTATAATATAACACACGTTCAGAGACAGTATGGGGCATTACGGGGGGACTTTGGAGTTATAGTCTCCTGTAAACCTCTCACCTTATTTTGGCATAGGAGAAATTAATTAGGTTTTAATAAGGACTGAGACATCTAACTGTGTTCTTGTTAGCGTGGAAATTCAGGAAGGGTAGCTTTTCCTTAGTGAGAAATATTTGAAGATGGCTGTTACCTACCTATCCCCAGCACCTAGAAAGCTGCTGCATTTGCTAGGTGATCCACCTCTTTTACTAAACTGGACACTCACTTTATGCCTGATCCCTGCTGGCAATCCACTCCCGCCAAATCCCAACCCACATCCTGCAGCCCTGGGGACCCAGATAATATACCTGGGCAGCCATTAAAGGAGCACAGCAAGAGCAAGCTAAGTTGTCCAAGTTTCTTTGCTAAGTCTCTCTGTTTTAAATGAAGCCAATTGCTCTTAGGAATGGCTCTTGAACTTTAAAATTAAGCTGTGTGGATTGGCACTTATAATTTGATTTCCCACTACATAAATTCTTACTACAAAACTGACATAAGAATATAGTTTCTCTAGTTAGGCAAACCTAGGTTTGATTGTCTTTAATACTGCACATGTGGAGCTGATGACCATCTTAACTCTCTCATGATGGTCAATAGTAGATTCATCAAGGAAACGAGTTGACTACTAACAGTATTAAGAATAGTTTTAAGAATAAATGAAAGTAACAGTGCATATGGAAGGCTTAGGTCAATACTTGAATCACTGCCAGCAATTAATCAATGCCAGTTATCATTAATTTAGTGAGAACTCCTGAATATCTTTCCTGAACAGGTGTTATATTGAATAACTTGTGGTGATATATTGTGTACCCTAATAAAATTTGCCTGAAGATCAGAGAACAGAACAAGTCACTAGATTAGACATAGAGGCCAGGCAGTGGTGGCACACACCTTTAATCTTAGCACTTGGGAGGCAGAGATCCATCTGGATCTCTGTGAGTTCAAAGCCACCTTGGACTACATGAGATTGATTCAGTCTGGGAGAGAAACCAGAGCCAGGCACTGGTGGCACAGAGCTTTAATCCCAGTATTTGGAAGTAACATGCCTTTAATCCCAGCATTAGGAAGGTTGAAACAGGAAGTGATGGCTGGGCAGAGAAAGGCATATAAGGCATGAGGAGACAGGAACTGAAGGCTTTTCAGCTGAGGAAGCTCTTTCTTTCTGCTAGAAGGCTTTTTCAGGCTCAGGAGTCCTAGAGGTAAGATGTGCCAGTGGCTTGTTCCTTTGTCTCTCTGATCTCTCAGCATTTACCCCAATATCTGGCTCTGGGTTTTTATTATAATACTATTTAGAATTCATACAACAATAATTTATATAAGTTCTTTGTGCCAATGTTTAATCGTCTGAGAAATGTATTTGTTGTTTGCTTTAAAAAACAAACTCTCTTAGGACATATTTTCCATGTATGAATGTTTTGCTTTCATATATTGTCTGCATCATGTGCATCCAGTATCTGGGGAGGCCAGAAGAGGATTTGGGATTCTCTGGAACTGGTTCTACAGATGGTTGTTAGATGCCACGTGGGTGCTAGAAAGCAAGCCCGGGGTCTCTGCAAAAGCAGCCAGTGCTCTTAACCACTGAACCATCTCTCCAGCCCCTTTAAACATCCCTTCAAATGACTCTGTATGGTATTATTCAGTGTTTAAAGAAGCAATCCAGAAAGATGGAGTTCTTTGCTTCAGATCATGGGCTGATTCAGTGGTAAATTGGGGATTTGAACACAGTTTCCCATGTCAGTACTTCTTCAATGATGTAATTAAACATACAAACTAGATAGTTCTTTCTATCACTGAATTGTTCCAGTCTAGTGAAGCCGAACACATAGCCTAAGAATACAGATCTAAAGGCGTCAGAATAACAACAGTAGCAGAGGAGCCTTGGGATAGAGAGATGACTAACCATGTTGGAGGCCATCTAAGGAAACTGGCTAGACCATTGAGATACAACTGTGGTGATCTCAGTTACCATCATAGATGGGATTAAACCCCATGCTCCAACTGCCTCTGTCAATCTGTCCCTCATACTGCCACCACCACACCACAGCTAAGATATACGAAGAATACATGCCAAAGCCTGCATTTTCCCCACCACACTATTGATCGGGAAATCCACTGTTTAAAGTGAGAGGGCTTGGCACTCACCCCCAATGGTGAGACCAAGTGAGGATGTAAACCTGCGTTTGAACAATGTTTTGGAGAGATTTTCTTCATTCCTCCAAAGAATTATTCTTTGGGAGTAGGTACAAGGAACCTGGGAATAAAGTAAGGGTGCAGTCTACTGAGTTGGAACGCCTGCTTGAAATTTGGAGGCTGAAGGTGTTTGCAAGCCAAATTGGAAACTAAATGTAAGATCCTTTTGCATCCAACTTCTGCTTCCCAGAGTTCTTGGAAAGTGTGGGCAGGAGCTGATGAAAAGAAGACTGCCTAGGCGGCCAGCCATTCAAGTGAGTCTCCTGACAGTCCTGCTTCAAGGGTCTGGACACAGAATCAGCAGAAACCTGGCTGATCCTCCACCTCAATTTAAGCAGGGCATGAGGGATCAAGGCATATGGCTTTAGGGAACTGCTTTCCTTCTTAGAGGGCAGTGATTTTTCATCTCCTAGGGAATCCCTCATGCTATTGAGGCTAGCCTCCATGCATCAGAGGCTGACTGTCCTTTTACTCTGCACAGAGTGGGTGACAAACCGTCCAGTCATAACTTAATGTCTTCTGAATTGTATGGACAGAGAACTACGGGAGAATAGACTGTGAACATAGAGTGTGGCAATCAGTTTACAGGGTGTTTACAGTGTTTGCTCAAACTGGGGTATTTGGAGAGTGAAAGAGGGCAGTATAAGTAGGACTCTCTCAGGTTGCTATAGTTTGAATCTAGAATGTCTCCCAGAGGTCCATGTGTTAAAAGCTTGTTCACAATCTTGATTCTATTGAGAGGAAAGAAACTTTGAAAGGGAGAACACAGTAAAAAGTCTTCTGCTCATTTGGGGTGTGACCTTGAGGGGGACTTGCTAAGTACATTCCTCCACCCTTTCTTCATTATTTACAGCAACTTGCCCACCACACAATCTACACTGTAATGCACTCTCTCAAAGCACTGGGGTCAACTGACCACAAACAAACTTGCAGAGCCATTATTCTGAATAAGACTTCACTCTTAATATGGTGATTATCTCAGTTATTTATTATACTAATGGAAAGTTGACTAACAAACTTGTCTGATTACTCTATCCAAAAATTAATTTAATATTCTTCTTGACAGAGTATGATATATGCTTATTAATTAGTTTTAATGCACAGACATTATGAGTGCTTAGTTAATATTTGAAGTACTTTCCTGGGAGTGCATATTTCTGAAGCAGTTAACATTTGAATGACTAATGAGATGTTCTCTCCCCTAGGGCAACATTGACTTCAGTTGTCTTTGTTAATTAGCATCATGGATATGAGAAAATTTCAAGTGTTGTTCAAGATGTGTAGATAGGACAGAAATACTCAGGGATTGCCTTTCATGTGTGAACAGTGCATAAATACACAGGGTACTCAAGAGTTTACACTGTTCGGAAGGGCTTGTTAGGTTTACGTTGTCAAGGAAGTTGAGTAGCTGCTTCCAGCTTCCTAGAGGAAGGTTTTTACTTCCTGCCTCTGAACAGGAAGCTAATGAGATATTGTTGCATCTGTTTCAGGATAATCCTTCAAGCATACTGTACACAGAGCCAGGATTATCTATCTATCTATCTATCTATCTATCTATCTATCTATCTATCTATCTATCTATCTATCTATCTATCTAATAAGTTGTGACACTGTTTTCCTGCCTTCTAGACATGAAGTTGAGGGGAAGGGCTGTGTAGTGCTTATGTATCTCTAATTGCAGGGGACTGTGGATATATTTCCAACGTAGTTGAGTTGATGGCCAGTGGATGACATATCATTTCTAGCTTCCTTCTCATTATGGAGAAGAGAGGTTTTTTGACATTAATCTGCAATTTAAAGGTATGTATGAGCCAGAGATTGGCATCTATTTGGGGTCTGAGGATTTCTGACATAGTAAAGTCACAGGGGTAGCAACTTTTCCTATGTAGAAGAAACTGTGGGACAATATGTCTGTTTTGGGAAGATGGGGGTTGTTAAAACATCAGTTTTTTTCCAGAGTGTATGCACAGGACTTCAGATGATGGAATCTAGCATTTACAGGAAGGGCTGCCTGTAGAAGGGGCTAAACAGTGTTTAGCTAGAAGGCCTTTATTTACCACTATCATTCCAAAAGTCCATGATCAAGGCAGCTAGACTGGAGGCTGTGTGTGTGTGTGTGTGTGTGTGTGTGTGTGTGTGTGTGTGTGTGTGTGTAACAGCATTGGTTTTTGCCTTCTACTTTGGAGCAGGGACTCTTTGTTGTTCACAGCTGCATGTGTCAGGAGAGCTTCTGGGCATTCTCTTCCCTCTGGGGCAGCAGTAAGATCATGGATACACTCTGTTTTTTGGCTTTACCTGGGTTCTGGCAGTTCAAATTCAGGTGCTCTTGTTTGCAAGACAAGCAGTACACCCACTGAGCCATCTTCTCAGTCCCTCAGAGTGATTTATATTATTCAGGGAGACCCATGCTCAATGTTCATGCAGTGATCATTGTGTCAGCAGAAGGAACCAACATTGCTGGGTAGAACCAGAGCAAGGTAGGGATCCCTTTCCTAAAGATCTTAGTCTGGGCAGCAAATGAGACGGCTCAGTGGGTAAAGGCCCTTTCCCACCAAGTCTGGTGACCTGAGTTCAACCCCCAAGGTCCACAGATAGGAGAGACTGGCTACTGAAAGTTGCTCTCTGACCTTTGGGGGCACACCACACACACACACACACACACACACACACACACACACACACACACACACACACAAGATATAATAAAATATTTTTAAAAGATCTTGGTATGTTTGAATTAAAATAGAATAAAATAACCTGGATAGTTTGAAAGACAGGTATTTATGTTTTCAGTTCTGGAGACTAGAAGTTAGGGTGGCAGCATGGTTGGAGTTTAGAGAAGGCCCTCTTTCTTCATTTAGACCACTAGCTGCCTTCTGGCCGAGTTCCCAAGTGGAGGAAAAGATGAGAGAATTCTCTGGGTCTCATTTATAAGGACATGACTCCTATTCATGCTCTCTGTTCATGGTCTAATCACCTCCCATATGTCATTATGTTGGGGATTAGGACTGCAACAAATGACCTTTATGGAGATACAGACATTCAGACTATAGCTTGGGACTGCAGGCCAGTGGTGAGCCATAGCACCTTGGAATGCTGTAACAGTTTTCAATGTTGATGTCAATAATTAACTTGTCTTTCCTCTAATCCAATAGCCATTTATACTGCTCCCCAAATTCCCAGCTGCCTTTACTACATTGTTTGAAATAGGAGTATAGTCCTAATTTCAGCAACTTTAATGTTTGACTAAAATTGCTACTAAAATGGGTGAAATGATATTCTAAAGTAGCACACCTTACTGAGAACAAAGATTGAATCATGGCATGATTTGATGTAGGGAGCTATCTCAAGACCATGGGCATCAGAATGCCTCCAGCTATGCGTCACAGGGTTCAGGCTACATCACTGATTTACAAAGGGCAGAAAACCGTAGGAGAAATAAACAAAAATGTAATAAAATCACTAAGAGAAGGGAAGGCTTATCCGGTTTATTCTGATATAATTGTAGTTTCTGGAGCCAGGAAGGTCATCAGCTCTGCAGTCAGACACATAATTCCCCTGCTTAGAACTCTTTAGGGACTGTTGACGGAACTCAGATGAATGTCCAAATTTTTCTGAAAGCCCCATCTGACCTGTTGTCAGCTTCACTCTCCAGCGTCATCTTGGGGTCTGGGCCGGCTAGTCTGCATTCTCAAGCCTCCCTCCTTTGGCTCTTGCCTGAGGATTTGGACAAATGGTTCCCTCTTATTGAGACCTCCAGACTGCTCTCTAACATACAGCTTGGATCACCATGTAAATGCCCTCTCCAAGGAAGATGCCCCACTTTTCCAGACCGAATGTTAGGGACCTAATTCTATGCTTCATTGCAACTCAGTTGGCTAATTTGAAATTATTTTATTTAATGTATGCAATTGCTTGTTTAAATTGGCTTAGATCAGCATACAACACGTGCCATTCTGCCCACTCTGCATGCTGAAGGAGACAGGATTACCGGCATTAGTCTTCTGGGCTTAGGTATGTTTTAACTTAAAACCCTCGAATATTTGTCTTCCCTACTAGTGAGAGGTCCTACCTAATGTTCTTCACCGTTACGTAAGGACTGATGGAGTAAGTGCTTAGTGTATGACTTTTGACTAACGGTCGTGCTGCTAATAGTGTCATTTTTGCAATCTCTAATAATACGCATATTCCTTGCACAGATTAGAAATGTAGGCATTTTATCTTCCAATTTTGCTGAATATTATACTATCAAACTCATGTATATTAAAAAAACTGATTTATTTACTTAATAGCTGTTACTTAAGCTCTTATCATGTGCAGGGCACAATTCCAGGCATTGGGTACAGTAAAGAAAACAATGAATAAGGCTGTGGGTTCCTTATTCACTGTTGGTGGGAATACACATTATTGCAGCCACCCTCGAAATTAGTGTGGAGAATTCTCAAAAACCAAAAAGTAAATATGCTATACTACTATACCAGCCATACCACTTCTTGGTGTGTGCCCAAAGGACTTGGCATCCTACTCCACAGATACTTGCTCATTGCTGAGCTATGAGCAATAGCTAGGAATGGGAAATAAGCTAAATGTCCTTTAACAGGTGAATGGATACTGAAAATGTGATACGTTTCCACTATGGAATACTATTCAGCTGTAAAGAAAAGTGAAATCAGAACTTAGCTGGTAAATGGAGGATCTAGTAAAGATGATACCGAGTGAGGTGACTCAGACTCAGAAAGATAAACACTGCTTGTTCTCACTCATTTGCATTGTATCCTTTTAAAAATATTTGTATTTCAGGCCTGGGACCAGATTCGCTCAGTCAAACTCTTAAGACGATGCAGTCTTTGCATATTTGATATTGTGCAAAGATTTTTTGTCCTTATTCTACTTAACTTCTCAAATACCTTTCATGTCGACATAATTCTCTCTTTATACATGACAGGTGCTGAGGATAAAGGGTGTAGTTACAGGTGGGGTCAGCAATCAGCATCTCTATAAGCTGCACATATGCATTATGTATACATGAGAATGAGAATTATTAAAGTTTAATATGATTTTCTCTTCATTGGTCACTTTCATATAAAAAAAAACGATGGAAATTGTTATGTCAAAGAAAAATTGTCTTCTTGCCCTTAAGCATGCACAACTGTGAGAGCTCATCAGCAGGAGGCAGATTCACATTAAAGGGGCTCTGGCTTAGCATTTAGGTTATTTTCATAATTTCTTTCTTCCGATGTAACAGTCATTCTCTGGAAGATCGCAGGACAGTAGCTGTCCTTTGTTATTTCATGATGTTCGTTTAAGTATAATAAATACGAATAGAGTGCAATTTTAAAAAATTGAGTATAATTAAGGTTGACAGAAGCTAATTAAGTAGGACATAGGCAGAAAGGTTCTTAATTAGCCTTTAAGAAATTGTCACTTATCTTGTGACTTGCACTCTTAAGGAAAAAAGAGCCAGAAGAAACAGCCCAGAACATGTGTGTGGAAGAAGGCCATAACTCAGACCATCTGGGCACAAAGGCATTTGTAACACACAGGAGAAAAGACAGAGTGACTCTGACCTTGTGCTGCAGAATAGTTGTCCAACTAAATAGAGGAGAAAGTTAATACAATAATTTCCTTTGTTGGGGTAGCTAAACTCATCTCAGTACATTGGGAAATAGTTTAAAGAGAGAAAACACGACATGTGGTTTCCAAGAACTGGGTGATGCCACAAAATATTGCTGTGTGTATGTATATATACACACACTCTCTCTCTCATACACATGTGTTTATTTATTTACATATGCCTACATTTGGGGTATATTGCAGTTGTTAACTTTTTTGTCATTTATGACCTGGCTCCTGAGTTGTGCCCTGTCAAGTTCTTCACTTCTCTTGTCTTCTGTTGGTAGAAGCAAGTTGCAGACTCTACCGAGGTTCAAAGGTGTGAAACACACATTCCATCACCGATAAGGGAGAGGAACATTATGAAACAGCATCCGGGATGAAAATTATTGTACCAATTTTGTAAAATACAATCTCTCAATATCTTTTAAGAAATCTGTTCTTTTCCTCTAATAGGTTTATTGATAAGTTTTTCAGCCAGGTGGTGATGTCAGTGCACGCCTTTAATCCCAACACTAGGGAAGCAGAGGCAGGCAGATCTCTGTGAATTTGAGGCCAGCCCAGTCTACAGAGGGAGTTCCAGGACAGGCAGGACGGTTACACTGAGAAACCATGTCTTGAAACACCAAAAATAATTTTTTTTTTCCACGATGAGATCTTACTATCTTTTCAATATTTGTAGGATTTGATGCAATAATGTTCCTTCTTCCATTACTAGTAATTTGTGTCTTCTCTTTTTCCTTGATCAGGAAGCAGCTATGTTTAAAAATTTATTGATTTTTTTCAGAAAACAAGCTTATGATTTCAATGATTCTCTCTAAATTTTTAACATTATTAATTTCCACTCTTTTTTTTTTTTTTTTTAATTTATTTTATTTATTATGTATACAGTGTTCTGCCTGCATGTGTCTTTGCAGGCCAGGAGAGGGCACCAGATCTAATTGCGGGTGGTTGTGAGCCACCATGTGGTTGCTGGGAATTGAACTCAGGACCTCTGGAAGAGCAGTCAGTGCTCTTAACCTCTGAGCCATCTCTCCAGCCCCTAATTTCCACTCTTATCATTGAGAGTTTTTAACTCCTTTCTATGAATTAAGTATATTCTACTTTATTATTCTTCTTGCTCTTAAGTAGCATTTTGAGATAGAAGCTTAAATAATTGCTTTAGATTATTCTTTTAAAATATAGGCATTTACCAGCCTGGGCTACCAAGTGAGTTCCAGGAAAGGCGCAAAGCTACACAGAGAAACCCTGTCTCGAAAAACCAAAAAAAAAAAAAAAAAAAAAAAAAAAAAAAGGCATTTAAATCACAAACATTCTAAACACTGTCATAAACAAATTTGAGATACAACTTGAAGGTTTATTTGTTTATATATTTTTATGTATATGGGTGCTTTGTCTGCATGTATGCCTCCATACCAGAAGAGGGCAATGGGTGTCATTACAGATGGTTGTGAGCCACCATGTGGTTGTTGGGAATTGAACTCAGGAGCTCTAAAAGCCTAGTCAATGCTTTTTAAAAAAAATTTTAAAGTTAATTAATTAATTAGTTTTGTATCTCAACCTCTCCCTCTTTGCTCCCATTCCCTCCCCCCACCTTCCTTCCACCCCTCCCCCACTCCACTCTTCTGCTGTTTCTGTTCAGAAAGGGGCACAGCCAATGCTCTTATCCACTGATCCATCTCTCAGCCTTGATATAATTTAATATTCTGTATTTTAACTGTTGTTCAATTAATATATGTTCTAGTTTCTTTATTGAATTCTTCTTGGAGTCGAGGATTATTTAGAAGCATTTTGTTTAATTTCCTAAATAATTGGGGCTGTTCTGCTTTTTTCTTTTTGAGTTGCTTCATTGCTGTTGTAAAATATAAAACATAAAAAGATTGATCATGGTTACAACATTTTTTAAGGCTCCTCCATTTTGGTTAATCGATGACCACTTCCCAAAGTAACTTGTTTTTCTAGATTCTTGCCCTCCCACTCTACTGACCTGAAAAATGTTTATCAATCATCTGATAGTCTTTTTTTTTTAAAGATTTATTTATTTATTATGTATACAGAAGAAGGTGCCAGCTCTCATTACAGATGGTTGTGAGCCACCATGTGGTTGCTGGGAATTGAACTCAGGACCTCTGGAAGAGCAGTCAGTGCTCTTAACCTCTGAGCCATCTCTCCAGCCCTCATCTGATAGTCTTTAACCCACTACTCACTATATTTCCCTAGCTACCCTAGCAATGGCCAACCATGGGCCAAAAGCAAGACAATTTCAGTCCTTTTCTCTTTTCCCATTTTGTGCCTATAACTACTCTTGTCTGCAAGTGGACAATGGGCTCTGATTCACTATAGTAGAGATTCTCCTCTGTCTATCTTTTAGGTCTTTTCCCATGTACAGCCTGTGTGGTTGTCTTGTCTATGTTTCACAGGCCTGTGGTGATATTGTGTACCCTAATAAAATTTGCCTGAGGATCAGAGAACAGAACAAGCCACTAGATTAAACATAGAGGCCAGTTAGTGGTGGCAAGCACCTTTAATCCTAGCACTTGGGAGACAGAGATCTCTGTTAGTTCAAAGCCACCCTGGACTACATTAGATTGATTCAGTCTGGGAGAGGAACAGAGCCAGGCAGTGGTGGCACAGAGCTTTAATCCCAGCACTTGGGATTTCATGCCTTTGCTCCCAGTACTTGGGAGGTACACAGGTCTTTAATCCCAGCACTAGGGAGGTTGAGACAGGAGGTGACATGGCTGGGTGGAGAAAGGCATATAAGGCGTGAGGAGACAGGAACTAGAGTCCTTTTTCAGCTGAAGTCTTTTTGGCTAGGCCCTTTTGGCTAGAGGCTTTTCAGCTGTGCAGAGCTTTCAGCTGAGGACTCAAGAGGCATTCAGTCAGAGGATTTGTGAAGCTGGCAAGTGGCTGTGGCTTGTTCCTTTGTCTCTCTGATCTTTTATCATTTATCCCAATATCTGGCTCCAGGTTTTTTTATTATAAGACCATTTAACAATTCGAGCAACACAGGCATACGTTTGGTGGCCCTTATGGGGAGTCAATGTGTGCCTCCAAGACCTCGCAAGAGGAGTTCTCCTCTGCTCCTTTCTCCCTCCTGTGTCCTCATACCCTTCTCCCTCCCCATGTTAGATGGGTTAAAGAATGTCAGGTGATTGATAAGCAACTTTCATGAAGCCATTATGGGGGTTGGTAGGGCAAGGAGGGCAAGAATTCAGAAAAATGAGTTGCTTTAGTTTCAGGAATCTATATTGTTTAACCAAAATAGAGGTGCTCAGAAAATGGCAGTGGTCATGGCTAACTCCATTTTAAAGTGTGGAATTCATTGGCATTAGGTATATTTAGAATGTTATACAGCCATTATCTCTGTCTACTTCAAAAGTATTTTCATCACCCCAAAAGTGAGAGATTTTCTGCATATTTACTTCTTGATGAGACTATTCTTTCCTCACTGTATAATTTTGATATTGTTGTGCCTGTTAAGCAGTCACTTCCCATTCTTCCAAATGGCAATCACTAAAGACTGTGTATATGAGTTTACCTATCCTGGATATCTCATAAGACTATAAAAATCACACAACATATGGTATGTTGTGTTTAGAGGTTTCACTTGTAATGTCTTGAGTATCATTCATGTTGTAGCATGTATCGGCACTTCATTTTTATAAATGGATAAATTCTCCCGTGAATGAAAGAAAATATCCTTTTATAATCTGATGGCTATTTGGGTTGTTTCCAACTTCTGGCTGTTGTGAATAATTCTTCTATAAACAGTGTGTACAAGTTTTTGTTTTAATTACAAACTTCAGTTGTTTGGGGGCATATGCTATGAATAGAATTGCTGTCATATACATTTCTGTTATTATTTTTCTAGGAATTAAAATGTTTGTAGTGCTACATAATTTTATATACATCAGAAATATATCAGGGTAACAAGTGTTTCACATGCAGAAAATACTTTTTATTATTTTTAATTAAGACACAAATACATCATTTTTCTCCTTCTTTTCCCCCCCTCCAATCCCTCCCATGTGCCCTCCTTTCAACCTCTCTCAACTCCTCCCATTTCTTTCTCTTCAAATTTGTGGCCTGTTTTTCTTTAATTTATATATATATATATATATGTATAAATGCGTACATATATAATTATATAATGCGAACCAATAAACTTGTTTAGTGTTGCTTGTATGTATATGATTTCAGGGCTGACCACTTATTATTGGATAACCAGTTAAGGATCTCATCTCTGAGGCAGACTATTTCTCCCCCTCTAAGTATTCCTTAGTTGCCTGTAGTTCTTTGTCTGGGGTGTGAGATTTTCCCTTTCCACATTAGCATGTCTTCTGGTGTTGTCATTGTTCAGGTAGCCATATTGTTAAGGCTTCCCTTTCATTTCTAGGAGACACAATTTCACAGCAGACTCCCTGGTCCTCTGGTTCTAACAAACTTTCCTCTTTCTTCCATGATGTTCCATGAGCCTTCGGGGAGGAGTTATGTTCTAGATGTATTCATTGGGGTTGAACACCCAAAGTCAGTTTCTCTCTGCATTTTGAACAGTTGTGGTTTACTGCAGTGGTCTCTGCTTGTTACAAAGAGAAGCTCCTTTGGTGTGGAATGAGAGCTGCACTTACCTGTGGCTATAAGGATCATGATTTAGAGTGCAATCAGTATTCTAATTGGTTGGTTATTCTAAGTGGTTTAGTAAAGTGTCCCTAGTAGGTTTTCCTTTAAGATCCATGACACCTTACCTTCCCCTGTAATCAGATTAGTGACTACCCTAATTGTAACCACAGAACCTACATCCAGTGACTGATGGAAGCAGATGTAGTCATCCACAACCAAGCACTGGGCTGAGCTCCTAGACTTCAGTTGAGGAGAGGGAGGAGGGATCACAGGAGCAAGTGAGGTCAAGATCATGATGAGGAAAACCACAGAGATAGCTGACCTAAGCTGGTGGGAGATCACGGACTCTGCCCTGTCTGCTGGGGAACATGCATGTGACTGAACTAGGACCTCTGAATGTGGGTGATAGTTATGTGGCTAGATCTCTTTGGGGAGTCCCTGGCAGTGGAACCAGGACTTATCCTGGGTGTATGAAATGGCTTTTTGGAACACAGTCCCTAGGATGGGATACCTTGCTCAGCCTTGACACAGAGTGGAGGGTCTTGGTCCTGCCTCAACTTAGTATGCCAGACTTTGTTGACTCCTCAAGGGAGGCCTTACCTTTTCTGAGGAATGGATGGGGGGTGGGATGAAGGAAGTTGGGGGGGCGAGAAGGGAAAAGGGGAGGGAGGGGGACTGGGATTGGTATGTAAAATGAAAAAAAAAAACCTTAAAAAACCCAAATAAATTAAAAAAAAAAAGATCCATGACATCACTATTCCTGAGCAGTTGGCTAGGTTTCTAGCACTATGCATGAATGGGCCTTAAGTCCAATAAGACAGCTGTTGGTTACCAGCAAGGTACATAAACATATCACCATTGCACCTGAAGGAACATCTTGCCATGATGGTCATTCAGTTTCAGTGGATATGAGTGGTATCTCATTATAGTTTGGCTTTGCTTTTGCCTAGTGATTGTTGATGTTGAACATCTTTTCATGTGCCTGGCAGATATTTGAATATCTTCTTGGGAAAGCTATCCGTTGAGATACTTAGCCCATGTTTAAATGAGATTGACATTTTGTTATAGAGTTGTAAGAGTCTGTGAATGAGAATACCTGAAAAGAAGTTGTGTCTGTAAGACTGATTGGTTAAAATCAAGTGCTGTGGAGAGATTGGAATGCTATGGGGCCAGAGGTGAGTTTCCTGACCTTGGGCTTGCTTTAGTCTCCAAACAGCTATTCCTGTGACTAGTAGATGAAATCATTTTAGAACTGATTAACTTTTAGCATACTACTAGCTTCCAGAAACACAAAAACTGAAGAATATCTGTAGTTAGAAGTTTTCCTGTGTCCCGGCTGGCCAGTAGTTGGTCAGGAAAAATCATTCCCACTCGTGTACCCCAAGTAAGCACACAGAGGCTTATATTAATTTTAACTGCTTGGCCATTAGCTCAGGCTTATTACTGACTAGCTCTTAAATTAACTAATAATTCTTATCTATATTTAGCCATGTGGCTTGGTACCTTTTCTCAGTTCTGCCTTGTCATCTTGTTTCCTTTATGTCTAATTGGCGACTCCTGACTCAGCCTTCCTCTTCCCAGCATTCTCCTTATCTGCTTATTCCACCTATACTACCTGCCTGGCTACTGGTCAATTAGCATGTTTTTCCTTTTTTTAAATTTTATTTTATAATTTAATTTAATTTTACATATCAGCCATGAATTCCCTTGTTCCCCCTCCCACCCCCCTCGGCTTTTCCCCCAGCCCACCCCCCATTCCCATCTCCTCCATGGCAAAGACTCCCCTGGGGATTGAGTTCAACCTGGTAGATTCAGTCCAGGCAGGTCCAGTCCCCTCCTCCCAGGCTGAGCCAAGTGTCCCTGTATAAGCTCCAAGTTCCAAACAGCCAGCTCATGCACTGAGGACAGGTCCCAGTCCCACTGCCTGGATGCCTCCCAAACAGATCAAGCCAATCAACTGTCTCACTTATCCAGAGGGCCTGATCCAGTTGGGGGCTCCTCAGCTATTGGGTCATAGTTCATGTGTTTCCATTCATTTGGCTATTTGTCCCTGTGCTTTTTCCAATCTTGGTCTCAACAATTCTCACTCATACAAACCCTCCTCTTTCTCGACAATTGGACTCCTGGAGCTCCACTTGGGGCCTGGCCGTGGATCTCTGCATCCGGTTCCCTCTGTTGTTGGATGAGGTTTCTGGCACGACAATTAGGGTGTTTGGCCATCCTATCACCAGAGTAGGTCAATTCGGGCTGTCTCTCAACCATTGCCAGTAGTCTATTGTGGAGGTATCTTTGTAGATTTCTGTGGACCTCTCTAGCACTTTGCTTCTTCCTATTCTCATGTGGTCTTCATTTATCATGGTCTCTTATTCCTTGTTTTCCCTCTCTGTTGTTGATCCAGCTGGGACCTCCTGCTCTCCTAAGCTCTTTTTCCCTCGACCCTTGCCCTTCATTTCCCCTACTCATGTCCAGATTGTTCATGTAGATCTCATCCATTTCTCTGTCATTGGGTGATCCCTGTGTCTTTCTTGGGGTCCTGTTTTCTAGGTAGCCTCCCTGGAGTTGTGAGTAGCAGTCTAGTCATCTTTGTTTTACATCTAGTATTCTCCTATGAGTGAGTACATACCATGTTTGTCTTTCTGAGTCTGGGTTACCTCATTCAGGATAATTTTTTTCTAGATCCATCCATTTGCCTGCAAACCCCATGATGTCATTGTTTTTCTCTGCTGAGTAGTATTCCATTGTGTATATATACCACATTTTATTTATCCATTCTTCAGTTGAAGGGCATCTAAGTTGTTTCCAGGTTCTGGCTATTACAAACAATGCTGATATGAACATAGCTGAGCAAGTGCCCTTGTGGTATGATTGAGCATTCCTTGGGTATATGTCCAAGAGTGGTATAGCTGGGTCTTGGGGAGATGGATTCCTAATTTTCTAAGAAAGCACCATATTGATTTCCAAAGTGGTTGTACAAGCTTGCATTCCCACCAGCAGTGGAGGAGTGTTCCCCTTGCTCCACATCCTCTCCAGCGTAAGCTGTCTTCAATGTTTTTGATCTTAGCCATTCTGACAGGTGTGAGGTGGTATCTGAGAGTCATTTTGATTTGCATTTCCCTGATGATTAGGGATGTTGAGCAATTCTTTAAATGTCTTTCAGGAATAACCTCCTGCATTCTATCAGACCACCATGGTTTAAAGTTAGATTTCAACAACAACAAAAACTACCAAAAACCTACAATCTCATGGAAACTGAATAATGCTCAACTGAATCACCAATGGGTTAAGGAAGAAATAAAGGTCAACTAGCATTTTATTTATCAACCAATCAAAGCAACACATTCACAGCATACAGAATGACATTTCACAGCAAATATCATCAGATAACATCTTGGGCCTCTATGAAAGTTTTTCCCATCTTGCTATAACTGCTCCTCTGTTGTACCCACCAATGTATTTTAAATTTGTCTTGATTTATAACTGTCTTTGTTCTGTAAAACTATAAAACTTCCTGTCTTTGTTAAGGTTACCATTACTGTGATGAAACAGTATGACCAAAGCAAACTTGGGGAAGAAGGGGTTTATTGATTCACACTTCTATATAAAAATTCATTATCAAAAGCAGTGAGGGCAGGACTCAAGCTGGGCAGGGACCTGAGGTAGGAGCTGATGTAGAGGCTGATGGAGTATGTTGTTTACTGGCTTGCTCAGCCTGCTTTCTTTCTTTTTTTTTGAACATTTTATTTTTTTCATTTTACATACCAACCACAGATCCCCTCTCTTCTCTCCTCCTGCTCCCCAGCCTCCCGCCCCCTCACAATCCATCCCTCATTCCCTCCTCCAGACAAAGTAGGGCCTCCCATGGGGAGTCCGCAGAGCCTGGTACATTCAATTGGGGCATCCTGCTTTCTTATAGAACTCAGGAACGCTGGCCCAGGGATGGCCTCACCCACAATGTGCTGTGTCCTCTTCCCATCAATCATTAATTAAGAAAATGTCCTACATGCTTGCCTGCAGCCCACATCTTATGGAGGCATTTTCTTAATTGAGATTCCCTCTTGTAGAATGACTTCAGCTTGTGTCAATTTGACATAAAACAAACGCACTTCGTGAAACTGCTTCTAGGTTGAAACATGGAATTTAGGGTAACCTAAATTTGTATTTCAGGAGCGTGACCACTCAAAATGGCTCCAGAACAAACTATCTTTCATTCCCTTTAAGATGGGAGCTGTTTTTTTTTTTTTTTTTTGCCTTGACAAGTCCTTTGTATTCTGCATAGTAGGTTCTTATGAGACATACTATTTGTAAATGTTTCGTCTCATGTGGTAGGTGTGTTTTCATATCCTATCTTATAGTATCACTGAATAAAAATATTTAAAATTTTGTTGAATCTCCATCGTCTGGATTTGGTTTTTATGCCCGTACTTTCAGTGTCCTCTTAGGAATGAATCCATTGCCAAATCTAACACGAATATTTTTTCTGTATATTTTCCTCTTGAAGAGACTAGTCTTCTCAGTTGTGTGTTCTCGACACTGCCGTAGAAAATCAATTCACCATGTTGTATGGGCTTACTTATGGATGTTATTCCAGTGATACACATGTCCACAATTATGTCAGCATCATGCTGATTTGATTGTTGTATATTTGTGATGTTTTGAAATTCAAAAGTGTGAGTCTCCCAACTTTATTGTTTTCTTTATTTGAGGATTGCTGGAAATTCCATATGCATGTAAGGATCTACTTTTATACTTCTGCAAAAGGGGTCAATAGGATTTCCATAGGTATTGCAGGGAATTGTTGATTACCTTCAGGAGTATTGTCATCTCAACAATGTTAGGAACTCCAATCTATGAAGAGCAATGTGCTTCCTTCCATTTGTTTAGGTCTTGCTGAATTGTGTGATATTTTGAAGGTATTTAAATACTGCAATTCTTGGTCAAATTCTTTAAAGTATTCTTTTCTTTTTGACATTTTTGTAAATTTAATTGAAAAGAATTTCCTCATACATCAGTCTCTGATTATAGAGTATATAAAAACTACCAAGGAAAATAATGATTTACAAGTCTACATCCACAAAATATAACACAGGGAAATGCATATAATTTAATGATATTTGTTATTAAAAATAGAAATACCAGTGGACAAGGAACTTAATATCCATTTTAAGGAATTATAAAATGATAAAAGAAAAGAAAACACACTAATCACTACTATCAACAACAAATCAAAAATAGACAAACAAATGAAAAAAACCTAGAAAGGAAAAACTCTAAGCTCAAATCTAACTAAGCAAAACAAAAACTAAAATAAAAGAATATGGGGAAATCTTAATAATGCTCTAAGCTTTCAATAACACAAAACAACCAGTAAGTTGTAGTTTACTCACTTGATAATACAATTAGGAAGACAATTTCTATATGAGAATAAAAGAAGCATAGATGACTAATGAGGTTGGTGGTGCAATTATTAGACAATAGGAAGTTTCAAAAATTTAACGAGGCTCGGTGGTTCACGCCTTTAATCCCAGCACCAGGAATGCACAGGCAGGTGGATCTTTGTGAGTCTGAGGTCAGCCTGGTCCAAATAACGAGTTCCAGGACATCCAGGGCTATGTAGAGACCAATCTTCAAAAAATTAGAAAAAAAATAGATGGATTATGTATTAGTTAGGGTTTCTATTGCTGTGACCAAACACCATGACCAAAAGCAAGTTGGGGAGGAAAGGGTTTATTTGACTTGCTCTTCCCTATCATAGTTCATCAACAAGGGAAGTCAGGGCAGTAACTCAAGCATGGCAGGAACCTGGAGGCAGGAGCTGATGCAGAGGACATGGAAGAATGCAGCTTACTGGCTTGCTCCACATGGTTTCCTCAACCTGCTTCTTTAATGTGGTGATACATTGTGTACCTGAATACACTTGCCTGAAAGATCAGAGAAGCAGAACAGCCAGCCACTAGTTTTTACCTCTATGAAATTCTCAGCCTAAAGAAAGTGAGTTCCTGTTTCCTCACGCCTTATATACCTTTCTCTGCCCTGCCATATTTCTTCCTGGGATTAAAGGCATGTGTGTTTCCCAACCAAAGGCATGAGATCTCAAGTTCTGGGATTAAGGGTGTGTGCCACCATTGTCTATCTTCTTTGTCTAATCTAGTGGCTGGCTCTGTCTTCTGATCCTCAGACAAGTTTATTAGGGTACACAATATATCACCACACTTCATGGCACCCAGAACCACCAGCCTAGGCATGATGGTACCACCACCACCTGCAGGCTTGCCTATAACCTGATCTTACTGTGCTCTTCTCTCAGTTGAGGTCTCCTTCTCTCAGATGACTTAGCTTGTGTAAAGTTGACTTATAACTAGGCAGAAGAGATTACTAGCAAAATAGAAGAGACCAAAGTAAAACATAGTGGGAAAATTTGCAGAAAAAAATTATGCAGAAAATGAGTAGAATCCATATATATGATCTTTAAAGATTATCTCGATAGCATCGAAGTTTCACTTGGATAGGAACATTTAATGAAGGACCTATGTTACTTATAGATTGTGAGAGGGATCTCAGTAAAACATAGGAGTCACAGGGAAGCGCAATGGGAGCAGGATTAGCCAAGCAGTGAGAATCAGAAAGAATGAGATGATAGAAGGCTCTCCCACCTCCCTATCATGGCAATGGTCTTTTTACTCTTCTGGTTTCATTGAATCTCTTTATAAGGTAGTCACTTTGTTTCTTTTAGGTATAGTTCCTCATGTGTTCTTGGATCACATATTTTTTATAATTCTATTTTTTTGTAAGTGTTTAAAAAGGATTGGTTCGTATTAATTCCACAAAGCCACCTGGCGCTGACATTTTGTTTGTCAAAAGATTTTTAATTACTGCTTCAATCTCTTTATTTATCATGGATCTGTTCAGCCTGTTTATTCTTTCCAATTCAGTCTTCGTAGATTACGTGCTTTTAGCAGTTTGCTCGTTTCCTGTGGGTTATCCAGTTTGTTGGCATATAATTGTTTGTAACAGTCTCTTCTGAGGTGGCTCATTTCTGAGGCGTCTGTTGTAATGGCTTCACTTTTATTTCTGATTTCATTTGTTTGAGACCTATCTCTTAGTTCACATAGCTAAAGGTTTGTCTTTTTTATATAAAAACCCAATTGTTGGTTTTGCTGATTAAAAACTTCTTTATTCTATCATTGATATACTTCTGCTCTAATCTTTTTATTTTCTTCCTTCTGGTAATTTTAAGTTTAGTGTGTTCTTTTTATTCCTGAGGAATAACTTAAGGCTGTTTATTTGAGATCTTTCTTTCTTTTTTAAGGTAAGCATTTATTACTATAAGCCACCTCTTAGAGTTCCTTTTTGCAGTGTCCCAAAGGTTTGGGTATATTGTGTTTCCATTTCTGTTTGGTCTCAGGGGATTTAGTGGCATAGAGTAGCTTACGAAATGGTGGTACAGCTGGGATTTAATGCTCTAGTAGCTTCTTGAAATTCTTAAATTGTAAAGTTTGAGATTGTGTTTTGTAAGTGAAGGTTTTTAAGACAAGAGAACATGCTCTGGGGACTTGCAGTTTTCACTCATGGCCAACCACACTTCTCACTTGTTCCTTCCCTCTTTGTGCTGGCTGGTTTTATGCCAAGGAGACACAAGCTACAGTCACTGGAGAGGAAGGAGCCTCAGTTGAGAAAACGCCTCCACATGAGCTTCGGGCAAGCCTTACAGCATTTCTTAATTAGTGATTGATGGTGGAAGGCCCATTCCATTGTGGGTGGTGCCATCCCTGGGCTGGTGGTCCTGGGGTCTAAAAGAAAAGAGTCTGAGGAAGCCAGGAGAAGCAAGCCGGTAAGCAGCACCCCTCCATGGCCTCTGCATCAGCTCCTGCCTCCAGGTTCCTGCCCTGTTTGAGCTCTGACCTGACTTCCTTGGATGAGGAACAGTGATGTGCAAGTGTAAGTTAAACTCATTCCTCCTCAAGCTGCTTTTGGTAATGGTGTTTCATCATAGCAATTCAATCCCTAACTACGACACTCTTATATTTTTGGTTGTGAGCCTAGCCTTTAACGGCTGAGCCATCTCTCCAGCTCTCCAGCCTGACAACACTCTTATAGATGGTTTCTTGCTCAAAGCTCCCTATCACCTACTAGTCCAGAACTTGCTAGTCAATAGTTACCACCTCCTTTGCCACTCAGGTGTATAGGCAGAGGGAGGAAGAAGTGGGATCATGGCCTTTTGTTGCTCTCCATCCCCGCAGGATCCTGTGTGGTGGTATTGAGTAGTGTTTTGGTTAAGTGGAGCCATTAGAGTCTGTTTCTTGGGTTGGTAAAATTCTGGAGGTTTGCTGGGATATTTAATGAAGGCTACCTTTTAATCTGGATTAACTGCTGTTTGATGTATGGTCTGCAAGTCATTGAGGGCAATCTTTTTTTTACCAGATCCTGTGAAAATGGGCACATAGGAAAGGGAGACTTCCACTGGGGAATCTGACTGCCCTTTCTTTTTGCCCTGAGCCTTGTTGATTATGTATACTGCAATCTAGCTTCTTTGGAGTACTCACTCAAAGCTGTCTGAATATATATTTTCCTGAATTGCAATTATCAGGCCACAGATAAAATTCCTTTGCATCTGTAGTTTCTGAGTTTGGATTTATTGAAAAAGAGACTTGAAACTGAGGATCTGATGGCTATGACTATAAGGACAGAGGCTATAGATACTGAGAACCATAGTCTGATGACTTGACTCATCCTTTTGAATACTTGATACACTTGATCGATTCATCTCCCTTCTGGCTTTCCCAAAGCATGAACACTTCACCAGATTCAAGAGACATTAAGTATCATTAGCTGTAATGAGACTGTATACCAATAAGACTTTATTGCTACCCATAAAATATATACTTTGCTATCATGCCACAAAACACTCTGTCCTACATAAAAGGAATTCAACTTTGTCTGACAGAATAATTGAATGTGATACATTCTGTAAAAAAGCATCTCTTATTTTTATAGTTTGTTGACATTCTCATTTTCTGAATCCTACAGCATATCATTAGTGTGGATTTGGGGGTAATTTTCATAATGTAGCAAGGGCATCAATGGGACTAATTGATCCAGATTTATGTTCTCAGTGTTCTGAAGGATACCAGTGACTTGGAAAGAAAACAGAGGACCATGTGACTCAGCTTGTGCTGGTATTGTGAACTCTGCAGTATCCTCCTGCAGTTAGCGTTTGTTGATTTTTATCAGCCTACCTAAACCTTAGTACATACAATTAGTGTGAGTCTGAGATAAAGAAATCCCTGAGTTTATATAGCAAGACCAACCTGCTGTGTTCTTATTTGTACTCCATTGGCTAGTCTCTTAGTTGTTTTAGGCAATGGGGGCTTAATGAAAATAGTTTTATTAATTCTAATTAAAAAATTCACCCCACTGAAGACTATAGTAAAATCATAAGACACTGATTTTAATGGCATCTAATAAGATACTTGACCAAAAATTTGAGTAAATATTAAATTTTCCACTGAAAGTAAACCACACAAGATATATGAAGTAACAGTTGGTGAGGTACATCCTCAGGCATGAAGGAGAAGAATTCCTGAAAGATGAAAATGCAGGCTTTGGCCGGGCGGTGGTGGCGCACGCCTTTAATCCCAGCACTCGGGAGGCAGAGCCAGGCGGATCTCTGTGAGTTCGAGGCCAGCCTGGTCTCCAAAGCGAGTTCCAGGAAAGGCGCAAAGCTACACAGAGAAACCCTGTCTCGAAAAACCAAAAAAAAAAAAAAAAAAAAAAAAAGAAAATGCAGGCTTTGGAGTTGCCTGAATTGGCTGTGCTGATCTTCCAGTCTGTAAGACAGAGAGGGAGAGGCCAGGTAGAGCTTGCCAGACACCCCCAAGGTGAGGAAATAGAGCTGAGAGTTCAGGAGGACCAGTGCAATGAACATCCCCAGACTCCTTACCACCACCACCATCAGGTTACTCAGCAGGGTCTGTGTATAGGAGATGCATGCAAGCTGTGGGAAGGATTGTGGGAACAGTGCCCCTCCCTCAACACAGACTGGGACAGCACTATTCGAAATATGGTCTTTCAAACTACCCTCTTTCTCTAAGGTCCTTTGTCTTTTTTGAGGAGAAAGTCTAGATGTAGAAACCAAGCTGATTGACTTGTAGAACCAGAAGATAATATCTCCTACAATTCCTCCCCAGTAATACTTACTTAGTTGAATTTTCATCTACAACTATTTTGCAAAATATAATAATCTTCAGCCATATGATATAAGCAGGCAGCTTTATTCTGTAGGGTTGAGGGCACTTTAGCAGAGTGAAGGGAATAGGCTACACCTATGTCTGATACTACTCCTGAAGAGAGTAAATCACCTTCCTAACTCTAGGTTCGTTAAAAAAATATGAACTAGCCGGGCGGTGGTGGCGCACGCCTTTAATCCCAGCACTCGGGAGGCAGAGCCAGGCGGATCTCTGTGAGTTCGAGGCCAGCCTGGACTACCGAGTGAGTTCCAGGAGAGGCGCAAAGCTACACAGAGAAACCCTGTCTCGAAAAACCAAAAAAAAAAAAAAAAAAAAAAAAAAAAAAAAATATGAACTAGAGAGCTGGAGAGATGGTTCAGTCAGTAAAGTGTCTGCCATACAACCACAAGGAGCCGGATTTTCATCTCTAGAACTCACATGAATCTGGGTATGGATGTGTAGGGGTTAGGGACAGGTAGGCTGCTGAAACTCACTGGCTAATAGACATAGCAACTGATGAACTCCAGGTTCAGTGAGAGACTCTGGTTCAGAAAATATAAAGTGGTGAGTGACTGAGAGAGACATCCATTGTCCACCCCGGGGCTTCTACATGCATCCTTACATGTACACACACCCCCATAAACACGTGTATACTCCACACATTGAAAAATAAAATAAAAATGATAACCATGGTGTTTTCCTTATAGAAGAGTAGACTAGACTAAATGTTAACCGTCATGAAACTCAGGGCCTGTCACATGGCTGGGGATCACCTTGAGTTCCTGCCTATATGTGCTCCAGATGGACTTCAGTGTCAGACTGTAGTTTGCAGGTTGACTACTGCTTCTCTGTATGTCACCTTTGACCTGGGGATGCAGATAATTAGTAACAATGGAAGGAACCGGGATGGAAAGTCCAGTGTCTGGAGCTGTGTCTCCGGAAGTTAAAGTGACTTGAAATGTTTGTTTTTTCTCTGCTGTGCTATTAGCCTTACTAGAGGGGAGCATTGGAAGATTTTCTTGAGACTCTCTATGTAGACCAGGTATTTATGATGCACACAGACCCAATAACTCATAATTTACTCCAACCATCCTCCACGCCTGATTACTCTGGGTAATTATGCTTCTTCCTGCTTTGTTCCTTGTAAAAAAATAAATCCCTTTAATCATCATGTATACCCTGTACCACTTTCATATCTGGTAGATTCCCCAGTTTAATGCCGTGAAATACATAGACCATCTAAAGCTTCTGTGAAAACCATTTTTTAATCAAAATTTAGGTATAAAAATAAAAAAATCATAATTTATATCTTCATTAGCACATTGGATAATAAGATGTAACAGAAAATCTAACACATTCCTTAATTTGAAGTAGTATTATGCACAATAACATTTCTAGATATTCATAGTAACTGTAATGTACTATAAAATAGCTGTGATTTTTGCTCTGGTAACTTCTGCTGTTGACAAAGTTCTATTTTTGTGGAAATTTGCAGCCTACATAGTAGAGGCACATGCTAAATAATTTATCAGACTTCCATGCAAATAAAAATGTGACTTCCCCCCAGGCAAGGTCATGAACTGTGCATTTTGGAAGGGTGAAGTCCTTTTTCTCTCATCAAAGTACAGATGTGGAGACCTTTTCTTCTGCATATGAATCCATGCTTCAAACCCTGACCAGCTTTACTGAGTCTTGGTAGCTGCCTCAGTTCCAGGTGTGCTGCTAGGTGTCTTGCACAGGAAATGTTTGCCCAAGAGTAGTGCGTGTTGAAACAGATGTTAGATACACAGTGAGTAATTGGATATATCTGAGACATCAGGTGTGTCAGAGAGTGTCTGGACCTTGGAGAATTATCTTTACTTCTGTTTTTAATTCAGATGGCTGAAGTGTGAGAAGCCGTGTTATCTGGTGGCTTGGTCACAGGCCTTCCTTCTGCTGAGGTGTACAGACACAGGGCTCTCAGTAAGTTTCCTGATGGGATGCCTGTGAGAGTTGTGATCATGAAACCTAAGCTCTGATATATGTGTGGAGTTGTAAGCATTAGGGCCAGTAGCTTCTCTTAATTGATTTAGAGCATGGGCTTTCAACTTTACAAAAAAAAAATCAGACCCAAAGTAAGAAATACTTTTTATAGTATTCCCCAGCACCCACAGCCACATACACTTACACAGCCACAGACTTCATTCACATATGCATACTTATAATGGAAACAATGTCCACAAATGAAATTGTGCCATGTGTGATGCATTCTGATCTATTCTGTTTTGTTCTATTGTGTTTTCATTAAAATATGCTAAATTGATTTTATGACTCACTAATGGGTTGAAATCTTCAGCTGGAAAAGCCTAAGTACTGTGGATTGGAAATAAAATGTATTACATTTCCGAAGTACAGTGGTTCTCTCTCCAAAATGGAAATGACTGGTGCTGCATGGGGAGAGGGGGCTGAAGGAGAATCCAGTATTCTGCTTTCCTGCTCCCAGAACTCAGGCTCTCTTCTTTGTAGCCCATCTCAACTAAGCATTTAGAAGGTGACCTTGACTTCCTATACACAAAGAACTGGCAATTTCCTATCAAAAAGGCACTTTAAACAGGACTGTTCATTCCTCTCACTAGTAAGCAGTTCTTGAGACACTTAGGTTTGTTTTGGCATCACTATGGTCTCCTTAAGTCTTTTGTTCCCATGCTGTTCTGTGTCATTCTGCCTACCTTAGTTTTTAGAAGGTAAGAAACACTTGTCTTGGAACGCAGTGGCTTTCTATTAAGTAACTTTAGATACAAGCTTGCTAGAGTGTATCAATTTTTTTTCTCCCTGAGACAGGGTTTCTCTGCCTTGGCTGTCCAGGAACTCTGTAGACCAGACTAACCTCCAATTTAAAGAGATCTGCCTGCCTCTGCCTCTCCAGTGCTGGGCTTAAAGGTGTGTGCCACTACCAACTGTCTAGATTGTATCAATTAAAAAAAATTTTAACCTATATTTTATGTGAATGAGTTTTCTGCTTCCATGTGTGTCTGTATACCATGTGTGTGTTGGATCACCTGGAAGTGGAGTTACAGACAGTTGTGAGACACCAGGTGGGTACTGAGAATTAAACCCTGGTCCTCTGGAGGAACAGCCAGTGCTCTTAACCACTGAGCCTCTCTCCAGCCCTCCAGATTGTATCTAAAAGGGAGGTTTCTGATCTCAGGGACAGAAGTAGACAATGGAAGTACTCATGAAACAGTAATGACAGCATCAGGGGAAACACTATTCTGCTCATGAATGTCAACTAGTTAATTGCTTTTGGGGAGTTCTTTACTGGGCACAGAGGTGATCTGCCCTTGAGAATCAGGTCGAGAAGCTGCTCCCAGCTTCTTATTCATAGAATATTTAACATCATGGCTAACTATTGAGAGGTTCTGGAAACTTACCAGTGGCAGCTCAAGGGACTCTGCAGAACTGGGGGATATGGTATTTGTTCATAGCTAATTTGGCTCCCTTTTGTTCTGTTTTTTTTTTTTTTTGAAACCATGTACATAGGTGTTTGAATGCCCAGGTCTCTAGGTGGAGATCAGAGGACAATCTTGGTAGCTGGTCTTTGTCTCCCACCTTACTCCAGTCGGGATTCTGCAAGTTCCCAGTGAATCCTTCCTTCTCTGCCTTCCATCTCACAGCAGGAGTGCTGGAATTACAGATGCATGCTACTGCAATTTTTGTGATTTTTACAGGAGTTGCAGAGATCTGAACTCAGGTCATCAGGCATGTGCTTTCACCCTTCACCTATCTCCTTGAGGTTTCTTTTCCATTGTGAGGCTCATTTGTTTGGTCCCTTGTAGTTTATTCAGATCCTTTCTCAACTTTTAGACAAGAAAACAATCATAACCTTCCACTGACCAGTCCATTTGTAAGAGCATCAGCCACATCACCTGGCTTCAATTAAAAAGCATACTTTTTTTAATTGAAAATATTTTTATACAACAGATTCTGATTATAGTTTTTCCTCTCTCATCTACTGTCTTTTTTTTCTGCTTGGTACACATATTTTAAAATCTAAACTATTTAGATTTTAAATTATGTTGTTTCTTTTTTCGTTCATGCCTTGTTTTGAGATAATATCTTGCTATGTACCCCAGGCTAGCCTTGAATGTGTGGTCATACCTCAACCACCCAAGAGCTGTGATTACAGGTTTATGCCAACATGGTCAATGAAAGCTTTGCTTTTTATAATGTGTTTTTACATAATTGGGTTCATTATGATTCATTAATTGGGTATTAAGTTTCTTCGCTCTAGGGCATTTGGCTAAACCTGTTAGAACAGTCTTGAATATGTGTTTCACTCATCAATTTTTTTGCTTCCTATAACTAACTGGACATAGAAAATGAAGAATGTACTATAGCAGCCTGTTGCCTATAGCATTCCTAATGGTTGAGATCTACTGGAAAGTAATGGTTAGTTGCTGTAACAATAATTATTAATTTCCACATTATTTATTTAAAGAGTCCTGAATCAGACTCCAAGTTTTAGTGATAAAGTCATGAGGGTATCTCTGGGGATTATAACTTGAAGGGTGGCATTGTGAAAAAAGCAAACATTTTCCTGCAGTGTGACGTGACTGAGAAGGAAGATAAATAACAGGAGGACAATGACCTCTTCTTCCACTGTGGTGAAGGGAAAACCATGCTAAGAGCCGCCAATCATGCAGGACTCGGGAGCTTGCAAGACCTTGTCTCAGGAGGAATGACTCTTGGGCTCAGGCTAAATACAGATTTGCTGGAGTTTGTAAATTGCCGGAGAGGTACAAGCTGCTCCTGGACTGGCTGCTAGTAACAAGCTGCCCTAATGATTAGGGGAAGGAGGAAGCCTAGGAAAGTTGGAGTTGTCCTTGAGGTTGGACTCTGATTTCTGCTAGTATCACACGGTGGTTCTTTTAAGACACTCAAGAGGGAATTTCATGTATGAAGTGCTTATATGAGAATTAATTATTGATGTTGCTGGAGAAGAGGAGGCAAGAAACAGGATTTGCTTGGGCAGAAAGAGAAAAGATGGAATTTATTATAAGGGCCATTGAACTATGACTAACAGCAGGGGGAGCTCTAGAGCAACTTAGGTACATCATTGTCACTCAGGTAGGACAGTAATCGCAGCGCCCGCTATACTTCTGCCTCAGTCAGTCATGGTTTTTGGCTACCTTTTCAGATCCTTGAGTGACTGACTCCACAGCTGGGGTAAACTCTGAAGTAGGTGACAGTTAAGGGGACATGTCACTCCTTGAAGAGATTCTGGTGACACATCTCCATGTCTTTAACTAGTAAGTGACAGGTGAAAGTGAACTCAGGGTCACCTGTTTCCAAGGCTGACGACTTCCCTCCCTTCCTCTCTTTATTTCTTGAAAAAATAAATATTTATTGTTTTCTTATGGAAAGGGCCTATTCTAGATATTAAAGATTCAGTATTAAGAGGATAAGAAAAACTTGAGGGACCCCTCCCCGCCCCTGCCCCTACCTCTGCCTTTAGGGGAGTATATTGTAATTTCGGGTGGAGGGAAGAAGATGTCTCATAAACAAAGAAGTGAGGAATACATTGCACGATGATTTGTGATGAAACGTACACAGGAAAGGTAGAAAGAACTGTGCATGTGTAGGAGGGAGAATAGGATAGATGGTGTCACTTTGGGAAACAGGATTGTCAGAGGACTGGAAAAGGTGTTTGAGCAAATACGGAAGAGGGGAAGGTCTAAGTCTTGAGGCTATGTGAAGAGTCATGCCAAGCATAGCAAACAGCCAGTGCCAAGGCCCAAGGAGGAGTGTGGGCATAGCATTCATTCTCTCCCAGAGTTTCCTTCAAGTTTCTGTGCATAGCACTACACCTAGCGCAGGCCTGGTGCGGAATGCAACATTTGCAAACTGCACCTATTTGTGTATTACTGTGATAATTTTTATAATATCCCCATACCATTTATACTATTATTTAATTATATTTATACTAGTTAAATTTCCTTTTCACTTAAATACATGTATTTTTAGTTGAAAATACATTATTCCACACAATATATTCTGATAATGGTTTTCCTTCTCCCAACTCCTCCCAGATCCTTCTCACCCACCCAAAGCCATACCTTTCCTTTCTCTCTCCCATTAGAATATAAACAGGTATCTAAACAATAATAAAATAAAATAATATAAAATAAAAAACAAACCAGAAGTATATGTATCTGATAATGAGTTTTGTTATGTGGAAATCAATGACTGTTGCTTTGATTTGAATATGGCTTCAGTGTCCCCAGTACATCATGAATTTAGTTTAATCCTCTACTGTGACATATTAAGAAGGTAGGAACTTAATATGACCATGATGTTAGAACTGGAGCATTTGGGAGCTACCTAGGATCGTATAATATCAGTAGAGTGAAGCCCCATGAGTGAATCCTGATGGCTTAGGAAGAGAGAGAGTGCTCGGAAGAGAAACACCAATGGACACATGCACTCTCTGGCTCTTGATAAGTGATGCCCTGTGTCTCCTCAGGACTGTGTTACCCATGCACACATGTGCTCTCTGGCTCTTGATAAGTGATGCCCTGTGTCTCCTCAGGACTCTGTCACCCATGCACACGTATACTTCCTGCCTCTTGATAAATGATGTTCTGTGTCACCTCAGGACTCTGTCATCAGGCAGGCAATTATTAGATGCAGTGTTTGATCATCTACCTCTAGAACTGTACAAAAATAAACCTCTTTTCTTTGAAGCTTACCTAATTTATAATATTATGTCATTGATCCCCTCCAAAATAAACGAATAAATCACCAAGATAACAATGGCTACTTATTCAGAGTCAGAGGGAATCAGCCACCATCCCTAACATTTGGCAAAGATCCAAGGGCAAGCAGAAAAGTAGGAAAGTAGACAATAAGGAAGGCACACTGCAGATATAGCTTCGTGGTAGAGTGCCTGCCTGCCATGTGCATGGCTCTGGGTTCAAGTACCACCACTGTAAAGAAAACTGAAAACAAGGAAAGCTTCAGATGCCACTGCTCAGGGACGTCTTGCAAGGGAGAAACTGGAGGGAGACCAACTTGGAAGGGTACCTCATCTGATTGCTTAGGGAAGCATAGTTGACTTTCTACCATCAAGCCAAATTTGGTTCAACTTTGGTCTCAAGCTGGAAGTAGGTACAAAAATGGAGAAATTCTTAGATATTGTCCTAGTAAGGGTTTCTATTGCTGTGAAGAGACACCACGACCATGGCAACTTCTATAAAAGAAAAACATCTAATTGGCGTGGCTTACATTTTCAGAAGTTTAGTCCATTAACATCATGATGCGACAGGGTGGCATGCAGGTAGACATGATACTGGAGAGGTAGCTGAGGGTTCTACATCTTGCTCAGGCAACAGAAAGTGGTCTGAGACAATGGGCAGTATTTTGAGTATAAATGAGACCTCAAAACCCACCTCCACGGTGGCACACTTCCTCCAACAAGACCACACCTACTCCAACAACACCACACCTCCTAATATTGCCTCTCCCTTTGGGGGGCATTTTCTTTCAAACCACCACAGATATTAGTCAAGTCCCAGCCACTTTGGGTCCATTGTTTACAAAAGCTAAATGAAATGGTTGATAGAGGCAGTGGTCCGGCTTCCTATATATCTGACTGTAGATAGTGGGTTGCTTTATATTGTAAGTAATCTGAAATAGTAGATTGGTGCCAAAGCTGGCAATTATGGGTTAGAGGTTTTGTTTCCACAAGTGGTCAGACACTGTCAATTTATATAATCAGTTGCTCATTTTTATCTTCCTAAAACAAAAAGCTAGCATCACTTTCAACATATGAGTAGCTGTAGAAGAAAGCACATACATGTGAATATGTAACTATTATAATAGAAATTTTCCATGTGAAACTTGAAATAATTGTATGAAATATTGAGAATACATGTATAGAAATGTGTTATACTTTGGGAAAAGGTGAATGATAGTTATCTGATATATATTTTATTTTAAATTAGACTATAGGTAACTAGATGGAGTAACCTCAAGTATATCCCCAGTGAGTATGTGAATGCGTGAGCTTTTGCCATAAGGTTTCCTTATCTTCTGGAAATATGGACAGGCCACATCACACCACATCTGAGATTTGTCCTAATAGATGCTAGTTTCCCTAAGACCATGGGACTTTTAAGGCAATATTGAAATTTAGTGGGTTAATGCTTTGGAAAGTCAGAGAAATTCTCTTAAGGCATTGCACATTTGATGTGAAGTACAAAAGGGTAACTGTGAAGATGAATTAATAACAGAGGAGGGTATTTTACAGATTGTGAGAAGTCAAATCCATATATGTTAGACTATAATACTCAAAATAAGGAAGACATTATGGTTATTTTCTAGGCTGTTTGGCCTGATTGTCAAACATAACCTTCGTGCACGTACACATGCAATTGTGTATTTCGTTTAATGTCATTTTGCATTTATCTTCCCTAATTGACTGTGGAATCCTCAAGCTAGAATTAGCTGGAATTAGTCTTACAAATGTTTGAGCTACGACCTATTAGTCCTGACTGCCAAATAGCATATGCTCAATAAATGCCAATTAAATAAACCAGCAAACAAATCTTCAGAGCACTTGCACATTTACACGAAGCGTTATGATTGGACTGCTTGAGCCTGGAGAAAGGAATGGCTAGCAATGCCAGTGTTGTTCTTCTGAGGATAGATCCCTACTTAATGTTTGATGATGGGTGAAAAGAGCATGGAGGACCAGCTGTCTGGCTCCTTGGCACTCACGCTTGTAATTTAACATTATCATTTGTGGACATTTGTCCAAAGCAAACCACATTCTGTCCTCAAAGCTTGATGAATGACACCACTCTCCTCTTGTGGAGGGTTGCTTTTGGAAAAAAAAAACAGCAAATGAAGCATTTGAAGAAGAATTTTGGCGAAAACTGCCAATATCCACTACAGATGTGTTTGGATCTTCTCCTTTCTCCTTATCATATCAAAAAACTGGGAAAGACACCTCCATACTTCTTACCTTTTCTCTAGATGGCTATATTTTTTATGACCCTTTGCTGTTCTGTTAACCACATGTTAACAACTTTCCTGAAGACTCTGATAGACCTAATTTAATAGATAGTAGTTCAGTAGGTTCTATTTTCTCGAGTGAAAATTATTTTAAGGGTTTCTCTAAAAATGTCTAAATTAGATTCTTACAAGTTTTTTTTTTTTTTGGTTTTTCGAGACAGGGTTTCTCTGTGTAGCTTTGCGCCTTTCCTGGAACTCACTTGGTAGTCCAGGCTGGCCTCGAACTCACAGAGATCCGCCTGGCTCTGCCTCCCGAGTGCTGGGATTAAAGGCGTGCGCCACCACCGCCCGGCTAGATTCTTACAAGTTTTAATAGCAATATAAGAAAAAAAACTAAATGGCAACCTGAACTTGTTTAGGGAGCTTCATGTGGTACCTATCCCTAGTCAGCCAAGGTCCCAATGTAGTAATTTTCATCTTTAAAAAACATGTCAATATAGGCCTAACCAAATAGGCCAGTTTTCAGGCTAGTGGTAGGTATTACAATCTGAAACCCAATCAAAGCTTCATGGTGAAATCATGCTCTGGGACCATGGACCTATTACTAATCTGTTTTGAACTTTGACAGCTTGGGGAACATTACCTACAGCACTGCTGTCAGAAATTTCTTCACCACCAGCAGGACAGTGTGGTGTGGGACTTAGTTGGTGCTCTACTCTAGGGTAGGTGTGGTGAGAATGGCCACTTAATATTGGTGGCTACTTCTAGTCAACATGCCATTTTACTAAACAGCATTATGATGATTAGAAATCAGTTTTCATAGGGTAAATGAAGAGAGGCCCAATGTGGTGGTTTGAATGATAACTCTCTCCTATAAGTCTCAGTAATTTGAATACTTGGTCCCCAGCTGGTGGTTGTTTGGGAGGATTAGCATGAGTGGCCTTGTTGGAGGGAGGAAGTATATCACTGGGTGTAGGCTTTGGGGTCTCAAAGGACCTTTTGAATGAGCTCTCTCTGTCTCCTGGTTGAGGCTTGAGGTGTGTGCACTCAGCTGCTGCTTCAGCCTCTTGCCACCATGCCTTTGCTCTGTCATCATTATAGCTCCAACCCCTGGAATTGTAAGCCCAACTGAACTCTTTCTTTTATAAGTTGCCTTGGTCATGTGGTTTTATCACAGCCATTGAAAAGTAGTAACTCTAGCTGAAAGTTTTCCTGTGTCCTGCCCAGTCCGCAGCTGCTCAGACCCAAGTAAACACACAGAGGCTTATATTAATTATGAACTGTATGGCCTACTGGCTCAGGCTTCTCACTAGCTAGATCTTACATCTTAAGTTAACTCATTTCTATAAATCTGTACTTTGCCACGTGTCTTGTGACTTACCAATACCTTTATATCTTGCTTCTCCTGGTGGTGGCTTGCAGCTCTGCCTTGCCTCTCCTTTCTCTTCCTGTCTATCTGTTTAGATTTCCCACCTGCCTCTAAGCTGTCTTGACATAGGCCAAACAGCTTTATTTATCAACCAACCAGAGCAACACATACTCACAGTATACAGAAAGACATCCACAGCAAGTAACTTACACAGCTAGCCAGTCAGCAGGTGGATTTAACAATTAGTTCTTCATTGCTGAAATTAGTGGTATTTAGGTTGTGTGGATTGGGTGAAATAGTTCAGAGACATGTTCCACTGTCATAAGAGAGAACAATCATAAACTCCCAAGCCTTGTATCCTTGGATACAACTCATAAACAGTTCATGTCCAGGCATTGCCTCAGTGTCAACAGAAACCTTTCATTAGAGTATTGTCACAGGGTCTCTGATGAACTTTCATGCAAGTTGAAAAGAGAAAGAACTGAAGCTTCATCGTAAATAGCATAGTCAGTAAAATGCTGTGTGCCTGTTTATTCATCAGTGCTGTATAATCAAAACTTACAATATGACAAAGTTTGGCCTGACATTTACTTTCATTAAATCCAATGGGCATTATGGTGTAACTATACTCTGAGCATGTAGACTCTTTGAGGAAACTCTTCTTTACATGTCACAAAGGGCCTAAGAGTTATGGATGACCAAATAAATGATTTTTAAATACATATTTTTTTCTGTGTTTTGCACAATTTTGCTGTGTCCTAATTTCTAAGTTTCTTGTATCACTCAAGGTATAGAGAAGTAGACTAGTAGGATGTTTCAATCTATCTGTCTACCTTGTCTGTCTATCTATCTATCTATCTATCTATCTATCATCTATCTCTATCTATATTCCTATATATGGAGATTTCTTGTAAGAAGTTATTTTGTGTGATTTTGGAATCTTCCAAGTCTGAGTTTGTGGGGCAGATGCTTAGGAAGCCACAGGCTGGCAATCCCTAGCACTGGCTGAAGTTGCTGTTTACTGGCACAACTCAGGGAAGCCACAGTACTGCTGGAAAAACTTTTCAAGTGATTAAATCAGGCTCACTTAAGTTATCAAGGATAACCTCTCCTGTAGATGAATTTCTAAACAGTCTTATTAAATAAGAAACACAGAGCCAAATAGGGGTGAAAGCTGTAGAGATCAGAGAAATAGTGATCGCCACCAGCTAACCTTACTCACCACGCCTCCATAGCTTCCCCCAAGAGAACCATTATAAGATAGTTCTCTGTTAGTAATATAAGTTAGGATAGAAAGTAAATCAGGTACACTTTGGACTTAGCAAAATAGAATAGAATAATGGAATATTTTCTCTGAGTTTGTCAAATGCAAATGGACTAGACATTGTTGATATATTTATTGCTTGTATATATTGTATATAGTTATTGTACTTATTATATATAGTTTTTCTTATATTAGTTGTAACTTTTTAAATTCTTTTTTATTTTTATTAGAAAAAGGGGGAAATGTGGTGATATTTTATTCGTGCTGAAGTGTGGTGATATTTTATTTGTATATTAATAAAGTTTGCCTGGAGATCAGAGGTCATAGCCAGTCATAAACAAAAGTCAGGGGGTGGTAGCACACACCCTTAATTCCATCACATGGCAGGCAGAGTCTCTGTGCATTCAAGGACACAGCCAAGTGTGGTGACACACGCCTTTAATCCCAGTACCAACCATAGAGACCTGGAGGTCTGTACAGACAGGCAGTGACGAGGAAGTGAGGTAGCTGGGCTAAGAGCCAATGACAAGACTGAACAGCAAGGCAATAAAGGCGCAGGTTAGACAGAAAGAAGCTGGTTCTCTCGGGGGAAGCTATGGAGGCATGGTGAGCTAAGGTTAGCTGGTGGTGATCACTATTTCTCTGATCTCTACAGCTTTCACCCCTATATTTGGCTCTGTGTTTCTTATTTAATAAGACTGTTTAGAATTTCGTCTACACTCTCCTTCTTAAATTAATTACAGACTTTAAGCATCTTTACAAAATTTCTTCCCAGCAATACCCAGATCAGTGTTCCATGGTAAAACAGGACTGGAACCTACCCAAGCTGATACTTTAGAGAAACCAAAAAAATCCAGTTTTGGTTTTTCAGGCAGCCAAGGTGGGTACAGCCAAGGTTTGTACCAACCGTTTCTGTCCATGCTTCTTGTATTACAAAAGGTCATTAATTTTGTTCAGTCTCATGGAAAATTTTCTGATTTCAACATTGTTTTGTTCATTTTGTAGAAATACAAGGCAGTGTTTCTAAAGAGAGTTTGGTAAATAGCTTATCTTAATGCCTTAAAGTCTTGTTTGTATTGGCAACATGGGCTTCTCCAGCTCAATTTTCTGATTAAAAGGGATTATCTCTCAAAAATATTTGCAGATATCACATTCTTCTGCATTCTTTGCAGAGCAGTGGCAATATCACAGAGGGGTGTGCCAGGGACAGGCATGGAATGGAGAGTTAAAGGCACTGAGCCCCAAACCTTACTCTGATCCCTTTAATCTGATCGAAATTTGACACCTTATCTTTAGTGTAGAGGAAGGGATGGTATTTCCTTGTAAGTGATCCGAAATAGTACTGGGAAAGCATATCGTAGATTCTTGGTATATGAGTGTTATTATCATTGAGCCAGCAGCTATACCCTTTGCTGCACCAAATGCTCTGGTCACTTTCCCTTCCCTGAAGGGAATCCAAAAGGCCAGAGCACTAAGACTAAGGGAATCCTGGTTCTGAGCCTCAAATACAGTCACCATGTGACAAGATCAAACGTGTAATATTAATAAAAACCAAAGGTTATTTATTATGTAATTAATAGTAAAAAAATCCTCCACAACATATATTCTTTCTACCTTCTGTTGAATTGAGGAATGGATGTTTATTTTATTTTCTATCCTTTAATAGCAGTCTTTTTTTTTTTTTTTTTTTTTTTTTTTGGTTTTTCAAGACAGGGTTTCTCTGTGTAGCTTTGCGCCTTTCCTGGGACTCACTTGGTAGCCCAGGCTGGCCTCGAACTCACAGAGATCCGTCTGGCTCTGCCTCCCGAGTGCTGGGATTAAAGGTGTGTGCCACCACCGCCCGGCCTTTAATAGCAGTCTTAAAAGTGGCCTGAAAAAGTTTTTCTGAAGACCCAGTGATCATTGCAGAAGATGAGGCAGGAAGATTTTAAAAGCCAAAGGCAGTGAGGACTAGAGGAAACAGTGTCTTCTGGACACAGCAGGGCAGCTGCACACACGAGCTCTCAGAAGTTGAGGCAGCATGTGAGAGATAAAATCCCAACACAGAGAGAGGGTGGACATGAAGTCACCCCTAGCTGTCGGCAATTGATAGCTGGTTGGAGAGAAAGAGTCAGTTGTTTCTCTCTCTCTCTCTCTCTCTCTTGATTTTTCAAGACGAGGTTTCTCTGTGTAGCCCTGGCTATCCTGGAACTCACTTTGTAGACCAGGCTGGCCTCAAACTCACAGAGATTCACCTGCCTCTACCTCTCAGTGCTGGGATTAAAGGCGTGTGCCATTATGCGCAGCAAGAGTCAGTTGTCTTTAAGGGTGGGGCCTCTTGGTAGGCTGACCATGCTTCAGTGGAAGACCATATATCTAATAGTATGTGAGCATCATCAATTGTACTTGATGTACTAAAGAAAAGGGAGGACACAAAATTGGGTAGGGAGGGGTAGTGGTATCTGGGAGGAGTTGGGGGAAGTGGTAAATCTGATCAAATACATTGTACACAATTCTCAAAGGATGAGTCAAAAAATTTTTCTGTATTTAGCCAAGGCAAGCTCTTTGACAGTTATATATAAATTGTTTTTTATTCACTCAATAATACAAGATTTATGCTGTTACGTACATTCTGTTTTATCTTAACCTTTCAGACCTACAAATAGAAGATAGTACAATAGGTCAGGTCTTTCATTTACTTGAATTTAGTCAAAAGGCCAAGAAATAATCAAGCCTTTTAGAATTGGCAACATTTAGTGCCTCTTCCCTAGAACTAGAGAGCATAGACATTTTAAATTTATGTCTTCCTTTAAATCTAATAATTTACACTTCAGGCCTAAAGAAATTAGAACTTGAGTTTTTGACTAGTGACAGGAGAAAAATATTAACAAGCCAGTATCAGTTTAGCAACAGGCATCATTTTATAATGCAAAATATTTCAATTTCTGAAGAAACTTACAAAACAAATAAATTTAGTGATTTCATAAGAGTTAACATACTATTCGGTTAGGGGATAAATCATTCAACTGATATAGGTAATAAATTTATGTATGAAATTTTGCTTTGATGCTACCTCCCTGCTTAGATTTTCTCCTCCCTAATTACTATGCCCATATAGTCCTCAGGTAGATGTTAGGCAAGGCTCACAACTTCCTTATCCTTGCCTCAAAGAGCAACTTGCATTCACACAGTAGACCATAAAATCCTCTTAATTACGTTATGTACCCTCTCCTATTTTCTTCCTGGTCCAGTTGTCATCAAGTATTGTTTTCATTAGGTAAGTGGTCCCAGAGACTCAGCGAAGTCCTGGGGTGCAAATGTGAAAAGGCATGGCCCTTGTTTAGCAAGCCAGCATAGGCCATTTTCTATTGCTATAACAGAATACCACAGACTGGGTAACTTTAATACAGAATGCCACTATCTGATGGGGGCATTCACATTGTGAAAAGCGTATATAAGAGAGCAAGAGGGATTCCAGAAAGGTAAAGATACTTCTGTAACCATCCACTCCTGTGAGAATGTCTGCTCCTCACCTAAAACATTAGTGCACTGTGAAGGAAGAGCACACACAGCCTAAATATCCTATAAAGACCCTGCTTTCAATGGTACTGTTACTTTGACAATTCAGTTTCAATTGCTGGCTCTGGTAGTGCAGATCTTACTCTGAGCACTTGTGAGATGGTGGCAGAAGCAGACATTAATGGAGTGGTAGAGAGATTGTGAGATTGGTAAAAGGGTGGTTTCTGTAGTGGAGCGGAAGTGCTGAGTTCTTCTGTGGAAGTTCGTGACTCCAGTATGTATTGCTTGAGATGATTTTTCATCAAGAACAGGTATTTGCTGGGAAATGCAGGGTAGGGTGTGTGTGTGTGTGTGTGTGTGTGTGTGTGTGTGTGTGTGTGTGTGTGTGTATGTGTGTGTGTGTATGTGTGTGTGTGTATGTGTTTCTGTGCATTCATACCAGAGATGGGAGACTAAAGGCTTCTTGGTGGAGGGAATTGCATTCACAAATAATCAAAGGGTTAAGAAACACTGCTGTTCTTGGGGAGCTGCTAGTCAATCAACCACACTTTTCTAGCAATTCAACAAAGCATCAAAGGAGTAGGTTTTATAATTCCAGGTAGAGGGGGAAAGACCAAATCTTAAGGACAAGGGAGGGAAGAGAAATTTGCATTTTATCCTTGAATGGGAATGACTGGGCAATTGTAAAGGAATGGTGTCAAACTGACCAGTTAATTGGCTACGAGAGCAGGGGTAAGAAGGCCACTGTGATGATATTGTGTTCCCCAAAATATTGTGCATCCTAATAAACTTATCTGGGGTCAGAGAACAGAACAGTCACTAGATATAGAGGCCAGAAAATGGTGGCACACATGCCTTTAATCCTAGCATTCCAGAGGCAGAGATCTGTCTGGATCTCTGTGAGTTCAAGACCACATTGGAAACAGCCAGGTGTGGTAACAAGAGCCTTTAATTCCAGGAAGTGATGGCAGGAAGCAGAAAGGTATATAAGTTATGAGGACCAGGAACTAGTCTTTTTAAGCTTTTAGGCTTTTAGCAGCAGTTCAGCTGAGATCCATTCGGATGAGGATACAGAGGTTTCCAGTCTGAGGAAACAGGATCAGCTGAGGACATGGCAAGGTGAGGTAGCTGTGGCTGCTTCTGTCTCTCTGATCTTTCAACATTCACCCCATACCTGGCTCTGAGTTTGTTTTTATTAGTAAGACCTTTTAAGATTCATGCTACAGGCCGCTGTGAATGCTTTGGTAGTAACGTAAGTTCAGGATAAAAGAGAGAGTTGGACATTAATTCACAAATTCATTCATTCTCCAACAAGTTCTAGTTGATTCTGAGAATGTGTCAGGCAAGTGGGATATAGAGGTGAACACATAATTGTTCCTTCAGAACACACATTGCTAGGAGGAAATCCAGGGCATACTCCTCCCATGCTGAGCTTCTGAGATTTTTCCACTGGGATTAAATATGGTATCCACAAAGAGCCTTAGGCTCAGTAACAAACCTGCCTCTGTGGTTTTCTAGCTGAGGGGCCTTGGGCAAGTTACTTAATTCATTAGTATGTGTGTAAAGGAGACAACTGTCTATATAAGAAGGCTTTCACGAAGGTGAGTGAACAGAATGTACACAAAGGACTTGGCAATGCTGGGCACGTTACTAATATCTCTTGCCTACCACTTTAGAGCTAAGGGGACAATGAGAGGGCAGGATAGGAGTGAAACAGGGCATGGGATGTAGGCTCACCATGCATGACATGAGTGATTTATAACTGTTAGAGGCCAGTGCAAAATCAGGCCTGCATTAGAATGACTCTCTTCTCCTTGGTCATCCTCCAGATCCATAAATAGCACTTGTGAACAAGGGTCAGGTACAGGCAGTGCAGAAGGTGCTGTGATTGTCTTTCAGGACCCAGGTTGTTACATCTTCTTGATTTCTCTGACTCCCAATGTTGATGATCTTTGGCTTCAGCTTATCTAGTTCTCCTTGCTACGTGAGCTGTGCTCAATTTGGGAGGAGATGGATGAATTCAGGTCAGAGTTGAATTCAGGAAGATGTGAGCCTAGTATTAAGAAGATATAAAGTGGGAGACATAAGGTAGAAAGGAACCAGTGGTCAGAAAGAAGGGAACTGCAGGAGGAACCACCTATTTAGAGGGAAGGTTTTTGATGGCCTCTCTATTATTGCTTTATATAGCCAAAGCTTTTAGCTGATGATTGTCAAAACTCACGTTTCAGGCAGGAGGACAAGCTCAGCATTAGGAGAAGATGCACCTGAGTACAAATTGCTCTGGAGGTAAATAGTGACCACCTGAAATTGCTGACGGCTTGGGGATTAACTATAATCATTGTCCTTTAAATGTGTGTCTCACATTGTAGAAAAATTCTATATAAAACAATATCAGGTCTCCCACCTGAGGATAGATAATATCTTAGATAGATCTTTCTGAGATTGCAGTCTGAGAAGTCAGGAATGTCTGTTTCTGTGTTGCCATGGCAACTTCTCCCTCTTAATGATAGGAAGGAAGATAGAGGTCATGTTGGTGGGCTGCTTAAATGTTGCTCTGATCATGCTTTTTATTTCCGTGGGGGAAAGAGAAAAAGGCAATAGACAGGAAGAAAAAAAACAAGGATAAAAATAAAATATAAGAGATAAAGGGATTCCTGTGAGTGATTTTTAAAATAGATTTTGTTATTGAAGGATTTGTATTAATTCAATTGGATTTAACATCTAATAAGAGAATTGAAGATGAAATCTCTAACACTTGAAGGTATAATGAGCGTTCAAGTACCAAATGATGCAATGGCTCTTTTCCATTGTGGAGGGAGACTTTAAAGTAGATTGCTGGGAGGAGAGAAAGAGGCTATAAAAGCCATCACTTAAGATTTAGAGCAAGGGGAAGAACAGCTTTTCTTTAAATTAATGTGGCATCTTTTGGTGATTTCTATTTCCTTTTTGAATTTCCAGTTTAGAATTGAGTAAAATGTCAGTTGAGCTAGAGAATATGGTAACTGAATCAGGGACATTCAGAAGTATAGAGCCGAAGAGGTATTGAGAAAGCTAAAGAATGAAGATAATGTTATATTTTTGCATATTTTAAATAGGCAGGGTAAAAGAAAGGGGAGGAGGAGAGGAGAGAGAGGAGGGATGAGGGACAGAAAGGCACTTGGAGATTAGGAAGAACTGGAGCTGCACCATCCTTGCCCTATGACTGTACCACAAAGGGAGGGATAGTGGCATAGGACTTCTGGGACTGGGCAGCCTAGTGGGAGCTGTGACCATGGAAAGGGTCATCTGTTAGGAGGAGGCAAGCTGCTGTTCAAAATGCCATCCAAATCAGAGGGAGTGTGTGTGTGTGTGTGTGTGTGTGTGTGTGTGTGTGTGTGTGTGTGACCATGTGTGTATGGTGTGTATACTTCTTTTCACTCTCCAAAATTTTCATTTTCCAATCTCTCTTGTTGCTTCCTATTGATCAAACCTAACAAGAAGCCAGTCAGTGAAGGATCCTGGGAAACAGATGCTATGGATCACCTTCCTGTTGTGCAGAACAGAGGAAGAGAGAATGTCTTAAAGACAAGTGATAAACAAAGGGCTCAAGGGAATGTGGGATAACTAAAGACTAGTAAAAAGTCTGAGTTGCAAATGATTTCAAAAGGAACATGGACTTATTATTTCAAAATGCATACCAGGTCAAATATATCCAGAGCCCTTCTTCCTGGAATGCATAATTGGTGGCAACAAACATATCATTCTAATTAGGGCAATCCCTTTTAGTATCAGAATGTGATTTCCTATCACAATACATTTATAGAATAACACGGGATCCTCCCCGAAAAGCCAGGTGTATAAATTCCTTGTCAGTTAAAAAAAAATCAATCAGAAGTGATCAAAGTTGAGCTATAAAATCCCCCAAACAAAATTCACACACTAAAATCTGGGCCCAAAGTGTATGCAACTCAATGAATTTTCATATAGTTAGAATAGGCATGGAGCTTCACATTAAATATTATACCTTCAGCATCAAATATATTTTATGCACATTTATATAAGTTATTGTACAATTCTGATGTGATGATGTTTTTATTTATTTGCAAGTTTTAAAATAATAAAACTTATATAAGCCCAAACCACAAAATCTGCAAAACAAAAAAACACTCCCCTAAAACCAACTCCTAGCAGGATGCTGATTTAGAATCCCAGAATGTTGGAGTCAGAACCCAGAGTAGCATCTTTGCACAGGCTGCCTGACCACCATGCTTACCTGGCCTCTTCTTGAACTAGCTTTGTAGGAAATTGCATTCCTGAGGCAACCTGTGCCATTTTTAGACTGTTGGCAAAAAGTTCATTATGTTAAACAATCTGCCTTCTGCAGATTTTCCTGCATGGGGCTGCATTTTGCTGTCTAGGGTCAAACACAAGGATTAACACTTTTTGCTCTGTGACATTCCTTCAAATGTTAAAAGATGGAAGTCATGTGCCCCCGACCGTGACCTTTTTCAGGCTGAACATCTCCAAGTTCTTTAGAGATTTCTTCTCTTGTTGGTTTTTTTGCTCTTGCTGTTATTGTCATATCTTTTTACTTTTACATTTTATGGTGGTTTGAATAATAATGACCCCCATAGACTCATAGATTTGAATGCTTGATCACCAAGGCGTGGCACTATTAGGAGGTGTGGCCTTGTTGAAGTAAGTGTGGCTTTGTTGGAGGAAGTGTGTCACTGGGTGTGGGCTTTCAGGTTTCAGATGCTTAAGCCAGGCCCAGTGTCTCTTTTTGTTCCTTCTACCTCCTGATCCAGATGTAGAGCTCTCAGCTACACACACAGTGTCTGTCTGCATGCTGTCATGTCACACTATGATGATAATGAACTGAACCTCTGAAACTGTAAGCCAGCCCCAATTAAATGTTTTCCTTTATAGGAGTTGCTGTGGTCATGGCATAAAACCCTAGACACATTTGGTGTGTGTGTGTGTGTAGGTCAGAGAACAACTTGTGGAAGTTGGTTTTCTCCTTTCAACATGTGGGGTTCTAGGGATCAAACTTAGGTTGTCAGGTTTGGTGGTAAAATGTTTACTCACGGAGCATCTTGTCACCCAGTGCCATATCTTTGGTGATGCCACAGGCTCACTTCTTTTGCCACCCCCTAATGAATGAGTAGCCAGTCGCCGAGTTCTCAGGGTAACTTATAATTCTATTAATTCAAGTATTCTGATTTGATATTGTTTATCTCTACTAAATTGTATGCTTCTAAAGGGTGGGAGCTACATCTTTTATTTTTGTTTATTTTTATTTTTTTAATTTATTCTTTGTGTTCTTCATATCATGCTTCCCAGTCCCACCAATCTCCTGCCCTATGCCAAAATAAAACAAAGTAAAATGTAAGAGAAAAAGGGGGAGAAAAGGAAAGAAGGGGAAAATCTTGTCATGGAAGCTACAGTGTGACACAGTGAGTCACACAGTAAACTCCTTTATCCATATATTTTTACATGTGGGCATTTATCGAAAAGAATCATTGGTCTGGTTCAAGGCCCCTGGTCTCTGCTGCACCATTGATTCTGGGCCCTCACTGGGACTCTTCCTGGATAACCCATTGCTCTCTGTGTTGTGGAGATCCTGAGCCCTGGGTCCACAGGAATGATCCCCCTCTCCCATGCTCTAACAGATCACAGATGAGGTGGATGTTGTGGTGGGCCAAGACAAAACCCTGGTTCTGGGCCTGGGTAGTTGCAGTGTTGGTCAGAACACCAGCTCTCCCCTGTCTTTGCCACGAAGGCAGGCTCTCTGGTGTTGTCCTGGCTAGTTCACCCCTTACAGTGATGAGCAAGGGGCAGGACCAGTTCTCATCCTCAGGGTAGGTTCTCCCACACCTATACCTTCAGGGCCAGCTCTATTGTGTTGCCCAGGCAAGGTGTAGGGGTTGCTCTCCCAAGTGCTGCAGCTGATGAGGGGCAGTGACAGCTCTCCTGCTCTTATGATCTTAGGACCATCTCTTCTGCCTGCCTTAGGCATTGATGGGCAGGGGGTGGGAGGTCATCTCTCCCCCACTCATGCTACCCAGATGAGTAGTGGAGACAGCTCTTCCATGCTCACATCAGGGCTGACTCACCCGCATCTCTGCCAACAGGGTCAGCTCTACTGTGCTGCCCAGGCAAGGTTTAGGGTCTGCTCTCCCGAGTGCTGCAGCTGGAGGAGGGCAGGGACAGTGAACTATATCTTGACCATTTATTTTGTTTCATCTTCCACAATGGTAGGGGCAGTGTATCTAGGTAGTATAGTGGCATTCAGAAGGAATACAAACACTGCATCATGATTTGATGGTTTGCCATCTGCTCTATTGTCTTCTTCATGGCGTTCTTCCTTGCCTGGAAGCTTTGCCCTTTTATCTTTATGGGGAGCTCTTTCTTTAAGATCCAGCTCACATGGCAAGCATTCTCTCTAGCTTTTCTCCACTTTCCCCATCCTAAAGACTCTGTCCCTTCCAAATCAGAATGTATTCTCTTTGTATTCCTATGGTGCATATTAATTCTCATATTGGTTTTGAAGACATATAGACATATTTTAAACTAGTCCAACATTAGGGTTCAGATTTTTCTCCATATGAAATTTAAGGTGGTTGTTATTTTTGGGTAACCTTTGACACGTTAAGTAAAATAGCAAATGTTGAGAACTTTGTTGAAGGCTTGATACAGAGCAGGGATTCAATCCATTTTTTATCTATCATTATGACATTTATATCTTTATATCTTATTTTATGGATGTCCTGTCCACATGCTAGAGTTTAGTTGGTTGTTTTTAATTGAAAATAGATTCTTCTCTCATACAATACATCCCGACCCCAGTTTCCCCTCCTTCTACTCTTCTCAGATCCCATCCCCCACCCCTTCTCTCCCCTGAATCCACTTCCCCTCTGTCTCAGTTCAGAAAAGAAGAGACCTCCAAGAGACTACAACAAAACACAAGAAGACAAAATACAGTAAGGCCAGGCAAAAACCCTTACAATGAGGCTGAACAAGGCAGCCCAACAAGAGGAAAAGAGTCCTAAGAGCAGACAAATGAGTCAAAGACACACCCACTCCCACAATTTAGAAGTCCCATGAAACACCAATCTAACAGCTATAGCATGTATGCAGAATATGGGTGCAGAACCTTGCAGGCCCCACTTCAGTCTCTGTGAACCTTGCTTAGATGATTCAAAAGGCCGTGTTCTCCTGGGATCTGCCATCCCCTTTGACTCCTATAATCTTTCCGCCCTCTTCCAAGGGATTCTCCAAGCTAGGAGAGGAGGGACCTGATTGAGACCTCCAGTTTAGACTCTTTCCACGTAATGTCTGGTTGTGGGTCTCTGCATCTGCTCTGGAGGAAGCTTCCTCTCAGCTGCGGAAGGAAGCCTCTCTGAAGACTGGACAAGTCTCTGCTCCATGAGTACGACAGAATTTCATTAGGACTAATTCACTGATTTTTTTTTAAGACTGGTCATATTGGGTTCTATCGATCTCTTGGCTATCTAGTCTCTGGTTCCTGGCCATCTAAGCAGTGTCAGGCATGAGATCCCTCTCATGGAGTGGGCGTCAAGTAAAATCAGACTTTGCTTGGCCACTCACACAAGTTCTGCCCCAGCACGTCTTGCAGGCAGGACAGATTGTAGGTTGAGGGTTTTTTGACTGAGTTAGTGTCTAGGTTTCTCTTTCAGTGGCCTGCAGCATACCTTCTCACACTGAAGGGACTAGAGATTAGGAGTGAAGGCTCCATGCAGGCACCAGTTCCACCTCTCTACATTCAATGAACTGTGTGGATGTTGTCCTCGGCAATGGGGCCCTGTTGTCAGTTTTCAGAAGGCTACCCTCTGTCCTAAGATTAGCCTGGGTTGCTTGGGGATCTCCACAGTAACCCCTTGGTCAACAACTCATCTGAATACACCGCAGTCCCACTACTGGGATCCTTGCCTGGCTACAAGAGATGGCCAGTTCAGACTCTAGTATCCCCCATTAGTAGGAGTCCTCATGAGGAATACCCCCATAGATTCCAGGAAGTTTCCACTGCACTAGGTTTCTACACTGCCTTCCAAATGGCCCCCAATTGCTGCCATATCCCTCCACAAACTCCCCTTCATTCCCATCTACCTTACCCTACCTGATCCCTCCCACCACCATTCCCATTGGTCCCCAGTTCACCAGCAAAATCTCTCTCCTTCCCAGGGAGATCCATGTGTTGCTCAGTAGAGCCCTCCTCTTTACCTAACCTCTCTGGATCTACAGATTGTAGCTTGGTTATCATTTACTTAACAGCTAATATCCACTTATAAGTGAATATATAATGTATTTATCTTTCTGGGTCTGGGTTACCTTGCTCAGAATGATTTTTTTCTGGTTCCATATATTTTCCTGAAGGTTTCATGACTTTTTTTAAAAAACAGGTGAGTAATACTCCATTGTGTAAATGTACAACATTTTCTTTATTCATTCGTTGGTTGAGGGACATCTAGGTTATTTCCAGTTTCTGGCTATTATGAATAATGTTGCTATGAACATAGTTGACCAAGTGTCCTTGTGGTATGATTGAGCATCCTTTGGGTGTATGCCCAAGAGTGGTATAGCTGGGTCTTGAGGTAGATTGATTCTCAATTTTCTGGGGAACTGCCATATTGATTTTCATAGTGGCTGTATAAATTTGCACTCCTTCCAGCAAAGGAGGAGTGATCCTCTCCCTCCACATCCTAGTCTGCATGAGCTGTCACTTGTGTTGTTGATCTTAGCCATTCTGACAGGTGTAAGATGGAATCTCAAAGTAGTTTTGATTTGTATTTCCCTGATGGTTAGGATGTTGAACATTTCTTTAAGTGCTCCTTAGCCATTTGAGATTCCTCTGTTGAGAGATCTGTTTAGATTTATACTCCATTTTTAATTGAAATTTTTTTTTAGATTTTTTTTTGGTACCTAGTATCTTGAGTTCTTTTTAAAATTTACTTTTGTAGTTTTTAAATTTTTTATTAATTATTTTTCCCAAGCTCAGTCACAGTTTTCCCTCCCTCCCTTCTCTTCTCCCAGTCCCTCTCCCCAATCTTCCCACTCCTTTCCCACCCACTCCTCCTCCTTTCTCTTGAGAAAAGGGCAGCCTCCCATGCATATCAGCCAGCCATGGCACATTAAGTTGCACTAAGACTAGGCACTTCCTGTTAAGGCTGGACGAGGCAACCAGTAGGAGGAAAGGGTCCCCAAAGGCAGATAATAGAGTCAGAGACAGCCCCTGCTCCCACTGTTAGGAGTTCCACAAGAAGAACAAGCTACACAACTGTAATAATATATTTGCAGAAGGCATAGGTCAGTCCCATGTGAGCTCTCTGGTTAGTGATTCAGTCTCTGTGAGCCCCTATGAGCCCAGGTTAGTCGATTCTGTGAGATTTGTTGTGGTGTCCTTGACCCCTCTGGCTCCCATAACCCTTCCTTCCTGTCTTTCACAGTATTCCCCAAGCTCCACCTAATTTTGGTGGGCAGGTCTCTGCATCTGTTTCCATCAGTTGCTGGGTAAAGCCTCTCTGATGACAATTAGGCTAGGTGACAATCTATGAGTATAGCAGAATATTATTAGGAATCATTTTTTGACTTTCTTTGCCAGTTGTGTTTGGTTGCATCCTAAGTCTCTAGGTCATCCAGCCTCTACATCCTGGCCCTCCAGACAGTGTCAGGGGTGGGCTCCCTCTCATGGCATGGGTCTCAGGCTGGATCAGTCATTGGTTGGACACTCCTATAATTTCTGTGCCACCTTCACCCAAGCACATTTTGTAGGCAGGGCAAATTGTGGGTCAAAGATTATATGGCTGGATTGGGGTCCTAATACCTCCACTGGAAGTCTTACCTGGATACAGGAGATGGCCAGTTCAGGCTCCATATCCCCCATTGATAGGAGTCTTAGCTAGGGGTCACTCTCATAGATTCCTGAGAGTTTCCATTGTAATAGGTGACTAGCTCATCCCAGAGATGCCCCTGATTCCAGTGTCTTTCCCAGTACTGTCTCTCCATCCTCTCCCCACCTGATCCCTCCTGTTCCTATGTCCATCCCCCTATCCAGATCCCTCCCCATCCACCTGTAAGGAATTATGTTGGAATTTTGATGGGGATTGTGTTGAATGTGTAGATTGCTTTTCATAAGAGGGCTCCTTTTACTATGCTAATCTTACCAATCCATGAGCATGGGAGATCTTTCCATCTTTTAATATCTTCTCCAATTTCTTTCCTCAAAGATTTGAAGTTTTGTCATACAAATCTTTCACTTGCTTGGTTAGAGTTATCCCAAGATATTTTATGTTATTTGTGGCTATTATAAAGGGTGATGTTTCTCTGATTTCTTTCTCAGCCCATTTATCATTTGTATGTAGGAGGGCTACTGATTTTCTTGAGTTAATCTTGTATCCAGCCACTATGCTTAATGTGTTTATCAGCTGCAGGAGTTCCCTGGTGGAATCTTTAGGGACACTTATGTATACTATGATATCATCATCAAATAGTGATACTTAGACTTCTTCCTTTCTAATTAGTGTCCCCCTTGATCTCCTTCAGTTGTCTTATTGGCTTAGGTAAAACTTCAAGTACTATATTGAGTGGGTTTTGAGAGAATGGACAACCTTGTTTTATTTCTGATTTTAGTGGAATTAATTTGAGTTTCTCTCCATTTACTTTGATGTTGGTTATAGGCTGCCTTTATTATGTTTAGATATGTCCTTTGCATCCCTAATCTCTCCAGGACTTTTATCATGAAGTTGTGTTGGAAATTGTCAAAGGCTTTTTCTGTATCTAATGCAGTGGTTCTCAACCTTCCTAATGCTGTGACTCCTTAATACAATTCTTCAGTTGTGGTGACCACCAACTATAAAGTTATTTTTATCACTGCATCACAATGGTAATTTTGATTCTGTTATGAATCATAATGTAAAATTTGTGTTTTCTGATGGTCTTAGGTGACTTCTGTGAAAGGGTCATTTGACCCTCAAAGGAGGGACAATCCACAGTTTGGGGAACCACTGATCTAATGAGATTATCGTGTGTGTGTGTGTGTGTGTGTGTGTGTGTGTGTGTGTGTGTGTGTGTGTGTGTGTGTTTTAGGTTTGTTTATATGGTGGCCTATATTTACTGACTTTCATTTATGGAACCATTCCTGCATTTCTGGGATGAAGCCTACTTGATCATGGTGGATGATCTTTTTGATGTGTTCTTGGATTCTGTTTGCAAGCATTTTTTTTGAGTATTTTTGGATTTACATTCATAAGGGAAATTGGCCTGCAATTCTCTTTTTTTGTGGAGTCTTTATAGGTTTGGATAAGTTGACTGTGGCCTCATAAAATGCATTGGGCAATGTTCCTTCTGTTTCTAGTTTGTGGAATAATTTGAGGAGTAGTGGTGTTAACTCTTTTTTGAAAGTCTGATAGAATTCTGCACTAAAACCATCTGGCCCCGGGCTTTTTTTTGGTTTGGAGACTTTTATAACTTCTTCTATTTCTCTAGGGGTTATAGGCCTATTTAAATTGGTTAACTCATTTTAGATTTTCCAGTTTTTAAATTATGACCTTATGATTCTTTGTATTTCCTCATTGTCTGTTGTTATGTCCCCCCTTTTGTTTCCGATTTTGTTAGTTTAGATATTCATTCTTAGTCTTTTAGTGAGTTTGGATAAGGTTTTGACTATCTTGTTGATTTTCTCAAGGAACCAACTTTTTGTTTCATTGGTTCTTTGTATTGTTCTCTTCATTTTTATTGATTTCAGTCCTCAGTTTGATTAATTCTTGCCATTTACTCCTTTCGGTTGTGATTATTTCTTTTTGTTCTAGAGCTTTCAAGTGTGCTGTTGAGTTGCTAGTATGAGATCTCTTCATTTTTTTGTATGTAGGCACTTAGTGCTATGATCTTTCCTCTCAGCACCGCTTTCATTGTGTACTGTAAGTTTGGGAATGTTGTGTATTCATTTTCATTGAAGTCTTTAGTTTCTTTCTTTATTTCTGTCTTGATCCATTTTTCATTCAGTAGAGAGCTGTTGAGTTTCCATGTGTTTGTAGGCTTTCTGTTGTTTCTGTTGTTGAAATCCAGCTTTAACCCATGGTGGTCTAATAGGATACAAGGAGTCATTTCAATTTTCTTGTATCATTGAGACTTGCTTTATGTTTTAGTATGTGGTCAATTTTGGAGGAAGTTCCACGAAATGCTGAGAAGAAGGTATATTCTTTTGTGTCTGGGTGAAATGTTCTGTAAATATCTGTTATATTCACTTGATTTATAATGCCTGTTAGCTCCACTATTTCTCTGTTTAGGTTTTATCTGGATTTCCTGTCCATTGGTGAGAGCAGGGTATTAAAGTCTCCCACTATCAGTGTGAGAGGGTCAATATATGATTTAAATTATAATAGTGTTTCTTTTACAAACTTGGCTACCCTTGTGTTTGGGGCATAAATGTTAAAAATTAAAATGTCATCTTGGTAGATTTTTTCTTTATTGAGTATGAAGCACCCTTCCCCATCTCTTTTGATTGGTTTTGGTATGAAGTCTACTTTGTTAGATATTAAAATGGCTATATCAACTTGTTTCCTAGGTCAATTTGCTTGGTATATCTTTTTTCAACCCTTTATCCTGAGTCAATTTCTATCTTTGATGTTGATATGTGTTTCTTGGGTGTAGCAGAAAGATGGATCCTGTTTTGTTAGCTAGTGTCTTTTTATTGGGGAATTGAGACCAGGGACATTTAGTAATATCAATGACTAATGATTGTTGATTCCTGTTAATTTTGTTGTTGTTATTTGTTGTGGTGTGTGTCTCTCTGTGTGTGCTTCCCCTTTTTTTATTTTGCTGGTGTGAGATTTTTTATTTTTTCTGTTTTTATGAGTGTAGTTAGCCTCCTCAGGTTGAAGTTTTCCTTCTATCAGCTTCTGTTAGGGCTAGAGTTGTAGATAGATACTGTTTAAAGTTGACTTTGTTGTGGGGTATCTTGTTTTCTCCATCTATGGTGACTGAAAATTTTGCTGGGTATAGCAGTCTGGGGTGACATGTGGTCTCTTATAGTCTTCAGCACATCTGTCCAAGCCCTTCTGGCTTTTAGAGTCTCCATTGAGAAGTCAGGTGTAAATTTATCTGCCTTTATATGTTACTTGGCCTTTTACCTTGCAACTTTTAATATTCTTTGTTTGTTCTGTATGTTTAGTATTTTGATTATTATGGGTCAAGGAAACTTTCTTTTCTAGTCTAACCTATTTGGTGTTCTGTATACTTCTTGTACTTTTATAGGCATCCCCTTATTTAGGTTAAGAAAATTTTCTTCTATGATTTGTTGAAATATTTTCCAGGCCTTTGAGCTGGGATTCTTCTTCCTCTATTCATATTATTCATAGGTTTGGTGTTTTTATAGTGTCCCAGATTTCCTGGATATTTTGTGTCAGGAATTATTTAGATCTAACATTTTCTTTAGCCATTGTATCCATTTCTATTATATCTTTAATGTCTGAGATTCTCTCTCCCATCTATTGTATTCTGTTGGTGAAACTTGCCTCTGTACTTCTTGTTTGAATTCCTAAACTTTTCATTTCCAGAATTCCCTCAGTTTGGTTTTTCTTTATTGCTATGTTTCTATTTTTAACTCTTGAGCAGTTTTATTTGTTTCCTTCAACTGTTATTTGTTTTTTTTTTTCTTGACTTTCTTTAAAGGATTTATTCATTTTGTCCCTTTGTTTGTTTTTGTTTTCTTTGGTTTTTTTTTTTAAATTCATTTCATCCATTTGCTTGTTTGTGTCTTCCTGGATTTAAGGGATTTATTAATTTCCTCTTTAAGGACATCTATTATCTTCATATAGTTGTTTTTAAGGTTTTTTTCTTGTGCTTCAACTATGTTGAAATATTCAGGATCTGCTGTGGTAGGATTGCTAGGCTCTAGTGGAGACATATGGTCCTGGCTATGACTGTGTTTTTACTCTGGTGTCTAGGCATCTGGGTTTGGGGACATTATAGGCCTAGGTGCTGATTTCTGGGAGGCCAGGAGGGGATGGTCTGTTGGGTCCACAGGAGGTGTAGAGAGGGGGGGAAGGGAGGCTGCAGCTTGTGTTCTGTTGCAGGGCTAGGGAAGAACCTGAGGGACTGAGTTTGCTGGGGAACAGAGAGTGCGTTTGGTTGACTTTTACTCATGTGGTACTGTGTATATTAGTTAGGGTTCTCTGGAGGGACAGAATCAAGGGAGATACACATGAAAGAACTTATTAGGCCAACTTTAAGATGGCATTAACAGCATAATCACACCTGAGAGCTGAGATCTCTGCTTCACAGTAGGAGTAGTCTCTCCCTGGGAGGGGAGTGACTGCAGTATTTGCCCAGTCTTCAAGGCTGGGGACCCCAGCAATCCCAATCTGGCACCTGAAGTCCAAAGAGGTTCTTAGGAAGGCACCGGTCCTGCTTCCTGATGAAAGCTTGGGAATGCTGCTTCTGGTATAAGGGTAGGAATCAGCTGCAACAAAAAGCAGGCAAATTAACCCTGTGGTACTAGGGAAGGTCCAGGGAGTAACAGGCAAGATGATCTTTTTCTACTCCATCCCTTTTGTCAGGACTGCTACCAGAATTGCACCCGCCACTGGGGAGGGTCTTCCCACATCAATCAAAGCAATCAGGACACCTCTTCAGGTGAGGCTCCCAGCTGGGTTACTCTAATTTGTGGTAAGCTGACATTAAGACTAACCCTAATACCATTATAAAATGTTTAACAAGAGTTCCTGAATGAAGTTATTTTTCTTTTTAAAATACAACTACCTCTGTGGTGCTGTAAACTCAACATCTGCACTACCCACTATTGGAGAGACTAGAAATACATGACTAGCTATATTTAAAGTAACCAAAAAACAGGACAGGAGATGGAACTCAGTGGCAGGGCATTTATTTGCCTAGCCTGTGTGAGGCCCGAAGATCAATGCCAGACTAGAAAAATGGAAGTAGTTAAAAATAATACACTTAAAGTTTAGTTTCTCTGCTAAACAATATCTACCTGTGCCTAGTGGCTACTGTGATGGACAGGGCAGAGTTCCAGCACTGGTGTCATCACTGACAGTACTTCTGCAGTGTCTTACTCTAGACTGTGATGGTGTTGGTCTGAACTCAGCATTGTGCTATTCCCAGCTTCTAGCTTTCTCCCGCTATCATTTGGCATCCTATATTTCAAGCAATTCAGTCTTGGTTCAGTTTCACTCCTGGCAATCAAACCATACAACCGATTCATGGGGAACCTGTGAGTAATTAAACAGGAAGTTCAATATTTTTCTCTAGACACTTTCATAATCTTGTAAAGGATGACGATATAAGGGCTTGTAACATTTTTCTGTCAAGGCACAGACATTGCACATGCAAGTCTTTGAAGGCCAGGTAGTCTCTCTTGTGACTCTGCAGTGCAGATGTTGTAGTGTGGAAACAGCTGTGGGTACTGTGGTAAGAGGAGAGTGTGGCTGTTCTGTTAACAGAAGTATGTTATGTGTAGGGAGTACTTTTTATGATGTCTGATATCCTGTTCTGTTTAGGATTCTAGAACAAAATGCTATACAGTGGGTAGCTTAAAGTCCAGGGCATTTTATGGATTCTCCTCTTCCTCTTTTTTTTTTTTTTTTTTTTTGGTTTTTCGAGACAGGGTTTCTCTGTGTAGCTTTGCGCCTTTTCCTGGAACTCACTTGGTAGCCCAGGCTGGCCTCGAACTCCCAGAGATCCACCTGGCTCTGCCTCCCGAGTGCTGGGATTAAAGGCGTGTGCCACCACCGCCCGGCTTTTTTTTTTTTTTTTTTGAGACAGGGTCTCACTATGTAGCTCTAGCTATTCCAGGACTCACTATGTAGACCAGGCTGGCCTTGAACTCAGAGATATGTCTGCCTCTGTCTCCTAAGTCCTAGGATTAAAGACATGTACCACAACACTCAGCTGGATCTTTCTTCTTAAGGAAGAGTCTTTCAAATGAGTTTATGATTTTATACCCTTGAGCCTGTGATGGGATGGGTAGGGTCTGTCAATTCCTGTAATGTTCATGCTAGTCTTTCTTTTTTCTTAGTGAAAGCTTCTTTACTTTCCCAGCTCCCTGTAGCTAGGCTGGTCCTGAACTCTCTATGTAGCTGAAAATGGTCTTGAACTTCTGATCCTTTTCTTTCTTTCTTTTTTTTTTTTTTTTGTTTTTCGAGACAGGGTTTCTCTGTAGTTTTGCGCCTTTCCTGGAACTCACTTTGTAGATCAGGCTGGCCTCGAACTCACAGAAATCCTCCTGCCTCTGCCTCCCGAGTGCTGGGATTAAAGGCGTGCGCCACCACCGCCCGGCTCTGATCCTTTTCATATTTCAGAAGGCTGGAAAGTCTAAATTTCAGCCAGATTTGGTGTCTGTTGAGGGTCTGTGGTCTTGTTGAGTCTTCACATGGCAGAGAGGGCTAATCAGCTCCACAGGCCTCTTTTATACAGGCACTACTTCCATTCATGGGAACCCCTCCCCTGTAACTTGTGAGCTTGGGCAGGAGCTCAAGATGGTGTGAGCCTGTGGTGGAGAATATCTGGTCACTTCATGACTGACTAGGAATCAGAGGTGGGAGAGAAAGGGGCTAGGAGTGATATACCTGCAAGGGACCACCCCAGTTACCTAGTTCTTCCAGCTAGGCCATACCTCTAAAGTTTCCACAACCATCCCAAACAGTGTCAACCATTCATGGCATGAACCTGTGGATGACATTTCAGATTAAAACCGTTACATTCTGCCCTTGGCCTCCAAAGGTTCATGGTATTTAGTCCAAAAGTCCCCAAAGTGTCAACAGTTCCGATATTGTTTAAAAGTCCAAAGTTCAGTCTCTTGTGAAACTTAAGAAAAACTCTTCGCTGTAAGATCCCAGAGAATAAAAAATAAAGTCACACCCTTCCAGTACAGTGGCCCAGAATCAGCTTTCCCTTTTCACAGTAGAGGAATGGGGACACTGAAAAGAGGGACAGGACCTAGGCAAGACCAGAACTCAGCAGAGTAAACACTATCTTGAAGTTCTGTATTCAGAATCTGGGCATGGGTTTTTTGTGATGGGACCACCCACTGGCATACACAGCCCGGGTCCAATGGCCTTACCATTTTCAGTCACATGACCTCTCTCTTGGGTTGCCTCCACTTGTTGCCTACCGCTTTCCTGGGCAGCTGCTTCATAGTCTTGGGACCCCCAGCTTCCCGGAGTCTCCATGGTAGCTTAGACTTCACTTTCACAACATTGTGTGGTAAATTTTCAGGGCTCCCTGCAGGGAATCTGATCCTGCTACACATTGCCTAGCCTTGAGCCTTCCCTAAAAGGGTGGAAGCCTCCATACCCAGTGACTCTGGCATTGTATTGTGTCACATGGACAATGCCAAAGTCTGCTGCCAGCTCAAGCAGTAACTGGGCCTTTCTGGGCCATGGCTTATAGCAGCTTCTAAGTCCTTGGGCAGCTTAACTAAGGAAATCACTGCCCTTAGAGTTTTTTTTTTCTTCTTAAGGGAGAGTCTTTCAAATGAGTTTATAACTTTATGCTCTTGAACCTGTGGTGGTGTGGTTAGGGTCTGCCAGTTCCTGTAATGCTCATGCCATCCTTCCTACTGTCTCAGTGAAAAGTTTCCTACTTCCCCCAACTCTCTATTCCCAGGCTGGTCTTGAACTCTCTATGTAGCTGAACTTGATCTTGAACTTCTGGTCCTTTCGCTTCTACTTCCTGATTACTAAGTTTGTGTGGTGTTGGAGATCTGACCCAAGGCTTCATGAGTATTAGTCCAGTACTCTTCTAGCTGACCTACTTCCACAATGTTCTCTGCCAGACAAATAATTAAAAGTCACGGCAAATCTTGAGCACAACAAGTAGCATCATGGGAAATCGTAGACGTAGCAGACAGTAGCAGACAGTTAAGAAAGGATCTATTGGGGGTGAGGAAACACATATACAGCAAGCACACAGAGAGAAAGATCTCTGCAGAGCACAAGAGCGCCTTGTGAAGACAAAGATCAGTCTTTCAAAGATCATTCTGCCCAGCGACAGAGAAATGGATGAGATCTATATGAGCAAACTGGGGGTGGGGGGGTAATGGAGGGCAAGGGTCAGGGGAAAGAGAGCTTAGGGGAGTGGGAGGTCCCAGCTGGATCAGGAACAGAGTGGGAGAACAAGGAAAGAAATACCATGATAAATAAAGACCCCGTGGGAATAGGAAGAAGCAGAGTGCTAGAGAGGTCCCCAGAAATCCACAAAGATGCCTCCACTATAGTCGAGAGAGTGCCTGAGCTGACCTACTCTGATGATTGGATGGTTGAACACCCTAACTGTCATGATAGAACTCTCATCCAGTGACTGATGGAAGCAGATGCAGAGATCCACTGCCAAGCCCTAGGTGGAGCTCCAGGAGTCCAATTGGCAAAAGAGAGGAGGGATTATATGAGCAAGAGATATTGAGACCATGATTGGAAAAAGCACAGGGACAAATAGCCAAACTAGCGGAAACACATGAATTGTGAACCAATAGCTGAGGAGCCCCCATGGAACTGGACCAGGTCCTCTAGATAAGTGAGACAGTTGATTAGCTTGAACTGTTTAGGAGGCCCCCAGGCAGTGGGACCGGGACCTGTCCTTGGTGCATGAGCCGGCTTTTTGGAACCTAGGGCCTATGCTGAGACACTTTGTTCAGCCTTGGTACAGAGAGGAGGGGACTGGACCTGCCTCAACTGTATCCACCAGGCTGGGCTGACTTCCCAGGGGAGACTTTGCTTTGGAGGAGGTGAGAATGGGGGGTGGATTGGGAGGAATGCTAGGGGGTGGGAGAAGGAAGGACAGGGGAATCCGTGGCTGATATGTAAAATTAAATTAATTATAAAATAAAAATATTTAAAAAAGAAAGTTTTTATTCATTTTACGTCCCAACCACAGATCTCCCTCTCTTCCCTCCTCCTGTCCCCCCAAGTCTCCTCCCCAACCCACCCCCCATTCTCTCCTTTGAAAAGGTAAGGCCTCCTATGGGAAGTCAGCAGAGCCTGGTATATTCAACAGAGGCAGGTCCAAGCCCCTCCCCCTGTATCAAAGCTGTGCAAAGTGTCCCACCATAGGTAGTGAGCTCCAAAAAGCCAGCTCATGCACCAGAGATGGATCCTGATCCTACTGCCAGGGGGCCCCTTAAGCAGATCAAGCCACACAACTGTCTTGCTTATGTGGAGGGCCTAGTCCAGTCCCATAGAGGCTCCACAACTGTTAGTCTAAAGTTCATGAGTTCCCACTAGTTTGGTTTGGTTGTCCATGTAGGTTTCCCCGTCATGATCTTGATGCCCCTTGCTCATAGAATCCCTCTTCTCTTTCTTTGACTGGACTCCTGGAGCTCAGCCTGGTGCTTGGCTGTGGATCTCTGCATCTCCTGATGGAGGAGGATTTAAAGGTCTTTGAAGGGTCTTCCTAAATTTAGGGTTGGTTAGTTTGAACAAAGAGAGGGAAGCTGATAGTCCCACAGCTTTTGGGTAAACATGACCTAATCTGGCCTTAAACTTGTTCACAGGCAAGGGGGTTGTACTGGGAGGAGAAAAAAACTCATCAGGCCTTTGTTTTAAGTGTCAGGCTTTTGTCTCGGGTAAGGAGGGTAAGGAAGAAGCTAGCCATCTTAGACGTTCACCATCTTTCTTATCTAGAAATGACCCCTCTCCCTGTCTGTCTGCCTGTGAGGGAATGTAACTCCTTGTCCCTAAATAGACTATTTCTCTCTTCATACATTCCCATCCCAAGTTCCAGGATGCTTTCATAATGTCTTTAATGTTTATGAAAGGCAAGGAAAGTATATTTCTTCTAGAAGCTTCTTCTATGTTGAACAAATATACTGTTTTGGTAAACCTGCTGGACACACATTCAGTTTTTATTTGTCTTTTCAGCAACATTTGACACTGTTGGATTTCTAAGGCTGCTTAAGGAGATGCTAGGCAGAAATGGACCATTTGGACCTCAGCAGACTGGACTATGTAATTCAAACAGTGAGGGGAAGACACAGCAGGAAAGGGGCGTCTGTGAAAGGGGAAAGAGATAGTTGGGCCTATATAAGAGTGTTGGAAGTGGGGAGTTGGATGTAACTGCTGGAACTACATACAAGCCGATGGTTTCTGGAATTGTTTGTCTAGACCAGGCCATTTTATCTTTAGAAACCCCTCGCCCCAGCTATCTGGATATGCTTAAGAGTGCAAAACCGGGTTCAGCAATGGCAGTGAGGTTGGTGGGGCTGGAGTTTCAACATAGGGTCTTGGTTAGGGTCTGGCAGGGTTTGTCCAAGGTTATTCTAACAGACATGAGGGCTATTTCCTTCTTGACCTTCTCTTCTGGTCCCAGGGGTGCTCACACTTTGCTTTCATCCCATCGCTCAGGACAGGTTTTCTTGCTATTTATTTATTTATTTATTTATTTATTTATTTATTTATTTATTTATTTATTTATCTGTTTTAGTTTGTGTGTGTGTGCATGCGTGTGTGTGTGTGTGTGTGTGTGTGTGTGTGTGTGTGTGTGTGTGTGAATGTGCATGTTTATGGAACACCACAGGTAAGCATTGAGTATCCTTTAATAATTCTCCCCATTATTTTTTGATACGGAGTCTCCTATTAAATCTGGAGCCCACCAGGCAAAGTCTTGCCTCCCCAGCACTGGGACTATAGGCCCATACCACCATGCCCACCTTTAACATGGGTGCTGGGGACTGCACTCGGGTTCTCAGGCCTGAGCCATCTCTCCAGCTCTTCTTCCTCTCCTTTCAATTGTTGTTCTTTGTTCTTTAAAGATGCATTCTAACTCAGACTTACCTTTCTGCTTACTCCATCCACTCTGAGTGACCTTATCAGGTCTATGACTGAGCTACTATTTACCGATGACTGTTTTCTTTACCTTAGGTCTCCTACAACTCCAATTTGGCAACTGACTAAGCTACTTGCCCTCCTGGATGTTTTATGAACACACAGCTCAATAACTGAACAGAAATAAATTATTTTTCCAGTTAGACTTACTGTTTTCTTTTATTTCCTTCCTCTTTGAATAGATTTCCAAGCTAGACATCTGTGTGTCATCTGCTTCCTCCTCTGACAGCCCTACCAATTACCAAGTCCTGGAAATGTCTAAATATGTTGGGATTCACTTTCAAATCCACCCACTTTTCACTAGTTTCTGCCACTTGCCTGCTTGCTTGTATTTCTGCAACTGTCTTCCAATTGCCCATCCGGAAAGTGGTTGTCACAGTGTAACCTGAGTGGTCTTCCACCAACCATGTTATTCTCTTGCATAAAATTCATCAGTAGTTTCATGATACTCCCAGAATTCAATGTAAATGTCTTCAGTTGATCAGCAAGGCCCTTCACAATCTATATCCTCTTAAAGCTTGGAGTATCGCTGAGTGTTCTTTATCATGGGCTCTGACTCAGCTGACTCACCCACACTAAAAATACTTTACTTTTGATTAGTATGTAATAATTGTATATATCAATAAGGTTTAGTGAGACATGGGCAGAATGTGCTGATCAAATTCCATATGTATCCAGGTCCCCTTTATAACTTCTAGGAGTCACTATTCTACATTCGAGTTAAATATTATAGCCTCCACATGTAAGAGAGAATGTATAATGCTTGCCTTTTCCTGCCTTGCTTATTTTACCCATCATAGTATCTTTCAGTTCCATTCATTTGTTGTAAATGACAGAACTTTACTCTTCTTTATGTCTAAATAGTATCTCATTATGTATATGTATATATATATATATATATATATATATATATATATATATATATATCACAATTTCTTTACTCATTCATGCCGAGGGCCGTAGGAGTATACAGCAGGTGACAACTAGTGTTTGACAAGTCGACCCACCAGATGTGTAACTCTCTGATGGGGAGCCCCACCTGGCAAAGTCGTGGGGTCACTGGCTGTGGAAACTGGTTGTTTTCTGTCTGTAACTTTCTCAGGTACCACTGTTATGCCTCCCTAATAAGAGCAGCTGTGAGGTACTTTCTACAGCCCTTTGGTAGTGTGTTTTACATTTCTGGGCAGACATTTAGCTGTGGATTTCTGTTTAAGCTGTATAATTCTGATGAACAGAAATATTACCAGAATATTCTTCTTTGCTGACAGGAAAGTAACAATATTCTCAGTCTCTAAGACAGCCTTTTACACATTTTACAAAGACCTTAGAACAAGTCCAGAACAGACTAAGCTGCCTCTACAGAATATACAGAAAGTCTAATTCTTAGGTATTGTTTATTGCTAAATCAAGGCCAGGTTGTTTACACAGAGATTGGCTCTTTGCAGTAGTTCTATTTCTGCACATACCATGACCACTCAAGGTTTAGCCAATTGCTTACTGTCTGGGACCCCTCACCCACTTATAATTACATGCACGGATCAACGTGACATTACTAGCCTAAGAGAAACTAAGTAACTTACCTTGCATTTTGAGAATGGGTAGGGCCCTGAAAATGTAGCTTATAATTGTCCAGAGTTTGGCTGTGAGGCAGCAGCAGTGGTGGTGTGGAGACGGCTGTGTAGAGCTATGTGAGTGCTGCTGTAGAACGTGAGTGAAGTGTGTGTGTGCATGTGTGCGTGTGTGTGTGTGCGTGTGTGTGTGTGTGCATGTGTGTGTGCATGTGTGTGTGTGTGTGTGTGTGTGTGTGTGTGTGTGTTGAGTGAGAGATGAGAACAGCGGTAGTATAGAGGAGGAAGCTATGCAGAATGTGAGTGAAGTGTATTTGTGCTGAGTGAGAGATGAAGAAGTGTTAGGGAAGGTGAGAGAATGAATGAGGGCAAATGATGTGAAGGAATGATGTAAGAGCTGGGCAGGGGGTAAGAGTGAGTGTGTGAGTATGTGTAGGTGTGTGTGCTAGTGAGGGATGTAGCTGAATGGAGAGAAAAAAAGTGTAACATATTATTGTCCAAAGTTGGGCAGAGAAGTAGTGTGAGAGTAAGATGAGAGAATGAATGAATGAATGAATGAAAGAATGAAAGAATGAGTGAGTAAAGAGTAAATAAATGATGTAATAATATGTGAAGGTATGTAACAGCATAGAGAGAAGAGATGTGTAGATGTAACTGTGCCAAAGAGATTTGTAACTGTGTGGAGGCAAGGGAGATGAAGTTGTATAGAAAAGAGATGTGGAAGAGCAATGTATATAAAAGAAAGATGTGTACCCATGTGAAAAGATGTATGTATGTAAAGTTATGTAGCTGTATGCAGCAGTGTGGAGATGTGTAGCTGTGTGGAGATAGAAGGAGTCAGAGACCATTTTTAAGAGGAAGTAAAAGAGAAAGTTAGCATCAGAAAGCATGTGTGTTTTCTTATTTTACCAGTCAGATAGATAGAAACTTATTTCTTTCTTTTTTTTTTTTTTTTGGTTTTTCGAGACAGGGTTTCTCTGTGTTGTTTTGGTGCCTGTCCTGGATCTCACTCTGTAGACCACACTGGTCTTGAACTCACAGATATCTGCCTGGCTCTGCCTCCAGAGTGCTGGGATTAAAGGCGTGTGCCACCACTGTCTGTCAGAAACTTATTTCTAAGTATCCTCAGATAGAAAAAGTCTAGCCCTCAGATAGGAAAGAATTTTTCCTGAGTTTTGTCGCCTTCGTGGATTTTCTTGCATTACCCTGGAGGTGACCTTGGAGTAGGCTATCCATGAAGCCCCTGATACGTTCAAGCATTGATAGTTACTAGCACTGGAATCTTTGAAATGCTCATTTTCTTTCTTTCTTTCTTTCTTTCTTTCTTTCTTTCTTTCTTTCTTTCTTTCTTTCTTTCTTTCTTTCTTTCTTTTCTTTTTTTTTTTGATTTTTCGAGACAGAGTTTCTCTGTGTAGCTTTGCATCTTTCCTGGATCTCGCTCTGTAGACCAGGCTGGCCTTGAACTCACAAAGATCTGCCTGCCTCTGCCTCCCAAAAGCTGGGATTAAAGGCGTGTGCCACCACCGCCCGGCTGAAATGCTCATTTTCAATGTGAAACAATTTCTCCCTAGTTCACTGGGTCTCAAACTCTGTAGTTAGATTTTGCTTCTCCACAGAACTCCTTGTGACTTTTTATAAGCCTTCTTTAGTCCCTCAAACTGTGTTATGAGCCTCCCATCTACTCATAGGGCATTTTATACCCAGTCTGAAAGTACCTATTATACTATGTAGCAATTGCCAATTGCCAGTAGTTTCTTATCTCCTACATTTAGTAAGCTGTGTGAAGCTTACATTAGTAAGCAGTGTTTTGTTTTTGTCTTTGTTTTTTTTTTCTATTTTATCTCTATAATATTTTTACTGTGCTTGGTAGAAATGGTTTGGGGCTGGGAAGCCTGTACTTCATGTACTACCAACTTCATGATTCTAGAGCAACAGATGCAGAGAGAGCTGATGTTTAATTCTGAGGAGCTGTTGCTAATCATGGAGAACCTTCAAGTCTAGGGCATGTTGTTTATCTCTGACCTTATGTACCACATGATTGTGGCCAACCCCAGATAGAGTAGAAAATGGGGCAGAACCTGGACATGAGCGGTATATATTCCACAACCTGCATTAATGAGTCAGATGTGGGATGCCTCAGAACCTAGCCATGATGACGATTATACTGAGCCTGGCCAAGCCGGAGTCAACTGAGAAGCAATAATGCCTTTTGCAACATGTACACAGACATCCAGGAGCCTGTGTTTGGTGCTGTCCAGGAACAATTTAGCAACAATTCCTTCTAAATAATGATGGATGAGGTTCTCTCCGGGAGTGTCTCTAGCTACAGAAGCAGCTCTGTGTGCAGCTGCCCAATTTTCCTGCCAACAATTCAGAACCTGGAATCATTTTCAACCCTTGACTGGTTTTGTAAGGTCTCCTCTTTGATCAAGAACTAGAGACCCTGAAAACCAAGGCTTTCATCTAGTATCTAACTTTGGCTTCTGTTGGATGTTTGGGACCCCAGAACTTTCTAGGGGCTGCGGTGCCAGCTCTTTATTAGAGGCTCCTAATTTCTGAAAGCCATGGTAGCTACGTCTTCTTTGATGAGGTGTCCAATGCCAAGCAGCAATTTGTATAGATGGTTCAGTTTTTGACTGGAAAATCACATGGGTGCCAGAAGAGAGTTTTTTTTTTTTTTTTAAATCAGCAACCACATTTTAGCAGCAGTCTCAACTCCAGAGGCTTCATAAATAGTAAGACACACATATAGGTTCGAGCTACTATGGGGGTTGAGGGACTCCTGAGTACCTGAATGTCCTAGCACATGACTCAAGTCAGCCTTTAGTCCCTCTATCAACCTCTACCTTGAGTAGTCTGCCATCCCTTTTGTCTTCTCCCTTGTCTTTTCTAAATAGCAGGGTGACTTTAAAGGCATGGCCCCATTCCATAAGGTGTTTTGTTTCATGACTATAACTTTTATAGAATCAGAATCTTTTCTCATAGTCTTCCTTGCACAGAACTATGCAAATCATGTTCACAGTTCTGTTGATTGGCACCACCTTCTTGCACCACATGATCCTTTGCAGGCTACAGATCTGTATGTGACACTGTAGAATCAGAGAATGAGCACCTTCGAGAGGCTCCTGGAGCAGTGTCTTCCATCTGCATCCTTAGAGGTTAATAGTCGTACTGTGTGCTATTGGTAAGTGCCTTGTTCTTTCTCTTCCTCTACCTCTTCTCACCTCCAGCCCAACCAACGCAAGGATTTCACATTTTGGGGAAGGACAAATGAGCCAGGCTGCGATGTTCCTGCCCAGCTCATGTTCTGCTCGCTTCAACCAGCACTTTTTCCGTGTGCTCTTTGGGGACCTTCATGGTGAGGGGAAGGCATCTGCTCTCTCTGCCTGAAAGGGAAAAAGAGAACTGCCTTCTGGATAGGAATCAAGAAGCTGTAGGCCCGTTCAAAAGAGACTGGGACCATAGAGGATGGGGTGGAAGAAGGGAATGGAGAAGACAGGCTGAGCCAAAGGCTTGGGGAATGGGAACACTGCCAGAAGTGGGAACACTTACAATACTTTTAGGCAGAGAATCCAGACCCTTGCCTGGCAGAAGATACTTAGAAGTGGTAATGGAATTCAAAGGACTCAATGAAACTAAGCATCATGACCCACTAACACTGGTTTCATTTCCTCCAGGATACACACACACACACACACACACACACACACACACACACACACACACTTCCATGAACTGAGAATATGCACGTCCCCCAGGCACAGGTAATATGGACTTTTTTCAAAAAACAGGAAAGATATATGGATCTGTCTCAGCAGTGGGGGAGTGTGTTGCATATGTGTATGTGTAAGCACATACATTTGGGCTGAGTGGAGATGAATCCATTATAGCTTTCTAATTCAGAGCTCTCTCCCTTCAGAGAGAAATGGCTAAGAGGATCAGTTTGGGTCAGGGATACATGCATCCGTGGAACATGTCCCTTGAGCCTCCAGGTCAGTGGGTCTCAACCTGTGGGTTGCAACCCCTTTGGGGATCGAATAGTCCTTTCACAGGTGTGGTCTATGACCATCGGAAAACATGAATATTTACATTATGATTCTAAACAGTAGCAAATTATAGTTTGCGACTGTTTAGAGGAAGTGTACTAAAGGGTTGTAGCAGCAGGAAGGTTGAGAACCACTGCTTAGATGATGGTTAACTCAAGGATAGTGTGGGACGAGTGTTAAAACTGTCAGAGCTGTGACCCGTTCATTGCTCTATCAGCCCTGATGGCTTTGGGGAAAGAGCAGAAGAATCAGCCCCTATTCTTTCAGTTCTCCATTGCTTTACTACAGACCAGAAAGGTCCACTACCACCACCACCACCTCTTCTTTCTCTCCCTCCTTCTTCTCCTTCCTTTTCCTTCTTCCACCCACCTTGCTCTTTCACAAAGCCTTGCTGTTTGACTTTTGGATTGGACATCATTCCCCTGAGTCACAGAGGAAGAACATATCATGTCCTCACTCTGCTACTTGGTTAAGCTGCCTAAGGACCCATGAATGAGAACATGGAGGCAAGAGAAAGAGAGTTTTGTTTCAAGTGGGAATGGTCTCAGGCAGTTCAGGGCAGAAGGATGACGGCTTTCCTCATTTCCTGGAAAGCCCACACTCACCTTCGCACATATTACCTTAGTGACGAGGAGCAACTTCCCCTTTGTCACTATAGCCATATGACGTGCATGCCAACCTCTTCTTGATGGCTTAGTTGTTTAGTCTATTACAGGGTTGTTTTCAGGTTTCAGTTAAACAGAGTACAGCAAGCCATTATCTCAGTGATTAGAATATTGTAAGTATTCAACAAATGCCACTCTTAGTATTGTCCTTGCAAAGCATAGACAGATTAGGACCAGACTGAATTCAATCCCTAAGTTCAGTTCTAGCTGTGGGGTCTTAGGCACAATGGTTTACCTCTCTGCTTTAGTTTATATATTTTCATTTATTTTGTAAAAAATGTTTATTTTTATTTGTATGTATGCATGTATATTTATATAAATGCATGCCACCTGTGAGCAGGCTCTTCTAAAGGTAAGAGAGGGTGTCTAATCTAGAGCCAGAGTTACAGGCAATTGTGAAATGCCTGACCTGGCTTCTGGGAACTGAGCTTGAGTCCTCTGGAAGAGCAATACATTCTCTTAACCATTGAACCATCTCTCCAAGACCCTTTATAGAGTTTTAAAGTGGGAAACTAATTGGATATAGCTTCAGGGATTGTTGTAGGATGGGGTGAATGTATACCAAGTGCTTAGAGCATTGTCCAGCACCTGGTTAGTGCAGTAGAAACAGGAGCCATTAGTATTGTCTTGCATTAGAAGGAGATTGCCCTTACCTAATGGGGAGAGAAGCTTAATTTTCATTCTTTGCTTCTCTCCAAAGGGCAAAAAAGATAATAGGAGTTGACAGTGTCTTTTTAGATGAGAGATAAGTATGGTTGTTCTTCTATAGTTAAGAATACTGTATTGAATAATTTAAAATTGCTGAGAATAGATCTCAAATTTTTCTCATAGCATGCACAAAAGGCTGCAATTCTGTGAGGTGATGAATATGTCAATTAGCTTGATCGTGGGAATTATCTTACAATGTGTGATTATATTAAAACTTCATTCATCATATACCTTAACATTATACCTGTAACTCTTATTTGTCAATTATGTATCAATAAAACTAAGTAGGCACAAACATACAAACCCACTGTTATTATTTTAGACATGAGGCCCATTTTGTTCTTTGGAGCAGAAGATCATGAAGAGCCAAACATTTTCACGAGGCACATTAAATATGGATTTGAGACTCGGCTCTTACTTTGGGGATTATCTGGTGTTGTGCTGCTGTGGCCTGCAAAGCTATGATCTTGTTTAAGAACAACTACTAAAAGTAAGTTTAGTTGCTGTGAATAACTTTTAATGACTTGTGTGATCAAAGCTGCTAGGAGACTTTAAATATATGATTTTTCAAATTTATAATAAAGCTTTCTCTTTGTGAATCTCATCAATTCTATCCCTTAAAATTTTTTCAAGTCTTTCAGTGCATGAAGAAACACATATAACTCAGTTCCAGTCCTTTATCATAATTCTCAGAGAAACAGAATCTCATGTGAGCTCTGGATTTCCATGAAACGAGTCTTCCCAGAGCCAAAGAACACAGTTGGGGGTTATTTAATATACAAATGAACAGACAGCAGAAGGAGTCCCGTGACTGCCAGGATTCTGGGAGCAGCGAATTACTTTTCTGTAGTCAGAAGCTGCATGCTCTACAACTATAAACACAGTAAATAAACAGGAGGCCTGAAAGAACCCGAAGCTTATTGGTAAGGGTGGACGTAGGAACTAAGGAAGCTGCAGGAAGTTGAAGAAGCCAGAACCCCTGACTTCCTGGCCTAGAGAAAAAACAAAGCAGCAGAAGGAACTAAGACTTGGGCAAGGTTAAGCTTGTACGGAATGTGCAGCCATATGTCGATCTCTTTGCATTAACAGAACTTAGTCCCACCCCCCACCCCCTTTTCCTTTCTGTACGAGGAGATAAATTTCCAAGGCTTTGCTGTATTTCTCAGATCTAAAGATCATAGGTCCTCACTTGGTTTTGGATTTGCTTTTCAAGCATGTTTGCACAGCAAAGAGCTATAGAGGATATTTGTGTCTCTCCACCCAGGGCACAGATTCACTTATGGCTGGGGACAGTGCCGTTGGTCTTTCCCTCCAGAGCAAAGGGAGGCATTGTATTGACCTGATGACTCACCGACTATCTGAAGAGGTTGGGTTCTCAGGGTTCCTCTGCCCTGTTCCCCTCTACTCAAGTGTTAACCTGCCCAGTTCACATCCTCTTGAGGGAGCTGGTTCCCCTGAACTGACACATGAGAATGACTTTGGTAGCTGCTATGTGATGAGCAACAAAGTCTAGGGGCCTGTGTCTTTCACCAGCAATTGTGAAACTGTAGCAGGTTAATTGCAAATGAGGTAAACTCTCAGGCCCTTCAAAATTTATTTTTTTTCTTGCCCACAAAAGTAACAATATTTTCTTTAACTGCTCAACATACTGCTCTATTTTTCTACTTACTTTTATAACCGCTTTTCCATTGCTTCTTTACTTGTTAAAAGTTTATAATATCACTTTGCATAGGGAGATAGATGGACAGTTGCTTTTCCTAGGAAGTATGGTCAATGGAAACTTGACTTTTTAATTATTTTTTAATTATTATTTAATTATTTTTTATTGGAATATGTAACATCTGATCCAAACATAAATTACTGTTGGTTTTAGCCTGCTAAAGGCTTGAATCCTTAAAACAGAATGATTATCTTTATAAGGTTCCCACCAAGCATTTTCATGTCTGCAATAAAAGTCTAAACATATATGTATTATAGTTATGACTATAGGTAGTATTTTATGGAACGTATTTCCAAGACAATAGGAATGACAGCCAAGCTTGTTACAGCTTCACACATCTGATAATAGGAAGAATCTTCTGAGGGCCAGTTTTTGGTGCTGTACATTAGAAAATTATGCTTTCTTACTACCTTAGTCTTCAGTACAGATATCTAAGGGAACATCCATAGTGAGACTTTAGCTATGGTTCCAACATTGTGGCATTGCTAAGTGAACCAGCACAGGGAGCAGTATAAATCTCTGATGCTGCCTTTACCAAACTTGGCACATTGACATGAGTCCCAGACATGGATCTGATGAATTTAAACCACTGATCTAGACAGATCATTGATTCAATTTCCCATAGCTGGATCCCACAGACACCGTCTCCAGGCCTACCCTGTGTGAAGAGATCTGTAGTGACAAGCAAATCAGAGAGGAGACAACAGTCTTAACTGAACACAGCAAGTTCTTCCCTTTCAATGTTACCAGGACTGTGTGTTCTGGAGACTGGATTTGCGGATCCCCTCTAGAGTTTAGAGGGGGGTGCTGGTTGTAGGAAGATGCTACAGTGCTAAAGCCTCGTAGCCTCCATGTGTAGAGACCATGAAAGCAGGACAGGGCTGAGATTCTCAAGCTTTCACCCAGCCCAGCACTGTGCATGCCCTTCCTTTGTCTTCCTGATAATATAAACAACATGAGAGATGAACCACCAAAAGGAATAGAACAGGATTTATCCTTCCCGTCATCTGGCCAGCCTGACTTTTCTGTCTATGGGACTTCTGAGACTTTGTCTTTCTCTAGTCTGTTCCTTTTATGTGCATGTGCAGGTGTATGCCTGCATGTGTATTAGTATGAGCGCACTTCCCTGTGTGATCACATGTGGCACTGTCTGTCCATCTGAATTCAGAACTAGCTTAGAGCTTGGCTCATCTCCTAAATTATCTATTCATGAGATCTCAAAATTTCAACCTCTCTGAGGCTGAGTTTATGTATCCCCCAAATATAATTTTCTATATTCCTTTAAGACTTAGGAAGATAAATTTATTTCTATAAAACTCTCACCTTTCTCTTCTCACTCTGCTCATATATGTATACATGCATTTATACATGCATGTATACATTCACATATTCTCGTTAATGCCATGCCTGGTACACAGTGACTTGTTTCTGTCTTCCTCTTTCACACATATTTCTTTGTTTCGTTTTTATTTTTTTGAGACAGAGTTTCTCTGTGTAGCTCTGGCTGTAATGGAACTAACTGTGTAGACCAGACTGGTCTCCAACTCACAGAGATCAGCCTGCCTCTGCCTCCTAAGTGCTGGGATTTAAGGTGTGTGCCAAGCACTACCTGGCCTGTCTTCCTCTTTCAACCTCTCATTTATATTGTTTTTATAGAATACTATTGGAAAATATTTCCTTCTTTACTTACTAAATTAATTCTGCTTTTAGAATGACTTTTATTTATGTGTATGAATGTATGTTTTTATGTCTTTGTGAGTATATGTCATATGTGTGCATGTGTCCTAGGAGGCCAAAGGAGAGCATCAGATCCCTTGGAGTTAGGGTTACAGGTGGTTGTGAGCAACCCAATATGGATACTGGGAACTGAATTCAGGTCTTCTAGAAAAACAGCAAGTTCTTTTAACTACTGAGTTAACTATTTAGTCCCTAAATGAGTTTTTAATGTCCATTTTCTAAGGAAGTTCCCAGGCTGAATCCTTTCCCACCCATTTTGCATTTTATATTGTACCAATGTATAAGCGTATTATCATCTCTATCTTTATGATCTTTATGACAATCACATCTCTTTTTGTGTTTATAATGCCAAAGCTTTGTTTTCTTTTTAAATAAAATGTGGGAATGTCTATCTAGCGAACCTGAAAGTTATCATCTTCCTTTCTTATATATTAATATAATACATGATCACTTAAAAATATCAAATAGACTGTAAAGCTTGTTTTTTCTTTCCAGCACCAGATTTTATCATGTCTGATGTTTCTTTGAGTAGTCAAGTAAGGGCCCATGTTCCTATCCAGCTTTCCTATTTCTTGTGTCCAATAACAATATCAACATGCAGCATGCAAGACTTGTTTTGTTTGTTTTTAAATAATATGACCCTAAGTGCTCAGTCTGCATTTCCATTTTCCTGCTGTAAAATTTTATCTGTGTGTCCCATTGGAAAGTTAAACTGCAATCTGTACAAAACTACACACATGTATTTTTTTCCTCAAATAAGCATCTGCTCCTGACCTCCCACCCCGTGTGTGTGTGTGTGTGTGTGTGTGTGTGTGTGTGTGTGTGTGTGTGATGTGTGGGAATGTGGGTATGTGGATGTGTGTGTAGGTGTGTGGGGTGTGTGGGAGTGTGGGGTATGTGTTTGTGGGGTGTGTGTGTGGTAGTATGGGTTTGTGTGTGTGTGTGTGTGTGTGTGTGTGTGTGTGTGTGAGCATGTGTGTGTAGGGTGTGTGAAAGTGTGGGTGTGGGGTATGTAGGTGTGTGGGAGTGTGGAGTGTATGCGAGTGTGAGAATTTGGGTTTGTGAGTGTGTGGGTGTGTTGAATAAGTGGGCGTGTGGATATGTAGATGTGTTGAACGTATGGGTATGTGGTGTTCTGTACCACAGTCTCTGTGGATCAGTCTCTTGAACATTTCCTTCTCTTTCAGAGGGAACCAATCTGATTATTTGCAACATTGTAGAAATTCTCTTCTATTGTGCCCAGAGTTTTTGTTACTTCCCTTAAATTGATGCCTGAGGTGTTTGGCTCTGACGCTGTGAACCACAAATTGCTGTAAGAATGGCTTCACCATTGTGATTCTGCTTGTTTTTACACTCTATATTCCCACTACCACATGTTAGTTTACATCTGTATCACACATTCTGCTTTTGTTATGACCGGAGAAGCTTCTCAAGGGTGGAGGCCATGTTGCTCGATTTCTTTCCATCTAGAACAATCCCCACCCTTGACATCTCTGTTTCCTTTTTCAGTAGTAAATCAACCAATGGTGCTTCTTCCCATTGAGTTTTACACTGGATTTGATAAAGTGTGGGGATTTTTTCTCTTCTGGCGTCCTTATCTAGTCTGCATTCACTGAGTGGAAAGGTCCTGAAACTCCAATTGTGTCACCCTTGCTCAAGATACACATGGTTCCCTGTTCAACCTGCATACAGTACTTCCCTTGGAATTAGGTCCCAAATATGACTGGGACCTGTCATTTTTCTGGTTTGTCTACACCCATTGCCATCCCCCATGCTCTAGATGGCACACGTTACTCATATTCCTCCCACTCCTTCCTATGTGTGTTTAGTCCTTACATTTTCTTCTTTTAGCTTCCACAGATGGTTTCTCCTTTTATCACCCCGCCAACATGCCCATTTGTTAACACTATAACCATTTTCCATTTCAAACCAAACCTTCCCATACTATAAATGAAATTAATGATGTTTTCTGCTGATTGGGACTTTATCTTGTTGCCTATTAGATCGCAAGCTCCTTTTTAGCCACATAAACTCTCTCATCTTTATATGTAGTTTATAATGTCTTTCATAAGGTATAGACTTCACCATTTGTGGGGGGTAGTTTGAGACAGGGTTTCTTTGTGTAGACCTGGCTGTCTTGGAACTCTTTCTGTAGATTAGGCTGGCCTTGAACTCACAGAGATTCTCCTGTCTGCTTCCAAAGTACTGATATTAAAGGCATGCACTACCACTGCCTGGCTTTAGACTTTGCCATTTTAAACATAGGTTTACTATTTTTTGAGAGCTTCATACATGAGCAGTGATCACATCTATATCACTCCCATTCTTCCCTCTCCCCATCCAACTCTTCCTGAACCCATTAAATAGTCATGATCTTTTCTTTAATTATTAGTACATGCGTATACATATGGATACACAGAGAGATGGGGGAGGGAGAGAGGGAGAGAGGGAGAGAGGGAAAGAGGGAGAGAGAGAGAGAGAGAGAGAGAGAGAGAGAGAGAGAGAGAGAGAACCTACTGAGTCCATTTAGGTTAGCTCATATGTACATATGTCCAGGCTGACCAGTTGGATTTGGAGAACCTGTGTAGAAGCCTGTCCCTGGAAGCAACTGATTCTTTTTCTCACAGCACACTTTGACTTACTGTAGCTCTTCATCTAGGGTGGGACTATGTAGAATTCCTCTGTCTACATCAGAGTATCCACTGGTTTTTCATTATATTGATCTTGTTCACACAACCACAATTGTTGAGTGTTCGTGAGTGCATTCTCCTTGTCATATACAGGGGATACTATTTAACAGCAGTGTGAGACTCTGGTCTTCTTTCTGCTTTGTCTCCCGTGGATTTCTCTGCCCCTCAGTTATAAGGGTTGCACTGCATATTTATCAGTTGTAATTGGACACCCCACAGTCATTTATTCCCTGTATTTTGATGAGTTGTGGATCTCTGTAGTAGTCTCTACCTATTGCAAAAATAAGTGTCTTTGATGAGATGTGATAGCTACATTTACCTGTAGGTAAAAGGATGCATCTTTAGAAAATAGAAATCATATTGCTTTAGGAAATGGCAGTATCAGATTCTCTGTTGGGGTCTGTGACCTCTCTAGGCATGGGTAGTTGACTGGAGTCACGGTATCAGGCATGAATTCCCTCTTGTCCAGTGAGCCTTATGCTCAAGGTATGGCTATTTGGAAAATTAAATAATGGTATTTTCTATTGAGTTAAACAAGTGATCTGTGGAAGAGCGGAGGAGGGAAGTAATCAGCTTCTGCCCTCCTCCTCTCCGCTCTGCTTGCAGCATTGAGGATTGAATCCAGGGTCTTGAGCCTGCTAAGCTGGCATACTACCACTGAACTACATCCCCAGCTGGGCTCAGTAATCTGTTTCCAGAAGGAAAATAGTAAATAGGAGAAACTGACTTAAACATTTAGGGACTTTTGTTTATATAATATTGGATAGAAACTCTGAGAGGTGACTAGAATGTGAGAAACACAATCCAGTAACTTTTTGAGAAAGAGGGCTGTGAGGAGGTATTGTAGGATGGGATCAAGAGGGGGATGGAGCCGGAAATTACTTTGTCTAAAAGGTGATTTTTTTTTCACTAGTGTATTTAAATGAGAGCTGGAAAGATACTGTGAAAGGTGGGGAAATTGGATAGCATCATGTGAAGACAGACCCCAAACTCCAGATTACAGAGCAGAGAGGCCTGTGAAAACACCCTGACATGAAAAGATGGAAATTTAGTGCTCTAATATGATGAGCAAAATAAGCCATTGGTTTCTTCAGGCTTTGGATGGAGCAAAACCAATTCCCAAGAGTATATTCTTTTTTTTAAAAAAATCTATCTATCTATCTATCAACTATCATCTATTTATCTTTATATATTTAAAATATATTTCACACATTATACTTTGGTCATATTCTTTCTACTTCCTCAACTTCTAGATACCTCTCTCCCTGCCCACACAACTTCATATTCTTTCCTGAAAATACTTTTTTTTTTTTTAGTAATAGATGCTTTCACGAGGCTCAGGGGATGAAGTTCATGTGTCCAAGAGAGTGTTTTGCAAACTTGATGAGGTCGTGCTTTTCCTTTCAGAAACAAAGACTTTCTTTGAGACTAACACTAGATGGAGAAGAAGCATCAGATCCCTGAGCAGCCATTTTATCATCTAAGAGAGTGGGGTTGGACACTATTTTTTATGCAAAAAAAAAAAAGCCCTGCCCATGAAAGAGCATTTTGTTATGAGCTGCCCTTGGCCCTGGGTGAAATATGTTCATAAGGAAAATGATATACAGATTGTCGTGTATATACATGTCAAGAGAAATAAAGTATTTTGGTACAGAGGTTGGAGAAAGGCATTGTGTGGTTAGTCTGAAATGAGTGCGAGAACTATATGAATGTTTCTATGTTAATTTCGAGGGATATTTTATTTATCTACCCCCTACACAAAATCTTCTTTCTCCCAACCGTGTGCATTTTATATTTGTGACTAATGGGCTTTTCATACATAAGCTTCATAATCAAATTGGTTCAAGAATAAATTGCTGAAAGTGGAACTTTCTTATTCTCTGTGACAGCTAATGAAGACGGATGAGGGAAAGAGGGACTGCGCTTTGTGGAGGAGGAGCTCTCGTCTCACTCCCTACTGTGTTGGCTAAAGGCAAATTTGTTGCAAGGAAAAAATAGACTCATCTAATTGCTTAATTCCTGCTGAAAGCCGCTGGCAGCCAGCCTATTCAAACACACAGACTTTTGTTTAGAGAATCCACTGTAAAGCTTTCGTATGCACAGCCAACAGAAGTCTTGATTTTTTTTTCTCCAGTGAACATTTGCTGTTACAAAAAAATGTTAATATTTGATTAAAAAAGAATTCTTTGAATCTCATTGATGTTCAGAATAACTGCCTGAACATTTCTCATTGTTTTTAATTCTGGGAAACAAAGATGGTAATTGGGCCTGAGGAATGGCTAGCGATTTGCATACAGGTCACTGCAGATTTGAGAAAGGCCTTTGTTTCAAGCCAGTCATAAAATCAGTAAGGTGGTCAAATGTACGATGCAATGGAACTCATATGCTGCTGGTAAGATTTCAATTGGTGTAGACACACAGGGCAACTGTTTGACAGGATTCTCTGTTATTGAGTACATTCCTATATGGTAGCTCATCCATTCCCTTCCAATTTATTCCTCAACAGAAATGCTTTGTATGAGAACATTAGATGCATATCAAGAAAAAGGAGTGAACATGGGTGAATCTTAAAATTAGTGCTGAGTAAAAGAAAACTGACACACAAAAATATACACCAGGTCTACATGGTTCTACTTTGTGTATGGATATGTTTGTACATGTTCAAGTGTGTGTGTGTGTGTGTGTGTGTGTGTGTGTGTGTGTGTGTGTGCCATATGCACATGGAGGCCAGTGGTTGACATTGAGTGTCTTTCCTGAATTTTTTTCCACATTGTCATCATGTTTTAATGGGGAAATTCCAAGGAATCTGTTTGAAGGTCAAAGGAGTTTATTCAGGGTTTGACTCACAACAAGAATAATTGAGTTGGTAGTGGAATTCAGGAGGGGTGGGGCGCAGTCCAACGCGGTTCTCAGGAGAGCTCTGCCTTGATCCACAGCACCAGCATCCAAAGCCACAAGGAAGCAAAGAGAGAGTAAGTACATGCTCCTCCCAGGTCTTTCCCTCTGTCTGGGCCATGCCCCGGGGCGGGGGCAGGTACCTGCTGCCATAGGGGTGGTGTTTCAAGGTAAAGCACAGACAACCAACCACCCCTACAATTATTATTTTAAAAAGGCCATCTCTAGAAATGTTGCTCTAGAAGTGATGAGTCATTATATGAAAATTGCAGTCCGGTATCCCTTACTGAGGATCTATTGGTAGTGGAGAGTTTCTGAGGAAGGAAGAATTGTTCTTTATGGAGGATGTGGTCACTGGTAAGTTTTCCATGTTCCATCGGATGGCCCCACACCCATGTACATATGGGTAGTACTAACTGGACTTTTTGGACTATAAGAAAAGTATGATACTTTATTCTTAATCTTCTCATCTACAGAGAAGAAAAAAGGCATGTCTCCTTGATCACGACTTTGTGAACTCTCCATGCTTTGAGGTGAATGAGACCAAGTGAGAAACCTGTATTACACTGAGTAATTGATTTTCAGATAAGAAATAACAACTGTGACAATTGAATATTTATTGGATTTAAAGTAGTTATTAAAGTTACATCTGGTTCACAGTGTTCACAGTGCTACAGAGGCTTTGATAACATTTTGTAAACAATCTTTCTAAAATTTTTAGATCCATACATCAGTAGTCACAGGTCTTTGACCTTGGCCACAACTGTGACCATTGGTTCACTCTCTTGGGACCCATGGGCATATCTAATTTTTTTGAGGCTTTCCTACAGGTTCTTGTACAGGCTCTGTTAATGGCCAGGTTTTGCCTTCTTATGGTTTGACTCATGGACTTTGGAAACTCACAAGGAGATATGAATACCTTATCAAACATAAGAGAATCAAATACCTGTGTTTTTAGAAGATGTTTAGGGTAGGACCCAGTTTGGACAATGATGGTCTGTTATAATTTTAATAGATTTTAAAGCTTGCATGAGCTAGCTCTCTGTTTCTGACCTGGTGGAAGAAATTGGACTTTTTTTTTTTAAATAGCAAAACATACTTATGTAGCTCAAATTCTAATTGGTCTTAATAATAAAAACCCAGAATCAGATATCAGGGTGAAAGCTGAAAGATCAGAGAAACAGAACATCCAGCCACTAGAAAGACTTTTTACATCAGACTGAAAAGGCTAAGCTTCTGTCTCCACCCTGCCTTATCACTTCCTCTCCCTGCCCAGTCATATCACTTCCTGTTTCCTCCTCCGAAGTGCTGGGATTAAAGATGTATGCCATCACTGCCCAGCCTCTAGTGACTAGCTCCACACTCTGATCTTCAGGCAAGATTTATTTGTTAAAGTACAAACAAAATATCACCACATTTCCCTTTTTTTGCCAAAAATAAAAAAGTTATAACTAAGAGAAACTATATACAATAAGTATAATAACTATATACTATATATAAGAAATAATTACATAAACAATGTCTAGCTCATTAACAACTGACAAATTCAGAGAAAATACTCCATTATTTATCCTATTTTGGTGAGTCCAAAAGGTTGTACCTAATTCGCTATTTCAACTTGCATTCCCAAAACTATCTTTTAATGTCTCTCAACCTTATACACTTTACTCCTCTTTAGTGAATTTCTTTTCTGAATCTGGTAACAAGGAAAACTAAAACTACAAAGTCTTCAACTACATCAGAGACCGGAGAAGGAAATAATTGTTGTGATGTTTCATTTGTGCTGAAATATGGTGATATTTTATTTATGTTTTAATAAATAAAGCTTGCCTGGAGATCTGAGGAAATAGCAAGCCATTTTAAGTAAACAAAGAAGTCGGGCAATGGTAGCACATGCCCTTAATCCTATCACTTGGCAGGCAGGATCTCTGTGTGCTCAAGGCCATACTGGAAATAGAGCCAGGTGTGGTAGCCCACGCATTAAATTTCAATACTAGTTAACCATGGAGGTCTGTATAGACAGACAGGAAGTGTCAGAGCTGGGCAGAAAGAAGAAGTGATGCATTTGAGTGGAAAGAGCAAATCAGATGTTGCAACATTTGGAAGCTGCAGAGTTGGTGAGGTAAGGTTGGCTGGTAGCTTTCCCTATTCCCCTGATCTCTCTAAGACTTTCACCCCTATACCTGGCTCTGTGTTTTTTATTTAATAAGACTATTTAGAAATTCACCTACAAATAATATTACCTGAGTAAGCAGGAAGAGCAAGCAAGCGACTTACAAAAACACGTGAGAAATGACAGAAACAGTTGGCTGCCTGGACAGTCACCCAAAGTTCCTTTGTAACGTTGGGGTGTCCACCTTCGGCCTACAGGCCTAGCATATCTGTCAGACTTTTCTGTGAATCAGGATTTTTCTGAAGGGCAGTCTTTCCTTATCTTGGCAAAGTTCGGCAGTCCTTTCTTTTGTGTCCTGCTTGTCCAATTTGGACAGCATACTGTTAGTCCAGGCAAGGGCATTTTCTTGCTCCATGGCTAACTTTTGCCACAAAGAAAGTAAACTCCATAAAGAGTTTCTTTGATACCCATCATCTTCTTTGAAGTAGACTGGTGCTGCTAGCAACAGACATGTTTCATTGTCATAAAAAAAAGAACCTATGTTATTAAAACATCTTAAATGCCATATTCTGTAGATCTCTCAAGTGTTTGAAGATGACCGGTCTATCTAAAATATAGCTCTGTTTGACCTTAATAACATACCTAATATGTTTGTAATAGGTGATTGTAATAGGTGACTGATTACTAACCTTCATTTCCTTATTATCCTAGTTTGTAATAATAACTTTCAAAGATTAGCAATTTGCATTACAATGAGATGTATAGGTACAATACCTTGAACAATATTAGAAATATATATATATATATAATATATATATTACGTTCTAACAAAAGTAATCTCAACTTTGTATCAGTATACAAAAATACATATCAATGTAAAATATTTAAAACTAGTAGTTGCTTTTTTGGTTTAAAAGTAGATTCAATAATCTACCTTCTTATCCTATTTCTTTTTTTTTTTTTTTTTTTTTTTGGTTTTTCAAGTCCTATTTCTATACCCCCCTTTTTTCTTTACAGAGTAGATTCAATAATCTACTTATATCCTTATAGCTACATATACAATATACCAATAATCGACATATACCCTTATATCCTGTAATATCTGTATCCCCTTTTTTTCTTTTCAAAACAAAAACCCTGAATCTAAACTTCTTTGTTTAGCATTTCCCTCCCAACCATTACCAATAACAATTTGTAACCAACCACTCTAAAGGATGACAAATATCCATAACCCATTGAAAGACCAAAAACCATCCACCCTACCTCTTTGGAATGTGGGCATCATGTTCTTAAATTTACTTCCTTTTGTCTGGGGGTGTCAGCATCTTTAGGGGATCCTGAAAAGAAAGATTTGAGTTAGTTGTCAAGTCCTGGGATGAGGGGCGTTTACCCAACCACCCCCGCAGTTCCCCAGAGTTTTCTTGAGTGCGAGCAGCAGGAAATATTAGATAGAAGGATTTATTGCGGAGAATCTTGCGGAGATAAACAGATAGAAAATAAAGGATAGCCTCGAGAGGGTCTGGAACCTATTCCAACGGGCCCCCGACTGTCTCTGCCCCAGGGTTTTTATAGAGACGCCAAGGGGTGGAGCAAAAGACCTCCTCCCCCAGCACAGCCAAGTGCAGACCATCCCAGACACCTGCACTTAGGCCCGTGGTCTAATCATCCTCTATGCGGACCTGCTGGGTAAAGCCACGAGGAACCCGAGAACAGGCTCCCACACTGGGAGAGGTAGCTGTATCATTTGTTATCCAGCCTCTGCATAATGGAAAGTGAAGGACTTATCTCAAGTCCTGGCTAGAGTAGTCTGTGAGGCTAGATCATCTCAGCTAGCCACCTTGAGATTGTCCTGAGCAGTTTGTAGTCCAAAGCTGATCTTTAGGTGGTGTTTGTCAGATTAGTTGTGTTATCATAGTCCATATGGAATCATCATTGTGGGGTCCCATCATCCTTTTGGAGACTTCGAAGGTCAATGTTAGGTGTGGTCATGGTTCATTGCAGAAAACTTTCTTTTAAATTAATAACTACAAGAGACCATTCTTTAGGTAATAGAGAAGGCAACAGAATTCCAGACTGTAGAGAGCCCATTGGCTGAATCACCTTTATTAACAGCTCTTTGATCTATTACCATTCTCCATTTAATTAACAAATTAAATTTTAATAACAAATACAGGAGAATTTCTTTTTAATAACAAATACAGGAGAATTCCAAGGGCTGGTTGATTCTTCAATATGCTGAGCATTTAGCTGCTCCTGTACCAGCTGTTCTAAGGCCTGCAGTTTCTCTGATGTTAAAGGCCATTGCTCAACCCATACAGATTTGTCCGTCAACCATTTTAAAGGTAGGGCTGTTGGTGCCTTTGGAGGATCAGCAGCTGTTGTGCCTTGTTCTTGTACAACCTGAATGGTAGGTGACTGTTCTTTATAATACCTTTTAATATTTTTCCCAGAAACATACATTAAAATATGGTTTGTTTCTGAGATTGGAGGAATGTTAATCTGGGTATTGCACTGCTGTAACAAATCATGTCCCCATAAATTCATTGCAATGAATAACAGGAAGAGTTTGGGAACAAGCAAGGGCCACAGAGATCATTGAAACTTCATGCTTCTGAGAGCTTGGAAAACACACAACTTAATTTACATAAAAAGGAACATTTAAGTAACTTAAGATTTTTAGATCACTTGTTTCTGAGGCTGGTGCAGAGTTTGACTCACTGAGAAGCAGAGCGTACATGCTCCAGCACTGCTAGAAGAAAACTCTTTTTAGCTCTGTGGGGTAACATGCAATCTTACAAATATGTGATATTCAAGATGATAGACTTGAGTTGGAACAGGGATTCTAGGGTCTGCTGTTTTCTAGTTTTGAGGTTCTTGAGGAGTTAGTTAATTGCTCTAAACGCCAACTTCTCCAAAGTGTAGTTTAGTGTGTGCTCTGACTCATTAAAGTGCTGGGGTCTAATGAGCTCAACATAGCACCTATTCTGAGCAGAACAAATCCTGGCAGCTCCGTAATTGTTACCTATTACCATCATCAAATAGGAATACTAATAGAATAGTAACAACCATGTATTAGCTCATATTTATGCAGCTAATCTGGTAAATACTTCTCTATGTGGGTCTGCCTGCCAGTGTGTGGAAGCACCAAGCTCTCTTTTTTGGTTTTACTCTTTAGCTTGTTAACTGCATTTATCCTCCATGCAGAATTGAACCAATTTATGTGATAGTTTTAGAAGCAAGGTAAATAGGACGAGATTCATTAGCACTGGACTGATTTGTGCCTAGCAACCCCATGGGAAATTTCTTGACAGCTAAGCTGCCTAGTTCCCATGGTACCAGTTAATAGCAAAATACTTCATCTGTAGTGAGTTATTTGTTATTCTAGTGAGAACATTCAGTTTTCTAGTTTTTTTTTGTTTCATTTTGTTTTTATTCACAACTACGTTAAGATCAGAGTTTTCCTTTAGAGGTATTGTTCACATATTTCTTGAGGAAGGAAAGGAAGGCTCTTCCTGAGTGTGAGGCAATGACCAGGGCAGTATCTTTATAGCCCAATTAAAATTTGACAACTTCATAGCTGTGGGAGTTGGTGGGTAGGAAAACCCTGTTGATTTCAATGGTAACAATGTGCCATGTACCTGGGTTTTTGGATATTAGTAAAATAGAAATATTCATGTTTTAAATTGGGCATTATAATCCTTGACTCAAATCTTTCAGTGGTGTTAGATGTATGATCAACAGCAGCAACCACACCCAACTATGACCAGTGCCTCTCCCTACCTTTGTGGTGGCAGCTACATGACACCTATTTGTCTGATTTGAATTTTTATAGCTTAAACAGTAATTTTATATTGGTAAAACAATCCAAATGTGTATTCTAACTATAGTTTTGATTTTTCAGACACAGTGTAGTGATTATTCTCTTCCCTAAAGAACCGTTCTTGAAAATTGGATCTTGGATTAAGAAAAAGGCAAAACAAAACAAAATAAACGACAACATTAGCAACAACAAAACCTTTGTGATAATCATAGTGAAAAATTTATTTTTTAATTATTTGGTGTCAAACAAGGCAGCCACACATCAGCTCTGAAGGTAGCTGCTGGGAACTCTATTGTTGCTTTCAAAGCCAGCATTTCCCCTCACACATACAGTGATCAAACTGAGCTTCTCAGGCTCCCAGAGACCCAACTCTATCATCATATTTACATGATCCTTAAAAACTAAAACACTGGGCTAACAGGATAAAAACAGCTGGAGAAGGCTGTGGGAAGACAGAGAGAACAAACAGACCTGGAAACCATGTGGGTTTTTGTGTCTATATTACTGAAAGGCAATGTATACAAAACAATAAATGAAGATGAGAGTCTCAGATTACAAACATTTCTTTTAAGTGGGCAGAAAAAGACTACTCATTTGTCAACTAGTTCTTTTCATATGAAGTCATACATCGAAGAATTAATTTTTATAGTTCCTCTTAGACTCCAGGACTTATTTTAAACTCTAGAAATTTAATTGATGATCTAGATGGGAGAGGAGATGGACTGAGATCAGGCCATGTGGTTGATTGATTGTTCCTCCTATTTTTAAAAAGTAATTATGAGGGTTGTGACAATAATCTGCTAGAGAAAGCAGTGTTAGGTCAGAGGTGACTGTGTAGGTGGTCAGGGTGTTCTGTAGTGGCAGATCTTTGCTCCCAATATTTCACTCCACCCTTAGCATCCTGGTCTGTAGCTTACCTGCCCCTCATTCACAAAGATGGAAGTTAGGCCTCCATGGGGCGGGCAAGTCACTACCAAAAGGTCAAGTGTTAGGAAAGAATTGAAAAAGAAGAAGGTGATAGAACGTAACTTTGGAAGATGTTGTGGTTTGCATCTGAATTATCCTTCACTGAATCATAATTTGAATGCTTAGTCCACAGATGGTAGCACTATTGCGGGAGATTCTGGGAAGTTTTGGAGGTAGGGTCTAGCTAGAGGAATGTTGCTGGTGGGGGGGGGGGGACGATTGGGGGTTTGTGTCACCCTCGGCCACTGTATGTCACTCTGTATGCTATAGTATAAACAACTGTCCCCTTACACATGTCCCTACTACTGAGGTGTTCTGCTCAAGTGCATGGAATCATGCAATCACTGATCAAGCCCTCTGAAACTATAAACTAAAATAAATCTTGCTTTCTTATATTTTTTCTACTTGTATTTTGGCTACAGCATGCACATGATTTTATTTTGATCTCAGCAAGGCACAAATAACTAATTTAGGGGAATTTAGTAAAAGTTTTAGTAAAAGTGGCCAGGCAACATTTCCCTGAAGGAATGGTATTTGGGCTGAAATTTGGATGATAAAATATAAAATAGTTGTACAGGCTCTAAGATGTGAATGAATTTGATATTTTCTAGAAATAGATTTTTTTTTAAAAAAGCCAGATGAAGGCAAGCGAGGAAGACTGTAACATGAAATCTAGTAGGTCTTTTTAATAAAAAACCCAGGACCAGCTATTGAGGTAAATGTTGAAAGATCAGAGAGACAAAGGAACAAGCCACTGCCATGTCTTACCTCTAGGACTCCTCAGCCTGAAAAGCCTTTGTTCCTGTCTCCACATGCCTTATATACCTTTCTCAACCTATCCATCACTTCCTTCCTAGTACTGGGATTAATGGCGTGTGTACTTTCCAAATACTGGGATTAAAAGTGTGAGATCTCAAGTGCTGGGATTAAAAGTGTGTAACTCCCAAGTATTGGGATTAAAGGTGTGTGCCACTGCTGCCTGGCTCTGTTTCTCTCCTAGACTGAGTCAATCTCAGAGAGTCCAGGGTGGCTTTGAACTCACAGAGATCGAGACAGATCTCTGTCTCCTGAGTGCTAGGATTACAGGTGTGTGCCACCACTGCCTGGCATCTATGCTTAATCTAGTGGCTTGTTCTGTCCTCTGATCTTCAAGCAAATTTTATTAGGGTACATAATAATATCAACACAGAAGATACAGAAGTCATTTGCACCATGATGTGCAATGGTTAACTCCCAATTCCTTTCTTCCTTCTACTCTCCGTGGGGTTAGAGAAACAACAGGCTGCACCATCATGACATGGATACTTCTGATTTGTTCTATAGAGGGATTAATTTATAACTGCAGAGGATTCTGATGGAACATGAAATTTATGTTCCTAGAAAACATCTCTTTTAAAAATTATGCACTAAAAATAACAAGTCTCAGGAGAAAACAGAAGTTGGGAAGACTGTTCAAAACCAATGTAATTCTGTAACCAGAGCATTAACAAAAGCAGTAATGGTGTCTGCAGACAGAGCAGCTGCGGACTGCCTCATGGGATATTCAAAACTCACAAGCAAAATTGGAGGAAAATGCTTGTTTGGGCACAGCACAACTGAGACCAGAGCTCTGACCAAGGCCAAGAGAGCGTTTTTGTGGCTGGAGGTCACTTCATAGGAAAGGGAGTCTTGGGTGCAGACACTTGGGAGAAATAACAGACAGCAGTGCTTCTGCCTGTGAAGTAACCAAGATGAGATGCTTTCCCTTATGGTGCCGTTTTTCTTCACGCTCGAGCACAGCTTCTTTTCCTGGAACAAATGGGATCAAACAACACAATTCTGAATTCATAACCTCCCACCTCTGACGGAATCCCTCTTTTTACTATTTCCTATGAACGAAATTGGCAGTAGACTGGCTCACCTGCCTTTAGGATTTGTCACAATAAGCACACTGTTAGAATTCAATCTGTTTCAATTCAGTTAGTATTTATTATCTCTACTTTGATGACTCCATTTTGCTTAAGAGTTATTTCAGTCTGATAAAACTCCTTTTACAGACTATCTTAGACTGGCGGCTTATTTTTTATTTTTTATTTTTTTAATGAGTGGATGAAGCAAACTGAACTCTGAAATATGTATGTAATACCTACTCTCCATGCTATTAAAATCCCATTGAAACTGCAGCCGGGATGTAAAATAAATTAAAAACAAAAACGAAAAAACAAAACAAAGCAAAACACCCTGTCTAATGTTAGAAAGTACTATTCTGGAGTGAAGAGGTTGTATGAGTCAAGCATTCTCAAGTAGTTTCAGAGTTCTCAGGAATGCCCACAGTCGCCCTCATGGGAAATAGATGGCTCTAGAAGTTGGGAACCTGTGGTCTCAGGATTGGAGCTACCAGACCTTATACTTACTTTGGGTAATGGGGTCAGTCCCTAGCCAGTGGAGGCTGGGCTGCCATCTGTCATCCCTGAGATCTGATACCAGAATCCTGGTCTATCCAAGGTTCCCTATCGTCCTCCCATTTTCTTCTGTACTGCCTCCAAGTGCTCCCTCCACATGCTCCCTTCACATGCTCCCTCCAAGTGTTCTCTCCAAGTGCTTCCTTCACATGCTCCCTTGAAGTGCTCCCTCCACATGCTCCCTGCCACTGTGCTGTGGCAGGCTGATACCTCAGTCATGATTGTTCTTTGTTATTAGGAATCCAGTGTATTCCAGCCTTAGCAACAGTTTCTCTTTGTTAAGATGAGTTCTGAGCTGTGAGAGTGAATAATGGACTTCTTCATTACTACTGAGCTTTCACTCAGAGGAGGCACTGTGCCACTGAAATCTCCAAGCGGATTTGAGGCCATGAGGACTATGGGCTTGTTTTTTGGGAGGGTCTGACAGGTGCTTTTCACCAGGGTTATTTGGATAACCACTTGGGCAGAGCTGCTGGTCCCCCAGGGGGTCACAGCTGGAGCTGCTGCCTTTCTTGGGTTGCTCTTTTCATTTTTCCTTTATTCCCTGTTTTGTTGAAAATAGATTTTTTTTTCTCACAAAATCTATCTTGATTGTGGTTCCCCTCCCTCTACTTCTCCTAGTTCCTCCCCACCTGCCCCTCTTATCCAGATCAAACCTCTCTTGTTGTCTCTCATTAGAAAACAAACAGGCTTCTAAGGGATAATAATCAAATAAGATAAAACAAAATCTATCACATTAGAATAGGACTTCCCCCAAACTCCTCCAAAAATCAGAAGAAAAAGAGCCTAAGAAAAGGCACAAGAAACAGATATAGACACAGATAACCACTTTTTTTTTTTTTGCACACTCAGGAATCCCATAAAAACACTAAACTAGAAGCAAAGGACCTGTAGGGTAAAAAGAGATACTAAAAGTGTGTGTGTGTGTGTGTGTGTGTGAGTGTGATAAAATTTTAAAAAAATGGAAAAGAAAAAAAATAGCCCCGACACATCACTATGAGACAAGGAACCTCCAAAGAGGCTGTTGAGTTCATTTTCCATTGGTCCTCTATGCTGGACATGCAGCCTACCCTTAACAGTAGTTGGTTTCCCAGTGAGATTCCCTTGGAGAAAACTAAATTTTCACTTGCAAGTGATTATCAGTTGGAGATAGCTTCTGGGTTAGGGATGAAAACATGTGTCCACTTCTTTTTCAGCTTGAGAACCCATGTGGTGCAGACCCATGCAGGCCCTGTGCATGCTGCCTCAGTCTTTGTGAGTTCATATGCACATCAATCCTGTTGATTTAGAGGGCCTTGTTTTCTTGGTGTCCTTCATCCTCTCTGGCTCTTACTTTTTCTGCCTCTTCTTCTGTAGGGTTCCCTGAGCCGTGAGGGGAGAGATTTGACTGGAGAAATCCCATTTAGGGCTAAGTGTTCCAGGGTCTCTCTCTGTCTGCATATTGTCTGGCTGTGGGTCTCTATTTATTGCCATCTGATGCAGGAGGAAGTTTCTCTGATGATGGTTGAGCATGGTACTGGTCTGAGTATAGAAGAATGTCATTAGTAGTCATTTTATTATTATGTTCTTTTAGTTGAACAGTATTTCGAACAAATACAGTAGTGTTTGGTTTTAAACTAGGTCCCTGGGCTATCTAGTCTGAGGTTCTTGGTCACCTAAGCATTGTGAGGTATGGGTTCCATCCCGTGGAATGGGCTTTAAGTCAAATCAGATATTGGTTGGTTACTTCCACAAGCTTTGTGCCACTGTTGCACTAGCACATCTTGCCAGGAGGACAGTATTGTTGATCAGAGGGTTTGTGGCTGGGTTGGTGTTTACATTTCTCCCTTGGTAGCATGTAGAGTACCTTCCTGTACCAAAGACACTAGCAAATAGGAGTGAAGGCTCTCTGTAGGAACCAGTTTTAATTCTCTATGTTCAATGAGTTGTGTAAGTGTTGTCTTCATCAATGGAACCTTGCCTTCAGTTTATGGAGAACAACCTATTGTCTTGGCAACAGCTTGGGTTGTTTGGGGGTTCCCACAGGACCCATTTGGCCAACAACTCAATTAGGTGTATCTCATTCCTGTTAAGCTATATTTGGTGACAAGAGATGTCCACTTGGGGATCTGTCTCCCCCATTATTTGGTGATTTCATTTAGATCTCCATATATATGTATGTATAGTTGATTCTCCTGTCCAGTTCCCTCTCCATCATCCATAACTTTTTTATTTACCTTACCTAGGGAGGTTTATCTGTTGCCCCCTTGTCCCTTAACAGAAAATGTGGTACATTTACACAATGGAATATTACTCAGCTGTTAAAAAAATGATATCATTATGTCCTACGGTTTCTACAGCTGTGAAGAGACACCATGACCATGGCAATTCTTACAAAGGAAAACATTTAATTGGGGTAGCTTACAGTTTAGAGGTTTAGTCCATTATCATCATGGTGAGACATAGTGGTGTGCAGGCAGACACAGTGCTGGAGAAGGAGCTGAGAATTCTACATCTTGATACAAAAGCAATAGGAAGTGAACTGAATGTCACACTGAGTGTAGCTTTAGCAAAGGAGACTTCAAAATCCAACCCCACAGTGACACACTTCCTCCAACAAGGCCACACCTCTACTGGTAGCACTCCCTTTGAGCTTATGGGGGTAATTACAGTCAAACTACCATATTCTTCTCCCCTCATAAGCTTGTAACAATATCATAAAGCAAAAAGCATTTAGTCCAACTTCAAAAGTCCCCACAGTCTCAACATTGTTTCAAAGTCCAAAGTTCCCTGATGACTAAGGATGTAGAGCAATTCCTTAAATGTCTTTCAGCCATTTAGGATTCTTCTGTTGAGAATTCTCTGTTTAGATCTCTAGCCATTTTTTAAATTGGATTGTTTGGTATCTTGCTGTGTAGTTCCTTGAGTTCTTTATATATTTTGGAGATCAGCTCTCTGTCAGATGTGGGGTTGGTGAAGATCTTTTTCCATTGTTGTTTTGTCTTATTTACTGTGTCCTTTGCCTTACAGAAGCTTCTCAGTTTCAGGAGGTCCCATTTATTAACTGTTTCTCTCAGTGTTTGTGCCACTGATGTTATATTTAGGAAGTAGTCTCCTGTGCCAATACATTCTAGGCTACTTCCTACTTTCTCCTCTATCAGGTTCAGTGTAGCTGGCTTATGTTGAAGTCTTTGATCCACTTGGATTTGAGTTTTATGCATAGTGATAGATATAGTTCTATATGTAATCTTCTACAAGTTGACATCCAGTTATGCCAGCACCATTTGTTGAAGATGCTTTCTCTTTTCCATTGTATAATTTTGACTTCTTTGTCAAAAATCAGGTGTTCATAGGTGTGTGGATTAATGTCAGGATCTTCAATTCGATTCCATTGGTCCACATGTCTTTTTTTATTTCAATACCAAGCTGTTTTTATTACTATAGCTCTTTAGTAGAGCTTGAGGTCAGGGATTGTGATGCCTCCAGAAGTTGCTTTATTGTAAAGGATTGTTTTAGATATTCTAGGTTTTCTGGTTTTCCATATGAAGTTGAATATTGTTCTTTCAAGGTCTGTGAAGAATTGTGTTGGGATTTTGATGGGGATTGCATTGAATCTGTAGATTGCTTTTGGTAAGATTGCCATTTTTCCTATGTTGGTTCTACCTATCCATGAGCATGAGAGATCTTTCCATTTTCTGATATCTTTTCCAATAGCTTTCTTCAAGGACTTAAAGTTCTTGTCATACAGGTCTTTTACTTGTTTGGTTAGAGTGACCTGTTATTTGAATCTAGATGGTCTTTTAATAAAAAACCCAGCACTAGATATTGAAGTAAAAACTGAAAGATCAGAGAAACAGAGCAAGCCACAACCACCACCCTCTGACTGAAGTCCTTTGAGTCTTCACTCAAAAGGGTCTCAGCTAGCCTTAGTTCCTGTTTGCTCACGCCTTATATAACTTTCTCCTCTCTGCTGTCACTTTTTGGGATTAAAGATGTGTGCCACCACTGCCTAGCTCTGTTTCCAGTGTGGCCTTGAACTCACAGAGATCCACACGGATCTCTGCCTCCCTTGTGATAGGATTAAGGGTATGTGCCACCACTGTCTGGCCTCTATGTTGAATCTAGTGGCTGGATCTGTCCTCTGATCTTCAGGCAAACTTTATTAGGGTACACACTATATCACCACAGTTACCCCAAAGCATTTTATATTTGTGGCTATTGTAAAGGGTCATCAGGGAAATGCAAATCAAAACTACTCTGAGATACCATCTTACACCTGTGAAAATGGCTAAGATCAAAAACATTGATGACAATTTATGTTGGAGAGGATGTGGAGCAAAGAGCACTGTTGGTGGGAATACAAACTTGTACAGTCACTTTGGAAATCAGTATGTCAGTTTCTTAGAAAATTGGCAATCAATCTATCAAGCCCCAATAATACCACTCTTGGGCATATAACCAAGGGAGGCTCAATCATACCACAAGGACACTTGCTCAACTATGTTCATAGCAGCATTATTCATAATAGCCCAAACCTGGAAACAACTTAGATGCCCCTCAACTGAAGAATGGATAAAGAAAATGTGATACATATACACAATGTAGTACTACTCAGCTGTAAAAAACAATGACATCATGAAATTTGCAGGCAAATGGATGGTACTAGAAAATACCATCCCGAGTGAGGTAACCCAGACTCAGAAAGACAAACATGGTATATACTCACTCAAAAGTGGATACTAGGGTAAAGCAAAGGATAACCAGACTATAACCCCCAGCTCCAGAGAAGCTAGGAAACAAGGAGGACACTAAGAGGGATGTACAGATCACCTTGGGAAGGGGAAACAGAGGAGATCCCCATGAGTAAACTGGGGATGAGGGAGGACAATAGAGGGGAGGGGATAGGGGGAGAGAACATGAGGGAATGGGATGGCTGAGCTGGGGGAGAGACAGAGTAGGAGAGCAATGAAGGAGGTATCTTTATAGAGGGAGGCATGAAGTAAGAGAGAAACCTGGTGCTAGGGAAATTCTCAGAAACCCACAAGGACAACCCCAGACCAAACTACTAGTAATAGTGGTGTGGGTGCCTGAAGTGGCCTACCACAGTAAACAGATTGGTGAATACTCTGTCAACATAGAGCCTTGATCCAGTAACTGGTGGAAGCAGATACAGAGTTCCATAGCCAAGAACCAGACCAAGCTCCAGGAGTCCGGTTGAAGAGATGGAAGAGGGATTATACGAGTAAGAGGTGTCAAGATCATAATGGGGAAATGTATAGAGACAACTGAACCAAGCTCAAAGGAACTCACAAACTTTAGACTGATAGCTGTGGAACCCGCATGGGACCAGACTAGACCCTCTGCATATGGGAGACAGTTGTATAGCTGGGTCTGTTTGAGGGGCCCCTGGCAGTGTGATCAGGTTCTATCCCCAGTGCATGGACTGGCTTTCTGGATCTCATTACCTATGGTTGGACACTTTGCTCATCTTTGATGCACCAGGAAGGGGTTTGGTCCTGCCTTAACCAAATGTGCCAGGCTTAGCTGTCTCTCTATGGTAGAACATACCCTCTTGGAGGAGGGGTTGAGGGGTGGGTTGGGGGGAGGTGTAAGGGGGAGTGGGAGGAAGGATGAGAGGGAGATCTGTCATTGGTATATAAAATGAATAAAAAAGTCCAAAGTTCAAAGTCTCTTCTGAGATTCATGCAGTCTCTTAACTGCAATGCCCTGTAGAATCAAAATAAAAAACATAGATCATATACTTCCAACATATAATGGCACATTAGATCATATACTTCCAACATATAATGGCACATTATTATACACATTAGTGTTCTAAAACACAGGGAGGGGAACACGGTGAGGAAATACTGGAAAGCAAGAACAAAAACCAGCTGTGTAAACTCCAAACTCCTCATCTTCATGTCTGATGTCAAAATGCTCTTCAGAGCTCTCACTCCTTTCGGCTTTGTTGACTGCTGCACACTTCTTTCTCTTGGGCTGGTTCCATTTCCTGTTATCAGCCCTCCTTGGCAGGTACCCCAAACTCTGGCATCTCTAACAACTTGGGGTCTCCAAGGCAATCCAGGTTTCACTGTCACAGCTTCATGCAATGGTCTGTATAGGCTTCAATTCAGGAACACCCCTGACACACACCAGGCCTCAGTGGCTTTCCTTATACATGGGGAATATTCCATAATCCCTTTCTTTTATCCTTAAAGCCAGAACCATGTGTCCATAGCTGCCAAGTTCTGCTGCTTGCTGGGGCTGGAACATGGCCTCCTTGTTCAATTACATTTTTACCAGCTTTCTGTCCTTCACTGCCTAAGCTTTACTGTCCTGAAAGTGGGTCTGTACACTCAGAGATCTACCTACCTCTGTTTCCCAAGTGCTGGGATTAAAGGCATGCACTGCCACACTCAGCTCTAAGCTTTTCTTTAATTTCTTTACACAAGTTGTACATATAATGGCACATTATATGTGCAACTTATCCTGACATCACCATTCCCTTTATTTCATTTCTTAATCTATTTATCTCCTTGAACACAGGACTTAGCTCCAATCTACTTCCTGGTGCCTCTTTTCTTCTCAAATTATACATTTTGTATTTTTCCTTTCTCTGCTCACTCTTTTTCATTATAAATCTTCATTAGAGTTAGCACTAATAACCACAGAACAGTCAATTCTAGGCTTTTTTTTGAGGTTTTCTTTGCCAACTGAATTAATCCAGATCTCTTCACTTTAGCCTCAGGCAGACTCTTCAGACAAGGACAAAAAGCAGCCACATTCTTCAGAAAAATATCACAAGAATGATCTCTATACAATATATTAAAATTTCTTCTCCCCTGAAAGATCTTGAGCCAGGCCCCCACAGTTCATCAAATTACACCTAGCACCACTGCTTTCCATGTTCCTATGAGTATGGCCCTGTAAACAGCATTTAAATCATTCAACTGCTTTTCTGATCCACAATCCCAAGATCCATATGCCTTCAAATAAAAGCATGGTCAGGCCTATCAGAGCAATACCCCAGTCCCTGGTACCAACTTCTGCCTTAATTAGAGTTTCTATTGCTATGAAGAGACACCATGACCATGGCAACTCTTACAAAGGAAAACATTTTATTGGGGTGGCTTACAGTTCAGTGGTTTAGTCCATCATCATCATGGTGGGACATGGTGGTATACAGATAGAATGGTGCTGGAGAAGGAGCTGAGAATTCTACATCTTGATACAAAGGCAACAGGAAGGGAACTGAGTGTCACACTGAGTGTAGCTTGAGCAAAGGCGACTTTAAGGCCCATTCCCAAAGTGACATACTTCCTCCAACAAGGCCATACCTACTCCAATAAATCCATACCTCTACTAGTGTCACTCCCTATAAGCTTATGGGGGGTAATTACATTCAAACGACTATACATGAAATTAATAGGAAAATGGAACTAGAAAAAATTATCCTGAATGAGGTAACCCAGAAAAACAAATATGGTATGTATTAACTTATATATGGATATTAGCTATTAATTCAGTGATAGCCAAGCTCTTTTCTTGCTTTGAATTTCTCACTAGTCTTGTCTTCTGTGATTTATGATACTCTCCCAATTTCTCTGCTTGCAATAGAGTATTTTATTTGTTATCCTCATACCTTTCTTTCACCATATCCCTAGGATATGGCTTCAAAGCCTTCCTATTCTCCTAGGACTCAAGATGGGCCATTTATAAACAATTAAGTTTATATCTCCTAAATATGGATGATGAAGGTGCAGGTACACATTGTGTCTGTTGAGGGTCTGCCTCCTCATAGATTGTGCCTTCTTATGTGTCTCTCTATGACTGAAGGGGCTAATACTTTTCTTCTGACCTCTTTTTCTTTTTTTTATTATAGCACTGCTACAATTCATAAGGGCCTAGTCTTGTCTTAAATGTCCTACTCCATAATGCTGCCATATCATGGGGTAGTTTAAGATATATGGATTCTAAGGGGAAAACCATCACATTGCAGCAGGTGGGAAGAATTCTTCTGACATTTATTCTTTTCTTTTCTTTTTTTCTCGTTCTTTTCCTTTTTTGTTGGGTTTTCAAGACAGGGTTTTTCTGTGTGTAGTTCTGGCTGTCCTGGAACTTGCTCTGTAGACCAGGCTGGCCTTGAACTCACAGAGCTCTATTTTTTTCTTGAAGATTATGTATTGCTACTTTTCTGAAATAATTCTTCATAAATTAACTAATCAAGATACTTGTAACTTTATTAGTTCATTTGGAAATATATGAGAAAAATTTAAAAGGTAAAACTATATTATGAGTGTCTATGAGAACTGAATAATAACAACCACATCATTTATCTGTTTTTTTTTGTAAGAACCTGTGTTTAAATATGAGACACACTTCAATGATAGCCATGGAATTTGCTTTGATGCAACATTGACTATGTGTTCTGAAAAAAATAGTCATTCTTGATACTACTAATAAACTTTAAGCAAAGCAGCTTCATACTCAAGTAATTCTCAAATAAAGTATTTCACAGAATGAGATAAAAATGTCTCCTATTAGACTTGAAAATGTTTTGAAGTTTAATGTTTCTTGTGACTCTCTATGACAATGATGTGCTATGGAACACTACCAAAATTATTTATGAATTCTTTGTAAGACTGGTCTTCTCATATCTGGAGATATATCTTAGGAAAATCTATGTTTTAAGATTGGGAATAAATAAACTAGCCTGTCTTCTTTAACCATAAGAACAACAGAAACAAAACTGTGGGCTCACAATTCTAATTTTAAAATGTGGAATTTGTGATGTGAAAATAAAATATTTATATTAGCTACTTGGCATTTTAAAACCATTGTGATAATAATTGAGTCTGAAGTGTTCTGAATACAAATTTAGAGTGTGGTGATGTTTTTGCCAGAACAGAGACGACATTTGTCAATTTTCTATTTACTGAAAATCAAATTTGACACTGAATATGCCATTTTATTTTTTTTCAGTTCCATTAATGTTAAAATGTATTCATGCCAAATTCCCTTCACTTAGTTTTTTGCTTGTTTCAATTTCATGTGTAAATGGTTAACTGAGTGATAAGAATACTTTTGGCAACACGTCATATTTTATACAAGTTTCTCATGCATATTATACAAGATATTTTGAATCTCAATCTAAGCATAAAGTCACCCATTTTACAAGATTCAAGATTGAACTTTTTGTAAATTTAAATTTAACAAATTTATTTTTATCTCTTTAGATTTTGCTTTACTGTCACCTCTTTGAAAATACACCCAAACAAAGTTAACATCAACCTAACAGAATAGCATGTGAAATTAACAAATTCATATGGTCAAAAGAATCTTCAGGAATTCTGTGGCTTGTCCAAATTATAATATCCATAACTGTGTACTAATTCTTGTATTTCCTGGTCTATGTAGCCCAGACTAGTCTGGCATTTCCTACGTAGACCAGGCTGACCTTGAACTCACAGAGATTTGCCTGTTTCTGTGTCCTCAGTGGTAGGATTAAAGGTGTGTGATACCATACCTGGCATGTATGCAGATATTTAAAATTTTTAAGTGTGTGTGTGTGTGTGTACATGTAGAAGCCAGAGGTTGAGTGTCTGGTGTCTTCCTTGATACTCTCCTCCTCTTCTTTTGAGACAAAGTCTCTTAGTGGATCTAGCACTCCTCAGTTGGCTAGATGGCTAGCCAGCAAGCTCCAACTCTAAGGGTTGGCTGCCTGTCTCTGTCATCCCCTCCCCTCCCTGCACTAGGGTTACAGACCTTCATGACAACACACACTCAGCTAATTATGCAAGTGCAGGGTATCTGCATTCAGCTCCTCACGCTTGGGTGGCACTTTACCTATAGACCTACTTCCCTAGTCTCCAAAGTAAAGCCTTTTAAAATTAAGACTTAAGTCCTCAGTTGCTTCAACTACAATTTTTTGTTGCTTTTTTTTTTTTTTTGAGACGTGGTTTCTCTGTGCATCCTAGAACTCACTCTGCAGACCACGCTGGCCTTGAACTCAGAGATTTGTCTATGTCTGCCTCCTGAATGATGGGATTAAAGGTGTGTAACACCATGCCTGGATAAGCTACAATTTTTTTGTTGTTCTTACCTATCCACACATGTCTGAGAGAGATCACATGCATACATGAGTTGACATAGAATCTGTAAAACGTGTTTATCAACATGGAATTATATGGAATAGTGCTGAACTGTCTAAACTGTTTTAGACAGACCAAGTCCCCACTCTCTACTGAAGATTAACTAATTAATTAAAGTGATAAATTTAAGTTTTCTTTAAGACAGACTAGGAGCTAGGTACATGGCAGATGCTGATGTTTGTTGTTAAATGAACAAATCCTTGCTTCAAATTTTGTGGAATATGGAGCGATAGATTTTATTTAATATTTGCATTATCATTAATTTGAGAATCAATAACTTATTTTTAAGAGAATTTTTTGGTTTATAGCAACAATAAATGGAAAGAGTAGATAATTGTTTCTCATATTCCACTTCTCCTATGCATAAACTTCCTCACTGTCAACATCCTACACCCAAGTGATATGCCTGTTATTGTTCATGGATTTATATTAACACATCATTACTTAGAGTTTATGGTTTACAGTAGAGTTCATTCTTAGATTTATATAAAATAGATTTGGGCAAATATTTATGTATAAATCACAGCACTATCATATAGAATTGCTTCACTATCTTGAAGATCCTCTATGCTCTGCTCTTTCATCTTTTCATCTGTGTAAACTGTGGTAACTGCTGATCTTTTAATTGCCTTTTGAGGATGGTATATCATTGGAATCACACAGCATGTATCCTTTGAGGTTGGCTTCTTTCAATGATTAATATGCATCTTAGTTTCCTCCAAAGCTTTTCATTGCTTGAGATCTTATTTTAGTGTTGAATAATGTGAATGTACTGGCGTTGATCTGCTCATTTACTAAAAGATAGCTGAATTGCTTCCAACTTTGGTGAATAAAAATAAGGCTGGTATAAACAACTGATATGGGAGGCTTTGTGTGGATATATCTATCTATCTATCTATCTATCTATATACATATATGTGTATATATATTTAAAACGCTAGGAAGTGCAATCACTGGATTGTATGAAAAGAATGCATGTAGTTTTCGTAAGAATCTGCCACATTGGCTTCTGAATTTGTTCCTTTTCCTGTTGCTATAATGAAACATTCCAACAAAATCATCTTAAGGAAGAAAGGGCTGGCTTATTCTAATTCATAGTTCAATACTCTTCATTATGGCAAGGAAGTCAAAGGGGCAGGAGTTTGAAGCAGCTGGTCACATTGCATCCATAGTCAGGAAGCAGAGTGTGATAAATGCCTGCTGATGTTCATTTCCCATCTTCCATTGATGCAGTCCAGCATCCCAGTCAGGGCAGGCATCTCTGAATGTGTGTGGGTCTTCTCACCTCATAATGGTCCCCCAAAGGCATTCTGAGAGGCCCATCTCTGGCAATCCTGTTGATAACCAGCACTCACCATCACAGCTTCTACAGTGGCTGTGATAGTATTCTGCCACTGAACAAGAGGTCCTGTTGCTCCACATTCTCCCCAGAATTTCATACTGTTAGTGTTTTGGCCAATATAATAGCTCTATAGGGGAATCTCAATGCTATTTAAAATTTTAATTTCTTTCTTTCTTTCTTTATTTATTTATTTTTTATTTTTTTTTGGTTTTTTGAGACAGGGTTTCTCTGTGTAGCTTTGCGCCTTTCCTGGAACTCACTTGGTAGCCCAGGCTGGCCTCGAACTCACAGAGATCTGCCTGGCTCTGCCTCCCGAGTGCTGGGATTAAAGGCGTGCGCCACCACCACCCGGCTAAAATTTTAATTTCTTATTTACATATGATATTGAACGTCTTTTTATATGCTTACTTGTCATTTTTATTTTTTTTTATAAAGAAAGAATTGTTTAATCTATGTTTAGATGTGTTTGACTGCATAAGTTAATGTGTGCCATCTGTGTCTAGGAGTTTGAGGAGTCCAGAAGAGGGCATTGGATTTTCCAAAACTAGAATTATAGTAGATAGTCTTTCTCAACTTGCTCCTACATTGCTGATGGCTTTGAATCAATAAGCATTAGATTTTGCAGTAGATTTTCCACATCTATTGACATGGTCATGTCATTTTTTTTCTTTAAGTTGTAATGGATTAATTGATTTTCAAATGTTAACCAGTCTTTATATCTAGGATAAATTCCACCTGATTTTGGTGTTTAATTTTATGTACTTTTGCAGCTCACTTGCCCATAATTTTTAGGGAGTTTTACATCTATACTTATGAGATATATTGGTCTGTAGTTTTTTTTTTGTTGTTTTTTTGAGACAGAGTTTCTCCATGTAGTTTTGGTGCCTGTCCTGAATCTTGCTCTGTAGACCATATAATGGTATATAATGGTACTGTGGTAAATTTAGGGGGTATTTCTTTTGTTCGTATCTTCTAAAAATACTATAGAATGCCAGTACATTTTTATTCTCTGTATGTTTGACAGAATTCATCAGTGAATCCAATGGGCCTGTTGCTTCCTATTTTAGAAGAATATTAACTGTTGATTCAACTTCCTTCATAGATACAGGCCTATTTAGAGTATCTATTTCTTTAGAAGTAGGATTTGCTAGACTGTGTCTTTTACCCACGTTATCAAATTTATGGATATAGTGTTTTTTATAATATTCATTTTATGGAGGTTTTGATGCCACCGAACACATGGTGATGCCCATCTAGTATTCTCAGGCTAGTAACCTTGTCACCCTTTGATTTCTTACACAGCATCACTAGTGATTATGTGTTAAAACTTTTCAAGTAACTGTAGTTTTGCACATTGACTTTTTCTTTTTGTTTGTTTATATCTTAATCAATGTCTGCTCCACTTTATTATTTATTTTCTTCTACTTTGGATTTTATTTGATAATTTTATGCCTTTATATATTTGCTTCTTTGTTTTTATATAGTTGCTTCTATATTTTCCCCTCTGAGCACTGTATTATTGTAGCATGAATCTTAAAAGTTCTTATTACTAAAATCCAACCTGAGGCCAGTTATTGGGGTCAATGCTGGTAGATCAGAGAGACAGAACAAGCCACAGCTATCTCACCTTGCCAGTTCCTCAGCTGGTCCTGTTTCCTCAGACTGGAAGCCTCTGAGGCCTCATCCAGAATGAATCTCAGCTGAACTGTGTTGCTCCAAATTCTGAAAGCTTAACCAGCCAAATGCCTAACCAGCCAAATGCTTCTAGTTTCTGGTCCTCATGTCTTATAAACCTTTCTGCTTTCTACCACCACTCCCTGGGATTAAAGGCTGCTTTCTGGAATTAAAAGCGTGAGTCACCATGCCTGGCTGTTTCCAATGTGGCCTTGAACTCACAGAGATCCAGAGGGATTTCTGCCTCTGGAATGCTAGGATTAAAGGCATGTGCTAACATTTTCAAGCCTAAATATCTTGTGGCTTTTCTGTTCTCTGACTCCAGATAAGTTTATTAAGGTACACAATATTTTGGGGAACACAATACCACCACATATTATGTCCTGCCTATTTTAAATTATATTCTTGTTTTCACTTCAAAATATTTAAAATTCTTCTGGAGATGGGTTCTCTGCTTCATTTTAAACCTTGTTGGTGTGTTGTTTACTCCTTCAGTATTTGGTGATTTTCCAGCTATCTTTCCATTACTAATTCCTACTTTAATCTACTGTAGTTTGATATACACTGTAGTGTATATTTTCTCTTCATTAATGTGCATTTGTGATTTATAGTGTCCTGTGTTATTCAGCTTGCTGAATGTACTATATGAGCTTCAGAAGAGTCTATATCCTTCTGCTGCTACATACAGTAGTCTATAGGTGACCACTCCATATAGATATTTGACACTGCTATTTAATTAATCTATGTCTTTTGGAATTATTTTGCCTGTTGGATCTGCCTATTTATGACAGAGGGTATCTATATCTCCAACCATGATAGATTTATCTATTTCTCCTTACAGCTCTATCCGTCTTAGCTCTTGCATTTCGGTGTCCTCTTTTAAAATTCTCTCCTTCCTCCTGCTCTTTCTCCTCTTTCAGAGACTTAGTTCATCATCATCATGGCAGGAAGCATGATGGTACACAAGCAGCCATGATGCTGGAGAAGTAGCTGAGAGCCACATCCTGATCTGCAGGTAGAGAAAAAGAGACTAGGATTGGCATGGGCTTTTGAAACCGCAAAGTCCACTCCCAGGGACACACATCCTCCAAGAAATCCACACATACTCCAACAAGGCAACACCTCCTAATTATTCTCAAATAATGCCACTCCCTTGTGATTAAGAATTCAAATATACATGCCTTTAGCATCAGGCTTTTATTTAAACTTTTTATCTCCTTGAACACTGGACTTTGCTCTATTACACTTCCTGGTGCTCCTTTTCTCCTCAAACTGTATGTACGTTTAGAGTATGTCTCTTTGTCCAGTTGGCTCCTTTTTATTAGAGATCTGCATAGGAGTGATTACTAATAACCACAGGACAGAGCCAATACTAGGCTGTCCTGAAATCTCCTCTGTCAACATCATAAATCCAAAACTCTTCAATTTAGTCTCAGGCAGATTTTTAGGACAAGGCCAAAAAGCATTTACATTATTTGCCAAAATATCAAAAGAACGGTCTCTAGGCCACTAATCTTCTTCCCCTCTGAAACTCCACAGTTCAAATTGCCCTCAGCACTGTTTTCCTTGCTTCTACTAGGATGACCCATTAAGCTCTGCTTAAAGCATCCAAAGGCTTTTCTAGTCCAAGGGTACAAAATTCTCCACATTTCCCCAACAAGCACCATGGTCAGGTCTGTCACAGTAACACCCTAGTCCCTGGTCGCAACTTCTGTCTTAGTCACTGCTTTATTGCTGTGAAGAGACATCATGACTAGGGCAACTCTTATCAAAGAAACCATTTAATTGGGGGCTCGCACATGGTCTCCTTTGCTAGTATGGTGGTTTGAATGAGAATAGCCCCCCCCCCATAGGCTCATAGATTTGAAGGCTTGGTCCCTAGGGAGTCACACTATTTGAAAATATTAGGAGGTGTGGCCTTGTTGGAGAAGTGTGTCTTTAGGGTTAGGGTTTAAGATTTCAAAAACTCATGCCAAGCCCAGGTCTTTCTCTTTCTGCAGCCTGCAGATCTGAATGTAAAACTCTCAAATCCTTCTCAAGCACCATGTCAGCCTGTGTGTTGCCATGCTTCCTGCCATGTTGACAATGGACCAAACCTCTGAAACTGTAGGCAAACCCTAACTAAATGCTTTCTCTTATGAGTTGCCATGGTTATGGCATCTCTTCACAACAATAGAACACTGACTAAGACAGTTTGTCTGTCAATTGTATTCCTTACTTACTTGCCCCAGAGCTTGGAATATGTATCTATAATCTAAGCTCAAGTTCAAGTAATGCCGTATTGCTTCATAAATAGCATAATGATAAAAGATTTCTGTTTTCTCTGTCCTTCTCTTGAAATATTGTCATTTATTAAACACATGCTTTCTCTCTCTCTCTCTCTCTCTCTCTCTCTCTCTCTCTCTCTCTCTCTCACCCCCCACACATGCACACATACAAATAAATTGTCCCTTTGAATATATATATTTCCCTATAGATCAATTAAGAATAAAACTAAGTTTTTATTTTGCCTTCACTTGTTTCTTCTTTGATTCCCCCTTTTTGATCTGACTTTTTTGACACATTTTATATCCTCATTTAAAAGAAAGGACTTTTGCACATCTGGTATACTGACACATATTCAGGTCACTCAATTTTATTTACCTGAGGAAGATTTTCTCTTTCACTTTTGAAGGATGATGCCACAGCCCCAGAATCCTAAGTTGCTTTCTATCTCAATACTTACATCTCCCACTGCACTCTGTTTTTGCTTACATGGTTGCTCAGTAGTGGGATGTAATGCTTATCTTTGATGCTCTGTAGGTAATGTTCCCCCACACCTGTTTTCTTTCAGGACTTTGATTTTCTGAACTTTGATACTGACAGGCCTAGATGTAGTTTTCTGGTATTTATTCACTCTGTGTTCTGACATCTAACATTAATTTTGGGAAGTTCACAGTCATTATCATTTCAAATGCTTCTTCTGTTCTGTACTCTTTCTTATCTTCTGATAGTCCTATTAGAAGTACACCACACTTCTGTGGTTGTTCCATAGCTCTTAGATACTCTTTTTTCTTTTCACCATCGCTTTTACATTTGGGAAGTTTCTATCTAAACACCCACATGTCGTGGATGCTCTTTCTCATCTGCACCACGTCCACTAGCAAACCCATCAAAAGCATTCATTCTTCATTTCTGTTTTTCTGCCTTTAATCTGCAGCCTTTACTGACTTCAAGCCTCATCCCCTAAAGCCAAGGTCAGATGAACTGAGTAGGATGTTTGACATTGCTACTTTTAGTTGCTCAAGTTTGAAACTCATAGTTTCAACATCTTTTTGTTTAAAAACTCAAGAAATGGCATATATTTTTGTAAATTTGAAAGGTGATTGGGATGTCTCCAGTAAAGTCAATCATTTAACATAGCATATAATTTTCCTATTTACAATAAGGTAATTTTTTTTTTGAAGAAAAAACTGTAGAAGAGGTGGGGTGGTCAGTTTCTTTGAGCACATTGTGGTTCCTGTCTTAGCTTGGGCTAGGAAGTTAAGCCTAGAAAATGTTTATAAACACTATTTGGGAAAAGCATTCTGCAACATTGCTTCATAGCCACAAGTGTGGAACACTGTGACATTTCTATTTCCCAGGGCTCCACAGATCCAAGCTTTTCAAAAAATTCAGTTTTTGTATAATTTTGTTCTGTTTTCAAAAACTGGTTCAGAATGCATTTTTTGGTCTTCAAATTTTATTTATTTAAGAATTAGTTTGCTGTTTGACATGTTCATACATGCACAGAATACATTCTAGCTATACTCATCTCTCTACCCTCTCTTGTCATCTTCTCTTTCTCCCCCATTCACCCTTTTCCACTTTCCTGTCTTTTCATTTGCTTTGTGATGTGCCGAGTTTAACCAGGACCACTTGCAGGGTACATGGGTGTGGAGGTATCCACTAGAATATTTATAAATCACTATGGCTATATCACTGAAGACAATGACTTCTTTCCTCTGAACTCAGTTTCAGTTGGTGGGACCCCATGAACCCTTCCCACATCTACAGTTGAATATGGGCTCAGAATTGTGAAGGCCCTATCCAGGCAACCACATCTGCTATGAGTTCATGCATATCATGGCCACATCATGTCCATATGACAGACCCTCCTCATCTGGATCCTGTGTTCTTTTATCCTGTTCTCCTGTGTTTTTCTTTACGCCTTGGAGGGGGTAATATAGGTGTTTCATTTAATGCTCAAAAAATCATTAGTTCTCAACACTTTAACCTGCTATGAATCTCAGACATAACCACTGCTGTAAACTGCTTCTTTGATCAAGGGTGTGTATACCATATATGGATGTACACATAAGCTTTTAAGCAACAATTTGACAACATGTCCATTTAGGAAAACAAAAATAACAAATTGATCCCTAATGCTTATGACCTCCTCTGTCATGGGCCTTGGATTGAGTTCATAGTACAATGCATGAACTCCTGGCCTCAGATCCAAAGAGAAATCAACTGGTAACTCTTACAGCAGTTACACCATTATTGTCACTTCCAGATCCTTACAGACATTTGGGACTAAATAAATCTAAATTGCAAAAGTTATGACCCATTTATGAGAGACAATAGGAGCCTTTTGACTTCTGGGCCTTAATTACTCACTCTATATCTTTTCTAGTTTCATTCATTTCCTGCAAATTTCACAATAACAAATTATATCACAGAGTAAATTCCAATATTTTCATTATCTGTTCATCAGTTAATAGACATCTAGAGTGATTCCCTTTCCTAGTTAGTGTGAATAGAGAAACAAGGATTATGAATATGTAAGTGTCTCTGTAGGAGGATTTAGAGTCCTTATGGTATATACCTATGAGTGGTATATCTGGGTTGTTTGATAGTTCTAGTTCTAGCTAATTGATAAACTTCCATATTGAGTTCCAGTGTGAACTGGACTAGATTTTACTCTCACTAACAGTCTGTAAGAGTTCTCTTTTCCCCATATCCACATCAACATTCATTACTATTTATATTCTTAATGATGACCATTCTGACTAGGGTGAAGTATAATATTTAAGTAGTTTTAATTTGCAATTCCTTGATGGATAAGGATGGTGAGCACTTAAAAAATTTCATATCTATTTGTGGTTCTCCTTATGAGAACTCTCTGTATAGTTTCCATAATCTAATTTTCAATTATAATCCTGCTTTCTTGAGATTTTGTTTTTTTTCAGTTCTTTATAGATCATGGATACTAAACCTTTGTTAGATGTACAGCTAACAATGACTTTTCTTCCATTGTGTAGGCTGCCTCTTCATTAAGTTGACACTTTCCTTTGCTGTTCAGAAGGATTTTTAAATTCGCAAGACACACTTGTTGATTGCTGGTCTTATTTCTTGAGTTACCTGAATCCTGTTCTAAAAGTCTTTACTGACGCTTATAAGCTGACATATTACTCTCTATATTTTCCCCTAGTAGTTTCAGAGTATCAGCTCCTATGTCAAAGTTCTTAACCCATTCGGTTTGGGCTTTGTACTGAGTGAGAGATAAGAATAAAGTTTCATTCTTCTAAACTTGATATATAGTTTCCCTAGCTCTAATTGCTGAAAATGCTATATTTTTCTCCAGTTTGTGCTTTTGGTATCTTTTGAAAAGCATTAAAATGATGGAAGTATCATGGGCTTAGTCTCAGATCCTCTATTCTATGCCACTGATTTTTGTGCCTGTTTTTTTTTCTGCCAGGATCATGGTGTTTTTATTACTATGACTCTGTGTCACAATGAAACAATAACTTCTGGTGATGCCCCCTTCCTGTAGTTTTGCTGTGGTTGTTCAGGATCGCCGTGGCTACCCTTGATCTTTTCTGTGACCGTATACATTTTACGATGCTTTTTTCTCTTTATCTGAAGAGTGGTCCTGCAGCTTTAATTGAGATGCCACTGAGTTTGCAAATTGCTTTAGGTAGGATGGCCATGATTGCAGTAACAGATCATTTGGTCCATGGATAGTGGAGGTCTTCTCATCTAGTATCTTCCTCGATTCCTTTCTTCAGTGTCTTAAAGTTTTCACTGTGGAGGCTTTTTATTTCCTTGCTTCGGTTATTCCCATGTGTTATTTTTTTGTGATAATTGTGAATAGGTTTGTTTTCCTGACTTCTTTTTTTTTCAGATTGTTTGTCATGAGTAAATAAGGAAGATTTATTGATTTTTGTGTGTTAATTTTGTTTCCTGCCACTTGGCTGAAAGCATTTATCAGCTGTAAGGTGTTTTGTTTCATTTTTTTTTTTTTTTTTTGGTTTGGAGTCTTTAGGATATTTTATGTACAGGATAATATAATCTGCAAAAAGGATTATTTTAACTTCTTTTTCTATTTGTATCCCTTTCTTCTGCATTATTTTTGTAGCTAAGACTACAAGCACTACCTTCACTAGGAGTTGAGAGAGTAGACAACCTTGTCCTGTTCCTGCTTTTTTTTTATAATACATTTCATTCACTAATTATTTATTCATATTGACATACATATAAATATGATTTGATTCCACAGAGAGATCACATTGTTTCAAATTGAAGGTGACAAAGTTTTCTTTCAAGCTGTGTATTTTTCTGAAAATAAGAAGTTTAGTGTATTTTTTTTTCAATCCATGTTTTTTTTTATTTATTTTAATTTATTTTGCAATACAATTCAGTTCTACATATCAGCCACGGATTCCCTTGTTCTCCCCCCTCCCGTCCCCCTCACCTTCCCCCCCCCCCCCATTCCCATCTCCTCCAGCTGGACTGTTCCTGCTTTTAATAGGAATTCTTTGAGGTTTCCCCCTTCAGCATTATTTGGTCACAAGCTTGTTATAGGTTGCTTTTATCATGTTGTGGCATATTCCCTCCATTCCCAGCCTTTGGAGTCTATTTTATTTAGATCATAAGGTGACCCATGTATTTGTCCTCAGTTTTCTTCCTCTCTTTTCACCTCATCATCCCTTTCTTCTATCATATTAAAAGGCAGATCATAGATATTTTCTTTTTACTGTAAAGTCACAAGTTTTTACTACGTTTTTGTATTGTTGAATGGTTCTCAGAGACTGACTGGATATTATTTGAGGACCTTTAGGCTGACTGCATCCTTGAGTCGTCATTTCTATAGTAGACACAATTTATTTTATTATTTTTCTTTTGTATCAGTTTCTTAGTTTTTCTTTTGCATCTACTTCATCATTCCCAGCCTAGGTTTATCTTTGAGGATGTTTCCATGGCTCAGGATTTGGCCAAAAGGGACTTACTACCCTACCCTTATTGGAAATGGTGAAAAAGAGCTTTGGGATTTTCTGCTAGGATTCCTGGCTAGGTAGAATGGAACCGGAGCTTCTGGTACCTTGTTTTCTACCACTCTGGAAAGTTCTGTTTGAGAATGAATCGAGGTGACGCAGTGCAGGTATGAGAGGTGCAAGGTCAGGTTCCTCCTGCTGTTCTGTTGACTCTTGTACCAGTCATGCCAGAAACTCTCTCACGTTTGTGAGTCAAACTGGACCTTTCCTCCTTCAGCACTTTGAAATAGGTTTCTGCTGCCCACCATTTCTAGATGCTTGCATAATGTAGCACCAGAGAAACATCTGGTGATCCAAAAGAGAGCTAATTGGAAAGATCATGCCATAGGATTGATGTACAAAATACATACCCCAACAGGAACCTGAGAATTACAGTGGCCTGGCATTTTTAGAGATGGGGTTGAGAGTTGCCAGGATGTGTCAGCACTCCTTTGCTGCTACAACTCCTCTTTTTGTGTAAGAAATTGTCAAGTCTATTTTCAGGCTTACAATTGGGGTTTAATACTTCTAGCTTGTTTGGATGAGATCCATTTTGAGATGTGCTAGCACACCACAAGTGTTTGGATTGATGTGCGAGCACACCACAATTGTTTGTACATTAGCAGGTACTGTGCTAATAAACACAATGCCTGAAGTAAACCAATCCAGATTGTCTTACTATGTTTATGCTGTTGTGAGAGTAGAAGGGATAGGGAAATGAAAGCCTTGCCACATTTCCCCACCTCTTCTAAGAGACCTATTTTAGGAAGTCTGGCAGGGATATACTGTCTTCTAGTCTGTGTACTTGAGTGCTTCAAGGATACAGGCGCAACTGCAAATCTTTAGAGACTAAAATATAAATCTGTGCCTCAATAATGTGGTCAGGCAAAAGAGAGATTTGGAGATTCCAATGTGAGTCCTGACTCATTAAAGGTAAAGGTGTTACAACACATGTCTACTGGGGGCAACCTTTTAGAAAGTATAGCTTTTCAGAGACCCAAGAATTATCTCACAGCCATTCTTGGGAGTGCCAAGCAGTAGCAACTGGCACTTCAAAATTAAACCTGTGAGAAACTGGCCTCATTCACAGTCATGTCAAGAGGACCAATATTATAATTGAGACTTTTCATACACATGACCCCACTCCCAACACACACATTGTACTATCACATTGCTTTATTTAAATTTATGGATAGTGTGTTTTATGGGGATGCATGGTGTTAAAGGTAATGTTTCAGCCACATACCCTTAGTCATTAAATTCTCTTGGATGCTGACTCCTATGGAACATTATGTTTATCATAACAAAACGTTACAGTAGATTTTATGTGCTACGTACCCAGAATTGGTTTCATTGTAATTTGGGGTTTATGACACATTTTGATCACTCATCCATGAGAGAATTGTCTTAATTTACTTAGTTGGTAGAGCTATCTATCATCAAGCATTTCTGTATTTCAGCCTTCTGGGCATGTGGCTGGACTTACCTTCATTTTACCCTCTGAAACTTGGCATAGTCACATGACTTAGTTTGACTGGAAAAGTGTGATCATAGGCCGGGCGGTGGTGGCGCACGCCTTTAATCCCAGCACTCGGGAGGCAGAGGCAGGCGGATCTCTGTGAGTTCGAGGCCAGCCTGGTCTACAGAGTGAGATCCAGGAAAGGCGCAAAGCTACACAGAGAAACCCTGTCTCGAAAAACCAAAAAAAAAAAAAAAAAAAGTGTGATCATAATGTCACATATTTTCATTTCCTTTAAAAATCTTTATCATTTCTTTTTAATTTTAGGATTTTTGAGAAGTTCATGCACGAGGACTGAATCTGCATCACTCCTGTCCCTCTCTTCTCTCCAGTTTTCATTCTCTAAAAAGTGGCAGTTTATCCTCCATCTTTGAAGCAGTCAGGTTTACAAGGTGTGCCACTTCTGAGTGAAAGTGTTGAAAAGCAGGTGTGTTACTCTGTACATAACCTTTCTACTGCTGTGGTAACTGTGGGAGTGTCTCGGTTTTGTTTCTTGTTGCCATGATAAAAGTACCCCAACACAAGCAATTTAGATGAGAAAGGATTTATTTTAGCTACAAGTCCAGGTTAGTGTCCATCACTGCAGGAAGTGGAGGCAGCAGAAATATGAAGCAGCAGGTTACACTCACCTCAACAGCAGAGAAAGAGTAAGTACAGGCATCTTTGCCAGTGCTCAACTCTCTTCTACTTTTGAAAAATAATTTTTTACTTTTTTAGAACTTAATACAATATATTGATCATATTCTTTTCCTTCTCCCAACTCCTCTCAGATCTTCCTCTCTACCTACCCAACTTCATGTTCTTTTTCTTAAAAACAAAACAGCACACACACACACACACACACACACACACACACACACACACACACACAATCTCTCTCTCTCTCTCTCTCTCTCTCTCTCTCTCTCTCTCTCACACACACACACACACACACACACACACACACACACACACACACACCATGGAGTCTGATTTGTGTTGGCCAACTACTCCTGAGCATGTGGCCTTTCCTGGAGGGTAGTAGATAAACTCATTGTCACTCCATTGAAGATAATTGGTTCCCCCCACCCCCTAGAAGTTATTAATTGCAAACAGCTCCTTGCCTAGGGGTGGGGCTTTGTATCCACTTACCCTCCTCCACAGGGAATTTTGTTTGGCTTCAGCTTGTGCAGGTCTTGTGCGCACTGCCAACAGTCTCTGCGAGTTCATGGGTGCATTTGCATAGTCTGGAAAATGCTGTTCTTGAAGTTTTCCACAACTTCTGGCTCTTACACTTTTTCTTTCACCTCTTCCACATAGATCCCCAATCCTTGACAGGAAGGATGTGAAAAAGACATTCCATTTACAGTGCTGTAAAGTCTCCCACTCTCTGAATATGATACATTTGTGGGTCTCTGTGTTAGTTACTGTCTGTGAATGAAGAAACATCTCTAGTGAGATATTTGAGTGAGGACTGAGTGGTTCACTGATCTATGAGTATAGCAATTTGTCATTAGGAATCATCTTATTGCTATGTTCATTTGGCACATTAGCAGTCATATGTTTCCCTTAGGCCCACGACTTATCTAGTCTCAGGTTCTTGGCCACTTTAGCAGTGTCAGGTATGGGTTGCATCTCATGGAGTGGACCTTAAAATCAACCAAAAAGTGGTTAGTTACTCCTATAACATTCATGCCACTACTGTACAAGTGGGCAGATCTTGCAGGTAGGTTGTTATTAACATAGCCTGTAAGCTTCCTAGCTGGGTGAGATTGGTGATTACTTTTCGCTTTTGGTAGAATGTGTAGAACCTTCCAGCACTATCCACTAGGGGTAGAACTTTCAATTGAGTAGCAACTAGATTTCCCCATGTTCTGTGACATAAATATGTGATGTCTTCAGCAATAGGATCTTATTTTCTGGTTGTGGATGGTAACCAACAGCATTGACAAGGACCTCATTACAGGAATTGCACTGTCCACTTTTAGGCTACATCTTCCCACATCAACTGATGTAATCAAGATATTTGTTCACTGGCAGGCCCACAGGCCAACCTGATCTAGTTAATCCTCAGTTGAGACTCTTTTTTTCTAGATAATTCTAAATTGTATCAAGTTGACAAAACTAACAGAGTTTATTTAAGCTGAGACCCTGGTTATGATGAACAGAAGCCTCTGCTCACCTGCACTATACATGGAACTTATTGCTAAACTTCCCTTAGAAATAGAATGTGACTTAATAGTTTTAAGCTGAAATAAACTCTTTCTTCCCTAAGTTGTTTATGGTCATGGTGTTTTATCATAGCAATGCAAACCCTAACTGAGACACCTAACCAATTTCCTATGTTGAATTCTCTCTGCTTCCTTTTTCAAATGTGTGTTATGTGTGTGTGGGTATATGCATGCATGTGGTACAAGTCTGTGCATACAAGCATGTGTGTGTGTGTGTGTGTGTGTGTGTGTGTGTGTGTGTGAAGGTACATATGCATGTGCATACATGTGTGTGGAGGCCTGAAGTTGATATTAGTTGCTCTCTTTAACTGCTCTCCACCTTATATATTGAGGTAGTCTGGTGGTTTGAATATGGCCCCTGTAGACTCATGTATTTCAGTGATTGACCCACAGGGAGTGGCACTATTAGGTATGGCCTTGTTGGAGTAGGTGTGGCCTTGTTGGAGGAAGTGTGTCACTGTGGAGGAGGGCTTTGAGTTCTCTCATATGCTAATGAACACCCATTGTGACACACAGCCTCCTTCTGCTGACTGTGGTTCAAGATGTAGAACTCTCAGCTCCTTCTCCAGCACCATGTCTACCTGCACACCACCATGGCCCACTCTGATAATAATGGACTAAACCTGTGAAACTGTGAGGCAACCTCAATTACATGTTTTCCTTTATAAAAGTTGCTGTGGTCATGGTGTCTCTTCACAGCAAAGAAATCCTAACTAAGACATATAGAGTCTCCCACTTGAACCCAGAACTCACTTATTTGACTAGGCAGAACTAGTCAGCATGTTCTGAGTATTCCCTGTCATCTTTCAAGTGTTGGGAGGATAACATGTTTGGAAATTGTGAGAGGGCTGTACCACAAGCTCTTGACCTGTTGAATCATCTCTTCAGTCCCCCTCGGCTTTCTGAATTTATTCTGACTGATATCCAGTTATTTTAAATTTCATTATAATGTAAGAAGCATCCATGCAGTTATCCTCTGATCCCAGGTCCTTGACAATAGCCTCTGTCTAATAATGTAACGTCTCCTTCCTATTCCATCTTCTAACTCCTTCTCACAGATGGTCGTTAGTATCCTTGAGTCTATGTTTGGCCCCCTTTGTGTAGTTTTTACTACATCTGCATATATGACCAACTCTAAACATGATGCATTTTAGTCACAGTTGTTTTAGCTTTTTATAAAGATGTGGTATATAATATTGAAGATTTACTCTTTAACTCAATTATTATGTTATGTGGATTTACCTACGGAGTTGCTTATTGCTTGAATTTTTTGTTTACATATAATGTTCCACCAAGAGAATAGATTAAAGTATATAATTTGAAGTAAGTTAGGAAAAGACCTTTTTTGCTTACTGCCCCCCCTTCAAACTGTAGTCTTTATATAATTTCAACCTTCAATAATGAAAAGGAAAAACAAATCCCAGGCTTTGTGTGATATGAAAGCTAAGATTTTATATTTAAAAGGGGTTCTACAGGATACTGTTGTTGGGAGTAAATTTGGCTGTAAGCCAGGCAGTGGCTCATGAGTGAGTGCACATCCCACTGAGCATTTGCGTGTGGTAAATAAGTAGGGCTTCATCTCAGAGGCCTTTGAATGGAATGGAGTTTTGAGTTTATAGAATTTAACTTTTTATTTTTTTATTTTAGTTTTGGTTTTTTGAGACAGGGTTTCTCTGTGTAGCTTTGGTGCCTTTCCTGGAGCCCACTCTGTAGCCCAGGCTGGCCTTGAACTCATAGAGATCCGCCTGGCTCTGCCTCCTGAGTGCTGAGATTAAAGGCGTGTGCCACCACTGCCCGGCCAGAATTTAACTTTTTAATCTAATTAAAAATGAATCCACAGGTGCAAAGAAAGTCACTACAAAAGCAAGATTACATGGACCAGATAATTAGGGTTTCAGAATTTTAAAAGTTGTCTCTGTGAATCAACATTGTGCTTAAAAGGCATTTTAAATGAAGTGTGAGGGCAAAGCATTTTCCATGGACTAGAAACAGAGAGACACTCAGAAGCTTATCAACTACAAAGCATAAAAATTATCATTAATTACTATGAACAATAGTTAGAAAAATAACTAATGAACTAAAAGGTAGCTATTGCCAGAATAAGCCTAAGAGCATCTCGGTTTGTCTGAAGTACTTCTGTAGTATAAAGCATTTTACCGAGGATCAGCCCAGTGAATTTTGGTGCTGTAAATGAAGTCAGCTGTGGCTTGGATAAATGTCGGCCAAGGCTGCTTCCCAGGTTGGTGCCATTAAGGCTTGTCAGAGCCATTAGGAGGTCAGGTCCAGTGGGAGATCTTTAGGTTATTGGGGGCATGTCCTTGAGGGTTTAGTGGCACTTCAGTTTCTTCAGCACCTTTTTAATATTCCTGGCTGTGAGGTAAGTAATTTTGCCTCTCTATTAACTCCTGCCAGTGTACTGCCTTTACCACTGGCCAAAGCATTGAGGTCAGGAGATGGGAGCAAGAAGTTGGCAAGCTGAGGCTAGTGAGGCTATGTAGTCAGGTCAGGGCCAGTTTGAACATTATAGTGACTGTTTTTCAAGTAACCAAGGACAGCTGAGGGCAAAGTGCTTGTCTGCTATGAATAAAGCCCTGAGTTCAAGCCCCATCACATGTGTGCTGTGCATATACTTGCACCCCACCCCCACCCCCATGCACTTACACAGAACCATTGAAATTGAAGATGTGGAGAAAACGGAGTGGACAATGACTTTTAGATTCCCGGTGGGGATATAGAGTAAATGGCAGAGTCAGTTACTGAGGTAGGGAATGCAAAGGGAAAGAGATTATAGGAGGAAGAAGTTGATGAGTCTACAGTGTTGAGTTTTAGGATGCTAAATCCACCCAGAAGTTAATGTTCATCAGACAGATGGCCATATGGTCTCATGTATCTGCAGTCACGTCTGTCTGCACATTAACATTGATGCTGTGTTTTCCTGGAGATAAAATGTTTCATTTAGAAGGCACTGGAAGAGCTTCAATAATTTTGAAGATGCAATTGAAAGGGGATTGTGAAAATATGAAGGTCAGGTATCCTAGCAAGAAATGTTAGGGAGAAGGAAGGTCAGATGAATTTCTTAATAATGAATTCTTATGCTGGATCCAGTTCAAAGTTTATCTTATATTTTGAACTCTTTCCTTAGCCCTTCATTTCTAGCATTTATGAGTGATTTTTGAATACATCAACCTGTTTGTGTTTCAAGGGATTATTCTATAATCCCTTACTTATAGTTGAAAGATTTTCCTTTCTTCAGTTTGAGGATATTAAAAATGTTTACTTTACAAACCTTGCAAGCTGTTTTATTGTGTTATTTTCTTAGGGATCAGTTTCCCCCACTATTGAGGTTGTTGCTTTTACAAAATAGATTGCCTTTCTTTGTAAGGTTTTAAATTTTGACTTCTAAGATCATCTCCAGTGGTTTTATTCTCTTCATTCTGATAGATTTTTGGAAGTCAATTCCTTTGTGCTATTAGAAATCTCAGGGCAGAGCAAATCTTGTATTATTTTGGGAATATTACACACTCAGTCCAGGAAGTCTATGTTCTTTTTATTCAAGACCAATGGCCCTTTATTTACGTATGTATTCACAGGTAGAAGTAACTTTTGCCAACTCATCCTTTTGTTGTTTTGTGTCAATGAGGGTTGAACCTAGGGCCTTGTGCATGCTAGGTAAGTGCTTCATTAATGGGTTACATTCCATCCTAAGACATATTAACATGGAATCTCACTCTAGGCTTCTGAAGCATGGCTGATGTCCTTGCTCTCCTATAAACCATCAACTTTCCCATTACCACCACTTGGGTTTTATTTTCAGTCATAGAATGCTTAGTGTGATAACCATTTTAACTATTACAGATTTATTTTTTACATGAACCATAAAGTTTTACACATTATAGTCCTACTTTTAAAAGGCATTAAAAAAAACATTTTGATGACCAGACCCGGGGATTTGGGTATAGTATGATGGAGGCACTGTGCTATATTCTAGCCCTCTAAATTTTCAATTCATGGTCGACATGTTCTGGAGTGAAGGAGGGCAAAGATTTCCAAGTGAACTCATTTGAATTTTTTCCATTTTTCAAAATAGGAAAGCAGAGACTTAAATATTTACAAATACAGATATTCTAGTCAAGGAAAAGTAAATATGTAAGAATATAGACCAATTTGCCTCCAGGATCAGAAGATGAGTTAATGTTGGTAATGACTAGGAAGTCTTTCTTTGTGAATTTCTTCTAACAACATTCCTAAAATATTGGTTGATAAATATAGGTTTGATAAGAAGAAGTAAATAAGAAGTTATGGACTTAGTAAAAAGTTTGGTCTTTCTGCAAACTGAGGTAGCACAATGGTGACACCACCAATGTTCCTGTAACAGTTGGAGAAGAGCAGGAGTGGAGACAAGGTGGAGGATTAGTCAGGGTTGTAAATCCATCTGTAAATCCATCTGTGGTGAATTTATTTCTTTTGGCATGATTTTCTCCCAGCAGAAAAATTACTTCCTGAATCGAAATGTTATTTTTTCTTAGCTAGAAGAAATTCTTCTGAACATTTTAGACTCTATTCTGTGACATTGTCCTAATGTAATCACAATCTTGTTCTAATCTAAATGCAATTTTCTAGTACATTTTCATTAATCTTTATGATAGTACCTTGGTCCCTTTGATTACAACATTTCATAATGCATTTTCTATGCAGCCTAAAACAATATTGGCTTTTGGTAAACATTAAATTGCTTCATTGGTTTATTCTTTTTGTTTTGTTTTGAGGTGGGGTCTCTTGTAGCCCAGGCTGGTCTGGAACATGCTATTTAGCCAAGAATGACCTTGAATCTTTGCTCCTTCAGCTTCTACCTCCTAAGTGCTGAGATTACTTGTGTGCATCATCCCTGACAACTAACTCTCATATTATTCAAATGTGTTATGCAAACTCTCAACAGAGTAAAGCAATCAATATTCCTACCCAGTTGTGATGTCTATGAATCACAACAATGACCATCAAGATATCACCAAGGATGCAATAGTGGCACTTATATCTTGGGGATAATCAACAGCTGTCTAATTGGACTTAAGGCCCACTCACTAGGAGGGAAGTCATGCCTGTTTCTGTAAATCTAGCCAACTACCTATGACTGATCAGGTCATGGACCTTAGAGGAGAAACTACTACTTTCCTAAACCACTATGATTCCTAATTGTATTGTAAATACATATCCTTGTACCCACAGATAAGTATAGTTCTCATCCCTCATCAAAGAAACTTCTTTTTGCATCAGATAGAGATCATCACAGAAAACTACAATTGGTCAAAATGTGGTGATCAACTGACTATGGGGTGTCCAATCTCAAGTGATAAACCTACTACATTACCTCTATACCTCAGGCTCAGGGAACATCACTGAAGAGGGCACAGAAAGATTGCAAGAGCTAGGGGACCAGGGCATGTGGTGAGACAGTGTCTTCTGTATGTGTCAGGAAAGCTGCACCTTTGAATTATGAACAATATGGCTGCCTAAACAAGACTTGCAAAATGACAATACCAGTTGTCATGCCACCATCAAAAGGGAAAATATCACAAGGCTCCACCCCTAGATGAAGAACTATGGGCAATCAGTGGCTGCTGATAGAGGGAGACTGTGTATCCTTCGGGGTCAAGCCCTCTGATAGGTTATCCAGTTCCAAATAGTTAGTTCTAAGCACATACACATTTAAGGAACACTAAATGGACTCAGCAGGCTCTTTCTCCTCCCTCCCCTCCCTCTCTCCTGCTATCTCTCTATAAAACAATAATTCAGGAAGAAATCATGAAGTTGAAATAGAGGTGGAGGTACATGAAAGGAGTAGGAGGAGGGGGGGTGGAAACACACACACACACATACACCACACACACACACACACACACACACACACACACACATACACACACATACACACACACATACACCACACACACACACACACACACACACACACACACACACACACACACACACTCACTAACCCTGCTATAGTTTGCATCTGTTTCTTATTTTGGCTTTTCAGTGATTTAGGATGAGGTTGCCAGAATGGCACCTTCATGAAATTCTGAAATAGACATGACTGATGCTGATTTGTGGGTCAGGATGGAGCCTTGTCCTGTGGATGATGCTGAATTCTCTTTGTGACCAGGCTTTGGACAACGGAGCTTGTCCCACAGGGCTAAAGAACTCAGCCTGTGTCCAGTGGCTAGAGGTGGAACCTTGCTTGTCCATTTGTACCTGACTCATGGCAGTCACTGTTTTTAATTTCCTTTCTAAAACACTCATCTATAACTAAAATGTCTCTGATCCTTACTATTTTGGTGAAATTCCATATTATTGGATATACTGCCCTTTAGCCATAATTAGTTAAGGCATTTCTTAATTCCCTTTTAGGTATTTCTATGATTTGTATTTTGTTTAGTTTTCAGTAGTTGGGTATTTAAAAATACTTTTTTGTTTTCAATTTCTAGGTTATATTTCCTGACTTATTTTGATGCTTTGAAATTTATCAAGATTTGCTTTATGATCCATCACATGACTATTTTTGGTAAGTATTTCATTGCACTTTAAAAATGTTTTTTTCCTGTGTTCAGTTTACTTATTTATGGAAATCAGGTAACCAGTCAATTTTATTATGTAAATTTCTAGTGCTTAGTTTATCTACTACTGAGATAGGTGTCCTAAAATCTCCCAGTGTGATCTTAGTGTGCACATTTATCTACCTTGTTAAGTTTTGCTTTATATTTTAAATCTATAAATACAATTAAAAATGCAATATAAAGCTGTATGCTTCCTTTTACTACTGTGAGAATATTGCCTCTCTTCTACTGTTGTGAAGATCTCTTTTCACTTGTTTTTAAATTATGATACACTTTTATGATACTTGTATGACAAGTCTAGCCCTCTTTTCACATTATATTATCTTTATCATATTTTCACTTATACTTTTATAGTTGTGTTCATTATAAGCAATGCATATTTTTCTAGAATGTTGACACTCTTTGACCTTTAATTGGATATTAAATCTCTGTGGTATTTAATCAGTGCATGCTTAATATGGTGACTAATATGTTATAATATGTATTGATACATGTATTTATTTATTGTTTTATTTGAGATGGTGTCTTACTATGTAGCTCTAGTTGTCCTGAAACTCACTATGTAGACTAGGCTGGCTTTGAACTCATAGAGATCCTTCTGCCTCTGCCTCCTGAGGGCTGGGATTAAAGGTATAGGTCACTATGCCCAGCTTGATATATTTAAACATCATTATGCCAGTTGCTAGCCACTTGTCTTGTTTTGTATTTCTTAATGACTGATAAGGTGTTTTAAGAAATTGACAATAGACACAAATAAATATTTCTCAAAGAATATATATAAATGCCCAACAAGTGTTTGAAAGAATATTCAGCATCATTAATTATTTGGGTTCCTGGAGTTGTATCCATGCCAGTGGATGTCCACATGCTCCAGAAGAGAATTTGATATTGCTGCTGCTGTTGATGCTATTATAGCAGTGGCAGCCACCACTGCTACTGTTTCTGGGATTACCATTTCATAATTACTTACTACAGCTAGCGCAGTGGAGACCCTGGCAGCAAAAGTAGCTACAACAGTTAATTAATCTTTCATTCTATTGGGCATGATAAATTTAATTCAATAGTTATATACATTTCGATTGGCTTTGAAAATTATAAATTTATAAACTCAAGTTCCATTCGCTTTTGGGATACCATCTTACAAGGACTCCAATTTGTAGTAAGGCTTGTTTTTTTTTTTTTTTTTTTGGTTTTTCGAGACAGGGTTTCTCTGTGTAGCTTTGCGAGACAGGGTTTCTCTGTGTAGCTTTGCGCCTTTCCTGGAACTCGCTTTGGAGACCAGGCTGGCCTCGAACTCACAGAGATCCGCCTGGCTCTGCCTCCCGAGTGCTGGGATTAAAGGCGTGCGCCACCACCGCCCGGCATGTAGTAAGGCTTGTTAAGGAAGGGAATGGCTCAGTTGCCTTAGCCTACTGGCTATGGGTGGGATAGGACCTCTGTTGTTCTTTTCTGTATTGAACACACAGATTGCAAGCCCAGTGCCACTTTGGGATCTTTGGCAGCAGTTAACTCTGCAGCTCACACACAATTGAGCCTGTATGATAATGAGTATTCAGAGACGGGTAACGCCTGGGAGGTGCTCAGCAATCTAAGACAGAGCGACTGTGTGGCCTGGGCAGGTGTCTCCATGACAGGTAAGGTGGCCTGCTGACTTCCCACACAACCTAAGTCAGAAGCTCATTTTTTAGTAAAAGGGGGACCTGTAGGGCCCTGGCCCCTGTTTTGTGTAGCTGTTGCCTTGCTTGCTGACCTTGACCTTGATATTCTCCCTATGCTAATTTCCTGCCGGGTTCCACCCTCCTGAATGCTTAAGGGAAGTTCCTTGTCTGTGTATCCTGCATAATGGGTGTTAACAGCTTAGATGCAAGATTGTAAAACATCAGTAGTGAACTTCTGCCCTCTGGGGTTCTCCCATTGTGCTGTAAGCCTGTATTTAAGACCTCTTCCCTCCTTCAATAAACAGCATTGGGCATTAAAAAAAAAAGGAACTAAGCAGTCACTAGCTAGGCAGGAGAGCATAAGTGGGAATTCCGGGGAGAGAGAGGAACTCTGGGAATAAGAGAGATGGGATTAGCCAGCAAGTTGAACATATGGTATTGATCATAGGTAACAAATCATGTGGCAGAATGTAGATTAATATAAATGGGTTAATTTAAGTTATAAGAGCTGGTTGGGAACAAGCCTAAGCTAAGACCAAGCTTTCATAATTAATAATAAGTCTCTGTCTGTGTCATTATTTGGGGGCTGGTCCAAAGACAGTCCAATAACAACTGACCTACATCATTGCCAAATAGTATAAATGTGTTTAAATGTCAGAGTCTTAACATTGCAATACATTTTAATTATACATAGCAAAAAAAAAAAGCCCAAGTTACAACACAGTAACCAGACTTCATGGGAGAATCCATGACACCCAGCCAGACCTCCTTCAAAAATATAGAAAGCATTCAACATTAGGTAAAACCCTGTAACAATGCAGGATTTTTTTTTCTTTCTCTGTTGTAGAATATTATTTTAAGGTGTGTTACTTTTGTTTATATTGCATTTGTTTAACTCCGTGAAGCTGTGATACTGTGTCTGTCTAAAACACCTGATGGTCTAATAAAGAACTGAATGGCCAATTAAAAAAAAAAAACATTTAAGTAGAAAATGCTGAAGGACCACTGAACTTGACGGTATATTTACATATCTCTATCTGTATAAAGTAATGATTATAAATGTTTGTTTAAAAAGGTTAAGTGCAAATGTGAATTTAAGAAGAAGTTGTAGATTTCTCAACACTGTACACAAACTCCTTTCTTACAAATAAATATTTATGCTTCTTAAAAAAAAATGACCCTGTCTGTTTGAAGCCAAAGTAATAGCTGGCTCTACTTTCAAGGCCCCTTCCTATGTGGTTTCTTTGCTGCTGCTCAATGGAAGTTAATGTGTCTTAAGACAGAAGGGGATGACAGTACATGCTTCATGAGATGAATATAATAGTCTTTCTTTTGTCTGGAAGACTCTGTTCTGCTCCTTGAGTTTTCCTTTGACACCTAGCTTAGAATTCACCATCTTAAAGAAGCCATAATGGCTTTTCATACTCAGCCACTCTATTCTCTCACTCACCCATTGCTTCTACCAGCAACCACATAAACACAATAACTGAATGATTACACTTAATCATGAAACACAGCTAGAGAGGCTTCTGTTCGAGAAATACAGAAATATGTTTCAGAGAACTAGAGAAACTGCTCAGTCACATTTTAGTAGTCTTCTTAAGTCTCATATTACCAGTTTGTGTGATATATTAACTCCTGATTATTATTGTTCACCTGTAATTTTATTATTATTATTATTATTATCCCCATCCACGTTTAGTCAAAGATTCCATCAAACTGCCTTGGAATTTTCCTTGATGAAACTCTTGTTTGTTCTTTTGTGGTGCTTAAGACCAAACCTAGGACTTCATGCATGTGAAGCAAATTTTCTACCCCTGAAATACATCTGTAGCCCTTATTTTTCTTGTTGTTGTTCTTTGTTTTAGAGACAGGATCTCACTAAGTTGCTTGGGATGGCCATAGGCTAATTCTGTGCCCAGGCAGGCCATGTGCTTGTGATCATTCTGTCTCAGGCTCTCGAGTAGCTGGGAGCACAGGCCTTCATCACCAGGCTGGGCTTTAAATGAGCACATTGAAGCATGAAAAAATAGTTGTTGTGTTATGAAGACCAAGATATCATATTTACTCTCATTTATTTCAAATATATAGACATGGTCAGATACTTTGTCACATAGGAAATGCTGGAGATAATATAATCTTAAAAAGTGACTCAAACTTGAATATTTATGAGGAGGGATTAAAATTGTGTAGACTTTTGATAATTATGAGGAATACTTCTGGGGACCCATACATTTATTTATTTTTTATTTATTTATTTATTGGTTTTTTGAGACAGGGTTTCTCTGTGTAGCTTTGTGCCTTTCCTGGAACTCACTCTGTAGCCCAGGCTGGCCTCGAACTCACAGAGCTCCACCTGCCTCTGCCTCCCAAGTGCTGGGATTAAAGGCGTGCACCACCACTGTCCGGCTATACCATTTTTAAATTCATGAATTCTATCATTTCCTTAAGTCTCCCATTTCCTCTTTTTTATTAAAAATTATTTATCCTGTTTTTATATACTACAATTACATCATTTTCCCTTCCCTTTCCTCCTTCCAAAACTTCCTATATCTTTGCTCTTTTTCAATTCATGGCCTTGATACATATACATGCATGTATATGTATATACATATATATTTCTAAATACATATGCAGCCTGATTAGTATGTTACTTCTATGTTATTTTCAGGGCTGGCCATTTAGTATTGGATAATCAACTGATATGCTCTTCCCTGGTGTGGCAATTTGGATGTAATTGGCCTCCATAAGCTCATAGGAAGTGGTAATATTAGGAGGTGTGGCTTTGTTGGAGTAGATATGACTTTGTTGAAGGAAGTGTGTCACTGTGGCAGTGGGCTTTGAGGTTTCCTATGCTCAAGATACTGCCCAGTGTCACAGATCATTTCCTGTTGCCTTCTGATCAAGATGTAGCCAGCACCACACCTGCACACCTCTGTGCTCCCGCCATGGCGATAATAAAATAAAACTCTGAAACTGTAAGCTGCCACCTCAATTAAATGTTTTCTTTTATAAGAGTTGCCATGATCATGGTGTCTCTTCACAGCAACAGAAACCCTAAGATACCTGGAGAAGACTATTTCTCCTGCTTTCAATGTTTCTTAGTGGTTTGTAGTTCTTTGTGTAGGGTTGAAGTCTCTTGGGCTTTTCCCCACCCACTTTAGCATGTCTGTTATTCTTATTCCACTCACATTTTGGTGGTTATGTTGGCGAGACTTTATGGGTCTAGCTTCTGACATTCCTAGACATAATCTCACAGCAAACTCCTGTTCCTCTGGCTCTTACAATCTTTCTGCCCCCACTCCCACTTCCTTGAAATGTTCACTAAGCTTTAGTGTGGGAATCATTTTGTAGATGTATTGACTAGGAATGGGCTCCACGACTCTGCATTTTGATTCATATCGTTTCCTGTAATGGTCTTCATCTGTCACAAAGAGAAGTTTCCTCATTGAAGGGTAAGGACTACACTTACCAATGAGTATAATGACAAATATTTGGCATGTATTTAGGGATTATGCTAGTTTAGTAAAGTGGTGGTTGTGGGTTCTCCTCCAAGACCCATGACTTCATTAGCCTTGGGGAGCTGGATAGATTTCTAGTACCTGACATGATTGCCCTCTTGTTTAGTTGTTCTTAAGTCCAATTAGAGATCTGTTGGTTATCAACAAGGTATACAGGGCACTATTTACCTTCAGGGCTATTGTGCAATAGCAACAGCCTGTAAAGTTTTGGGAGTTTCTGGGACAACCATGACCAGCAATTCAAAATAGGGCTTCCAAATTGGGGATTTTGTTAGATGGTCTTTGGTTGTTGGAGGGAGAATTGTCAGTCAGGTGATAAAATTTCATTTAAACTATGTGTGTCTGCTTATACACAGACTTACATATATTATAGTGCTTTTATGTAGCTAGATAATAATATATTTCCTAATGACTTTCTCAGATACCCTTGTTATTTTACCCTCCTCTCTCCCTCTTCTGTATTCACTACCCTCTTTCTCCTCATTAGTCTCACTGTCTTTCCCACTTTGCTGATCGCATCACTTGTACCCTGCTATTCCCCTCTCTGTGGTTCTCCCGTCCTCTGCCCTGCAGTGGTCCCATTTTCTTTCCTGGCTTCTACAATTACTCCAGGATATGTACTCATATGTACAATATGAGCTAAGAGTGTCAGATGAGGGAGAACATGGGATGTTGTCTTTCTGTAATAGTTTACCTCATTCAGTACAATCTTTTCTAAGTTCCAGCCATTTACCTACGAAGTTCATAGTTTCATTTTTCTTTTCAGCTCAAGGATGTTACATAGTATGTATGTAACATATTTTCATTATCCACTTGTGAACTGAAGGACATTTAGGTAGCTTTTATTTCCTTGCTGTTATGAATAGAGCAGTGACGGACTTGGCTGAGCAAGTATCTGTGGAATAGGATGTTGAGACCTTTGGGTATAAGCCAATGAGTAGTTTAGCTGGGTCATATGGTAGACTTATTTTTACCTTTTTGAGAATTCTCTACACTGATTTCCACAGTGTCTTGACCAGTTTGCAACCTTACCAACAGTGAATGAGGGTTTTTCCCTCTGAACCCTCCAGCATTTGTTGTTTGTTGTTTGTTGTTTTGTTTATCCTTGCCGTTCTAACGGAGGTAATTTCAAAGTTGTTTTGATATACAATTCCCTAATAGGTAGATTCATTGTTTTGTTTTGGGAGATATCTCTTTCTTTTCTTTCTTTCTTTCTTTCTTTTTTTTTTTTTTTTGAGACAGGGTTCCAGGATCCTGTCCTGGAACTCACTCTGTAGACCAGGCTGGCCTCGAACTCAAAGAGATCCGCCTGTCTCTAAAGGAGTGCGCCACCACCACCCACTGGAGATAATTCTTAGCCATTTTTTTTCTTCAGGTGAGAACTCTCTTTTTAGGTTGCAGGCCCATATTTTGAACTGATAGCTTTTCTTCTTTTGACTCTGTTTTTTTTTTTTAGTTCTTTATATAAATCCTCTCTTAGATGTAGAGCTGTCTAAGCTTCTCTCCCAGTCTGTGGACTTCCTCTTCATCCAATTGATTGTTTCTTCAGCTGTGCAGAAGATTTTTAGTTTTATGGAGTCTTACTCCTTAATTCTTGGGCAAATGGAGTCCTATTCAGAAAGTCCTTTCCTATACCTACATCACTTCTGTTTTCTTCTAGCAGCAAGTTTCAGTGTTTCAGATTTCATATTTAGGTCCCTGTTTCATTTGGAGTTTCTTTTTTGTACAAGCTGCTCAGTCCGGGTCTAATTTCATTCTTTGGCATGTGAATATCAATTTTCCTAGTACCATTTCTTGAAAATGCTTTCTCTTTTTTCAGAATATGTTTTTGGCATTTTTGTCAAATATTAAGTGGCTGAAGTTACATGTACTCATCTTTGGGTCTTTGATTTTGTTTTATTATTCTACATGTCTGGTTTTTGTTCTGGTACCATATTATTTTTACTACTATGGTTCTGTAGTTCTGCAATATATTTTGTGATATATATTAGCTTTTTGAGAATTATCTACACTGGCAATCCTCCAGCATTGTTCTGTTTACTCAGGATTGCTTTGGGTATCTACAGTCTTTTGTGGTTCCATATGAATTTTAGAATAGTTTTCCTGTTTCTGTGAAGAATGAGATGGGGGCTTTTCAATGGGATTGCACTGAATCTGGAAATAGCTCTTGGTAAAATGGTCATTTTTACAATATTAATCTATCAATCCATGAGCATGGGGTGTGTTTCCACTCGTTAATGTCTTTAGCTTCAGAGGTTTAACTTTTATGATGTGGAGCTCATTCATTCCTTTGGTTAGGTTTATTTCTTGGTGTTTTATTTTCTTTGAGGCTGTTACTAATGGTAGTGTATGCACGAGCTCTTTTTGTTTGCTACTGGTATTTATCAATCTATTGATTTGTGCAGGTTTATTTTGTATCCCGTCACCTTGCTGGATTTGTTTATTGTTTCTACAAGTTTTCTGGAACACTAATGTATAATAGCATATCATCTGTAATTAGATATAGTCTGACTTCTTCCTTCCCTATTTGTAGCCCTTTAATTTCCTTCTCTTGAGTTATTGCTCCAGCTAGTGCTGTGAGCACAGTATTAAGGAGGAGTGGGGATAGTGGACACCCCTGTGTTTTTCCCGACTGTAGTGGGATTGCTTCAAGATCATCACCTAGAATGATGTTGTCTGTGGACTTCTCATATATAGCTTTTATTGTCTTGAGACATGTTCCCTCTAGGGCTTTTATAATGAAGGCTTTCTGGATTTTTTAAAGTTTTTTTTTCCTGCATCTATTAAGATAATCAGGTCAGGTGATTTTTTTCTTCTTTAAGTGCATTTATGTGATTTATTAATTTATTAACTTGCATATGTAGGTGTACTATATATCATGTTATTATTACTTAAGATATTTAAGGGCATACAATTTGAAAAATGTATGCCCACCTAATAATTTGAAATTTTCTTTAAAGAGAATGTATATATCTGAAAATTGTTATTAGCTACCAAATAACTTTTGACTATTTTAAAGTAACTAGTACTGAATTGTTAGCACTAAATAATGCAGTATTTGTGCTGGTAAGATGCCTCATGCAGTAAGAGAGCATGCTGCACAATTCCGATGACCCAAATTCAATGTCTGGAACCTACAGTGGAAGAAAAAAACAACTTCTGAAAGTTGTCCTCTCACCCACATGTGCTGTAGTGTGTGCTCCTGTATTCACACACATAACACACACACTTAAAATAAAAAAGTGTAGTGTTATGAATTATTTGGTGCTCTCACCAACCCCAGGAAAAAAAAATCAGTTTGGAGAATGTAGATGCTAATATAAAAGATCAGTCATCAGCATCAAGGCATCTCAGATAATCCAGAGTAAATTACAGTGAAGTTATAACATTCAGGGTTTCTTGTTTCTTTTTGATCTTTTCAGGAGAACTGTTACACGTTGTGCCTCGCATCACCAGCAATTTATCTGCAGTGCCCCAATGGCTGTAATTTATGTGGAAAACCTTGCTTGCTCTACTTGGTTTTATTTTTAAGAACAACCTTCTTTCAGCGTGGCCTCGTCAGGTTTTGTATGATTAGGAGAAGGAAGCTTGTTAGCAGGAAGGAAGTGCTGAGATGGAAGTCTGTGTTCTCATCTCACTTTCTGTTCTGAATGCTGTTTGCTGGGAGGTAGCACTTATCAAAGGAAGCACAAGCTGCTGCTGCTACTGCTGGCAAGTCTGAGGGTCTGAGGCCTTTTCAGAGCACATGCTGACAGACGTGGGGTGAACAGTTGCCAGTGGGCTTAATCCTGGCTTGTCTCCAAGCCAGTGCCTGGATAGCTCACAATAGGAAATGACAGGTGGGTAAAAGCATAAGGCAAGGGTGTGACTTGACTTTGGACAGAGGCCACAAAGAACTTGTTACCTTGGGCACTCTTCTCTATTCTTTCACCTTAACATACGATTTTCTTCACAAAACCCCATAAGGTTTCGTCCTTGACATTTTTTTTTTAGGGGCTGTTTCTACATCTTTGTTTTGTACTTAACATGAGTCATGTGCAGTGACATCTGTTGGCTGTATTCTGATGGGTCCAGGCGGGAGACAATATAGCCACAGCTCTCTCATTTAATTACAAGGGGAAGAGCAGATCGTCCTCCTGTCACATGCTTTGGTATCGTGGCATTTCCAGCATCTGGCACCGCATGTGGTGTAGTTAGGCTCATATGGCTGTGTGGCAGCAGGAGGATGCCCAAGGCAGATAGAAATTGAAAACAAGATTGCAGGCAGAGTCAGACTAGCAGCACACCACTTTTAGAAACACTGAAATATTGAACAGAGTCTTGACAGAGGCAGCAGATTGGCTGCACATAGTCTCTTCCTGCACTGGCTGTTAATGTGGCAACTACAGAGAGGATGGAGAAGATGTATTATGTGCTCGGGGAAGAAGGCAAGGATTAGCTGAGAAAAGAGGTGGTCCTGTGTATGTGTGTCTTTATTTGTACTGTAGTGTTTGGAAGTGCAGCTTGCTGTTTATTAGAACTCTGGTCACTGGTTAAGGCTTACACCATCTGTACTAAATCCTAGGGCTGCAAAAGCAGTTCCTCTTTAGTCAACAGGTATACAAGAAATATTGACTACACCTACAGGAATCATACAACCAAACATGTTTGATCAGGTGCTGATTAATTTATGTTGTGTGTTCTTAGAAAAACATCCAATTCTATTTCAAAGGGAACATCATGGAGAGCAATTTTTCTTCTTTTAAATGGTGCTCTTCAAATCCCAACAGAGCCAAAATGGAACCAAGTTTCCTTTCCTTTCTTTTCTTGTAAGGTAATGGTGAGAGGATTTTGCCTCCCTGTGACTCAGTACTCCCTCCAGGTTTTCTCACCACCTTCAAACCAGGGAAGCTGTTATAGGGAAACAAATGACTTTATATTTATTCATTAGACTACTCTGGGAGACTGGATATCATCCTGTTCTCTTCCCCCTCTTATTTTTTTTTTTACATAGCATTGCATTCTACTCTTTAGTTTAGCAAAGAAACATGATGAGATTGTATGACTCCATGAGAAACAACTTAAGCTATAACATTTACTTCTCAAACTACAAAGGGGTTGAAAATGGATGTAGCTTTTTGGAGTTAGGTTTTTTAAAAGTATACAGCAAGATGTCTCATTATATATTGTTGTAGCACTCTGTTGTGTGTGTTCTCTGGAGCTTTTTAGTAAGTTTTCAGAATTAATCTTGTGAAGCATAAATGTGTGCATAGTGGCTTACTCCTGCAAGCGCAGCACTTGGGAGACTTAGGTGGGAATATCATGAGTTTGAGACCAGCCTGGGCTACATAGTGCAATACAGACCATCCTGGGATTTGAAGTGAGATGCTGTCTCAAAACAATAAAACAGGGTCTGGGAAGATGTTTCTGTGGTTAAGAGCATTCGCTGCTCTCCTAGAGAATACAAATTCAGTATCTAACACACACATTGATTGGCTCACAATTTCCTATAACTCCAGTTCCAGGGGACCCAGTGCCTCCTTTCTGACCCCTGAGGTCACCAGCACTTATATGCACATACCCCCTACCAGACACACACATATACACACAATTAAAAATAAAACAAAGCTTTAAAACAAACACATAAAGATTAAAAACAGAACAAAGAAAACTCGTGTATATCTGTCTTTTGCATCACAGTTTCTTAGAATTTGTGGTATTTTTTATTTTTTATTTAAACAGAAACTGGAGTACATAGTGATTTCTCTATCTTTAAAGGCAAATCAGGTGTAACAGTAGCAATAAAAAAACTTAGATGCAATAATGTTTATTCTTCCCTTAAAAATGTTTCTATGCATGCAAACCATGCGAAATGGTTTACTATGTAGTAGTATGGTTTGTAGCCGTGTAGTCTGGGGTCTAATGTACCCACTTCTGCAGTCCTCTGTGCCATAAATAAAAACATGGAGGAAGAAAAGGAGGGTGAGAAGACTCGTATTTGTTAAAAACCGCATTAATCAAGAATCTTTCGGTTATGGCAAACATAATTCAACTTTTATGTATATCCATGTGTGTATATGCACATATAAATATATAATGCATATATGGATATATATATATAAGCATATAAACATACACACATATTCATGAGTACATGCACATTCTTCTGGCAAAGTTTGTCTGTTTATAAATAAATAAAAAACATTGAATTAATCAGGAAATCAAGGTGAAGAACTTAGCTTTCAACTTCCTGAGTATAGATGTATAGCCGTTGCTGATGTCATCAGGAGTCTAAATCATCTGCTTGATTTCTTGTTTTTGCTTTCTCTGGGTCAGCTTCTTTCATACTTAGGAAGGTGAAGCTGGACCTCAGTCTGATCTTAATGTACATTATCCTTGCAGTTAGAATCTCTTTCCTGAAGCTTCAGACCAATCTTGATTGACCTGACTTGTATCACATCATCTTTAGTATTATATGAAAGCCTGAGTTACATGCTCAGGGCTAGAGACATTAGGACCACGGACAGCATTGGTGCTGTCTCAGAGATGGTGCTGATTCTAGGTAAACATCTGTCTGCCAGCACTGGTCTGCATATAGGGGCGTTTAGTTTCTTGCAGATGCTCAGTCTCATCGTAGCAGGCCTGGCACTGAGTTTCAGGCAAAGTACTATTCTAACATTTGTGCTCCGAGCCTTAGCAGTTGGAGTCTTGCTTTCTGCTCTGGTGCCTGAGGCTGGGCAAGGGTTGTGTTGGCAGTCCCTTACTATCTGAGTAACGGGTAGTTCCAGCAGATGAGCTTATGAGTACTGGCATAAGGGAAAGAGTCATGTGGCTCTGCCTGGCATTGTGCATCGCCATGGTAATCCCGGCAGTGGCTTTTAGGTTTAGGGCTGAGACTATGTTCCTTTTCTTTCTAAGCAGAAGGTTTCTCTTTTAATGATGCTTAGATTTGAGAGAGTGGGAAAGAGCAAAACTCTGTCTTTTCTATCATCTTCTCTGTCTTTTCTTATTATTATACTTAGAGAAGGTGTCATCATCTCTTATCTCACTCTAATTCTCGTGAAAATAGTTAGCTGTTCAAATTGGTATGTCTATGGGGAATCACTGTATGATTTTCTTCATATTCTTTATTGCTCTACCCTCCAAACCCCCATTATCACAAAACAAATGTAAAACAAACAAAGAAATAATAATGCAATCAGAAAGTAGGCAATAGATCAAATGTAACTTTTTAAAATATTTATTTATTTATTTGGGTTTGTGAGTGTGACAGGGAGTGTGTGCATGTGCTTGTCATGACCCATGACCCAGAGGACAGCTTTTGGGATTGGTTCTTGCCTTCCGTTTTGTGATGGCAATCTCTCCCTTGCTTCCTGTATTGTGCTTAGTGATTCAAGCTCACTGGCCCACAGACTTCTAGTTTATTCTCCTGTCTGTCTTCCATCTCACTGTAGCAGTGCTGGGATACAGATGGATGCTACCACATCTGCTCTATCTTTTTGTTGGTTGGTTTTTTTTGTTTGTTTGTTTGCCTCACATATGGGTTCCAGGGATTAAATTCAGGTCATCAGGCTTATGTGGCAAGAACCTTTGCCCACAGAGCCATCGTTCTGTCCCCCAAATTGACTTCTGTATTATAAAAACATTTACAAATGTATAGAAGCTATATGAAAATATACTTAACACCATTAACCATCAGGCAAGTGAAATATAAAAAAAAATTGAAGTATAATTTCACTATAGAAAGAATAGCTATTATCAAGAAGAGTAAACATTAAAAATGTCACTGAGAATATTGATAAATGTGGATATGAAACATTGTTGGTGAGAATAAAAGAAAAAGAGGCTATAAACCTAAGAGAAGGGTGACATGGAATTGGTTGGGGGAGGGTACCTGGGAGTGGTTAGAGGGAGAAAAGAGGGGAAAGTAATGTATTTTTATTTCAATTAAAAACATTTAAAAAGGAAGCAAATCAGTAGAGCCACTGTGGAAAACAGTACAAAGATATCTTAGAAAATCAGAAATGGATCTGCCATATGAGCCAACCCTTCTACTCCTGGTGATTATCCAGAGAAAATGAAATCAATATGTCAAAGAGACTACTGTATTCTCATGTCTATCACAAAAGCCAAAAATGGAAACAACAATGAAAATGATTTACATATACACAGTAGAATGTTGCTTATCCATAAAAGAATAAAATCCAGACATTTATGACAACATGGATCTCTGGAGCTAATTATGACAAGAGAAATAAACAGTTACATAATAAAAACAAGTACCAAGAAATCTCACTCATGTAGGCAACATTAAGAAGGTGATCTTCAAATCAAGAGCACCTTGTGATTTTATGTCACTCCAATTTGAATAACCATCATCAAGAAAACACAAATATGAATGCATAGGAACAGAAATCTCATACATACATTGCTAATAGGAAGAGAAATTGGTGTAACTGCTATGGCATCCAGTGTGTGTTATTCTCAAAAAGAAAAAAAAACCACTAAAAATAGAACTGCTGTATTGTTTAGCTATATTACTTTTGTATATATAACCCAAGGAAGCTAAGTAAGCATCCCACAGAGATACTTGCATATCCATGTTTAGCTGTTCCCAAACTAAGATATGGAATAAATCTAGATGCCACCAACAGGTGAATGGATAATGGAATTTTATTCAGGTATAAAGAAGAATGGAATTATGCCATTTGTAGAAAAATATGGGTAGGGATGAGGTTAAATCAGCAAGATAGATATCACATGCTTCCTCTCATATGTAGAATTTAAAGAAAAAGACATGCACCCAGAAGGGGGTTATTAGGGAAGAGGAACAGGATCAACAGACAAACCAAGTGAGGGGATGATTACGATCAAAATATGTTATACGAATGTATAAAACTGAAATGAATCCATTATTTGTAGAATTAACACTTGTGAACCACAAGTTGATCTCATGGGATCAGAGCACAGAATGGTGGTTGTCAAGGGAGGCGACAGTATTTGGTAGGGCTGGACACCTGCAGTAAAGCTGGTCAGTGGGTTCTAAGGTACAGTTAGATTGGAAAAAGAGGTCTTCATGTGTTATTGTACAGTCAGAGAAAGACAGACAATGACAGTATATCAGACTTGATATCTCAAAATTCTAGAAGAAAAGATTTTGAATAAATAAAAATGTTTTGAGGAAATAGATAATTTAAATGCACTTAAACATTACACAGTGTATGTATGTATTGAAACATTATACACTCTATCTACATCACTCTCTTCCTTCCCTTTTCCTCCTCCAGTTCCTCTCTCCTTCTTCCCAAATAAATGCTCTCTTTTTTAGTTACTATTGTTACATATATATGTATATATAAAATTATGTATTTTTATATGCATATATAAAACTTACTGAGTCCATTTAGCTTTGCTCATATGCGCATATATTCAGGCTGATCATTTGGGACTGGATGACCTAGGTGGAAGTTCATCCCTGGAGGAAGCTGATTCTCATCTCTTAGTAGCCCTTGACCTCCCATAGCTCTTCGTTAGGAGTGAGACCACAGGGAAATTTTCCTGTCTAAATTTGACCTGCCTGCACCAACTCTCTAAGCCTAAGCCCCAGGGATAATTGAATAGATGAGGTGGAAAATTGTAAGAGCCAGAGGCCTAGTACATCAGTTGATAGAGTGTGTCCTCTAGTGTGCACCCATGATCTTATGACAATCTGGTTGTCTGAGCAAGATCAGTATAATGACATCACCTGGCATTCCAATCTAGCTAACTTTCAGTGTCCAAACTGAGATGCTCTAAATAATTTCCAGTGCACAAAAGATGCATAAAAGGCTGAAATAGCTACACTATCCTCAAATGACACTACAGATATCTGGAAATAAACCCCGTTTCCATTTTATTTGTCAAATTCTGTGACATTTTAAAACTAAAACTTACTGTATTTATGTAGTCTACTGATAGGTAAAATGATGAAATAGTGAAACAGTTTCATAGCCGCCAAGTAGCCCAACAAAGGTTTATGTTGAATCTCAATTACATGTGGCTCAAAGTTGCCTTTGACTAAGACTTAACACAAACCAAACTTGACTAGCACAGAGTATGGCAAAATGCCATTTATATTACATATACTAAGAAATAGTAGGTAGGTATGGTAGCATTTGCCTGGATATGGAGGAATAGTTGCGCTAATAATATTTCTTAGATCCTGCGAGTTCTGCAGGTAGATGTTCTTAGCTATCCACATATATTCCCCTAGCTCTTGTCAACTCTGTGTTGCATTTTGTTTTGAGATGTCAGAGCTGTATGGAAGCTCATTTTCTCTTTATCTTGGACAGCAAACAGAAGTAGGCTATGTCTTCATAGTACAGATTTTCTCATGAGCAGAAACTGTATTTATTCCCTTTGTGTGTCTCACCAGCAAGCAGTCTGGACATGTACTACCACAGGATGACAGATCATTCTGATTTTGTTCAGTGGCGTGAAGAGCATCTGTGTTTCCATACCAAGAGGGGCTGTTTTGCTTAGATAGTGTGACATCTGCAAAGGAGCCGGCACAGGATGTTTAACATCCTTGAATTCTCTAGGGACTTTGGGATTTGTACTCTGACAGATTTTAAACCCTTAGCTTTGATCAATAGTCCTTCAAAAACATTGTTGTTATTTTTCCTTTATAATAAAGAAGTGAGTTGCCATGCTTTATGAGGCAGAGCTGACAGAAATCTTTTGAAATTAAAGGCATTTCCTCTTGGTTTGTCATTTTCCATGGAAAGCTTGAAGAAAGGTACCAATTATTTCTGACTGGTAGCAAGGGGATTTTGAGCAGCTCTCTATTAATGTGTTTCTGGTCATTTGTCAGTTTATCTGCATGGTCTACTGACACTCAGTACTAATTAACAAAACTCTGAAGATGGTGAAAAAAAAAAGGACTCACCTAAGTTCAGTCAAACATGACAGTGAAAGAATCTGGGAAGACCATGTTCTTCCAGAGATGGAATCCTGGCTGGGAAGACCATGTTCTTCCAGAGATAGAATCCTGGCTGGGAAGACCATGTTCTTCCAGAGAGAGATAGAATCCTGGCTGGAAAGACCATGTTCTTCCAGAGAGAGATAGAATCCTGGCTGGAAAGACCATGTTCTTCCAGAGAGAGTTAGAATCCTGGCTGGGAAGACCATGTTCTTGCAGAGATAGAGTCCTGGAAAGACTTTTATGCAGACCTGCAAACATAGATTAGGTTCTCCCATCTAGCCCGCCTATGTTCTTCTCTGAGTATGCTGTGAATTGGATGGCAGAACAAATCATGGACTGTTCTGAAACACATTTATTATGTCCCTGGTACTACACACACTTAACAGCCTATGTTGCTATCTGTTGACTTTTGCTTGCTATGACATAATATTTCTTTCACTGATGATTACCTTCTTATTTAGTGCTTGTCACCATCAATTACCAGAGAGCTGGCATGATGGCATGTTTTGACACACCAATCTTGCTATGGAGAATACTATCGCTCTGTTCACCATTAACCCTAAAATATGCATGTATGCACATGCACAGATGCATGTTGATGCTTGTTTAGGTCTGTGAGACAATGTTACTTACCTGCAAATAGTATCTAAAGAGCCAAATGCAAGTTTACTAAAGTATACACTTCTTGACTTAAGTGTTTGGTTAGATTTTATAACAAAAGGTAAGTTTTGTTTCTATTAAATAGCAGAATTCTATGAGTTATAATGAGGCTCCCTCCTCAATTCAAGTTATTTCATTATGGCTCTGAAGGTCGATTCCTCTTCTTAGTCAGAGTTGTTCTTTATGAGAGCAAATGAATGCTGTTTTTAATTGGCTCCATCCTTGTTCATCGCAGTGATCCCTTTTCGTTGCTGTGCTGTCTGATATCTATAAAGGTTAATTTAAAGGTACAGTAGTGAAAGATACAGAGTAAGATTTGCTAATATTTGTTTTCACATCTTCTAAGGGATAAAAATGTTGATATTTTAAGAAAAATCAATTCAGAAAGCAAACACATTTTGGGCACTTGCCTCTTTCATGGGTGGTTCATAAATGATCAACCTGGCTCATAGAGGGCTGTGGAGCAGGGTTGTGTGGCTCCTTCTCAGGAGAGTGTGGAGAAATCTTGGTGTGCAACTCCACATGATGGAGGCTTAATTTTTCAAAAATACTCTGTCTGCTAAAGATGTGCATTGGACATGTGTGGGGACAACAGAGCATTGGTGGAAGTCAGGAAGCAGGGCTCCATCTTTTCAACTATTATCTGGTGCCTCTAAGTCTATGTGTGCCTAATTTCTAATGGTTTAAGAAGAGATTTTCAGGCAGTGATGGTGGCACATGCCTTTAATCCCAGTACTCAGGAGGTACAGGCAGGCAGATTTCTGAGTTCAAGGTCTGTGGTGATTTTTATTTGTGCTGAAATGTGGTGATATTTTATTTGTATGTTAATAAATAAAGTTTGCCTGGAGGTCAGAGGAAATAGCAAGTCGTTTTAAGTAAACACAAAAGTCAGGCAGTGGTAGCCCACGCCCTTAATCCGATCACTTGGCAGGCAGGGTCTCTGTGTGTTCAAGACCATTCTAGGGAACATAGCGAAGTGTGGTGACACATGCCTTTAATCCCAGTACCAACTGTAGAGACCTGAAGGTCTGTACAGACAGGCAGTGACAAGGAAGTGAGGTAGCTGGGCTAAGAGCCAATGAGAGGGCAGAACAGCAAGGCAATAAAAGCCTGGGTAGACAGGAAGTCATGGTGTTTTGGAAGCTGCAGAGCTGGTGAAGTAAGGTTGGTTGGTGGCTCTTACTATTTCTCTGATCTCTAAGGCTTTCACCCCTATATTTGGCTCCGTGTTTTTTATTTGATAAGACCACTTAGAAATTCAGCTATAAAGGTCAGCCTAGTCCATAAAGTGAATACCAGGGCAGCAAGGGCTACATAGAGAGACCATGTCTCAGAAAACAAACAAACAAACCAACCACCCAACCTAAAAAAGAAAGAAAGAGAAAAAGGGGTTTTTAAAGATATTTGGGGAATTCTTACTTGGGAGTAATTTCAGCGTTTTGACATATTTCTTCACTAGCTCAATGTCTCATTACTAACTCCTTCATAGAATTCTATGGATTCTGAGTTATATGATATTATGAGGTGTGAACTACAGCAACTATCATTGTATTTCCTGTAACAGTGTTGCTGAGAATATTCTACCCACAATCTCCAGACTTAATTGGGATTTTTTCTGAGGTGTTATAATTTATTCTTATGCTTGCTGTGAATGGCATAACAAATTGTACTTTCCTCTTTTAGTTGACCTCTGTAAAGCTGGATTTCTGGCCTAACTATTAAAAGAGGGGCTAGGTGGGATGTGTTTCTGTGTGAATTCACTCCAGTCTCCCCATCTTGCTTATATTTATCAGCCATCTTATAACTCTACAAGCTTATTACAGTTTGGTAATGCCAATTTGAATATGTCTCTGAAAAGCCACTTAAATTATTTTGGAAAAAAGGTAACCATAGAAATAAGTCAAATTCTAAAACTACTTCAATCTATAATATGCACTAGTAATTGTCCTTTGTTTTTGAAGTCTCATTTGTTAAGAGAATGACTCAGAGCAGCATTGGGAGCTGTTCCAAGGTTTTGAATAGGTGAGAAGGTAGACAGATGTGGCAGAAGGATGGAGATTCTTCATAATTCTTCCCTTTGGGCTCTTACCAATGCCCTAGGAAAGGTAATTGCATTAATTTTGTGAAAAACAGAAGTCCTGAGAGTGCAGAGTAGCAGTTAAAGAGAGAAAGAGTAAAAAGAGGACTAGTTTGTAGCAGGCTTTCTTGGACCACTGATTCCCAAATCATGACATGGAGACTTATTAATTATGAATGCTTGCCTTAGCTTAGGCTTGTTTCTAGCTAACTTTTTTCTTTAACTTAAATTAACCCATTTATATTAATCTATGTGTTGCCCTGAGAGTAAGTAACTCATCTACTTACTCTCCATCCTGCTTTCCTGTTTTCTTTGTGTCTGTCTGTCTGGCCCCTGCCTGGCTGGCTCCCCTCTTCTCTCTGCTCATCATTCATGCCTGTCTCTCCTCTGCCTAGTTATTGGCCATTCAGCTTTTTATTAGACCAATCAGGTACCTTAGGCAAACAAGGTAAAACAGCAACACATCTTTACATAGTTAAATGGATGCAGCATAAACAAAAGCAACACATCTTTACATAGTTAAACAAATATTCTATTCCACAACAATAGTTAAGTGGGAGCATCAGAAGACAACAGGTGAAGCCTAAGGATGCAGTCTATTTCTGCCCCTCTGGGTACTCTTATAACAGGCCTGATGCCTCTTTGAATAGTTGTTGTTAACATACCTGGACAGATCATAATAGACCAAAACTTCCTATATTTTACTATTATGACAATCACTGAAATCAAGTTGAGACAAATTAACAAGAAAATATCATCAAACCTATATTTCATTTAGTGAGATTATTTTCTTTATTCTAAATTTCAAAAATAAAAATTAATGTTAAATTTCTTCTAGTCAAAGTATTTTCATTTTTCTGAATAATTGTTAACAATTGTTCTGGAACCTGTGGAAGTTTTAATAACATGATCTGAAATGGTTTTCAAGTAGCTCCATGCCTGCTCAGGGAATGTACTTCTTTTGCAAACCTTTGAGCTTTTCTTATTGAATCAGCAAGAAAATTCCCGCCACACCCAGTGGACTTTGAGCTGGGTTCAAGACATTCACTATGTCTCATATTGGGTGATTGATTTTGTGAACAACGGTTAAGACAGAGCCTTCTGTCTATGTTCAGTTTCCACCTTTGTCATGGAATTACCCTGATTTGATCATAACATATTGTTAGGACGTATTGGAATAGTGAACTTATCCCATAAATAAATTTCCATAAAAAAGCAAGAATTACCCACTAAAATTATGTTTTATGAGCCAAAAAAGAAAAACAAACCCAAAACTTTACATGTAAGTTACAACATAACATAAAGGAAACATAAAAAAAACCCCAAACAAACAAAAAACAAACAAACAAACAAACAAACAAACAAACAAAACCCACTGCTACACAAATTGCAATGTGACAGTTTCCAGCTAACTTTATTTTATATGTATTGAAAACTTTCTTTAGATTCAGACATAATTTTGTTACGTCCAATACATAAGTAAATCACAGACAATATGGACAGCATTAAGTACAGCTTATGAAAACACTGTACTCTGAATCTCTCCTTTCTAAACCTCCCCTGACACATGACTGTCCCCACTTGTGTTTTGCAGTTCACAACATCACCCTCTATGCAATCTCATGTTGGTGAGAGTGGTGAAAAGAACCACAGAGTAAAAAAGTCAACCCCAAACACACAGTAAATGAACCCAAACCTGGGCCCTTAAAGACACAGCACCTTTGTGTCTTGCTAGGTGTTTTATATGCCTCATGCTTCCTCACCTGTACATGGGAACATAGCATTGCCAACTTTAAAAGGTTTGTGATGGCTATTATTGGGGGCCAACTTGATGATATCTGGAATGAACTACAATCCAGAAACGGAGAGCACACTTGTGAGGGATTTTTTTTTTTTTAATTTTTGCTTGGTTTGAAGTAGGTGAATTCACTTCTTGTCTGGACCTTTGAAGTAAGAAGATACACATCTTTGATCTGGATCTTGAGGCAGGAAGACACGCCTTTAATCTGGGCCATACCTTCTGCTGGAAGTCTATATAAGGACATGGAAAAGGAAGCCTTTGCTCTTTGCCTGCTTGACCATGCCTTGCTAGCACATCCATTCCTTCACTGGCATTGGAGCCTATTTTGGGATTCCAGCATACGCTGAAGACCAGCTTAGATATGCAGCCTTGCTGATCGAGCAACTAGTGGAATTTTGGACTTTGTATTAACAGCCAGCCAATGTTGGATTACCTGGACTGAAGCCTGTAAGTCATCCCAATAAATCCCCCCCTCTCTCTCTACACACACACACACACACACACACACACACACACACACACACACACACACACTATAAATTCTGTTACTCCAGAGAACCCTGACTAATACAAGTTGTTATGAGGAAAATGTAGGTCCAGATATGTAATTGCCAGAGCAGGTCTGTCATGGTTCTTTACTGTTTTTGATCTGAAGTTTCCACTGTGGTTAACCATATTGTTCTTAGTCATTTGAAATAGTTAGAAGAGACAGTTTTAATATTCTTACGGCAAAGAAATGATGCATAGTATGAGGCAAAGGATATACTAAATGTTCTGAGTTAATCTTTACACCCTGTATTAAAGTATTACAGCAGTCCTCATAAATATGTAGAATTACTTATTATATATTACATATATTACACATATAATACTGTACATATTATAATATCTACATATAATATCTACATTGTAATATATACAATTAATAGCATTTATTTAAATGTATTCTAATTTCAAATGAAGTTATTCATTTTTTTTCTGTATAATCAGTAAGGTGTTAGAATTAATGGTTTGTGTATAACCAAATATTTATTTTAGAATCCTACTATCCCTCGGAGATTAGAGCATGGATGATAAAATGTGGCCTATGGGCTCAATCCAAATGTCCAATATATATAAACTGAAGTTCTATTGGATGATGGTTGTGGTAACACTTGCCTATAATTCCAGCACTTGAAAGGTAGAGGCAGGAAGATCAGCAGTTCAAGTTCATCCTCTACTACATAATGGGTTTGGGGTCAGATAAAACTATGTGAGACTCTGGAACAAACAACCAAGCAAGTGAGCAAACAAGCATAAGATTTATTGGAATGTAGCCTTGTACATTTATTTTTGTAGTGTCTGTGCAGAAGAACAGAACTGAGTCATTGCTTCAGAGACTGAACTACCACACAATGAATAGGCATTTACTGCATCATGGAAAAACTCTGTCAACCTCTGATTTTAAATTATTGGATCTGAATCTTCCCCAGACTGAAGTTTTTATGTAAAATGTCTTGATTTTGTCACATCTTCTTGTTACTTATTATTTAATATTTTCTTTAATATTTCTTTTGCAATTAAGGTTATTTTATTTAAATACTTCATCTTTCTTTAACCAAAAAAGGTTAGTAATACATGACAGAAATAAAAGATATTTATGGGAGCAAATATTATTAAAACAAACAAACTTGATATTATTCTAGTTAACTTCTATTCCCTGTCAGTTTGAGACCTGTCCTCTCGGGTAATAAAGGAGATTTTTCAATAGTTAGAGAGACGATAAGGACATTTTGGACAGCAAATTGAATTTTTAATCTTGCTTTAATTAGAAGGATTAGTGAAAATTGGAAAATGAAGCTCTTATTTTCTCATTACACATGATTCATATGAAATGATTCTGTATGCCCCCACAACAACTGCAAGCATCACTCTAATCGTATGGACTGCAGCTGGGCACACGGTGCACATTCAGAAGCACTGACTTGGAAGTGGAGGTGGGAAGGCCCATGAATGCTTGCTAACATGCATTTAGAGCTTATTGCTTGCTGGGTTCTCTTATAAAACCCCATATATGCTTATGAACTTTGGTCCCAGGGCAAATTCTGCACAGTTTCTGCTGTTTTCCTGTTGTATAGATGGGACAGCTAAGGCAGAGAAAGGCTGGTACTTGCTCAAAGTGCACAGGTAATGGATGTCGCTGTTGGCTTTGGGGCAGTGACTGAAGGTGAGGAGTGATGTCATAGCCATCATGGTCCTTCTAAAAAATGAGCTCAGTTGTGAATTTTCAACTCTGTATCATAGTATTTCCCTAGAAGTTTGAAGGGAATTTTCACTATAAACTATTACTTATCTTTCTAGACATCCAGCATCTCCATTCTAATTAAAGGTGTTATGAATGGGCATAGATGAATAAAATTTATGATAAAATTTCATGCCATATTAGTTTTTAAATGCTAAATTATCCAACTCTTCTAGGTATAGTTGTGAATGCCTTTAATCCCTGTACTTGGGAGGCAGAGGCAGGTGGCTTACTGTGAGTTAGAGGCCAGACTGTTCTACACAGTGAGCTGTAAGCCACTTAGGACTATATAGAGAGACTTTGTCTCAGATAAAATAAAATAATCAATTCTTTAATGATATAATACTTACTACATTTATATCCTACTTAATGCTTTAGATTTATACATTTGTGGTCGAAGTTAGGTAGAACTGTTTGGTAAGTAAGTTTACGGAAGTATTTTTTTTAATTTTAAGTTTTTTTTTGGTTGTTGTTTTTTTGAGACAGGGTTTCTCTGTATAGTTTTGGTGCCTGTCCTGGATCTCGCTCTGTAGACCAGGCTGGCCTTGAACTCACAGAGATCCGCTTGGCTCTGCCTTCCAAGTGCTGGGATTAAAAGTGTGCACCACCACCACCTGGCTCTAAATTTTAAGTTTATTCTTCTCTCATACAATACATCCCAACCACAGTTTCCCTTCCCTCCACTCCTCCCAGTTCCACCCCTCCTCTATTTCTCTGTAGAAAAGAGCAGACCTCCCAGGGATAGCAACCAAACAAAGCATAACAAGTCATAATAATAATACGAGGCACAAACCCCCATATCAAGACTGAATGAGGCAATCCAGTAGGAGGAAAGGGGTCCCAAGAGCAGGCAAAAGAGTCAGACACACCCAACTCCCACTGTTAGGAGTCCTACAAGAACACCAAGCTATGCAACCATAGCATATATGCAGAGGACCTAGCTCAGACCCATGTAGACTCTTTGATTGCTGCTTCAGTCTCTGTGAGCCCCTATGAGCCCTCTTTAGTTGATTCTGTGGGCCTTGTTCTGGCGTCCTTGATCCCTCTGGCTCCTACAATCCTTCTTCCCCCTCTTCCACGGGATTCCCTGAGCTCTGCCTAATGTTTGGCTGTGGGTCTCTGCATCTGCTCCCATCAGTTGTTGGATGAAGCCTCTCTGATGACAGTTTGACTAGTCACCAACCAACCTATGAGTATAGCAGATAATCATTAGGGATCATTTCATTGACTTTTTTTGGCAATTATATTTGTTTCTATCCTAGGTCTCTGGGCTATTCAGCCTCCAGTTCCTGGCAGTGCTGGGCATAGGCTTCCTCTCGTGGTCTGGGCCTCAAGTTAGACCGGTCATTGGTTGGCCACTCCTACAAGCTCTGAGCCACCATTGCCCCAGCACATCTTGCAGGCAGGACAGGTTGTAGGTTGAAGGTTTTGTGGCTGGATTGGTGTCCCAGTCCCACCTCTAGAAGCCTTGTGTGGTTACAGAACATTGCTGGTTCAGGCTTCATATCCCCTATTACTAGGAGTCCTGGCTAGGGTCACCTTTGTAGATTCCAGGGAGTTTCCACTATACTAGGTTTCCACATTGTCCCCCAAGTGGCCCCCCTCCATTCCAATCATTTCTCCCCATACTCTTTCCCTCCACCCCTCCTGCTTGATCCCTCCTGTTACCATCCCCATGTTCCCTGCTCCCAGTCCACCCACAAAACATATTCCATTTCTCCTCCCCAAGAAGATCCATGTTTCCCCATCGAACCTTCCTTGTTACTTAGCCTCTCTGAGTCTGTGGATTGTTGTAGCATGTATATCATTTACTTAACAGTTAATATCCCTTTATAAGTGAATATATATCATGTTTGTCTTTCTGTGTCTGAGTTATCTCCCTGTGGTAGTTTTATGTAATTGGCCCTCATAAGCTCATAGGGGGTGGCATTATTAGGAGGTGTGGCTTTGGTGGAGTGTGTTAGAAGTGTCACTGTAGGGGTGGGCTTTGAAGTCTCCTTTGCTCAAGCCTCACTCAGTGTGACACTAAGACCATTTTCTATCAAGATGTAGGACTCTCAGCTCCTTCTCCATCACCATGTCTGCCTTCATACCACTATATTGTGCATGATGATAATGGACTAAACCTCTGAAGATTTAAACCACCTCAATTAAATGTTTTCCTTTATAAGAGTTGCCATGGTCACGATGACTCTTCATAGCAATAAAAAGCCCTAAGACACTCACTCAGGATGATTGTGCTTTAGTTGCATCCATTTGCCTGCAAATTTCATTTTATTTGTCCATTCTTTGGTTGAGGGACATATAGGGTGTTTCCAGTTTCTGGCTATTATGAACAATTTAAGCACCATAATAAAGTTTACTTTCTTCTTCTATATTTTTGTTGTTGTTGGTTACACACTCTCCTCTCTGACTGAGGATCTCTTTATTTATCTTATTAATAATGAATCCAATATGGTCAATGAGGCACATAAAATATGAGATTTACATAATCAACTTTCAAGAACTTTCATGATTACATCGAAATGTTCCTCAAGACTTCTACCTACTTTTCCCCTCCATGTCTGGGGAACAAAGGTTAGTCACAGGCCATCAATTCTGTACTCAAAGAGCACCACCCCTCTCAACAGGTCAGGTAGGAAACAGTTGGCCCATAAGGTTAGCAAGTGACTTGTTTTTTTTTTATACTAACTAAAATATTCTGGCCAGCTGTCCTTTGTGGTTACAAGGTACCAGACAATGAGTCTTAAGAAACAAATCTGAAAGAGTTATTTTCATTCTTCAAGAAGCTCGATGCAGTATTTGCACCATGTAGCATAATAAGCACTACATTTTTTACATTTAATTATAAGTACACCTTCCCTATGTCCCTTTGATCTTATGCCAGCTATTTTAGGCACAAATGTAGACTTTAAGCCTTGCTCTGGGTAATCAGATGTCCTCAACTTCTCTGTAGCTAATGTGCCAGTAAGTTCCTAATAGTATCTCTCCATAACATATTTCCTGGGATCAGTGCCTTTTAAAATACAATCAACAGGACACATTAAATATTCTTTAGTGGGTTCAAATAAAGAATTTCTTTTACACATTTGGGGTAGTCATAAAATTATGCTGAGTAGGAGTGAAAGACACAGAGGAACTTTTCACCTTCTCATACATTCCCCAGAGGAACTATTCACCATTTCCCTGTGTGGTGGTATTGTGTTCCCCAAAATATTGTGCATGCTAATAAACTATCTGGGGTCAGAGAACAGAACAGCCACAATATTAAACATAGAGGATAGGCAGTGGTAGCACATGCCTTTAATCCTAGCATTCCAGAGGCAGAGATCCACCTGGATCTCTGTGTGTTCAAGGATACAGCCAAGCATGGTGACTCATGCCTTTAATCCCAGAAAGTGAGCCTTTAATCCCAGGGAGTGATGGCAGAAAGCAGAAAGTTATAGAAGGTGTGAAGACCAGAAACTAGACGCTTTTAGCTGGTTAAGCTTTCAGGCTTTTGAGAAGCACTTCAGCTGATATCCATTTGGATGAGGACTCAGAGGCTTCCAGTCTGAGGAAACAGGATCAGTTGAGGAATTGGCAAGGTGAGGTGGCTGTGTCTTGTTCTGCTTCTCTGATCTTCCAGCGTTCACCCCAATACCTGGCTCTGGGTTTGTTTTTATTAATAAGAACATTTAAGATCATGCTACATCCCCATAACATCTTCTCGTTATTCTCTTGTGTCCAAGTCACCATGGAAAACCGGTAGCAACAGCAACAAGACCAAGAGAGGAGAGACGCAGAAGCAGACATCATTCTGGGGAATCGCAGGAGGTAGAGAGGAATTTTCTTGCAGGATCTTTGTCATACAGCAAGGTGCTCATCAGGACTCTGCCATACAGTAAGCCATGCATTCTACAGGTCTGTGCTCATCCCGGCAGATACATGGCTCTTGCCATCTCCCCCTTTATTATTATTTTTTAAATTAAATTAATTAATTAATTAACTAATTAATTAATTTATTAATTTATTTAACATCATGAATGCAGCTTTCCCTCCCTTATCTCCTCCCATTCCCTCCCCTACCTCTCCATTCACTCTTCCTCTGTTTCTGTTCAGACAGGGCAGGTCTCCCATGGGTATCAACAAAGCATGGCATATCAAGTTGCCATAAAACTAAGCACCTCCCGCTTTGTTTTAAGACTGTATAAAGCAACCAAATATAAAGTATAGTTTCCCCAAAGCCAGCCAAACTTTCAGGGACAGCCCCCTACTCTCACTGCTAGGAGTTTCACAAGCAGATCAAGCTAAACAACTGTTGCATATATGTAGAGGGCCTAGGACGATCCAATGCAGGCTCCCTGGTTGTTGGTTCAGACCCCGTGAGTTCCTATGAGCCAAGGACAGTTGTTTCTGTGGGTTTTCTTGTGTTGTCCTTGACCCTCTGGCTCCTACAACCCTTCCTCCCTCTCTTCAGCAGGATTCCCCAAGCTTGGCCTAATGTTTGGCTGTGGGTCTGCATCTGTTTCCACCAGTTACTGGATGACAACTGGGGTAGGTACCAATCTATGAGTATAGCAGAATATCATTAGGCATCACTATGTTGACATTTTTTTCTTCAGTCATGTTTGGTTCTATCCTAGGTCTCTGGGCCATCTAGCCTCTGGGACTTAGCACTCCAGGAAGTGTCAGGGGTGGACTCACTCTCATAGCATGGGTCTCAGGCTGGACTAGTCATTGGTTGGCCACTCCCACTATCTCTGTGCAACCCTTAGCCCCCTGCCGCCTCACATCCAATAGACAGGACAGACTGTAGGTCAAAGGTTGGGTGGCTGGTTGGTGTGCCAATATCTACACTGGAAGTCTTGCCTGGTCACAGGAGATGGTGAGTTCAGGCCATTTATCCATCATTGCTGGGAATCTTAGGTAGGGTCATCCTTGTAGATTCCTGGGAGTTTTTCTTGCATCAGATTTCTACCCAACCCCTGAAATGTTCCCCTTTCCAGTCATATCTTTCAGTACTTCCCCCCTCCACCCCCCAACCTGATCCCTCACGTTTCCATCTCTACTCATACCCAGTCCACCCAGAAGATTATTTCTCCTTCCCTGGGAGATACATGTGTCCGTCCCCACCCCCCCTTGGTCCCTCCTTGTTGCTTAGTCTCTTTGGGTCTGTGGATTGGGGCATGGTTATTCTTTACCTTACAGCTAATAACTTATAAGTGAGTAAATACCACACTTGTCTTTCTGGGTCTGGGTTACCTCACTCAGGTTATTTTTTGTTTTCCTAGTTCCATCCACGTGCCTACAAATTTTATGTTGTCATTGTTTTTACAGCTGAGTAATACTCCATTATGTAAATGTACCATATTTTATTTATCCATTCTTTGCTCAAGGGGCATCTAGGTTATTTCCATGTTCTGGCTATTATGAATAAAGCTGCTATGAACATAGCTGAGCAAGTGTCTTTGTGGTATGGTAGAGCATATCTTGAAAATATATCTAAGAATAGTATAGCTGGGTCTTCCATTAGTTACTGGATAAAGTTTCTATATGACAATTAGGGTAGTCACTTATATGATTACAGGGGAAGGTCAGTTGAGAGACCCTCTCCATTGTTGCTTGGAGTCTTAGTGGGGTTTATCCTTGTGAGTTCCTGGGAATTTCCCTAGCACCAGGTTTCTCCCTAACCCCATAATGGTTCCCCTAACAAGATATCTCTTTTCTTGCTGTCCCTCTCTGTCCCCCCCCCCACTCGACCATCCTATTCCCTCATGTTCTTTTACCACCTTCCCTTACCACACCCCAGACTCCCAATTTACTCAGGAGATATTACCTATTTCCTCTTCTTTGGGGTATCCATGCATCCATGTCTCTCTTGGGGTCCTCCTTTTTACCTAGCTTCTCTGGGGTTGGGGATTGTAGCCTGGTTATCCTTTGCTTAACATCTAATATCCACTTATAAATGAGTACATACCATGTTTGTCTTTCTGGGTCTGGGTTACCTCACTCAGGATGGTTTTTTTTCTAATTCTATCCTGCAAATTTCATGATGTCATTGTTTTTTACTGCTGAGTAGTACTCTATTATGTATATGTGCCACATTTTCTTTATTCATTCTTTGGTTGAGGGGCATCTAGGTTGTTTTCAGGTTCTGGCTATTAAAAACAGTGCTGCTATGAACATAGTTGGGCAGATGTCCTTGTGGTATGAATGTGCATCCTTTGGTTATATGCCCAAGAGTAGCATTGCCTGATCATGAGGCAGAATGTAAGTAGATCCATATCTATCACCCTGCACAAAACTCATATCCAAGTGGATCAAAGACCTCAACATAAAACCAGGTACACTGGACCTGATAGAAGAGAAAGCAGGAATAGCCTTAATTGCATTGGCACAGGAGATGATTTTCTGAACAGAACACTGATAGAACAGGCACTAAGATCAACAATTAATAAATGGGACTTGTGAAACTGAAAAGCTTCTATATGGAAAAAGACACACTATCATTCAGACAAAGTGGCAGGCTACAGAATGGGACAAGATTTTTATTAATTATGCATGTGATAGAGGGCTAGTATCTAAAATATATAAAGAACTTAAAAGAACCTTGGGCATCAAGAAAACAAACAGTTCAATTAAACAATGGGGTACAGATCTAAACAGAATATTCCCAAAAGAAGAAACACAAATGACTGAGAAGCACTTAAAAATATTCAACATCTGTAGTCATTAGTGAAATGTAAATCAAAACTACTTTGAGATTTCATCTTATTCCAGTCAGAATTACCAAGTTCAATAAAACAAATGACAGCTCATGTTATCAAAGTTTTGTGGTAAAGGGAACACTTAGCCACTGCTAGTGGGAGTATAAATTGGTCCAGTGACTATGGAAATTAGTGTGGCAGTTCCTCAGGAAGCTGGGAATGGATTTACCTCAAGATCCAACTATACCATTCTTGAGCATATGCTCAGAGGAGTCTACATCGTACTACAGAGATAATTGCTGGACTATATTCATTGTTTCTCTATTCATAATAGGTAGCAATTGGAAACAGCTTAAATGTCCATCAATTAAGGAATGGATAAAGAAAATGTTGTACATTTATATGATTGAATATTATTCAGCTGTTAAGAAAATGAAACCATAACATTTGCAGATAAATGGATGAAGCTGGAAAAAGTCATCCTGAGTGAGGTAAACCAGACCCAAAAGACAACTGTGGTATGTATTTGTTTATATTTGGATGTTCGCTGCTAAGTCTTTGATAAGCACGTTACAATCCACACGACTGCAGATGTCAGTTATAGAGTAAGGGATTATCAGGGAGTGAAGGGTCTCCTTAGGAAGGGGAGATAGAATAGATACGGATGGACAAGGAGGTGAAACTGAAAAAGGAGGATCACACCAGGAGGTGCATGGAGGGTGGGAAGGGAGGGAAGATGGGAGGGACAGCTGAACTAACAGCATTTGAGGAGTTGTACGGAAACCTCTGCACACCTACAGGAAGAACATCTAAATGGAGTCAGCAAGTGACAGGGGAGACAACGAATACTCCAAGAAGAAGTATATTTTTTTCATCAAATGAAACTTCCAGTGTTGGTAATTACATCTAATTGAACTGTTGGCCAAAGGGGTACCACAGAAAACCCCCAAACATCACAGGCTATTGCCAAGGCTTTTGGTTGCTTTCCACACATTGATGATAAGGCCCTATTGCTGAAAACAACACCTACATGACTCATTAAATACGAAGAAGTCAAGTTGATGCCTACCTAGAGCCTTCACCTCTGCTAACTAATGTTTATGGTGCAGGAAGGTAATCTCTATAGTACCAGAGGAGGCAGGTAAACACCACCCCAGCTATAAACTCTACAATGATGACCTGTCTGCAAGATACCCTGGGTAATGGCACACAAGCTGTGGGAGTAACCTACCACTATCTGATTGGATTCAAGGTGAGATAGAACCCATCCTCAACACTGTTCATTGGTTTAGAACTTGAGAATAGATAGGCCAAGGACCTAGGGGGAAACCAAAAATTATTGTTCTGCTAAAAGAATGTAGCAATAAATAATATAAATAAATAAATAAATAAATAAATAAATAAATAAATAAATAAATGACTCTGTGATATTCTGCTGTTCTCAGATCTGTTTCTTTCTCAGCCATAATCAGAAAAGCTTCCTCCTACAGCAGATGTGAGCAAATACAGAGACCCACAGTGGATCCACAACTGTGGTGAGAGACTTTGGAATACTCAGTCCTAAATGGGATGTCTCCATAAAATTCTTCTCCTCAAGGTTCAAGGGACTCTGAGGAAGAGTGGCAGAAAGATTCTAAGAGCCAGAGAGGATGGAAGACAACAAGCAAACAGGCATTCTAGATACCACAGAATCCATGCATGTATGAACTCACAGAGACTGTGGCAGCATGCACTGCACCAGCATAGGTCTAAGCCAGATGGGGTCCCATTGCTGAGAGGGCAAGTGGACACAAGCCCCCATCTCTCACCCAGAAACTATCTCCAACTGATAACCATTTGCAAAGGAAAACTTAGTTTTCTCCAGTGGAGTCTCACTCATGATACAACCCACATTTAAGGGCAGGCCCCATGCCCAGCAGTAGATACCCAACACGAAATGAACTCAGTGGTATTTTGGGAGTCTTTTGTTTCATAATGCTTTGTTTGGGCATTCTTTTCCCTTTCATTTTCTACCTTACAGGTCTTTTGCTTATATATTATGGTTTCTGGTTTTGTGTTTTTATGGGAATTCTGTGTGTGCAAATGTGTGTCTCTGCATTTGTGTTTCTTTTGGCTCTTTTTTCTATTTGTTTTAGATTATTATTATTATTACTTAGATGCCTGTTTGTTTTCTTTTCTTTCCTATTTATTATCTAATGAGAGAGAGAAAGAAAGAGTGTGGATTTGGATGGGAGGGGAAGTGAGGAGGTGGGAAGGATATGGGAGGAGTTGGGAGTGGGGAAGCCATAATCAGTATATAATATATGGAAAAATTAATCTATTCCAATAAAAAGGAAAATAATTAAACCTGCCTAATAAGTCAGCCTAAGTGTCTTAGCAGTATATCTCCTTAAAATTAAGCCCTCCAGAGCAGGTCAGCTCAGGCACTCTCTCGACCATTGCCAGTAGTCTATAGTGGAGGTATCTTTGTGGATTTCTGGGGACCTCTCTAGCACTCCGCTTCTTCCTATTCCCCTGGGGTTTTCATTCAACATGGTTTCTCCCTCTCCATTCTCCCACACTGCTCCTGATCCAGCTGGAATCTCCCTCTCCCCTAAGCTCTCTTTCCCCTGACCCTTGCCTTCCATTACCCCCCACCCCACCCCCAGTTTGCTCATGTAGATCTCATCATCTATTTCTCTGTCATTGGGCGATCCCTGTGTCTTTGTTAGGGTCCTCTTTACTGGGTAGCCTCCCTGGAGTTGTGAGTTGCAGTCTGGTTATCCTTTGCTTTACATCTAGTATCCATTTATGAGTAAGCTCTGGTGATTGGATGGCCTCACACCCTGGCTGTCATGATAGAACTCTCATCCAGTGTCTGATGGAAGCAGATGCAGAGATCCACGGCTGAGTCCCAGGTGGAGCTCCGGGAGTGCAATGAGAGAGGAGGGGTTGTGTGAGCAAGAGATATTGAGACCATGATTGGAAAAAGCACAGGGACAAATAGCCAAACTAGTGGAAACACATGAAATGTGAACCAATGGCTGAGGAACCCCCATGGAACTGGACCAGGCCCTCTGGATAAGTGAGATAGTTGATTAGCTTGAACTGTTTGGGCAGCCCCAGGCAGTGGAGCCAGGACCTGTTCTTGGTGCATGGGCTGACTTTTTGGAGCCTGGGGCCTATGCTGGGACATTTCGCTCAGCCTTGGTGCAGGGAGGAGGGGACTGGACCTGCCTCAACTGAATCTACCAGGCTGAGCTGACACCCCAGGGGAGACCTTGCCTTGGAGGAGGTAGGAGTGGGGGTTGGATTGGGGGGAGCGCTGGGGGGTGGGAGGAAGGAGGACGGGGGAATCTGTGGCTGATATGTGAAATTAAGTTAATTATAAAATAAAAATACTATAAAAAATTAAGCCCTCCAAAAGTTGGCTGTTTATTGTACAAAACCAGTTGGAAATACTTAGTCAAGGGTTAAAGTTCAATGAAAAGGGGGAAAAAAAAACCTTTCACTTATTTATATAAAACCGTGTAAACTAACTTTTCCTTTAAGATGTGTGTTTGCTGTATGCAGAGGGCCTAGTCCGGTCCCATGCAGGTTCCACAGCTATTGGTCTAAAGTTCATGAGTTTCAATGAGCTTGGTTCAGCAGTCTCTGTAGATTTCCCTGTCATGATCTTTACCCCCACCTTCCATATAATCCTTCTTCCATCTCTTTGACTGGACTCCCGGAGCTCGGCCCGGTGCTTGGCTGCGGATTTCTGCATCTACTGCCATCAGTCATTGGATGAATGTAGATAAAATTCTAAATGGTCTTATAAATAACAACCACAGAGCCAAATACAAGGGTGAAAGCCATAGAGATCAGAGAAATAGGAATAGCCACCAGCTAACTTTACCTCACCACACCACAGGTTCTAAAGTGAGCTTCTTCCTGTCTAACCTGTGCCTTTATTGCCTTGCTGTTCTGCCTTCTCATTGGCTCTTAGCCCAGCCACCTCACTTCCTCATCACTGCCTGTCTATACAGACCTCCAGGTCTCTATGGTTGGTACTGGGATTAAAGGTATGTGTCACCTGCCTTGCACAGTCTTGGTGCAGTGGGAAGGGGCTTGGACCTGCCTAGGCTCAGTGTGCTGGGCTCTGCTGACTCCCCATGGGAGACCTTGATTTGGGGGATGTGGGGATGCGGGGTAGCTTGGGAGAGGACTTGGGGTTGGGAGGAGGGAGGAGGGAGGAGGGGGCATCTGTGGATGGTATGTGGAATGAGTAGAAAATTTCTTAATAAAGAAAAATAAATAAAAAAAAGAGAAAAAAACCGTATGTGTCACCACGCTTGGCTCTGCCCGCCATGTGATCAGATTAGGGGCGTGTGCTACCACTGCCTCGCTTTTGTTTTTGGCTGGCTATCTATGTCCTCTGATCTCCAGGCAATCTCCAGGCAAACTTTATTTATCTACATACAAATAAAATATCACAACATTTCAGCACAAATAAATTATCACCAGAGATAAAAGCTCTATGATGACAGGGTATTCACCAATCTGATTACCAGTGTAGGCCAGTTCAGGCACTATTGCTAGTAGTCTAATCTGGGGTAGTACAGACAGTTGTTTAGCTTGGTCTGTTTGAAGGGCCCCTGGCAGTTAGATCAGGATTTATCCCTGGTGCATGAACTGCCTTTGTGGAGCCCATTACCTACAGTCAGAAGCCTTGCTTACCCTTGATGTAGGGGGGAGGGCTTGGTCATTCAGCTGAATGTACCAGGCTTTGCTGACGCCCTATGGGAGGCCTTACCCTTTTGGAGGAGGGGATGGGGGGGTGGGTAAGGGGAGACTGGGGGAGAGCAGGAGGAGGGAAGAGAGGAGGATCTGTGGTTGGTATGTAAAATGAATAAATAAAATAAAATAAAATAAAATAATCCAAGCGGGGGGAAGATGTGTGTTTGAAACTTTGAAAAAAAATATAGAAATAAGTAAAATGTCCTAAAACAATAAAAAAGAAACCCAATATAGACATTCTAGAAATGAACAGTAGACAATGAGCATTGAAATCCAGGAGACTCTTGACTGAGTCTGCTGCCTGGACCATATGGGATGTCATAATACTGAAGGTGTGGCATCTGAAACAAAGAAGGCAGATCCAATGGCTTGTAAGAGCTTTCTCTTTAGTTATGGCTTTTGTACTTCCAATGGTAACAAATATGGTAAAAACTATGGTAGTCAATGATGGAACCACCAGGCTGCCTTCAATTCCCCCTTTGCCTCTGAATGGTTTTACATTGCTTATGCTGGGTTTCACATCATTAAGCAGAAATAAAGGAGCTTATTCTGCTAGAGCTATTAAAATAAGACAAAATATGTGAAGGATCTCTGTATTTCATTTCTTTCACATGTAATAGGAGTAAGAAAGAGCAAAGCACCATGGCTGAGTCACAGGTAGGGGTGCCTTGTGCCTCTGATGTGATATTTCTCTTTGTGCTATGAAAGCAGTATTAGTTTTTCCTTTTTTTCACCAACCATGATAGTTAGTTGATTTATATGCCAACTGCAGCACTACTCTTCATTCATACACAGACGCCATGTAATTCAGTACCATATAAGGGATTCCAGCTACCAGGAACTGGAGCCAGATTCTGACCTTTACCTATAGTTCAGATCTTAAGTGTCCCTCAGATGTCCCCATGCTAAAAGCATGGGCCACAGCTCATGGCACCACTGAGAAGTGTTGGGACCTTTAAGAATCAAGGACCAGGGGAAGTCTTTAGATCATCAGCATCTTGTCCTTGTAGTATAGTGGGACTCTGCCCTATTCCTCTTTTTTCTCTTGTATTTGACTGCTGTGAGCTGAGTGGTTTTGCTTCAGTAGGTGCTGCCACCATGATAGACAGTTTTATCACAGAACCAATGCAATGGGGCCAATTAATCATGGAACTGAAGCCTCCAAAATTGTGAGCTAAAATAAGCAGTTCTCTGTGAGTTGATTTATCTCCAATATTTCTTGTGCTAAGAGAAAGCTGACATAGCTCATGGCCTTGAATATGTTCTATGTCTTGGTTTCATTATTCATAAAAATGGAGATAAGAGTGCATCATTCAGAGGACTAGGGAAATTTGCATTTTAATTTCATAGGTTTATAACATGGCTTGACACATACATGCACTTTCTATGTGTTGTTACATAAAACACTTTGACATCTCTGAGAAATGTCAACAAGAAAATCACTTTAACATTTCCAGAAGTTTATGGTAAAGGTTTTAATATTCTGCTGCACATCTTCCATATATGAGTTCTTGGAGAGCAAGAAGGGTAAATTTGCCTGTGCTGTCTTTGGTGTCTTTGGGTCTTCCAGAGTGCATGATATATCACCTTGTTGTCAAGGCAACAAGATTTGAGATGGTTTTGCAAGATGACAACAGGACCATTTAAGAAGGTAATTCTTGGAAATGCTTGAGAAACAGAGGTGTTTTAGGAACAGGTTTTACTGAAGCAAAAGTTTCTAAATCTTACCAGAGAATCAATTGTTCTGTCATTTAGTTGAATTATTGACAGGAGCCTGTGTTTTCAAACAAGTGCCTGACATTTTGTATCCTCACAACAATGGGGCAGAACTTCTAAAATAAGAGTATGTGGAGTTGGTGAATTTTATTCTCTTTGAAAAATGCATAAAATATTGGGGGGCTTCACTTACTTATGAAGGGGAGGTAATATGTGCAGATATTTGATAGAATTAATCCTAGCAGTAGGAAGGGTTTATGAGTACAGCCACTTTTACCTAGCTACTCAATGCCAAGGCAAAGTTAATAATACTAATAGAACAAGCTTAGGGAAATCTAATTTGGGAATACATAACCTCATTTATATGTCACCTAATTTAAATTATTCAGAAGGATTATTGCTATTTTGGCATCCATTAGCTACAAAGAAAATTATGCTTATTCTTTTTTTATGATGCTGAGAAAAGAGAAGAAATATATGAGGTGCTTTGCAGGTTTATTGTCATGTTTTGATCTTAACTAAATACATATTTTTTAAAGTTAATATGATATATGAAAAACAAAGAAAAATATTAGTTTATCCTCATTATGAGTGTTCAGCACAAGACTAGCAGTGACTTCATGCTGATGTCCAACTCCCCCAGGAGTGATCCCAGACCTTCCTTTTCCTTACATCACTTGCTCCAGATTCAAAGTCCAGGGCAGAGCCTGCGGCTAAGCTCTGCCCTGGTTTTACATGGGTGTATGAGAACTTGATTCCCACAAAGCTCCATATGGTAGGATCTTCTAGTTAGGAAGCATAAACACTGGATAGACACACACACACACACACAAAAACCAAACACAACCTCATGAGTGCCCCTGAGTTCAGTAGAGATCCTCTCAAAAAAAAAAAAAGGGTGTAAAAACAATCTGTACATTCTGTGTGTGTTAACAGGTAATGATATACATACTCACTTCTGGAAATGAGTGTCCTCCTCAGTGTCTTTAAAGTTCATCTCTGTGCCATTCATGGTGTTTTGGCTTTCTTTCATCTAATGGGAAGAGCGGAATGAGAAAATTACTTTTCTTCCTTTATACCAGCTCACCTGAAAGTGCTGTCTTTTCTCCTGAATTTGACTCTTACACTAACGGGGTGGGAGTATTTGTCCCCAATCTAAACAGTTCTGGTCAAGTAGCTCAGCAGAGAGATGTCTTGTACCCCAAACTGCTGCTTATTAGAACTTAAAATGTGATGGGTATAGTTTCCTGTGCTCTTGGTTTGGGTCCTCAGTCTTAATTTGCACACAAAGAAAATATTCCCAATAACTTTCAGTAGGCATTTCTGAAGAGATCAGGTGAATTGTGGTGGTTTGAATAAGAATGTCCCACATCGACTCACATATTTGAATACTTGGTCCCCAGTTTGTGGAACTATTTGGGAAGGATTAGGAAGTGTGGCCTTTTTGGAGGAGATGTATCCCTGCGGTCAGGTTCCGAGGTTTCTACAGACTCATACCGTTCCAAGTGTGCTATCTGACACTTACTTCTGGATCAAGATGCAAGCTCTCAGCTGTTGCCTTCTGTCATCATGGACTCTAACCCTCTGAAACTGTAAGCCAAATTAATCATGTTTTTCATAAGTTGCCTTGGCCATGGTGTTTTACGATTAGCAATAAGAAAGTAACTAAGACAGAAGTTGGCACGGTGGAGTGGGCTATTGCTGTGAGGGTCCTGACTACTTTTTTTTAGGACTGTGGACTTTGGACTAGGAAACAAATTGAATGCTGTAAACAAAGCTTAATGGGTCATCTTAGTAGGAGCTTGGAAAACAGTAGTGCTGAGAGAAATGGTTACTATGGAGGTCCGGATCAAGAGATTTCCAAGGTGAACAATATTAGCAGCTGGGATATAGACCACTCTCATATCTTGACAAAGAAAGTGACTGCCTTCTGCCCTTTTCCTAAGAATCCGCCTGAGGCTAAATTATACACTAATGTACTAATTTCCTTGGTGGAGAGATTTCAAGACAGTCTAATACTGACTCCATTATATGGTCATTAGTAATCACTCTGATGCAGGTTTATAATGAAAAGGGACAAGTAGGGGAAAAAGAAATGCAAACATACAGTTTTAAGAAAAAAAGAGGACCAGGAAAGTTAATGTTGGAGCTAAGGCTTATGATGAAAGAGATAAGAAGACTGAAGAGAGGCCGGATCTAAAATGAAATAAAGGGAAGGGCGACCTTAAGGCAAGAACTCACCCCACTAGGAGTCCAACTTGAGAAGAGAAAAGACCTAAGGGATTTTCTGCTCCTAAAAAGTAACAACTGCCCATGTTGTTCTGGATCTAGAATCATGAAAGAAATATGAGTAAAGGAATTGTGGAATCTTCCTCCATGGTTAAGGGGAGCTTCTGAGGCCAGGCACATGCCAGGGGTATCCCTGCATGGAGGCCTTTTTTTAAGCTGTGAAAGTGGATCCTAGATTACATTAGAGACCCCAAGACGTTGAAGAGCCCAGAATATTGGATATTAGCCATGTAAAGCTGCATGTGAGGAATAGAACAAACCCAAGAGAGAGAAATATGTTACAGGCAGCAAAGTTGGACAAACAGAGCCATCAAAACCCTTTAACGTAAGACATGGAGTGGTGGGAGTTACAGTTTGCCCTGATGAATTTTGGTCTTTCTTTGGTTGTATTTTTATCACTATGCCACAATTCCTCTTTTTTAGAATGGTAATGTATATTATATGCATGTTGTGAGTATATTATTTTCTTTTTACCTTTACAGGGTGTTACAATAAAGCGACTGTCTTGAGTCTCAGAAGAGACTTTAGACTTTAAAACTGAGTTGTGACTGTGAAAGACTACAGAGACTTTTGAAGTTGGACTAAGTAAAATTTGAACTATGATATGGCCACAAGTCTGTGGGTGCCAGGGAGTAGAATGTAGTAGTTTGAATAAGAATGACCTCTATAGATTCATATACTTGAATACTTGGTCCCCAGTTGTTGAAACTGTTTGGAAAGGGTTGGAAGGTATCTGCTTGATGGAGGAGGTGTGTTACTGGGGGTGGGCTTTGAAATTTCAAAAGGGTCAGGCCATTCCCAGTGTCCTTTTTTGGCCTCGTGATTGCGAATCAAGATGTGAGAGCTCTCAGCTGTTCCTTTAGTCCACCATCATAGATCTCTACCCTGTGAAACCAGAAGCCAAATTAGCAGCTTCTTTTTATAAGTGTTGTTGGTCATGCTATTGTATCCCAGCAATGGAAAAGTAAGTTGACATGAACCATATAAATGATACTAAAACAGAGAATATAAACATCTTGTACTGAAATAAAGGAAACTGATGATAAAGGGCATAATATATATGAGGGAAAAAATACATCAAACTATATCTTAGACAAGCCATTGTTTTTCAAGGATCTAAAAGTAACTCTTAGGGCAAAAGAAGAAATGTTAGCACACTTAGCATGTATCAGATGTGGTGGATTTAATGAGAACATTATGGAACATCTTGTGTTCGGAAGGAAAAAGTGTGACTCCATGATTTTCAAAAATTTTACCAAAGATAAAAGATCACAGACAAATATTGTCAAAGATTCAACAGGGAAATCAGCACAGTTAAGCCTGAAAAAACATGATAAAAATGAAGCTCTTGGATGGCAAGTTATGAGAAAGATCACGGAAATAAGAAAGCTAGTATTAGAAGATAGGTAGGTAGAGTTATATTTATATTAGAATTAGGCATGGTGATTATAGGAAGTGTGGATATAGTGCACAGTTTAAATATGATGAATATTGAAATGCAAAAAAATAATCTAGTACAGTGAAAGATGGGGAGAAAAAGTGAGGTAGAAGGAAATAAAAGCATTATTATTATTTTTTTAGATCAGCATAGAAGATCATAAGTGGACACAATGCAGAGACCAATGAATTGAGTGATTCCAGCCCCAATGGATACCTCTACATCACAGAAAGAGGGGGTTAAAAATTGTAAGAGTCACAGGATCAGGAAGTCTTCTATAAAATGGTTATCTCCTAGAAATGGCTGCAGAAATGGACTGGGACAATGGCAATATCAATGGACATGTTAATGTGACAGGGGGAACATTCACAGAGTTGTACCTCTGAACAAAGAACAGCAGTCAACTAATAACTGCTAAGAGAAGTGTACGTTTTAAAGCAAGGGGTCAAATAATATGTTCTAAAACAGAAAATCCAAGAACTGTTGTTTATGGGTATTATTTAGCCTAATGGATTAAAATGAATTATTAGATGTTAAAAATGAAGAAATGAAGCAGATGTAGAGACATACAGCCAAACATTAGGCAGAGCTTAGGGAATCCTGCAGAAGAAGGGAAGGAAGGATTGTAGGAGTCAGAAAGGTCAAGGGCACCACAAACAAAAATCCACAAAATCAACTAACTTGGACTCATAGGGACTCACATAGACTAAAATGACAACCAGGGAGCCTGCCTGGGACTGACCTAGGTCCTCTGCATATATGTTATGGTGTGTAGCTTGTTCCTCTTGTGAGACTTCTAACAGTGGGAACAGTGTCGGTCTCTGACTCTTTTTACCTGATTTTGGGACCTTTTTCTTGATACTGTTTGCTTTGTCCAGCCTTAATACGAGGGGAGGTGCCTAGTCTTGCTGCAACTTGATATACCTACCATGTTTTGTTGATATCCATGGGAGGACTGCTCTTTTCTGGAGAGAAACAGAGAAAGAGTGGATGAGGATAGGACAGAGAGGAGATGAGGGGAGGGACGGGGAGACAGATCTATCCATCTGTCTGTCTATCTGTCTATATCTATCTATCTATCTATCTATCTATCTATCTATCTATCTATCTATCATCTACTCTCTATCTCTATCATCTCTTTATCTACTTATCCATCTATTTCTATTTCAGATACATGTTTAAGAATACATATATGTAATATATATATTATGTAAGAAATAATTTTCTTAATCTAAAATTCTTAAAACCAAAGAAAAGGCAACTCAGTAGAAAAAAGAGTATGCATGGACAGGTCACAGAAGAGTAAACATACACATGAAATTTCAATACATGAATATACATAAAGATGAAACTGCTAATATAGAAATGCAAGCAAATTAAATTTAGGTACTGCATTCTCACCAAACTTTTCAAGCTATTCTCTGAAGAAAATATTGCCCTCTGCTCTGAAATCTCAAATTGATACATTAGTCCTCTACCTCTCCCATGTTATGTAGTCAGCCAAAAAGATCTGGTAAAATCCGAAGAAGAAATGAGGAACAACAGCCCTTCAAGGGTAAAGAAAATAACTTACTTGAATTTACCATTTAGCTGCTTAGAAGAACTTAGCTCTAAGCTTTTATTTCTTCATTCCTAGTATTTGTAGGACTCCTTAGTAGCTCACACAGAAATGGAAATTCCTTTGGAAGACTTGATTTTTCCCTCTCAGTGTTTTATTTTATTTTCTATTGATCCAGAATATCTTGCCATCCCCACAACAGGCTTATTGAATTATTATTTTAAACTGTAACAGTAAATGTTAATGTCCTAACTGGCCCACCTTTCTCCAACCTCTCTCTAGTATTCCAGTGATCACGAATACACCTGTCAGCTAATCCTCCTAGCAGTTCCTCTTGGCTTATTAGAGCTTCCTGCTCACTGATTTGAGTGCCTTTCTTTGTCATAGAATTATACTTGACAGGCCCTTCACAATAGCCTTTTTAAAAAATAGCTCTTTGAGAACTTCATACAATCTGTTTTTTATCATATACACCCCTTTCCACATTTCCTTTCGGATCCACTCCCCCTTCCCTACCTACCTAACTTTGTGTCCTCTCTTTAATTTTTAACCCAATTGAGTCAAACTTGTAATATCCATGTATTCTTAGACTGTGGCTTTCGGCTAGCATAAGGTCGATCTACCAGGAGGTACACTTGCAAAGAAAACTGAACGTTCCTGAACTTCAGCTATTAATTACCAATACTAGCTCTTCAGCTAGTGGTAGGACTTTATGTCCGCCTCTACCCTCCATGGTGGGGCTTCATCTGGTTTGAGTTTGCGCAGGTCTTGTGTATGTTTTCACTATGGTTGTGAGTTCATACGTGTAACTGTCCTGCTGTGTCCAGAAAACACTTTTCATGCAGTCATCCACTGCCTCTGGTTCCTACAATCTTTCTGCTCCTCCCTGAGCATTGGAAAGAGGGGCTGTGATACGGGCATCCCTTCTAGGGATGAGCATGCTTCTGTCTCTTATCCCCTGCACCTTGACCAATAATACAATTGTTTTCATCTGAGTTGGTGTCTATTTTGTTCTCATGGGCACTAGGCCTGTCCAGTTTCAAATCTGCTTCCAGAATTCTCTCTCCTTACAGCTGTTTAAGAGACTAATCTTTCACAAACTGATGAAGTCTGTCTTCCTTTCCTTTAGACAGTGTACCTTATTCCTATTCTGAATGCTTAACCACATTCGACTGTAGTGTTTAAGCTATTGTATTCCTGAAATTGTGAAATATATCTCTTATCCTAAAGGGACAGAAAGGTCCTGAAGGACAGGAATTATTTTTAAAGCTTCTATTCCTGAATTCACAAGGACTAACATAATGAGTTGACTTGTTTGCCTAGGTGTGATTTGAACTCCACTTAAGTACTTATTACTGGCATATGAATATTGACATTCCACTAGGCCAGTGACGTTGTCTTTTTATTCAGGTTGCTTTAAATGGTAGTATTTGAATATCCTACTTGGTAGAAATCAGTGCAGAATTGTGACCAGGAAGTTTTTACATATCCCACCATGTGTTATTGTAATCAGGTGCTGTTTTTACAACCAATCAATTTAAAAAGCACATTGTGAAACAGGGTATAAAGACTGAGAAAAGAGAGAGAAGCTGCAGTTCAAGAGGTTCAGGAGGAAAAGGAGCCAAGATTTTCTGTGAAAATCAACAAATAAGATTATGTTCTATTCAGTAGCTTTCTAATGCAATCAGACTTAGGAAACCCTTCAATTTCTTCTAAATTTGTATCCCCTTTAAAGAAAGTAGGTCTGGAACAGTAGGATTTTTGAAAAGACATTTGGGAAGAGCCATGAAATTTGCTGTTGTAATATTTTAGGGGTGTGTGTGCAGGAATACTAAAACTTTTTATTTCCCCCAGAGCTCAACAGTTTACTATTCCAGGCCCCTGACACCCAGTCTGTTTATCAGTTCTTTTACCTTGTAGCTCACACACATTATCAAGCTATGTTTTCATTTTTACTTCCACTCACTACCATATGACAAACTTCAGCTCTGCAGGGATTATAGTGGACTCTCTTCCTCCAGGAATTTCTTCCTCTTCTAAACTATCTTTTAGGCTGCATACTGAACCATCAAAACACACACTTTCTTTTGAGCTCACAGACATGCCAAACCATACTAAAATTTCCCCCTTCCTTCTGAGCCTGACTGTACTTCTTTAAAAAAAGTCTCTCCAGTACATGGTTTATGTTCTAATCATATATAATTTCTTGCTGTTCTTTGATACAGCGAACAATTTTTCCTTTCATTCCTCTTATTATCTGATTCCCTTTACATTGAATATCCTGTCTTTTATCATTTATTTAAATCATTTGTATCCGGCAAGAAGCAGTGCCTACTTCAAGTATTTCAAAAGGAATCATGGTGCCTTCTTGAATGGATGTGAATTGCTCTTGTTTCCCTCTTAGTACATTTGTTTTCAATACACATTACTTATTTGTCATAATCCCATTCTCCTAAATCAGCAGCAGATATTTCTCTGTTCATTTTTGTTTATCTCATGGTGTGCAGCACAGGGAACACTGTGGTTCTGTTAGTGTCACAAGGGTGGCCACCAGAATGACAAGACCTGTTTTGAATTGCTGTTAAGCTCACTTTTGCCCCATTTTAAAAAGCATTAATCATATAACCTGTTGTGAACAGGATTCCTACAATACATCAAAACTGGTTTCTTTTATTAGACTTAGCAAATTTTCTTTCAGTCTGTCAATTCATTATTGTTAAGGTTCTGCGTTGTCAATATTATCAAGTTGGGGCACTATTTTCAAGTTGTAACATTCAAAGCATTTAGAATTTTTAGACAATAACATGTTAAATACTAAAATTGATGGCTCCCATTTATTAGGTTTTTCCTCAATATCTTACAACAGTGGAGTATTGTTTTATGTTTTCCTGATCATTGTCAATATTTCATATTAAATCAATAAGATATGTATTTTCTAATGTGTTTGTGTAATATATGTCTTCATTCATTGATTTAATAATTTCATCAGTGAATTATTTTAAACTCATTTAAAGTTGATCTCTTACTTTTAATGAGTTACTGCTTTGGGGAGAATTTGAAAATCTTTCGCAATTCTTTCTTCCAAATTTACTAAAATTTTGTTTCATACTGTTTAGTTACTGTTGCTGTGAGAACACAACTTGGGGAGGAAGAGATTTGTTTTGCTTACACTTCCATATCACTGTTCAGCATTGAAGGAAGTCAGTCAAAAGCTGAAGCAGTGCAGGGACCTGGAGGCAGCGCTGATGAAGAGGCCGTGGAGGAGAGCTGGGAGTGCTCTTGACTAGGTGGCTCCTCATGGATTGCTCTGCCTGCTTTCTTGTAGTACCCAGGACCTTGAGTCTAGAGATGGCACCACCCACAATGGGCTGGGCTCTTCCAAATCAATCACTAACTAAGAAAATGTCCTGTAGGCTTGCCTATAGCCTAATGTTATGAAGGCATTTTCTCAGTTAATATTTTCTGCTCTCAAATGCTCTAGCTTGTGCCAAGGTTACAGAAGAACTAGGCAGGGCGTATAGAATATATTTTTATTTTGTTATTTCCCCTCTCTCAACTCTTCCTAGATTATCCTTGACTCTCCCACCTACCCAACTTCATTTTCCTTGTCTCTCTCCAAAAAAAACCAAACCAAAACAAAAATGAATATTAAAATAAACAAAAAAAATCAGCAAGATAAGAAGTACCAAAATGAAACAAAGACCCCATGAACCAACCAACCAACCAAGCAAAAACGTGGGTTCTTTTTGTGTTCACAAGCTACTCTTGGGCGCAGTTTATTTCCTTCTTAATACCTAAATAATTTATATTTATTTAGTCCTAATATATGTCTCTCTATATTTTATTTCATATACTTTCAATTTCTAAATTTGTAATCTATCTCACTTATTTAATGAATGGATTTAAATATGACAAAAAAATTCGTGCTCATGTCCAATCACATTAGGAGTGAAATATTCCTGTTTTCTCAGTCAGATGCCCATAAATGACCATTGCCTCTTCAGTGCTGCCTGGCATGTATATATTGTTAGGAAGTCAGAGTGAACATATATAGTGGCCTTAATAGATTCCTATCAAAATCATTTATTTATAAAAAATTCACAAGAACAAATTGCAATAGAAACACGTTCTAGGAGTTACCCTGAGGGTCTTGGAAGTAGCCATGTAAGTGGTGTTGGAGGTACACTTCCTTAACTTCATGGTAACAGCCCTGGTCCTAGGAGAGCCATGACTCTGTGTGATCTGGTCTCACTCTTCTGACGTTCTGTGACTACAGTTTCTTCTAGAAAATAAACAAGATGTTTTAGAAAATCTCTAGCCGGATTTGAATACTGATTTTTTGGGGGCAGTGATTGTACTGAAGGAGAGTTGTGCCATTCATGTAACCGTATGGGATAGGACGTGTGTTGTGTTGGCTAATCTTGATTGTCAACTTTACTGGGTCTGGAATTAACACAAACTCTACTGGGCACTCCTATGAAGGGTTATTTTTTGATCAAATTATTTGAAGCAGGAAGAACCATGTTAAATGCGGCATACACTTCTAGAAGCAGACCAGATGGAAAGAAACTTTGCTTTGTGCCTGATTGCCCTTACACTCACTGGCAAGTTCATTTATCCTGTTGCTGTGGCATTCCTTCATCAATATTAGAACCATCTTCTTTGGAATTCCAACACAGACTGAAGACAATCAGCTCCTCAGGAATTCCCTGGGCCTTCAGTGCCACATTGGGACTGCCGAGACATTCAGCCTTGTAGACTAAGCAAATACCAGATCTTCTTCTCCTTTGCGAGACAGCTGTTGTTTGAACCAGACTAAACAGTATGAACCAAGCATATATTCAGGGCTGTGCTAGCATCCTACTACTAGCCCCAGCCCAAACTCACTTTCTCTCCCTCCCTTTCTCCCCCTTTTTCTTCTCCTCCATTTCTTCTTTCTTTCCTAGTTTTTGATACAGTCCAGAAAATTAGCCCAGGTAGCCCTTAAACTTTCAATCCCTCGCCTTTCTTTGCTGAGTAGAAGAAGGAATATGATCCAGGTAGTATCTTGAACATCTGTAAACCAAGTTGTCAAGAGAAGAACAAGTCTGAGGCTATCCTGAACAACAGTGCCATCCTGTTTAAAAGGGAAAAAGGAATGAAATAAAACAGATACAATTGAATGATTGAATGATTACAGATTGGATTTGACTATAGAGTTCTGGAAAAGATTTTCTATAATTATAATGAAATTATAATTAAAATGAAAACTTAAAAGTCTGTAAATACAAAACCAGTGAAGCAATTGAGTCAACCTTGTAAACTGTGTGCTGAATTTATGGCTTAAGCACTCAGTGGTGAGTGACTTCCAGCATTTCTAAGACAAAGTAATATATCTGAACATCCCTAGAGGGATTACATAAAGAACAAAAGTAGCTGTAAACACTGTCTTACCTATTTTAATTGATTCTATTTCAGTAAAAACATTGTCATTGTTATTTTTAAATTATTTAATACATATAAGATTTTTTTAATAGGCAACATTTTCAAGGAGAAAACAAGCATAAAAAATAATTACGTGCACGCCCTGCCCCCACGCCCATCCGCCTGAGCCCCAAGCCTCTTCCTGAGACTTAGAGGCCGGCCCCCAGCTCCCATCTTGCTCCGGACCTCCCTTTTGGAACAATCGTGAGTACCCTTCCTTGTCCCAGACCCCATCCCTGGGCACCAGCCACTCCAGGGAAGACCTGCCCAACTCGGCCCCAGGTTCTGGCCACCGGGCAGGTTCCCTGCTAGCCCCACCGGGAAGGATCCCCTTCTCCAAGACCCCTGGCAGACCCTGCAGTCTCCACGCCCTGCCACCACGCCCATCCGCCTGAGCCCCAAGCCTCTTCCTGAGACTTAGAGGCCGGCCCCCAGCTCCCATCTTGCTCCGGACGTCCCTTTTACAACACTGGTGAGTGCCCGTCCTTGCCCCAGACCCCATCCCTGGGCACCAGCCACTCCAGGGAAGACCTGCCCAACTCGGCCCCAGGTTCTGGCCACCGGGCAGATTCCCTGCTAGCCCCACCGGGAAGGATCCCCTTCTCCAAGACCCCTGGCAGACCCTGCAGTCTCCACGTCCTGCCCCCACGCCCATCCGCCTGAGCCCCAAGCCTCTTCCTGAGACTTAGAGGCCGGCCCCCAGCTCCCATCTTGCTCCGTACTTCCCTTTTACAACACTGGTGAGTGCCCGTCCTTGCCCCAGGCCCCATCCCTGGGCACCAGCCACTCCAGGAAAGACCTGCCCAACTCGGCCCCAGGTTCTGGCCACCGGGCAGGTTCCCTGCTAGCCCCACCGGGAAGGATCCCCTTCTCCAAGACCCCTGGCAGACCCTGCAGTCTCCACGCCCTGCCCCCACGCCCATCCGCCTGAGCCCCAAGCCTCTTCCTGAGACTCAGAGGCCGGCCCCCAGCTCCCATCTTGCTCCGGACGTCCCTTTTGGAATACTGGTGAGTACCCTTCCTTGCCCCAGACCCCATCCCTGGGCACCAGCCACTCCAGGGAAGACCTGCCCAACTTGGCCCCAGGTTCTGGCCACCGGGCAGGTTCCCTGCTAGCCGCACCGGGAAGGATCCCCTTCTCCAAGACCCCTGGCAGACCCTGCAGTCTCCACGCCCTGCCCCCACGCCCATCCGCCTGAGCCCCAAGCCTCTTCCTGAGACTTAGAGGCCGGCCCCCAGCTCCCATCTTGCTCCGGACGTCCCTTTTGGAACAATCGTGAGTACCCTTCCTTGTCCCAGACCCCATCCCTGGGCACCAGCCACTCCAGGGAAGACCTGCCCAACTCGGCCCCAGGTTCTGGCCACCGGGCAGGTTCCCTGCTAGCCCCACCGGGAAGGATCCCCTTCTCCAAGACCCCTGGCAGACCCTGCAGTCTCCACGCCCTGCCACCACGCCCATCCGCCTGAGCCCCAAGCCTCTTCCTGAGACTTAGAGGCCGGCCCCCAGCTCCCATCTTGCTCCAGACTTCCCTTTTGGAACACTGACTTCCCTTTTGGAACACTGGTCTGTCTGAACCAAGTGTGCGGATAAGGCCAAGAACGAACCACAAGGAGATGGGCAGACGTCAAGGCAGAAACATATACAACAAAATGAATAGCAATACAGCATCACCAGGCCCTAGCCCTCCTCCAACACCTAGACCTGAACATCAGAAATTGGAAGAAGCAGAAGAAAACAGCCTTATGAATGACATCATGAAGAAGCTAGAGGCTTGCGTAGAGGAAAAGACAAAAAAATGTGAAGAACGCTGTAAACAACTAGAGGAAAGGGCAAACAAATTAGAAGAAATCAATAAAGTCCTGGAAGAAAACAATAAAATACTGAGAGAAAATCAAGAAAAATCAATGAAACAAATGAAGGAAACAGTCCAAGACCTGAAAAGGGAAATAGAAAAAATGAAGAAGACACAAACAGAGGGAATGCTGGAAATAGAAAATCTGAGAAAACGATTGGGAACTTCAGATGCAAGTATAATCAACAGAATGCAAGAGATGGAAGAGAGGATCTCTAGCGTTGAAGATACAGTAGAAGAAATACATTCATCAGTCAAAGAAAACACTAAAACCAACAAAGTCATGAACCAAAATGTCCAAGAAATTTGGGACACCATGAAAAGACCAAACCTAAGAATAATAGGGGTTGAAGAAGGAGAAGAATACCAACTCAAGGGCACAGAAAATATATTCAACAAGATCATAGAAGAAAACTTTCCCAACTTAAAGAAGGAAATGCCTATGAAGATACAAGAAGCTTATAGAACACCAAACAGACTAGACCCCCAAAAAAAGTCCCCTCGCCACATAATAGTTAAACAACTAAACGTACAGAATAAAGAAAGAATATTAAGAGCAGCAAAGGAAAAAGGCCAAGTGACATATAAAGGCAAACCCATCAGAATAACACCCGATTTCTCAATGGAGACTTTGAAAGCCAGAAGAACCTGGACAGATGTAATGCAGACACTAAGAGACCATGGATGTCAACCTAGACTAATATACCCAGCAAAACTTTCAATCACCATAGATGGAGTAAACAAGACATTCCATGACAAAGCCAGATTTAAACAATACTTATCCACAAACCCAGCCCTACAGAAAGCACTAGAAGGAAAATTCCAACCTAAGGAAGTCAGATACACCCTCGAAAACACAGGCAACAGATAAAGCCACAGCAGTAAACCCCAACGTATAGAAGTACCCACACATCACCACCAAAAAATAACAGGAATGAACAATCACTGGTCATTAATTTCCCTCAATATCAATGGACTTAATTCACCTATAAAAAGACATAGGCTTACAGAATGGATACGAAAGCAGGACCCATCTTTCTGCTGCATACAAGAAACACATCTCAAATTCGAAGATAGACACTACCTAAAAATAAAAGGCTGGGAAAAGACTTTCCAATCAAACGGTCTTAAGAAACAAGCGGGTGTAGCCATCCTGATATCCAGCAAAATAGACTTCAAACTAAAATCAATCAAAAGAGATCAAGAAGGGCATTACATACTCATCACAGGAAAGATCCACCAAGATGAAGTCTCAATTCTGAATATTTATGCCCCAAACACAAGGGCACCCACATATGTAAAAGAAACATTACTAAAGCTTAAATCACATATAAAACCCCACACGTTAATAGTGGGAGACCTCAACACCCCACTTTCACCACTGGACAGATCTCCCAAATTGAAACTTAACAGAGAAATAAAGGACTTAACTGATGTCATGACTCAAATGGACTTAATCGATATATACAGAACATTCCATCCTAACAAAAAAGAATATACCTTCTTCTCAGCACCCCATGGAACCTTCTCTAAAATTGACCACATACTTGGCCACAAAACAAATCTAAACAGATACAAAACAATTGGAATAACCTCCTGTGTTCTATCAGACCACCATGGTCTAAAGTTGGATTTCAACAACAACAAAAACTACAGAAAACCTGCAATCTCATGGAAACTGAATAATACCCAACTGAATCACCAATGGGTTAAGGAAGAAATAAAGAAAGAAATTAAAGACTTCCTAGAGATCAATGAAAATGAAGACACCACATATCCAAATTTATGGGACACTATGAAAGCAGTACTAAGAGGGAAATTCATAGCACTAAATGCCCACATAAATAAGTTGGAGAAATCTCACACTAGAGACTTAACAGCATACCTGAAAGCTCTAGAACAAGAAGAAGCACAGTCTCCCAGGAAAAATAGACGCCAGGAAATTATCAAAGTGAGAGCTGAAATCAATAAAATAGAAACAAAGAGAACAATACAAAAAATTAATGAAACAAAGAGTTGGTTCTTTGAGAAAATCAACAAGATAGACAAGCCCTTATCCAAACTAACCAAAAGACAGAGAGAGAGCATCCAAATCAACAAAATCAGAAATGAAAAGGGGGACATAACAACAGACATTGAGGAAATCCAGAGAATCATCAGGTCATACTTCAAAAACCTCTATTCGACAAAACTGGAAAACCTAAAAGAAATGGATAACTTTCTGGATAGGTACCACATACCTAAGTTAAATCAAGACCAGATAAACTATTTAAATAGTCCAATAACCCCTAACGAAATAGAAACAGTCATTAAAAGTCTCCCAACCAAAAAAAGCCCAGGACCAGATGGTTTCAGCGCAGAATTCTACCAGATATTCAAAGAAGAGTTAATACCAATACTCTCTAAATTGTTCCACACAATAGAAACAGAAGGAACATTACCAAACTCCTTCTACGTGGCTACAATTACCCTAATTCCTAAACCAAACAAGGATACAACAAAGAAAGAGAACTACAGACCGATCTCCCTCATGAACATTGATGCAAAAATACTCAATAAAATACTGGCAAACAGACTCCAAGAACACATCAAAACAATTATCCACCATGATCAAGTAGGATTCATTCCAGGGATGCAAGGGTGGTTCAACATACGAAAGTCTGTCAATGTAATACACCATATAAACAAACTCAAAGAAAAAAACCATATGATCATCTCACTGGATGCAGAAAAGGCATTTGACAAAATCCAACACCCCTTCATGATAAAGGTATTGGAGCGATCAGGAATACAGGGAACATACCTAAACATAATAAAGGCAATTTACAGCAAGCCAACAGCCAACATCAAATTAAATGGAGAGAAACTCAAAGCAATTCCACTAAAATCAGGAACGAGGCAAGGCTGTCCACTCTCCCCATACTTATTCAATATAGTACTTGAAGTTCTAGCCAGAGCAATAAGACAACATAAGGAGATTAAGGGGATACAAATTGGAAAGGAAGAAGTCAAGCTTTCCCTATTTGCAGATGACATGATAGTATACTTGAGCGACCCCAAAGATTCCACCAAGGAACTGATACAGCTTATAAACACCTTCAGCAACATAGCAGGATACAAGATCAACTCAAAAAAATCAGTAGCCCTCCTATATACAATGGACAAAGAAGCGGAGAAGGAAATCAGAGATACATCACCCTTTACTATAGCCACAAACGTCATAAAATACCTTGGGGTAACACTAACCAAGCAAGTGAAGGACCTATATGACAAGAACTTTAAGTCCCTGAAAAAAGAAATTGAAGAAGATGTCAGAAAATGGAAAGATCTCCCATGCTCATGGATAGGCAGGACTAACATAGTAAAAATGGCAATCTTACCAAAAGCAATCTACAGATTCAATGCAATCCCCATCAAAATACCAACACAATTCTTCACAGACCTGGAAAAAATAATACTCAACTTCATATGGAAAAACAAAAAACCCAGGATAGCCAAAGGAATCCTGTACAATAACACAACTTCTGGAGGCATCACGATCCCTGACTTCAAGCTCTACTATAGAGCTACAGTAATAAAAACAGCTTGGTACTGGCATAAAAACCGACATGTGGACCAATGGAATCGAATTGAAGACCCTGACATTAATCCGCACACCTATGAACATATAATTTTTGACAAAGAAGCCAAAAGCGCACAATGGAAAAAAGAAAGCATCTTCAACAAATGGTGCTGGCAAAACTGGATATCAACATGTAGAAGGCTGCAAATAGATCCATATCTATCACCGTGCACAAAACTTAAGTCCAAGTGGATCAAGGACCTCAACATAAATCCAGCTACTCTGAACCTGCTAGAAGAGAAAGTAGGAAGTAGTCTTGAACGCATTGGCATAGGAGACTACTTCCTAAATAGAACACCAGTAGCACAGACTCTGAGACAAACAATCAATCAATGGGACCTCTTGAAACTGAGAAGCTTTTGTAGAGCAAAGGATACGGTCAACAAGGCAAAGCGACAGCCTACAGAATGGGAAAAGATCTTCACCAACCCCACATCTGACAGAGGACTGATATCCAGAATATATAGGGAATTCAAGAAATTAGACATCAAAATGCCCAACAGTCCAATTAAGAAATGGGCTATAGAACTAAACAGAGAATTCTCAACAGAGGAAACTCAAATGGCCGAAAGACATTTAAGGAACTGCTCAACATCCCTAATCATCAGGGAAATGCAAATCAAAACAACTCTGAGATACCACCTTACGCCTGTCAGAATGGCTAAGATCAAAAACACTGAAGACACCTTATGCTGGAGAGGATGTGGAGCTAGGGGAACTCTCCTCCACTGCTGGTGGGAATGCAAGCTTGTACAACCACTTTGGAAATCAATATGGCGCTTTCTTAGAAAATTGGGAATCAATCTCCCCCAAGATCCAGCTATACCACTCTTGGGCATATACCCAAGAAATGCTCAACCACACCATAAGAGCACTTGTTCAGTTATGTTCATATCAGCATTGTTTGTAATAGCCAGAACATGGAAACAACCCAGATGCCCTTCAACTGAAGAATGGATAAACAAAATGTGGTACATATACACAATGGAATACTACTCAGCAGAGAAAAACAATGGCATCATGAGGTTTGCAGACAAATGGATGGATCTAGAAAAAATCATCCTGAGTGAGGTAACCCAGACTCAGAAAGACAAACATGGTATGTACTCACTCATAGCAGGATACTAGACATGAAACAAGGATGACTTGTCTGCTACTCACATCACCAGGGAGGCTACCTGGAAAACAGGACCCCAAGAAAGACACAGGGATCACCCAATGACAGAGAAATGGAATGAGATCTACATGAACAGCCTGGACATGAGTGGGGGTAATGAAAGGCGAGGGTTGAGGGAAAGAGAGCTTGGGGGAGCGGGAGATCCCAGCTGGATCAACAACAGAGAGGGAGAACAAGGAATAGGAGACCATGGTAAATAAAGACCACATGAGAATAGGAAGAAGCAAAGTGCTAGAGAGGCCCACAGAAATCCACAAAGATACCCACACAACAGACTGCTGGCAGAGGTCGAGAGACAGCCTGAACTGACCTACTCTGGTGATGGGATGGCCAAACACCCTAATTGTTGTGCTAGAAACCCCATCCAACTACTGAGGGATCTGGATGCAGAGATCCATGACTAGGCCCCGGGTGGATCTCTGGGAGTCCAATTAGCGAGAATGAGGAGGGTTTATATGAGCGAGAATTGTTGAGACCAAGGTTGGATAAAGCACAGGGACAAATAGCCAAATGAATGGAAACACATGAACTATGAACCAAAGGCTGAGGGGTCCCCACTGGATCAGGCCCTCTGAATGGATGAGACAGTTGATTGGCTTGATCTGTTTGGGAGGCACCCAGGCAGTGGGACCAGATCTTGTGCTCATTGCATGAGTTGGCTGTTTGAAACCTGGGGCCTATGCAGGATTGTTTGGCTCGGCCTGGGAGGAGGGGACTAGACCTACCTGGACTGAGTCTACCAGGTTGACCTCAGTCTGTGGGGAAGGCTTTGCCCTGGAGGAGATGGGAATGGGGGGGGGGTGTTGGGGGGAAGGTGAGGGGGACGGGAGGGGGGAGAACAAGGGAATCCATGGCTGATATGTAGAACTGAATTGTATTGCAAAATAAATTAATAAAAAAAAAAAAAAAAAAGAAATGAAAGTTAGTAGTTAGACATTACAATAGAAGTTGTAGTCATATTAGATATGTTTTAAAAATTGAGCAGATATATTTTAGACAGGTCATCTTCAAACCCTTCGGAGATCTACAGAATATGGCATTTAAAATGTTTTAATAACTTAGAAAATTTTTCTTTTTTGTTATGATTATGAGACATGTCGGCTCCTGGCAGTACCAATCTACTTCAGAGAAAATATGGGCATTGAAGAAACTGCATATGGAGTTAACTTTCATTGTGGCAAAAGTTAGCCACTGGACAACAAAGTATCCTTGAATCAACTGCTGACAAAATGGACAGACAGGACATGAAACAAAGGACTACTGATTCTTGCCAAAACGAGTGTGGTTATGGCTTTATCAAAAGGCATCTTCTGAGGCCAGGACAATATGGCACCATCCCTGAAGTGGCCTTCGCAATTTGGAAAAGGTACAGTGCCCTTTTCTTCGAAGGCAGCTGAATAGGCAGTGGGCCGATGGCTTCTGATGTGCAATGGAACAGCAGCTGAAACAGTTATTCTTGAAGAGTAACTAAGCTCACGCCTCACAATAGTAAACTGGCATTTGACAGAGGGATGTGGAGAAGAATGGGATGTTAAGATGAAGCCATATATACACAGCCAAGAATGGACAGCTGAATTAAAAAATCAACAACAATTTCCAGAATTTAAAATCCTGAATCATGACATGACACTAGTGGAATTCAGGTGTTTCTGGTACATGGACTGCTCTCACCCAATGTGAGGTTGAACTGTCGACCTTGTGTACATCCTACTTCACAAATGAGTCTGTCAGATATGCTAAGCCTATAGGCTGAAGATGATGCCCCAACACTGTGGAGAAACCTCAGGTGACTGTCCAGGCAGCTGGCTGTTTCTGTCAACTCACAAATTTTTTGGAAGTTGCTTGCATGCACTTTCTGTTTTTATTTTTGTTAGCTAATATTATTTCCTTCTTGGGTCTCTGAGGGAGTTGAAGATTAGTTAGTTATAGTTGAAGGTTAGTTAGTTATAGTTGAAGATTAATTAGGATAGAAAGTGAATTAGATACATTTTGGACTTAACAAAATAGGATAGATAATGAAATTATTTTCTCTGAATTTGTCAAATACAATTGGACTAGACATTGTTTAGACATTTATTACTTGTATATATTGTATATAGTCATTGTACTTTTGTATATAGTTTTTCTTTTGTTAGTTATAACCTTTTTCTTTTTTTTCCTTTTTATTAAAATAGAAAAGGGGAAAAAAAAATAAAGCTACTATCTCATAAAAAAAAAAAAAAATAATTACGTTAAAAACATAGTTGCACACTTGGATAGGAAATACCAGCATAAACTCATGATGTATTCTCACTTAAAATATTTAGAGACATGTGATTTAGACACAAAATTATTGAGGCTATGGCTGGTATAGAAATGCCATGTCCACTGAGAGAATTTGGGTATTTGACGAATTAGCTGGTTCCAGATGTGAGTTAAGGAAAGTATGAAAGCCAGTTCTATGACTCAGTAGTTAAAAATTCTTGCTGTGCAGGCTTGACAGCCTGGGCTTGATTGCAGAAACCTACTACAGGAGAGAAGTGACTCTTGAAAGTTGTCCTCTGACCTCCACAGTCATGCTGTGGCATGAATATGTCAACACACTCATACACTACATCAAGCACACATATAAATTAATAAACCCACAAAAATATGTATAAAAAATAAGCAATATCTTATATCTTAATATCTTATACAAAGACTTCAAGGATTCTTTCTGAAGCAACCATTAATAGGATTAGGTCTAACCTTGAAAGCTCTTGTTGAGACAAAGAATTTTACCATCAAAAAGGATAAAAAGTACAATGAATAGAAATATATCGAGTACATTGAAATCTATAAATATAGAATTGTAACAAATCCTTTCTTTTAGATGATGCTAGGAACCAATTAATTATTCTGACAATCAGAAAATGTAATGCATTTCCTATACAACACACTCAAGAATGATCTTTATTATTTTTATTATTTTATTATTTTTTTATTATTTCTTTTCTTTTGTGAGTCTAGGAACAAATTCAGGGGCCTGTGCATGCTAGAAATGTACTCTGTGACTGAGTTACACCCCATGCCTGTAAAATTAAAGAATAATTTCAGCTAATAAATATAGAAATGAAAACTTCATATGCTACCATTTTTTTTTTTTTTTGGTTTTTTTTTTTTTTTGGTTTTTCGAGACAGGGTCTCTCTGTGTAGCTTTGCGCCTTTCCTGGAACTCACTTGGTAGTCCAGGCTGGCCTCGAACTCACAGAGATCCGCCTGGCTCTGCCTCCCGAGTGCTGGGATTAAAGGCGTGCGCCACCACCGCCCGGCTCATATGCTACCATTTTACACACACACACACACACACACACACACACACTCGCTATTTTAATATAAGATCCTCATATGGGAGAAAACAAACAGTATTTGTTTTTCTAAGTCTGAATCATTTGCTTACCATAATGATTTTCAGTACCATCCACTTTCCTGACAATGTAATGATTTAAGTTTTCTTTATGAGTGAACAAAATTCCATTGTGTATATGTATCACATTTTTCTTTATCCATTCTTCCTGCTGATGGACTTCTAGGCTAGGCTGGCTGACCTTTGATCTAAATTTTTTCTCATCTATTCCTTTTTACCATTCACACACTACATTTTTCATTCAGTGCTTTACACTGTAAAAAGGACTTATCTAAGATAAAAGCAGAACCAGAGGAGACTTCTTGAAGGAGTTCATAGCATGTCTGGGGGGCATAGGACATGAACACAAATAGCAATAACATGGTGTTGAGTAAGAGAGGATTTGAGAGAGTGAAGAAACAGATTGGGGCTGCCATCCTTCAGAAAGAATAACGGACTCCAAGCTGGAATCTTCTTGGAGGAGGTGGTATTGGAATTGAGTTAGGACAGATGGGTAGTGTTCCATTCTCCACAGCCAAGCACATCCTAGGAGGACAGTTTTGCTAAAGCTCAGTTACAGTTGCAATTCTTAAAAGGTGTTATGAATTCTCTTTCGGTTTTGGATCCTGCTCTCACAGTGTGAATTAATTCATGTTCTAGGGTCTGTAGGAAAAAAAACATTTTCCCTTTGATACCAATTTTCTTCTGACCTTTCTACCTCTTTTCTCTTATGTCTGCAACATTTATCCTGAATGTCCTTGTAGGAACCCCAGGAATTAGGTAGGGGGCTTTGCGGAGCTGTTTTCCAGCTGAGTGTTCAGATTTGGGATTCCAGTGTGTTGCAGGGAGCAGTTCGTTGTCTGTGTTTCCCAGGTCAGAGGGGCACAGAGCTCTGCACACACCTATAGGGGGTCATGTGCCTTCATCAGGGAGAACTCTGCAGAGATTCTCCTGAAATCTTTCTCTTGCTCCTTTTCCCAAGCCAGGGACAACAGCAGCCTCTCGCTATGCCTTTGCCAGCCTCCTGTCTCTAATGGAGGGAGAGGGAGGACAATCATATTCAATATCTGTAATGGTTAGAAATTGCTTTTTTTCATGTAAATAATCCTCCTAATGATAGAGCTAAAAAATGATCTGAGCTAAAGGGGATTTTTTTTATTCCTCTTTTTAATAGAGATCTGAATACACAATGAGGAACTGGAATAAATACTGTCATTCAACTTAAACGACATCAACATAACTTGAAAATAATTTTCTTATAGATCAAAGTTTTTAAAGGTACAGTTGGAGCATAAAAAGATTATTCAAAGGAATGAAATTCATGGTGCCTAGCTACCTATGAAAATAACCTCTTAATGAGATTTGGGGTGACGGCAGAGTTCCTAAGTGATGAGTTGAAGTGAGAAAATAGATTCAGGGGCCATATGCATGCAGTAATTTTCAGAAAAAGGGTTATTAGATAATCCTATCTATTCTTTGGGGTAAAGTAATTTTTTAGTCCTCTTTGAATGTGTGTGCTAATTAACACAAAGCTCCCAAATCAAACTCTATTCATAGACACACACAGAAGCACTCATTAGTCACAATAAACTGAGTAATTTTTGTAATGAATTTACTGTATATCTGTTTGGCAGTCAGAATAGTGTTTCCTGATATCACAAGTGCATTACTTTCAGAACATTTTCTAATTTCTTATGTGGCCCATGTTTATTGGTGAAATTATTAAGGCCACTCCACGTAGTTAAAAGGAAGATTTATTTAGTGGGTAACTCACAAATGAAGGGATAGGTAGGTGGTGGGTTCTGGAAAAGACGCAGCTCAGTCCGGCAGTGTTCTCTGGAGAACTCCCCTTGATCTACCTCTATCGTCCAGGTCCAGGAAAACAAGAAAGCTCGTCCCGATCTCAGGTCTTCAGGGCCCTCCCTTGGCCCCGCCTTGTAGGCATGATAGTTACAGAAGCCTCAATGGGGGTTGAAACTTCCAGACCAAAGCTGGAATGGCTACCCACTACACATGTTGTTAATTTTTATATTTATATGTTGTTTTCCTTTAGATGTTAAGCTTGTAAAATGGTCATACGGATATATTTACAGTGCAGTGAAAATTAAATTGAAGTGATATTAAATATTGAAGGAATCAGTGCACTTAAAATACAATAGTTTGGGGAAAGTTTTGCACCTATTTGGTGATAATGAATCCTTATGTTTGTGTGCTATTGAAAAATTAATTGATTAATTGATTTATTTTTTCCCAATGCCATGTGCCTCCACTGGGCTCATGTCATTATCAGTGCCTATCCATACAGTGGTAAGACCACCACTCACCCCATGTTCACATGGCCCTTTGTGTATAAAACAAATGGGGAGCATTTTAATCCACAGCTTTCCTAATATTCTCTGAGCACACTCAAATTTGTATGAATCATCATACTGAATCAAACCAAATAGGGTAGTGATTGACTGTACCTATGCTATAGACATACCTGTGAGATACCGATTACTGTGGTTTGGGATTAGGGACTTCTAAATAAAGTCACCAAAAGTCAATCAGGTGATGAATAATGTATAGAATACATTTTTTTAACAAGTTTTTTTTTAGCAAAATTTTAGTTTGCATTCATCATGATTCTTTATGAAGCAGTCATTGTGTGTGTGTTTTTTTTAAGCCTTCATTTTCTGCCTTTGTAGTTAGAGAGAACTGAGAGGTAGCAAGGGAGAGCAGAGAGGAGAGACACCTGACTCTAGCCTGCTTTTGCTTGGTTGGTAGTGTCATTTATGACATCTAAAGCCAGGCATGGTGGCGTGTAAGCCTGGAGTGAGCACTCAGAAGGTTGAGACACAGGTGATTGTGAGTTTCAGGACAGCCTGAACTACATAAGCAGTTTCATCCTAGCCTAGACTACACAGTGAAGCTCTGTCTCAAAAACCAAACAACAACAATAGTAAAGCAGATTTCAGTTCTATGGATTGTGGTAGCATTGGTGGGGTCTACAGCAGGAAGCAAATCCTGTTTGTGTCTGATAACAGTAGACAAATCCTGTTGACTGGAGGAAGTTCTAGTCCCAGGACCACAAAATGCTCACAGGAGATAAGTTGGGATTCTTTGTCTATCTACAATATACAGAATGTTAGATGGCCATCTGTAGTATGTCATTAAATAATTTATATGAAGTGACACAAAATATGTGTGTGTGTGTATGTGTGTGTGTGTGTGTGTGTGTGTGTGTGTGTGTGTGTGTGTGTGTGTGTATGAAGGCCAGAGATCAACTTTGGGTGTTGTTTCTCAGGAGCTGAGCATCTTGTTTTTGAGATTGTCTCTTGCTGGGACCTGGATTTTGCTACTTAGGGAAGCTGGTTGCCTAGTGAGCTTCAGGGGCCTGTTTGTCACTGACACTCTGGCCCAGGGATTGTAAGCATGTCCCACTGGGCCTAGCTTTTTACATATATGCCAGGGATTGAACTCAAGTCCTCATGCGTGTGCAGTGAGTATTTTACCATACTCATGAGCTATCATCTCCTCAGATGCAACAGAATCTTATCATGAATTTTTTTTCACATGGTCAAAAGGGAATTGTAATGACTCTTAAGCCCTTGGCCATTCACATACAATATGGTTTCAGACTTTGAGCAAATTAAGACAAATATACAATTATGAGCACAGAGGATTGCATTATGGAGTACATTATACATGTAGTATTGAATGTGTAAGGGAGTGATGTAAGAGAATGTCACTATTGGTCAAAATATCAGGAATTAAATATTGCTCCTACTATGTTCTAGCCTTTTGGCTTTAGTTAAATTTAAATTTCTAACTCTTGGCTTCTTTAGCAATATAACAGATTAACAATGACCTCTCTGAACTAGATACCCGAAATAGCATTGTGAGTACAACAATAGCAGAAAATTATAAAAAGATGAAGCAATAGATTCACTATTAAAAAGAGATAAGGACAATTTTCTCAATATTCTTAGTGTTCTATTCAGTTGCTTGAAATGAAAGGACTTGCGTTCACTCCCCTGCAAGGACATTTTTCATAAAGTGTGCTTTAGAAGCATTGGGGAATATCTCTTTGTCACAGGTTATGTAGTAGTGATAGTGGACTGTACAGCCCTTGCCAACAGGTAAACTTTTGTACTGTGGGGACTGACTCAGTACAATGTGCAGTCACAGACTGACACATGAGTGGCTGTCAGTTAAAACTCTTGGAATGTCTCAAAATATTGCTCTCTCTCTCTCTCTTTCTCTCTCTCTCTCTCTCTCTCTCTCTCTCTCTCTCTCTCTCTCTCTCTCTCTCTGTGTGTGTGTGTGTGTGTGTGTGTGTGTGTGAAAACCAATTCTCATCAGGAAATTGCATCTCAAACATCTTTTTTTATTATAGACATTTTGAGAAACCAAATTACACTTTGACTAAGTTAAAAAATCCCAATGTCAATATCATTCTGATATGTAGGACTCTGGGGTTTCTGGGCTTTCGAAATTATATTCCTATGACTTTCAGCCAGACTTTATGCTGTGCTCTGAGGCAGCACATTATGTTTCTCAGGGATCTTCTTGTTGGCTGTGCAATGATTAATGAGAACAATAATCAATTAAGAACTCATTTACTACACTCCATTAAACCAGTGATCTATTGACACTCACAAGATATGAACACAGAATACAATTTAACGACTAGAATAGGATGGTACATTGAATTTAAGAAGCAATGTTAACTCAGTGGAGGAGCTGACAAAAATGATGATTTTTGTGCCACACAAGAGAGAGATTCCTAACTTCATATGAACTTCAACTAAAGGAGGGAGATGGATTTTACGTAATAGAATGTCATCAACTTATTAAAGGATGCTGTAGTCTAGGAAACTTATTCCAAAAAACAGCAGAAAGGGAGAGAAAAGTCATGAAAGAATATGCTGTTAGAAAACCGTGACAGTGTCCATTCAATTAATGTTCATAACACACCTACTGTGTGCACAGTGTTAAGTGCTAAATGAGATAAACTCCGAACAGATTATTTAAGTAAAACAAAACAACAGCCAATAACTTTTTGTTGTTTGAGACAGGGTTTCTCTGTGTAGTCACTGGCTTTCTGGAACTTACTCTGTAGACCAGGATGGCCTTGAACTCAGAGATCCACCTGGTTTTGCCTCCCAAGTGCTGGGATTAAAGGCATGCACCTTGCCTGGCTCCAGTAACTCTAATTTATCTTTCAGTTCTGAAGAGCACCCTGTCTTTAAATAACTAGAACAAAACACATTTATTTGCTAAATCAGATTCAGCCCTCACCATAGCTTTAAGGAGTCTATTTAATGCTTCTGTTTCATAGATGGGAGAATGAGATTTGGGGTGTGTTTACTGGGGAGCAGTCAAAGGTTGGAGAAGTGATACAGCTGTTTTTAGGGCTCCAAACAATGTCTCCCATTCCCAAAGAAGTGATCAGAAACTTAGGATGTACTATAAAGCTCCCCTTTTAGTTCACACATCTATTGCTACAGATTAGTGCCACTCTCAGACCTCATCTGAGAAGTTTCTTTGAGCAGTGGACAGTGGTTAACCCAGAAGCTCACAACTAGTCAAAGAGCAGTAAACAGGTCTATGTGAAGTGCTAACCCATAAATGGGACATCCTCATTATCTTACACCCCTAAATCTTGGGAACCACCTCGGAAGAGGCAGATGAAAAGACTGTAAGAGCCAGAGGTTTGGAGGACTGAGAAAAACAGTGTCTTTTGCACATGACAGGACACTGCACTCAGAAACTCATAGTGCTTGCCTGCATAAGACCTGAACAAGATGAGGCAAGTTAATATTCCAGTATGGAGGACTGAGGGACTCACTGAATTTCACTATCTAGCTTAGGAGCTATGGACAGTTGATATCTTAAAGGAGGAAGTGTCAATTTTCTTTAAGGATCTGGCACCTGGTGGGTTTACCATGCTCCAGTGAATGGCCCCATACCCAAGAGAATATAAACAGCACAAATAAGACTTGATGGGTCATTGGGAACAATAAAGGACACAAAATTGGGAGGGGTGAGTGGGCCGGGCAGTGGTGGAGCATGCCTTTAATCCCAGCACTCAGAAGGCAGAGGCAGGTGTAGCTGAAATTTTCCTGTGCCCACCCAGCACCAAGGTCCCCAGCCACTTATGAAATTCCTGTGTCCCACCTGGTCCTATAACCGCTCAGACCCAACTAAACACACAGAGGCTTATATTAATTAAAATTGCTCAGCCATTAGCTCAGGCCTACCATTGACTAGCTCCTATACTTAAACTCAGCCCATTTCTGTTAATCTATAAATCGCCATGTTTTCCATGGCTTTACCTGTGTGTCATTACATGCTGCTCCCTGGATGACAGGCTGGCATCTCCTCACTCAGCCTTCCTCTTCCCAGAATTTTCCTTGTCTGTTTATCCCAACTATATTTCCTGCCTGGCTACTGGCCAATCAGCATTTTATTTATCAACTAATCAGAGCAACATAGATTGACAGCATACAGAACATCTCACAGTAGGCAGGTGGGTCCCTGTGAGTTCCAGGCTGTCCTGGTCTACAGAGCTAGTTCCAGGATAGCTAGGGCTGTTACACAGAAACCCTGTCTCGTAAACCACACCCACCCCCCAAAATTGGGAGGAGTGGGAAGGGAGGGTGAGAAGGGGGGTTGAATTTATCAAATCCATTGTATGTATGTACAAAATTCTCAAAAACATAATAAAAGAGTTATATTTAAAAGAAAGAACCTTATGAGGGCCTTTTTAAATTTGTGAGGCATTTCAGGCCCTCATCATGTGAGAGATGGATGTAGTAGCAGCTATCAAGGCTGTTAGATTCTTTACAGTGCACAGGCATTCCCATGCAATCAAGACTTGTCCTGCGACTCCCATAAATTTTGACTGTCTAACCAGGCATTCATGTGTCATAAAATTTCCTGTACCTAATTGAATCTAGCTGCCAAAACCAGTTCTCCATATGTAAGCACACTTTTCTGCATGGGTTTATATATACTGCATTTTTCATGACTGCAACTGCTGAGTAAATCAAGGGAAGATTATACTTAAGCTCATCACCTCACAAAGAATTGCTCGTTAGTTTGAAAAATCACACCTCTGAAGGAAATGCCAGTGCATGATGCTAGCAGGAGACTTTCTTTATGGAAATCTCAGCTGTTGTGATTTTTTTATTCTAAGGCATGTGTCACCTGTTTTCATCATACCTTGTACAGTAGTTGTGTCCAAGGAGTTCCATGTTGAAATGCATATTTAATTACAAATTGCCTTCCATTTATTGTTGTTTGGAAATATAGTAAAGATTTTGTATACATGGATATAAGGTAATTTAAATCTATAACATGTAATCTGGAGTTACATGTGTAGGTGGGTTATCTTAGCTATTAATTTTATTTCATTTATAAACATAGAGCATTGGAACCACTGATAGGGGATAGAGAGATGGTGGCTCAGCATTTAAAAATCATTTGCTGCTCTTGCAGAAGATCTGAGTTCTATTCCCAACACTGGTACAACAGCTACCAACCATTCCAGGGGACCAACACCTTTTTCTAGCCTCCCTGGGTTCTGTATGCATATGATACCCCTCACACAAAACACTCATACACATAAAATAAAAATAAATTTTTAAAAAGAAACACTGGTGGCAATGATGTCTCTCTTATAGAAAAAAATTACATTTGAGCTCTTATGTATTGACAAAGGCCAGAATTTATAGCAGTGTTTCTAGGGGACCTGGTGAGGGTCTGTCTGGGCACAAGCAGATTTGTTGTGGAATTCAGATGACAGAGCTTGGGGCAACGCTCATGAGGGAAGCACCTCCCAGCACCCCTCTGCTCTGTTGATCCATAGCAACAATAATGGATGACTGCCTCTTTTCAGAACTTGAGGGGCACGTGTCTAAAGTTCTTCTAAGATAGATGATGTTTATGCATTTCATCATGTTCAGGATGTTTTTATTTTATTGCTATTAATTACTTAGCAGTATGTTTTTATATTTGTATGTCTCAATGTGTTTAATATTTATGTGATTTTAGTGCATATTATTCACATAGAATATGAGTTTTGTTGTGATACTTTCATACATGCATATCATGATCCTATGTACTTCGATCATACCTTCTCTCTAATGTCTTCTGTTACCCTCCTTTCCCCACCTTCTGTAATAATTTCCCTTTTTGTTGCTGTGTTTGTTTGTTCTAGATCCTATATATATAAAAAAGTGACATTTATCTTACAGAGTCTGGTTTAGCTAGCCTAACGTATCTCCAGTCTGTTTAATTTCCTAAAAATAACAGGTTTTCATTTTTCTCTAGGGTTGAATAAAATACTCTATGCAAAGATGTACATACATAAATATACTTATATATACCATATTAAAAAAAACTCCATCAGCTGATGGAAATCTACACTGATTCACTAGCATTTATTGTGAATAGTGCCACCATAACCACGGGTATGTACGATCTGTATCATATGATGACTTTGATGCCTTATAGTATATGTGGAGAAGTGGTACAGTTGGATCATATGGTACTTTTATGTCTAGCCTCTATATATTTACATGGTAATTTATCTTTTTTTTTCATTACTAACATCTCTAGAGCAACTCCAGTAGATCTGAGTGTAGATCATTACAGGTTCTGTAGTCAAATCACTAAGGCCATGTTTTCCTGAGGTTCCTACTTTATCAAGGCTATGAGAGATTGTTTACTTCATCTCTATCCATTTTTGTTCTCAGGCATGCTGATCTGAGAACAGCATGGCTGTTGCCATCTTAGTCTCTCCAGTTACCAAGTGTGCATTGCTTGCTGATGGGGAGGAATTCTGAGGAATGAAATCATCATAGGGTGTCCCATGAAGCCATAAAGAGGAAGGCCAATCACTCAACATCACTTCTGGTTTTTTTTTCTTTACTATTGTGTCATTTTATTTTGATCTTCTTTGATCTTCTGGGAGTCAGGGTCTTACTGTATAGTTCACTCTGGTTGAGAACTCATAGTGTATTTTAGGCTGGCTCAAACTAGTGTCAATACTCTTTCCCATTCCAGCCTATTAAAAGCTGGGATAATGAGTATGAATTTTCATGGCTTGCTTAGGTTTATCTTCCCTTTTAGTTGACATGTAATGGTTACAAAAACTTGTGGGTGTGTTTGTACACGTATGAAACATAGACTGATCAAGTCAGAGTTCTTTACAGTTCTGTCTCATTTCTTTATATGTGGAATCTTTACACTCATGTCTCTTTTGGTCATTCACAAAACAAAGAACAAATTATTACCAACTACACTAGATTTTATTCATCCTACCCAACTGTATTATGCAACCTCCCTCTCTCTGTTATCTTCTCCCCTTCCCAGTCTCTAGTTATGAGTATCCCAGCTTCATGTATTTTGCTGCAAATGTCAGGTTTAAAAAGTTTCATGGCAGAAAAATATCTAATTTGTAGATGTATCATATTTATACAAATATCATTGTTACGATCTGGATAAGTGTCTCCGTACAGCTCATGTGTTAAGGGCTTGGTTTCCAACCCGTGGTGCTACTGGGAGGAGACTTGGGGAGATAAAGACCTAGTAAAAGAAAGTGAAGTAATTGAATTTGCTTTTAAATGGATACTGTGACCCCAGTCACTTCTTTCTCTCTTTGCCCCCCAGCTGCCATCAAGTGGACAAGTTGCATCTGACATTGATTACTAAACTGTCATAGTCTCAAAATAATGGGACCTACTGACTATGTACTGGCATTGCTAAGACAAGAGCCAAATAAATATTTCCTTCTTTAAAAAAAATGTTTTTTACCTCAAATATTTTCTCAACAGTGAGAGAATGCTAACTAGTACATCTCTTTGTCCCAGATAGGTAACTTGTTTGATGCAGTATATTTGCTATTGTGATCAGTGTTTTAGTCATACGGAAGTACAGGTACCCCTTTATATGCAGATTCAATTTTCTTTGTGTGTCTAAAAGTGGGATAGTTGGCTCACAGCAGATGCACTGTTAATAGTTTAAGTTTTTTAAACCCTTCAGATTGTTCTGTATACTAACTTACTAGTTTATATTCTCTCACCAGCTAGGTATGCCCATCCCCTTCCCCTCTGTATCCACATCAGTATTGATGTTGGCAGTATCCGGTCTGAATGGCTGAGGTGACAGTCCATCGTGGTTTTTGTGTGCTTCTCTCTGATAGCCAGTGAGTCAGTACCATGGCCCCTGGATGCAGTCAAGAGTCAGGGTTATCAACCCGTGAGGCTGCTACCGGGGTGACTGACACACCACAGTGTTTTATAGTAAACATTTTTAGAGAAGAAATACTTTCTAAAATAACAATAAAAATGTAGCATAATAAATTCATGAGTCAGCTCTCACTAGGTGATGGTAAATTTCCAGTTCCATTGTAACCTCACGGGACCACTACCCCCTATGTGGTCTGCTGTTGACTTACACTGCACATGGCTGTATTTACTTTCTCATAGTTTTGGAGGCTGGAAGTTCAGGATGAGCATGTTAGCATGGCAGGCTTTGGGCTATGCCTCTTTTCCTGCCTTCTGGTCAGTTACTATCTCTCTTGGTACTCATATGACCTTTAATTTATGAGATTGCTGTGGGTTGGTTGTGAGGAAGGAAAGAGGGAAATAGTGAGTTCTCTACTGTTTCTCTTTATAAGAACATTAATGCTGTTATTTCACGGTTCCATTCTCATGGGCTTATTGAACCTTAATGGTCTTAGCTGCCTCCTTACTGACTTCATCTGCAACCAAAGTCACGTGGGTGCTGTGGATATGACATAAGAAGTTAGGGGCTTCACGGTTTAGTTCACTGCACTTGCAGACCTGGGTAATTATGAACCAAGTAAGTGAACACATAAATTTGATAATAAAAATTAATTTTTCTTGGGGATTAAGCATTTCAGAATTGGTGCTGTTAACAAATAATTTGAACAGTTTCTTTATATATATACATGACTTATGGCATATTCATAAATATAACCTGATCAGCCTGTATAAGGCATGATTTCCTTCCTGTTGAATGGATCTTAAGTCCAATTAGAGAGTTATTGGTCATCATGTCATACTAGTTGTTGTTGTAGTCCTTAGGTGTCATAGCTGGGTAGGATTATTGGTTGCTTCTTTCCTTTGGAAGCTTGCATGTCACCTTGTAGTACCATATGTGCTAGTACTCAGTGAGGAAGATTTCAGGTCATATCCAGCTAGATGCAATAACTGGATAGGACTACTGAAACATATACATACAAGTAACATTAGAAGGATGGATCAGGTTGTATTCATATATATTAAGGTGGTTTGAATGACAATGGCCCCCATAGGTTTATATATTTGAATGCTTGGTTCCTAGTTGGTGGAACTGCTTTGGGAAGGATTAGGAGATGTGGCCTTGTTGGAGGAGGTGTGTCACTGAGGGTGAATTTTGAGGTTTAAAAAGCCCATTCCATACCCAGTGAGTCTCTCTCTCTCTGCCTTCAACTTACAGATAGGATGCAATTTTTCAGCTACTTTTCCAAGCTTCTCCAGCCTGCAGGCCTGCTGCCATGTTTCCCACCATGATGCTCATGGACTCACTCTCTGAAGCTATAACTAAGTCCCAAAAGAAACACCTTGGTCATGGTTTCTCTTTACAGCAATAAAAAAGCAACTACCACACACACACACACACACACACACAAACGCACACCCACACACACGCACACGCACACACACAAATACACATGCACACACACACACACATACACATACACACACACACACGCACACCCACACGCACACCCACACACATACACATGCACACACACACACACACACACACACACACACACACACACACGCACTGTAATAACAATTAAAAAGAGTCCATGAATTTGAAATAGTGTTGTTTGTACATGGGAGGGTTTGGAGGGGGGAAAGGGTAGGGAAAAGTGATGTAACTATAATTTCCAACAATTAAAATTATAATAAAAACGTGAGAGGAGTGTCTGAAACACCTCCAACTTCCTGGAAAGGTCCAACTTTTAATACTGTTGCACTGAGGATCAAGTTTTAACATGAAGTTTGGCATCACCACAAACAATCAAACCACACTAACACTGTTATAAATTTATATCTTATATTTTGCAGAAAAGGATCTTTTAAGTATATATTTCCCTTAAGTTTAATTAATGTATAATTAGGAAAGGAAAAAGCTAACTTTGAAGGATATAGAGTGTTTCTAAGTTTGATTGGTGGTAAAAGAAGCTTTTTCTTTTAAATTTATGGTACCTCATTGCTGCTTTAGTTTGATTTACCATGCTTTTCTAATTATAATCAATCACAGAGAGGATTGTGAGTTAAAGGAGTGACTGACTCATGGAAAAAGATCTAATGAGGTTCCTTAGTTGAAGATGATGATGAACAAAAAAAAAAAAGAAATTTTGGGTTTTTTAGCTAGAGTCCATTAGTCATTTTGTGGCTGACCGTAAAAGCTATGACATTATAATAAGATTGACTTAGATTTTAAATAAAAGCAGCCTGGTGCCACAGTCTTCAGAATACCTCCGATTTCAGTCCTTCTACATGGGGTTGTTGACTCATAACCAAATCTTGAAAACTAGAAGCTCTTTCTGAAGAGTTGGAAGACATTTTTTCCCCTTTATTGTAAAAATCAAATATGTGATTCTGGGTCAAACTATGGATAACTTTGACAGGGAATTAAGAGCCAGTCATGGGGGAAGACTCCTTCGTCTTTCTGCAAATAAAGTTCCACTTCAAGACCTTTTGGAGGAGGCTGTTCTGCTTTCTGTTCGCCCTTCTTGTCATGAGACTCGGAAGTGGTTCAGATGTGAGAATCAGAAAATAGTCTGTGAATTCAGGAATAAGACTGAATGCTTTTGTTTCTTATCTTCCCTCCCATCTTCTTCTTCCCCTCCGTCCTGTCCCCTCCTCCCTCCCTCCCTCCCTCCCTCCCCTCCTCCCTCCCTCCCTCCCTGGTCTTGGTAATTGTCAATCCTCTACTATTGAAAACCTTCTGGCCTGCTACACCTCTCCCATCTCTTTCCTCTTGCAGTCTGTGAATCGGTGTGAATGGTGGGTAGGAGTGCGACTGCCCTAAATACCATAAAGACTTCTCCATGTTCCTGCTTTCCTTTGTGCCTCCACTTACCTGTGTTAGCCAGAAAAGATAATGGAAGACATGAAAAACACCCTTCTACGCTGCAGATCCTGTAAGCAAACAGAGCTCAAAAAGAAATGAACTGTGTCGGCTTTATATTTTCATTTATTTCTCAATAGAATAGATAGTTATGGATCCATGAGGGTGGGCCTTGTTGTCCTCTTAAACGTGGCAAAAATGGCAACTGTTTCTTTTCTTAAACCCCTTGGTCTAGTCCGGTAGGAGTAAGCTATTCTAGAAGGTATCGGTGACGATGGAGGATGGGGGCTCTGTGTGTCTGTGACAAGGATGAAGGATCTGTTCAAGGTGTGAATTGAAGGTGCAGCCTTTTAAGACTCCCCGAGGCTGGGTAGACAATGTCTGCCCAGAGCTCCCGTGAACACCTCTCCCTATCTCTGCTTTTCTTGCAGCTAAAATTCGGCTTCTAGTTTTTGATGTTTCTTATTACAACCTACACCTCTTATGTCCTTCTTCTGCTTCTCAGGCCCCTGTTTGCACTTTCCTTGGCTTTCAGCTCCCACTCCTGGCACCTGATGCACTCTACTTCACAGCTGCAGAATAGAGATCTGGATAAACTCAGCTAAACTTTTCACAGGAAGCCAGCTTACAGACACCGCTGGGTATCTGAGAGGTGATGTCCTCACCCCCTTCCTAATTGGCTTTGTCCCAAGGGAGACAAGGAATATGAGTCGCACAGCAGTGGGGGAAGCCATGGTGAGTTTCCTCAGCAGGAACTGTGTGTAGAGCCTTTTCTTTGGAAGGCACAAGAGGCAGAATGATTGATGTGCACTATGCGGCAGTAAACACCGGCCCTAAAGATTTGTCAGGAGCTGAGCCATCACCCTGTGTGTCAGGAGAGCCTGTGTCTCAGGGGATTCCCAAGTGGCATTATCAGGACCCCAAGAGCTTTGCTGTTGGAATGTGATGCCCAAAGGGAAAGCAAGCTTTCATGCGACCTGTAATGGTTAGTGATTAGCGAGGGAAGGCTTTTCTGTGTCCTGTGTCATGAGTTTATCTATTTTGGGAGATGGCATGGGAATATTGATCAACTTTTACCACAGGAACGGAGACCAGTGGCGCAGCATTCGTCATGTTCCTTGGCAACCACATGCTGTGATTCTCTTTCTCATCAGGCATTTGAAGATGGATCTACGATAATTAAATGTAGATTAAAATGTGACAAGACTTAATAAAAACCTTTATGCTTCCAAGGAAACTGTAATTAGTGAAGCTTAAATTTCAGACTAAAAAAAAAATAAACTGTGGACTATCATTTTTTTTTTCTCTCCAGTTATCTATAAACCGCGGATTTATTCACGACTTTGAAAGTAAAGAGCATTCTTCTAGTTCAATGGAATTGCTAATGTATTTGATCACGGACTAAACAATAAAATTTGTTAAAGAATATTTGCATAAAAGCCCTGCTATTCCAGTGTGAGCCTGGAGTTTATTCTCTCTCACTTAGGTGTCTTGGAATCTCTGGATGAGTTAGCACTCTTACTTCTGGGGGCAGAGTTTCAGAATTACTCATGATAAAGGTACATGACTGTACCAAAGTTCTGGCTTACCAAGCTTTCTTATATTTAAAAATAACGTGTGTTGAAATGATTCATTTGTTAAACTTTCTTTTGGAAATCATTTGATGTGAAATAGTCTGAAGTATTGCATTTTATTTATAAACAAATTTTGATTCTCCATAAATCAAAAATGAAAACCTGTCTTAAACCAATAATAAACCCAAACCCTCCTTATTCTTCATGAATTTTAAATTGTTTATCAAAAGTAAATCAGGCCGGGCGGTGGTGACGCACGCCTTTAATCCCAGCACTCGGGAGGCAGAGCCAGGCGGATCTCTGTGAGTTCGAGGCCAGCCTGGGCTGCCAAGTGAGTTCCAGGAAAGGCGCAAAGCTACACAGAGAAACCCTGTCTCGAAAAACCAAAAAAAAAAAAAAAAAAAAAAAAGTAAATCAGTAATGAAATATATGGTGTTCTGAATAGGTATGGCCCCCATAGACTCCTGTGTTTGAATCCTTGGCCCATAGAGAGTGGCACTATTAGGAGGTGTGGCCTTGTTGAAGTAGGTGTGGCCTTGTTGGAGGGAGTATGCCACAGTGAGGGTGGGCTTTGAGGTCTCATATGCTCAAGCTAAGCTCAGTGTTGCATACAATCTCCTGCTGCCTGCAGATCAAGACATAGAACTCTCAGCTCCTTCTCCAGCACCTCGTCTGCCTGCATGCTACCATGCTTCTTCACATGATGAAAATAGAATAAACCTCTGAAACTGTAAGCCAGCCCCAATGAAATGTTTTCCTGGTCATGGCGTCTCTTCACAGCAATAGAAACCCTAACTAAGACAAAACATAAGGCTAGTTTTCTATTGGCAGTGCTATTATAAATCTGCTTATAGATTATATAAAGTTTTAAAACTTTATCTGAACAGTATCATCATATATTTAATATTCTGTAATTTTCCTCTTTCACTTAACATTACTTTTCTAGATAAAATGGGTTGTTAATATTTATTCACTTTTTATTCTTGTATAGTATTTAGTTATTATATACCATGACTTACCTGATTTTAAATTGCTTTCAGTGTTTGGGTACTATAAACGTGTGTGTGTATGTGTGTGTGTGTGTGTGTGTGTGTGTGTGTGTGTGTGTGTATGTGTGTGTGTATGGTAGGCTAAACATATTTTAAAGTTGCCCAGATGTTGGTAAGCTTTACTCAGAAGTGGTAATACCAATTTTTATCCCCACTGTATTATACTAAAAATTCCTATTTTTATATATTTTTGAAAAATTTGAACTCAATTTAAGTTTTATAAAATTGGTTGACATCAAAGGCAAGTTTCTTTTAATTTATTTTTTTTAAATCACTGCTAGTCAGAACATAGAACATTTAATTATTTGTTAACGGCTGGCAGTCTTGGGCTTGTGAACTGAATTTGCACAAAAACTGTGTTAAAGATTGTATGAGGTTGATAGCCTGATTAGAATTTAATGATTGTAAAATGTTGGAATGTTGCAGATCCTAGCCAAATTCTCTGGACTGATCTATAGTCTTTGTGACTAACATGTGTAACCCTTTGTGGTTGCATTAACACAACAGAATACTGGTTTAAAACAACCTGAGAATATATAAGAGAAGAATAAATACATAAATAAATTGAAAAAAAAACCCAACAATCTGAGAGCTGGGAATATCATCAGATAATGTCTGGAAGCTATAGCTGAGACTCCCCAACTTTCCTATAATCCACCTACCTGATGTTTCTACCACAGTATCGAAAAGTGCTTTGATTTACAACTTTCTTTTGTTCGGGAATCATAAAGACTTCATGAAAATGTCTCTATGTTGGAACGTGGCACTCAGGGCAACCTGAGTCCCAGTTCCTAGGCTGTGGTCACCCACACTTGGCTCAGGGATAAACTATCTCTTGTTTTCTTTGAGACAGACTAGCTGTGTTTTGCATTAACAGTCCCCATGTAATACACTCTGTCATTCTATATTTTATTGTTTTTGTTTTATTTTTGATTGATGCATAGGAAATCTTTGGGGATAATGATTAGTATCCTTTATTCTTTTATGTGTATATTTATGGTGTTTGCATGTATAATATCTACTCCTAGACTTTCTTGCATTTTTAATGAAGAGGTAGGTCTTTTTTCTGACACAGTGTTTATTTAATTCTAAATTAGTCAAATGCATTCTTCTTATTAATAGAGTTTATACTTATGCATTTTGTTTAGGAAACTTTTCCTCACATTGAATTCATAAAAAGATCTCTGGTATTTATTTCTGAGGGGTTTCAAATTTGTTCTTGGCTTTCAGATATTTATTCCACTTGGCACTTTGTTAAATGTAGAAAAGTCTAGCTAATATTATTTTTATTGATGTGGAGAGGATATTTTCTCAACACCGTTTATTGATATTCATCACTTGCTTCTCTTAAAGCAGATGTTCCTGAGTGTAGGTGCGCCTGTTTTGAGCTCTGCTGTGTCTGACTGTTTTCTCTGGACAGGGACCGAGGCCAAGCATTCCCTTTGTTCTAGCTTTATATTAAGACTTCCTGTCTTCTAGGAATGGACACTTCTTTGTTTTCAGAAATACTTTGGCTGTCATTGGCCACTTATTTTTCCACTTAACTCTTAGAGCCTACTTGTTAAAGTTCCTTCAAAACTGTCTTGGCATTGGACAAAATATAGCTACTTATTTATTTAGCAAAATTTTAATATTGTTATCATAGTTTTTGTAACTTTTTTGAGTTTGGTATCAGGCACTTTATAATTTTATAACTAATTAAAATCTCAACTTTTAAATGCCACAATTTGTTCCTTTTGGTAACTTTCTGTCTCATTATTGTGGCTAATGCTATACCATGGTGTTGAACCTCATTATTGTGGCTAACGTTACACTAAGGTGTTGAGCATTAAGCATCTTTATCTTGCCTTCAGAGCAAGGTCTCTTAAACTTTCTCCGCCTTTCACCCTTTTGCTTGAGAAATTTTTATATGACCCCAGGTGTATACATAAAATAAATATACAAATTAGGTGATTGCTAATAATGAATCATAAATAAACATATTTTAAAACAATTCCTTGCTACACATATAATATTACCATTATTTAAAGGGAAAAGCAAATTTGTGTACCATGGGCCAGAAGAAGGAGCAGGTGGGAATTCTTAGTACACTCCCTCCTCTAGCAGCTCACAGTGAGGCCCCAACTCCTTAGTTCCAGAAGCTCCAATTAGAGTGGGTATTAGTTACTTTTCTGTTTCTGTGGTACAATACCACGACCCAAAGCAACTTAAGGAGGGAAAGGTCCTTTTAGTTTATGGTTCCAGAGGGATGGAGTCCATCATGGCAGAGACATGACATCAGTCAGGGAAATCATAGCAGCAGGGTCAGGAATTTGGTTGGTCACATTTTCATCCTCATATAATCACACACACACACACACACACACACACACACACACACACACACACGCGGGGGGAGAGGGAGAGAGAGGGGGAGAGAAAGAAAGAGGAGAGGGAGAGAGAGAAAGAGGGAGAGAGAGGGAGAAAAAGAGAGAGCAGGAGAGAGAGAGAGAGAGAGAGAGAGAGAGAGAGAGAGAGAGAGAGAGAGAGAGAGAGAGAGAGAGAGAGAGAAACAGAAAGTAGAACAAGGCTATAAATCCTCAAAGCATATCCCTAGGGATGTACTTCTTCTAGCAATATTCCCCCTCTTGGAGGTTCCACAGTCTTCCCAAACAGCCATCAACTGGGGGTCAAGTGTTCAAACACATGAGGCTATGGGGGACATTACTCATTCAAGTCACCACTGTGTCACCAACTGGATATCGTGTTTATACACATGCGCTTGTAGGGGCCATTTCACATTCAAACCACAGCCCCCTGCCTCTGATCTCCCTAGGCTCATGGCTATCTCAAAATGCAAAATACATTCATTCCAACTTCAAATTTCTCCATATACATGTAGTTCCAAAGCTGTTCAAAATTCTAAAGATTATTCCTTTCTGAAACTCCAATGATCTTTTAACCGTGAGCCTCTCTGAGATGTAAAACAACTCACACATTTGGAGAATGCATTGTCACAGAGTAGACATTCTTATTACCAAAGTGAAGAATGAGCCACAGCAAAGGACGGATTAAAACAACACATAAACACAGTAGGGCAGACGCTGACCCTTGCTGCTCCATGCCCACCATTTGGGGGCTCATGTGGCATTATCTGGGCTCTAATAGGCTTGAGCAGTTCCACCCCTCCAGCTGTGCCACCTCTGGCAGGTGTAGCTCTGTCTTCGACTGGCGCCACTCAGCGTCTTCACTTTCCCTTAGCAGAAGTCCTACGTTTGTGGTGTTGACAAGATTCTGCGGTCTTCATTGACACTTAAGCTTCGTCTTCATAGTTCCATGCAGAGCCAACTTAGGTGCTTCTTGTAGGGAATCTGATCCTGCTACATGTTGCGCTGCTCTACAAGTTTTCTGGGGGCTTGTTGCATCTTCTAAAGCCCTATAATGCTTATATGTTCCCTGCTTGCAAAAACTCCATCCCATGGATGATGCCAAATTCTGCTATTAAGATTAGAGCCCGCCCCTCTTGGAACACAGCTGCAGCAGCCTCTGTGTGCTTGTGTGGTTGGGCCAAGAAAAACATTTCCTGTTTTCCTATTTAGAAAACCACTATGAGGTACAACTCCGTGTCTGTGAGATGTTTCCAGGGAACGCTACCCATGTGTGGATGGCACCCTCCCATGTGTTAAAAGCCCAGGCTGAAAAAGAGGAGAAAAGACAAGGTCTGATGAGTGCCAGCATTCCCCTCTCTCTGCTTTCTTTAGATGTAAACACGTAGTTTCACACCCCTGGCACCACAGCCACATACCACTCCCACTACTGTGTTTTCTCTGACAGACTGTGCTCTCGACTTGTTGGCCAAAATAGCTTTCCTTCCTGAAGTTGCTTCTGGTTGCAGCAAAGAGAAAAGTAACCAACACGGTAACAGTAGAGAAAAGTCCGTAGTTAGCTGTCTTTCACCAGGATGTCAAGGCACGCACCACAATGGCTCTATCTTTCAGGTACTCTCTGATCGTATTAATTTGCATATTTGTAGATGAGCCTTTGATGCCTAAGGTCCTGACCTCCAGGCATCATTCGTACTGTCTCTGTACAGAGTGACAGCTTTCTCTTTAATTCGGCTAGTCTCCTCAACAATTACTGCAGCTTTTCCCACAGCTGCCTTGTTTCTGCTGTCTACAACATTAACTGTATTGATGATACTCTCTTGGACGCACTGCACATCTTTCACATCTATCTGTTCCTTTTTGGCTCAGAATTCTCACTGTAAATTTGACTGAAGACACTGAGCAATAACTATAACTTGCATACTATGCTATCTGGAATTCCCTCTACCAAACCTATTAGTCAATTACTTGAATCCAGCCTCACTCAAGTTTTCAGAAGGTGGGTGGACTGTAGCCAGATTCTTTGTAACACAAATTCCCAATAAAATCATGGTTGTCCTCTGAAGCTTCATTTGTCCAGCCTTTACTCTTTATGCTTTTGTGTGTGTGTGTGTGTGTGTGTGTGTGTGTGTGTGTGTGTGTGTGTGTGTGTGTGTGTTATAAGGGTATCCCTCACTCCCACCATAATGGTTCATTAACCTCTGCTTTTAGCACTGTAGGAGACTACATCTCCAAAACTTACCCACATTTTTCCTACAAGCCTGTTCCAAAGGCCTCTCTAAACCACAGGGTCAGGTTTATCATTGTGACAACTGCACTTCTAGGTACCATTTTTTTTTTCTGTAACAGTTTTCTATTGCTTTTCTTGTTGTGGTGTCAGAATAGCTGAGCAAAGCAGCCCCTGAGAAGGATTGCCTCCGGTTCATGATGGCTGTGGGGGAGGTGTGGGGGCGAAGCTGATGGCTCTGGCTACAGGACTATGAGGTGGCCCATGACATGACATCAACAGGCAGGAAGCAGACAGCTTGTTCCAGGTGCAGGGTTGTGGTGGTATTGTGTTCCCCCAAATATTGCGCACGCTAATAAACTTATCTGGGGTCAGAGACAGAACAGCCACAATATTAAACATAGAGGTTAGGCAGTGGTAGCACACGCCTTTAATCCTAGCATTCCAGAGGCAGAAATCCCTCTGGATCTCTGTGAGTTCAAGGCCACAATGGAGACAGCCAGGCATGGTGACTCACGACTTTAATCCCAGGGAGTGATGGCAGAAAGCAGAAAGATATATAAGGCGTGAGGACCAGAAACTAGAAGTATTTGCCTGGTTAAGCTTTCGGGCTTTTGAAGAACAGTTCAGCTGAGATTCATTTGGATGAGGACTCAGAGGCTTCCAGTCTGAGGAAACAGGATTAGCTGAGGAACTGGTGAGGTGAGGTAGCTGTGGCTTGTTCTGTTTCTCTGACCTTCCAGCATTCACCCCAATAACTGGCCTCAGGTTTGATTTTATTAATAAGACCTTCTAAGATTCCTGCTACACAGGGTCACCTACAACCCTCTGGCATGGCCTCTAGCTGCCTTCTTCCTCTAACTAGGCCATATCTCTTAAAGGTTCTACAACCTTCCAAAAACAATGCCACCCTTGGGGGACCAAGTATTCAAACACACGAGCTCTTGGGGGACATTTCATACTCAAACTCGAACAAGTATTTTCTTTTTAAAAAATTTTTTTTGACTTTTTTATTTAAATTTTTTTAATTCATTTTACATACCAACCACAGATCCCCCTCTCATCCTTCCTCCTTCTGCTCCCCCCACTCTCACCTCCCTCCTCGACCCACCCCCCATCCCCTCCTCCAAAAGGGTAAATTCTCCCATGGGGGACAGCAAAGCCTGGTACATTCAGTTGAGGCAGGACCAAGCCCACCCCCCCACTCCCCACCGTATCAAGACGGGTGAGCAAGGCGTCTCACTATAGGTAATGGGATTCAGAAAGCCAGCTTATGCACCAGGGATAGAGCCTGATCCCACTGCCAGGGGCCCCCCAAACAGACCCAGCTACACAACTGTCTCCCATATACAGAGGGTCTAGTCCGATCCCATGTAGGTTCCACAGCTGTCAAGTTCCAAACAAGTATTTTCTTTCAACACTTTGCTATTTATTGGGAATCAGTATGATGGATCTTAGTCTCAATGTCATTTCTAAGAGTACTTTCCTCTGTTTCCTTTAATTTTTTTTCTCATTGCCTTAGGGAAATTTCAGTTTTACTTTGCTGTGTTTATATAAAGGGTTATTGCTATTTGCCTTGGTCAACTCTGCTTTTTCAATTATGATTTTTTTATACCTTATACCTTCAATTCCATTCATTTCCTTTTATTTGAACTCATATTGGATGTATGTTGAAACTTCTCATTCTAACTCCCATATCTTAGCTACTCTTTTGTGTTTTTCAATTAATGCTAAATCCTGTGTAATTTTTAAATAATGATAAGAAATGATACAATCTTGTTTAATAATAACTGTAACTAGTCCAGGATATATAGCTGGTATTTATGTCTGAGGCTTTAGTTGAGATGTCCAAAATATAATTGCTATTGCTATTCTTTTCTGATGACCTACAGTGACTACAGGAAGAGAAAACTATGTCTAGAAAATTAATAAGAAAATCAATGTTTGTTTTAACTGGGTATTTCAAAACCAGAGCCTAAGCTGACATGTGTGTAGGTATTTTATCAAATCATAATCTCAGGGAGTTTGAATGAAGGATGAGGAATAAAGCAGGGGAGAAATGATATAGTACAAGGACAGGGGTTCTTTTCCATAATGAGAGACTTAGTAAAGCATAGTCCAGGACTGCCTCTGTGTTCATCATCTTCTTCCCCATTGAGATTACCTTTAAGGATATATATGTACACAATAAGAGTGCCTTTGTATCCATAGAGAAGCTTGGCCCTGGATAAATGATACATGGAGCATAGGATGAAGGTAAAGCACTGGCTGAAGTTGGCTGGAGCCCATCAAGAACTATGTTTATGAGGTGCCAGACAAGTGAAGCCAAGAAGAATGCTTCGTCACAAAGGATCAAAAGCTTGGGTTCTGTGCAGCTAAGCAAATTTTATTAGCATATTATAAGTAGATGATCATTTATTTTTTACATTGGAAACTTCAGACAAGACTATTACTAAGCAATATGAACAATATAATACTGGCTCTGAGAAACACACAAAGACCAGTTATTTGGAAGTGTGAAGACATATAAATCTCACTGCAGAATCATCTGGAAAAGGCAGATTTAGAAGTTAGTACAGGTGTATCTGGACTTGTATCCAGGTACAGATGGCACAAATATTCTACCTACAGCAACACATAAGTGTGAACAATGCCTCCTTTCTTTTTGCCAAACTACCTCTTCAAAAATAGAGACCTTTAGCAAGAAAGTATTACAGGTTCCAGCTGTAATGATGTGCCTTTGTATCCATAGAGAAGCTTGGCCCTGGATAAATGATACATGGAGCATAGGATGCAAGCCTGATTACCTGAATTTGATCCCTGAAATAGTAGGAAGGACTGAACTAACTTCAAAAAGTGGTCTTCTGACCTCCACAATTGTACTGTGGCATGTACTCCCCCATATATACACAATAATAATTTAAAAACAGAAAAACAGATATTTACAGATGATTCTCAATTTATGATGGAATTATGTCACGGTAAACCCAGCATACTTCAAAATATAGGAAGTCAAAAACACATTTAACATGCCTTAAATGAAGCTCAAAGCCTAACCTATCTTAAATGTGAATAGAAAACTTAAAGCAACCCATGGCTTGGCAAAATTACGCAGCCCAAAGCTTAGTTCACAACAGAGTACTGACTAATTAAATATTGTTCTTAAATTGAAATCAGAATTTCTTATGTATACATTTTCATACCATATGAAAGTCAAAATGTAACAAAACACTGTTGAATTGGAGACCATCTGTAATTATTTCATAGTCTAGTCCTTGCCTGTTAGTCTCTTTCATCTGAGTAAGGTGTTAGAGATAGCTGTAGGTAGTTCGAGTTCTTTCCTGCCTTCTATTGATGTGTCCTTTACAATAGAATACAAACATCCACAATTAGTTTTTGTACATTGTAACTTTTGGGCTATTATTGGCTTGTCATATATTAACAATACTTAATGTGTAGGATTGTAAATGGAATGAGTTTTTTTAAGAATTCTTAAATTAAACATTTTAAGTCCCAAGAATCAAAATTCACACTTTTGTATTGTTTCTGCTTCATTGTGATAGATGTGCTTTTTGATTTTAAATATCCAAGATGTCTCAGGAATTATTATTTCCTGGTTTTCTTGGAGGATTTTGGCAAAGATATACTTTATACTTCCTAGTATGTTAGCTACTGTTTGGGGGTTCATTAAAAGAAGAAATGGAGTACATATGTCTTAGTTAAGGTCTTTATTGCTGTGAAGAGACACCATGACTATGGAAACTCTTATAAAGGAAAATATTTCACTGGGGCTGGCTTACAGTTCAGAGATTTAGTTCATTATCATCATGGTTGGAAGCATGGCTCCTGCATGCAGGCAGACATGATGCCAGAGACAGAGGAGGGAGTTCTACATCTTGATCCACAGGCAGCAGGAAGAGAGAGAGAGATCCAGTGGACCTGGATGGAGCATTTGAACATCAAAGCCCACTCCCAGTGACACAGTTCCTCTAACAAGGCCACACATCCTAATAGTGCCACTTGTTATGAGCCTATGGGGGGCATTTTCAGCTCAAACACTGTTGTTAGCTGTCTTAGGATTTCTATTACTGTGAGGAGACACATGACCATCGCAACTCTTATAAAGGAAAACACTTAATTGGGATTGGCTTACATTTTTAGAGGTTTAGTCCATTATCGTCATGGTGGGAAGCAAGGCAGCATGCAGGCAGACATGGTGCTGGAGAGGTAGTTGAGAGTTCTACATCTCAATCTTCGGGAAACAGGAAGTGAACTGTGTGCCACACTGGCTCTAGTTTGAGCAAAGGAAACCTCAAAGCCCACCCTAACAGTTCCTCCAACAACATACTCCAACAAAGCCATACATCCTAATGATGCACTCCCTATTAGGGCCATTTTCTTTCAAACCACCACATTCCATTCCCTGGCCCTTACAGGCTTGTAGCCATATCATAATGTAAAATGTGTTTCGTCCAACTTCAAAAGTCCCCCAAGTCTGTAACAGTCTCATACTTATTTAAAAGTCTAAAGTTTAAAGTCTCTTCTGAGACACATGGCAATCTCTTAACTGTAATCCCCTATAAAATCAAAATGAAAAAGCAGATTACATACTTCCAACTTATAATGTCTCAGGATACATTACTGTTTCAAAAAAAAAAAAATAGGGAAGGGAACATAGTGAGGAAATACTGGACCAAAGCAAGACCAAAAACCAGCTGGACAAACTCCAGACTCTGTATCTTCATGCCTGATGTCAAAATGCTCTTCAGATCTCCAACTCCTTTCAGCTTTGTTGGCTGCAACATGCTTCTTCCTCTTGGGCTGGTTCCATCCCATAATTTTGGCATCTCTAATATCTTGGGGTCTACAAGGCAATCTAGGCTTCACCTTCACAGTTTCATGCACTGGCCTCTCTAGGCCTCCATTCAGGGACATGCCAGACCTCAGCAACTTAGACATGGAGGAATACTCCAAAAATCCTTTCTCCTATCCTCAAAGCCAGAACCACATGGCTGAAGCTGCCAAGTTCTGCTGCTTGCTGGGACTGGAACATGGCCCCTTGTTCAATTACATCTTCATCAGCTTCATGTTTTCAATGGTTTCCTTCACTGCCTAAGATTGGCTGTTCTGGAACTCACTCTGTAGACCAGGCTGGCCTGGACCTCAGAGTCCTGCCTGCCTTTGCCTCTCAAGTGCTGGGATTAAAGGAGTGCATCACCACACCTTACTCTAAACCTTTCTTTAATTCCCTTTCACAAGTTGGAAGTTTAGCTTTGTGGAGTCTTGCCCTGAGGTCAGCACTCCCTTTATTCCATTTTACATCAGGTTTTTCTTTAAAGTTTTTCCTGGTTCTCCTTCTCTCCTCAAACTGTACATTTTATATTTTTCTTTGCTCATCTTGCTCCTTTTCATCATAGCTCTGCTTAAGACTGGCCACAATAACCACATGACACAGTCAATCCTAAACTGTTTTGAAATCTCTTCTGCTGACCCTGTTAATCCAAAACTCTACAATTTAGCCTCAGGCAGACTTTTTGGAAAAGGGCAAAAAGCAGCCACATTCTTTTTTTTTCTAATTTTTTAATTTAAATTTTCATTTTACATACCAACCACAGATTTCCCTCTCATCCCCCCTCATGTTGCCCCCAAGCCTTCCCCTCCATCCCCCCCATCCCCTCCTCTGAAACGGTAAGGCCTCCCAAGGGGAGTCAGCAAAGCCTGGTACATTCAGTTGAGGCAGGACCAAACTCCTCTCCTCTGAGTCAAGGCTGAGCAAGGCGTCCCACCATAGGTAATGGGCTCCAAAAAGCCAGCTCATGTACCAGGGATAGATCCTGATCCTACTGCCAGGGGCTCCTCAAACAGACCAAGCTACCACAGCTGTCTCCTGAATGCAGAGGCCTAATCCTGTACTGTGTAGGCTCTACAGCTCTTGGTCTAGAGTTTGTGAGTTTCCATGAGCTTGGTTCAGTTGTCTCTGTAGATTTCCCCATCATGGTCTTGACCCCTCTTGCTCATATAATCCTTCTTCCCTCTCTTCAACTGGAGTCCCAGAGCTTGGCCTGGTATTTGCCCATGGGTCTCTGCATCTGCTTCCATCAGTTACTTGTTGAAGGTTCTATGATGATAGTTAGGGTATTCACTGATCTGATTACTGGGGTAGGCCAGTTCAGGCACCCTCTCCACTATTGCTAGTAGTCTAAGCTGGGATCATCCCTGTGGATTCTGGGGATTTCCCTAGCATCAGGTTTCTCCCTATCCCCATGATGTCTCCCTCTATCAAGATATCTCTTTCATTGTTCTTCCACTCCATCCCTTCCCCAGCTCGACCACCCCATTCCCTCATTTTCTCATGCCCCATCCCCTCCCCTCTGTTGTCCCCTTCCCCCCATCCTTCCCATCCCCAATTTACTGCAGAGATCTTATCTATTTCCTCTTCCCAGGGTGATCCATGTGTCCCTCTTAGAGTCCTTGTTAGCTAGCTTATCTGGAGCTGTGGGTTATAATCTAGTTATCCTTTGCTTTATTTACATCTAGTATCCACTTATGAGTGAGCACATACCATGTTTACCTTTTTGAGTCTGGGTTACTTCACTCAGGATGATATTTTCTAGTATCATCCATTTGCCTGCAAATGTCAGATGTTATTTTTTTTTTTAACTGCTGAGTAACACTCCATTGTATAAATGTACCACATTTTCTCTGTCCATTCTTTGGTTGAGGGGCATCTAGGTTGTTTCCAGGTTCTGGCTATTATGGATAATGCCGCCATATTCTTTGCCAAAATGTCACAAGAACAGACTCTAGGGCACATGCTAATATTCTTCTCCTCTGAAACCTCTTAATTCGGGTCCCCACATTTCAAATCACCCTCTGCACCACTGTCTTCCATGATCCTCCCAGTGTGGCCCATTAAGCCTCCCTTAAAGTATTCAACTGCTTTCCTAATCCAAGTCCCCAAATCCATATTCCTCCAAACAAAAGAACAGTCAGGTCTATCACAGCAATATCCCAGTCCCTGGAACCAATTTCTGTCTTAGTTGGGGTTTCTATTGTGAAAAGACACCATGACCATGGCAACTTTTACAGAGGAAAACATTTAACTGGGGCTGGCTTAAGGATCAGAGATTTAGTGTCCATTATCATCATGGTGGGAAGCATGGCAGTGTGCAGTCAGAATGGTGCTGGAGAAGGAGTCAGGAGTTTTACATCTGTATCAGCAGGCATCAGAAAGAGAGAGACCTACTGGGCCTGGATTGAGCATTTGAAACCTCAAAGCCCACCCCCAATGACATACACCCTCCAACAAGGCCACACTTCCTAGTAGTGCCACTTCCTATGAGCTTATGGGGGGCATTTTCATTCAAATCATCACAATACCTAACTTGTACTTTGTTTCTGACCAGGTAAATGAGGGATTTATTCATTTCTTCCTCTGCAGGTGTTTAAACTGCGATGGATTATTTACTAATTTTAGATGATTTGATAGTGAGACTTGAATGAAGGCAGATGAATGCTTGTGGTTCCTTCAGTTTAGATTCCTGGAATATAAACACTATCTATGAAACTATAATATTCATATAGAGTCTGGAACTAATTTTCGCTTGGATGTTCTCCTAGGGAAATTAAACACTTTTAATTCTTTGTGTAATATGATTGTTTTTCTTTGTGATTCTTGTAGTCTAGTGAGTGGTTTGACCTGCTCCTATGATGACATTTCAGGGATATTTTCCAATCTTATCTTCCTCTTAAAATAGGCTGTGGCCTCATGTTCTAGCTTAGAAAGCATCATGTTTATCTGCTGTTTGGTGTCTGATCTCTGTGTTTTCAGTGCTGCTGAAAAACAATTCTCTGAAAAACAGAGGTTGTTTCCAAGTTTTATCTGGCGTGGATTCTGCAGAAGCCTCAGGTTCCGTTCGGAATGGATCTGTTACTACTTATGAAAAAGCAGGACTTCCTGGGAAAGCAATGGAATGCTTAAAAATATGTCACTAGTAAATATCCCTGGGAGAACATTCCCAAAGACATCTCAGGAAGTCACTCTCTTTCCATATAAAGATTGTGTAATAACCAGTTGGTGTGCTCTTCCCTCAGGAAAACCATCCTGCTTGCAGCTCTCTTTTTTGCCTACAGGTTTTTTGTTTTTTTTTTTTTTTGTGTGTGTGTGTGTGTGTGTGTGTGTGTGTGTGTGTGTGTGTGTGTGTGTGTGTAGGGTTGAGGCCTTGTGGTCTTTCCCTATGCACTTTGGCATGTCCACTGATGTCCTTGTTCAGCTCACATTTGGGAGGAAAACATACATACAAGTAACATTATACAGACTGAGCAGGTTATATTCAGGGATATGTATATATATGTGTATATATGTATATTCATATATATGTATACATATATTCATATGATAGCAATCATTGAAAAGAAAAGCCATGAGTTTGAAGGAGTGGGGAGAGGTATATGGGGGATTTGGAGGGAGGAAAGAGAAGGCATAAATGTAATTACATTATAAGCTCAAACAAAAGATTTCAGTGATGGTAGATCTTAGGTAATTTTTGAAGCTTCCAAGTAGATATTTTCATAGATAAATGAAAAGTCCAATTATTGATATTTTACTGTTAAGTGATAATTAATGTGACTAATAAGACAAATACAAGAGTCAAATGGATATTTATCATAAAGTCATTGGTGAATAAACATTTTAAACCACTAAAAATGCTTGTATTCATGAAGTATAAAAGTCAAAGCCAACAAAAATTGAGGAATGATTTTTTTTTCTTTTTTTGTAAGAAGTGACTCAAATAGGATGAGTGTCTGTCTGTCTGTCTATCTATCATCAATCTCAGTTCCTTTAGATTATCCACATGATAAAAACAAACGGCTTTCTCTAATAAAATACATATTTCATATAAGATCCACAAACTGAAGTTTTCCTAATGTTATTGATTGTGGTGGTTTGAAAAAAAAAATGGCCCACATAGGTCCATAGGGAGTGAAAATATTAGGAGATGTGTCCTTGTTGGAGTAGGTGTGGTTTTGTTGGAGGAGGTGTGCCACTAGTGGTGAGCTTTGAAGTCTAAGAGGCTCAAGCCTGGGTAATATATCACTGTCGCTTCCTTCTGCCTGTGGATCCAGATGTAGAACTCTCAGCTCCTTCTCCAGCACCATGTCTGCCTGCATGCTGCCTTGTTTCCAGCCATGATAATAATGGATTGAAACTATGAACTGTAAGCCAACCCCAATGAAATATTTCCTTTACAAGAGTTGCTGTGTTATGGTGTCTCTTCACAGCAATAGAAACCCTAACAAAAATACTGATGTTACTTAAGATAAGGATGAATGTTCCCTGGTCCACTGCAGCCTGGAGATAGATGTTCCAAGGATAAGGCATCAGAAAGTGAATTATTAAAGTGATCTCAGGAGGTCCTGATGAACCTTGAACTATATGAACCTGGTGTAGAATGGTGGAATTTCAAATTACCCAGGAAACCAAGAAATTAGAAATCATTTTCTCAAATAAAAACAGTTTCATCAATTGCAGTCTCATAATTAATTCACTGATTACAGTGAAATATGAAGGCAATATGCAGATAGCTAGAGTTAGAAGGCTATTCTTTTCCATTTTCATTTTAGAAGTACTGTCTTCTACTTCAAAACAAATTTGAATGAAATTGGCTTGACAATCTGTGTTTTTAGAGGCCCTAAGACCGGCTTGAATAAAAACAGAATCTGGACCTCATGATTGCCCACTGACTAAGGAATTACATGCACCCAAAATACTTTTCAGTGTGTAGAATGCCTGAAGTAATTTAGCAGGTGACATTCATAATGTTTGCACCTTATCCAAGAGAGAAGCTTAGCTGAATATCACTCAAAAACGAAAGGTTCTACTGCTTAGGATAGTTTATGTACCAGGAAAGCATAAAAGAACCATTTTTTTGAGAATCAAATATTTGTAAGGAAATTTACATAAATAATCTCATATATTCTTTCTGAATCCTTGTGCTGTAAACATTAAATATCACCATTTTACTTAGAGTTCTAGGTTCAAAGATGTTACACATTTTAAATTCCTAGTGAAAATCTTGCCTCATTTCTGTGACCATTCATGTCAAGGCCTCATTCATGCTTCTTTTGACCCCTGTGCTAATGTCACTTGGCATGTGATAGCTCACTGAGGTGAACAGGGCATGCTACTCCCTGGAATGCATCTACTTCCTTCTGTGCTCTCCAGACAAATACTGGAAGCGCCTCAGGAAGGCTGTGCTATGCTTGAGAAATAGTGACCACTTCATCTGACTTAGTGATCTTTCTTGATAAGAAAGAAAATGGCAGCCGGGCGGTGGTGGCGCACGCCTTTAATCCCAGCACTCGGGAGGCAGAGCCAGGCGGATCTCTGTGAGTTCGAGGCCAGCCTGGGCTACCAAGTGAGTTCCAGGAAAAGGCGCAAAGCTACACAGAGAAACCCTGTCTCGAAAAACAAAAAAAACCCAAAAAAACAAAAAAAAAAGAAAGAAAACGGCAGCGTAGATCTTCTTTTTTAGATCTTCTAAAAAGCTGCCTTAGCTGCATGTCTCCAGGTGTCTCTGTTCTTAGTTCTCATTGGTTCCCATTTCCTTATTTAGAGTCAGTTCTTTATCAGGTCTACTCATTGCTCTATAAAAACACCACTTCTAACAGTAAGGCCCCCACCTTTCCCCCTGCTTTGATTTATAAACAGAATTTTTTTCAGCTTTGGTGGTGCTAGTGAATTTTCTTGTCTGCATAGCTGCTGCTGACGCCAAGGTTAGACAGTTTCACATGGATGTGGCCCAGTGTGGGTACCCTGGCTTCAGGTCAGTTTTCCCAATAAAGTCCCATAGCAACTGGCTTTGTCATTGTTTACTTAAGAACCAAGACTATGAGGAAAAGCTTTCAAGAAGCTCTGAGAAAATACAGTTCAACTTATATAAAGCTCAACTTACATAAAGTCACTAGCATGGCTTTAACGTTAATATCTGCAGTAATGACCTCTGACATAGTTGTGCTCTGGAAAACAGTAACAGTATGAGTGTCACCATGGCTATTGAAACAACTATTTCCGTTGTCTTCTAAGAAGCTAGGACCAGTTTCTTTTTTTTTTTTTTTTTTTTGAACGACATGTAAAACGATGTTTATTTTTTTTATTTTTATTTATTTTGCAATACAATTCAGTTCTACATATCAGCCACTGATTCCCTTGTTCTCCCCCCTCCCGTCCCCCTCACCTTCCCCCCAACCGCCCCCCATTCCCATCTCCTCCAGGTCAAAGCCTTCCCCACAGACTGAGGTCAACCTGGTAGACTCAGTCCAGGTAGGTCTAGTCCCCTCCTCCCAGGCCGAGCCAAACAATCCTGCATAGGCCCCAGGTTTCAAACAGCCAACTCATGCAATGAGCACAAGATCTGGTAGGACCAGTTTCTATTAGATTGCATAAAAAAGAAATTATTTCAGTGTCTTGTACCTCAGTTTGCCCCTTAAAGGAGATTTATGTTTACCTAATGGAAAGGCCTCTACTTTCCAACTTGCTGTTTCTGCAAATATTCTCCTCTTTTACAGCCACAGTTCAGGAATTCCACTCCTATTAAAGAACAAACTTACAAATATTCTGATTCCAACCACCAATGCCATCTTAGACTCCATAATTTACCACTTGCTCTTTTTATTTAAGACCTCATTTTCTGTACTGGAGCATTTTCACCAATATTCAAGTATTGTCTAGAAACAGCCCCCTTCAGCCCAAATCTCTGTATTTGCTGCCCAATATTTCTTTTACCTTTCTTGATATGATTTGCACCATTATCATTTTTGATATCCCTACTTATTTTTTGATAGAACTTACCTCTAATATGTAGTTGTATATTTCTAATCTTATTGCCCTATAATTTACACATAGAAAATGACTATTCTCATTTCATTTGCAAAGTATGTAGCAAGGTGACAGGAGATATAGTGGGATCCAACTAAATACTTTTCATGTGACTATGAGACACTAGATCCATGATCCTTCCCATAGAAGAGTGAGGGTGGTGGGGAAGTAGTGATAAATGCTATGCATTAGTTCTTTTCACCATCTGTCTCATTACATGTACTTTTACAAAACTAATAAACTTTATTTATTATTGTTTCAGAATTTTGTGCATGCATATAATGTATTTTAATCAAACCCGCTGACCATTTCCTTTCCTACAATTCTTTCCTTATCCTTTTCATCATTTCCTCCTCTTTTCTCTATGTGCTCTTTTAAATACCCATAGAGTCCATTTAAGGCTGCCAGCTTGTTCATAGGTGTAGGGCACCTACTAGAACATAGGCAACCTGTCAGGGACTGCACTTCTGAAGAAAACTGACTTTCTATCCACTAGCAGCCATAAATAATAGCTCTTTATTTAAATGGGACTTCATGACATCCTCCATGATCTGTTCTGGGATTTTGATTAGCTTGATCTTGTGCAGAATTTATGCATACAGCTAGAGCTGCTATGAGTTTTTATGTGTAAGAACCCTGTCAAGCATGGATATGGTCATCCACTACCTTTGGCTCTTACAATCTTTCTGCCCCCTTTCCATGATGACCCCTGAACCTTTGAAAGAGAAAGTATAACACCCCACAGTCTCTTACTGCCTACCCATTTACCAGCTGTGGGTGTTGGAAGTAATTGCCATCTACTATAAAGAGAAGACCCTTTGATGAGGGTTGAGAGATGTACAGTTCTATGGATAGAAATGTAAGCACTTAGTGGGCAGTTTAGTACTATGTCCATATAGTAGAATGTTAGTGGTAGGTTCTGCTATGAACTACTCAGCCCCATGTTTTTTGGCTTAGTTAATAGTACAAAGAATAAATTCTATCTTGTAGAGCAGAACATAAACCCAATCAGAGCATCTTCAACAAATGCTGCTGGTATAACTGGTTGTTGACAAGTAAAAGAATGCAAATAGATCCATTTCTATCTCCAAGCACAAAACTCAAATTCAAGTGGATCAAAGACCTCAAGATACATCCAGTTACACTGAACCTGATAGAAGAGAAAGTGGGAAGTAGCCTTGAATGCACTAGCACAGTGCTTTCTGAATATAACACCAGTAGCACAGACACTGAGATCAACAATTAATCAATGGGACCTCTTGAAACTGGAAAGCTTCTGTAAGACAAAGGACATGGTCAATAAGACAAAATGGCAGCCTACAGAATAGGAAAAGATTTTCACCAACCCCAATCTGACAGAGAGCTGATCTCTAAAATATATAAGGAACTCAAGAAACTCATTTTGACATCAAAATGCCAAATAATCCAATTTAAAAAATGGGGCACAGATCTTAAGAGAGAATTCTCAACAGAAATATCTCAAATGATCGAAAGACATTAAGGAATTGCTCAACATCCTTAGTCATCAGAGAAATGCAAATCAAAATGACTCTGAGATTCCATCTTATACCTGTCAGAATGGCTAAGATCAAAAACACTGGTGATAGCTTGTGTTGGAGAGGATGTGGAGTAAGGGGAACACTCCTCCACTGCTGGGGAAAGTGCAAACTTGTACAGCCACTTTGGAAATCAATATGGTAGTTTCCCAGAAAATTGGAAATCAATCTACCTCAAGATCCAGCTATACCAATCTTGGTCATATACCCAAAGGATGCTCAATCATACCACTTGATGTGCCACGTTTTGTTCAAGCCCATGGGAAGACTGCCTACATGTAGATGTATCCAACCTTCTTATTAAATAATAAACACAGAACCAATGCAAAGAAGAAAGCCAAGAGGTCAGAGCTAAGAGCTAAAACCTTACCCTTCCTCCTGCAGTGGTCCTACCTCTCCGAACCAGAGCTACCCCTGTGTTAAAGTCTTTATATAGAGTTCCTGTCTTGCCTTCTCATTGGTTGTAAACCCAACCACATGACCGCCTCCTCACAGCCTGTCTGTATAGGCCTCCAGGTTTTCCATGATTGGTATTAAGATTAAAGGCATGTGTATCCAATAATGGCTGTATCCCTGAACACACAGAGACTTACCCAGCTCTGCCTACCAAGTGCTGGAATTACAAGCGTATGCTACCACTGCTTTGCTTTCCTATGGCTTGCTAATAGCTCTGACCCCCGGGCAACTTTATTTATTAACATATAAATAACATTTTAATACAAATAAAATATCACCGTATTTCCCCTTTTCTATTTTAATAAAAAGGAAAAAAAAGGAAAAAGCTTATAACTAATATAAGAAAAACTATATACAAAAGTACAATAACTATATACAATATATACAAGTAATAAATACCTAAACAATGTCTAGTCCATTTGTATTTGACAAATTCAGAGAAAATAATTTCATTATCTATCCTATTTTGGTAAGTCCAAAATGTATCCTAATTAATCTTCAACTAACTAACCTTCAACTATAACTAATCTTCAACTCCCTCAGAGACCCAAGAAGGAAATAATATTAGCTAACAAAAATAAAAACAGGAAGTGCATGCAAGCAACTTCCAAAAAATTTGTGAGTTGACAGAAACAGCCAGCTGTCTGGACAGTCACCTGAGGTTTCTCCGCAGTGCTGGGGCATCATCTTCAGCCTATAGGCTTAGCATATCTGACAGACTCATTTGTGAAGTAGGATGTACACAAGGTCAACAGTTCAACCTCACATTGAGTGAGAGTAGTCCATGTACCAGAAACACCTGAATTCCACTAGTGTCATGTCATGATTCAGGATTTTAAATTCTGGAAATTGTTGATGGTTTTTTAATTCAGCTGTCCATTCTTCTTGGCTGTGTATATATGGCTTCATCTCAGCATCCCATTCTTCTCCATATCCCTCTTATCAAATGCCAGTCTACTATTGAGAGGCGTGAGCTTAGTTACTCTTCAAGAATAACTGTTTCAGCTGCTGTTCCATTGCACATCAGAGGCCATCGGCCCACTGCCTGTTCAGCTGCCTTCGAAGAAAAGGGCACTGTACCTTTTTCGAATTGCGAAGGCCACTTCAGGGATGGTGCCATATTGTCCTGGCCTCTGAAGATGCCTTTTGATAAAGCCATAACCACACTTGTTTTGGCAAGAATCAGTAGTCCTTTGTTTCATGTCCTGTCTGTTCATTTTGTCCTGTTGATTCGAGGATACTTTGTTGTCCAGTGGCTAACTTTTGCCACAATGAAAGCTAACTCCATATACAGTTTCTTCAATGCCCATATTTTCTCTGAAGTAGATTGGTACTGCCAGGAGCCGACATGTCTCGTAGTCATAACAAAAAAGAAAAATTTTCTAAGTTATTAAAACATTTTAAATGCCATATTCTGTAGATCTCTGAAGGGTTTGAAGATAACCTGTCTATCTAAAATATATCTACTCAATCTTGAAAACATACCTAATATAACTACAAGTTCTATTATAATATCTAACTACTAACTTTCATTTCTTTATATCCTAATAGTTGGTAATAACATTCAAGGATCAGAAAATTGCATTACATTGTTAGATGAATGGTACAATTAGAAAAATATATATAACATTTTCTAACAATATCAATTTCAATATATATAATTTGTATACAATATAAAACAATCCAATCCAATGTAAAGTATTTACATTTTTCTTTTCTTTCTTTCTTTCTTTTTTTTTAATAAGAACTTAAATCTAATCTCCTTTGCTTAGCCTTTTTCCTAACCCTTGACAACAACTTGTAACCAACCCCCCTAATCAATGAAAATTATCCCAGACCCAAAACCCATTAAAAGACCAAAAAAAAACCAACCGCCCCACACCACCTCTTTGGGAATGTGGGCGTCGTATTCTTGAAATTGCTTCCTGCTGGGTATGGGCGAAGGTATCTTTATCCTGAAAGAAAAATTTTAGGTTAATTGTCAAATTCTAGGAAAGGTAAATATATCCTTCGTTATCCAGTCTGTGTATAATGCCAAAATTCAGGGTTTATCTCAAATCCTTATTCAAGTAGTCTTTGAGACTGGATCATCTCAGCTAGCTCTTCTCAAAATTGCTCTGAGCACTTTGTAGTTCAAAGCTGATCTGTAGATGATGATTGTCAGCTTAGTGATGTTATTATTGTCCACGTGGAATTGTTGTTGTGGGGCCCCATCTTCTTCCTGGAGACTTCAGTTGATGTTAGGCCTAACCGTGATTTCCTGCAAAAAACTGATAAGAGACTCGAACACAAAGACTATATATGCAACTTTTTAGAATTAGTTAGTACTCTATATGACCATTTATATCTTAAAGTTTAAAATGTATATATATCTATATATATATTGATCTTGTAAATTTTGATATAAAATTCATACTTTAAGAAAAGTTTAAAGAATCAGAATAGAATCAAAGAGTTGAGATTCGTAATAGAATAGTCCCTTAATTAATTTGGCTTTTCTCCTGTCCCATAGCAGAAGATGGCTCTTTTCTTCTGGCATGATACAGGGAGTTTGCATTTTCCTTTTAACAACATGCTTGAGTTTAAAGAAGGAGAGAGCCATTCTCCAACTCCAAAGTCAGCTTTAAATTTTAATTGAACTGGGACTATTAGAAGTTAAATAGTGTTAAATCTTTTAAAGAAAATTTGAAACAAACATTTAGGAAGACATAAATTTTTTTTAGATAACATACCCATATGCCATTTCACTCTGTTTCTTAGGATAGATGATTTGTCCCTTTTCTTCAGTTGTCTCATTTGTCCAGTGTTCTTCAGATTCCTTAACCTTCATTCTCCTAAAAGACAAAAACAAAAACCTTTCCCCAAGGTTTTTTGGAGATGTTCCTTTTTGACAAGTTATCTGATTAAATGAAAAGGCATGTGTTACTGGTGTAAGTTAGTTTAAATTGGATGTTTACGATAGTTGATGAACTATCACCTCCTCTAATTAAGAGGTCTCTCTTGTTCAAATCGAACCTTTATCAATTTTGATGGTACCCACAGCTTATCTTCTCCTGTAGAAACAAAAGCAAAACCTCGTCCCCAATGTAACACATATCCTGGTTTCCATTCTGAGGTCAGCACATCCTTAAAGTATATAGGTTGATTTAATTCTGTAGTTTTTTCTATTATCCAATGTCTCTCTGCAGCTGTTGTTCCTTTCTCATTGGCATTGAGAAAATTCAAAGTTAATAGAGCATTATGTAGTCTATTTCTGGGGGTTTTTGTTACTCCTTTTTGTTTATTTAGCATATCCTTTAGAGTTCTGTTTGATCTTTCTATAACTGCTTGACCTGTAGGATTATGTGGTATACCTGTAACATGGTTTATATTATAATAAGCAAAAAACTGTTTCATTTTAACAGAGACATATGATGGAGCATTATCAGTTTTGATTTGTGCAGGTATACCCATAATGGCCATAACTTCTAGCAAATGAGTGATTATAGAATCAGCTTTTTCAGAACTCAAAGCAGTTGCCCATTGAAATCCTGAATAAGTATCTATAGTGTGGTGTACATATTTCAGTTTTCCAAATTCTGCAAAGTGAAACACGTCCATCTGCCAGATTTCATTCCTCTGAGTACCCTTTGGGTTACATCCTGCTGGTAATGGTGTTTGATTGTAGAAGGAACAAGTAGGACATTTCTTTACTATTTCTTTGGCTTGTTGCCAGGTTATGGAAAAATCCTTTTTTAAACCTTTACTATTTACATGATGTTTTTTATGAAATTCTGAGGCCTCCAGCACATTTCCTATCAATAATTTATCAATGTCATCATTGCCTTGTGCTAGAGGGCCTGGCAGACCAGTATGGGGTCGGATGTGAGTTATATATAAAGGATGACTCCTTTTTCTGATTGTATCTTGTAATTGAATAAATAATGAAGTTAATTCTGAAGCATTGTGGATAAATTCTGCAGTCTCAATATGTAATACTACTCTTTCAGCATACTGAGAGTCAGTTACTATATTGAGAGGTTCTGAAAAATCCATTAATACCAACAGAATAGCATACAATTCTGATTTTTGAACTGAATTATAAGGACTTTGAACCACTTTACTTAAATTTTCTGATTTGTAACCTGCCTTTCCTTGTTTGTTGGCATCTGTATAAAATGTACGAACTCCAGATATGGGTTTTTTCCTCACAATTCGAGGCAAGATCCAATCAGCTCTCTTTATAAGATCAATTCTATTGCTTTTAGGATATTTGATGTTAATTTCACCCAAAAAATTACTACAAGCTTTTTGCCAAGCTTCATTTTCTATCCATAATTTTTCAATGTCCTCCTTAGTTAAAGGTACGACAATTTCTGCTGGGTCTATTCCTGCTAATTGACGAAGTCTCAATTTTCCTTTCCAAATCAAGTCAGAGATTTTTTCCACATAAGTTTTTAATTTTTTATTTGGTTTATTTGGTAAAAAAAATATCCATTCCAATATAATATCTTCCCTTTGCATTAATATTCCTGTTGGGGAATGCCTAGAAGGTAAAATAGCCAAAATGCAATCCAGCTTTGGATCAATAGGATCTACGTGCCCTTCATGTACTTTCTTTTCTACCAAGGCCAATTCTTTCTCAGCTTCAGGTGATAATTCTCTTGGACTATTTAAGTCCTTATCACCTTCTAAGGTTTTAAACAAATTATTCAGTTCATCATTTTTTACCTCAACAATAGTTCTTAGATGAGAAATGTCTCCAAATAATCTTTGAAAGTCATTAAGAGTCTGTAGTTGATCTCTCCTAATTTGCACTTTTTGAGGTCTAATTTTTTGAAGTTCTATTTTATATCCTAAATAATTAATAGAATCTCCTCTTTGTACCTTTTCTAAAGCAATTTGTAATCCCCAGCAAGGCAAAATTTTCTTTACTTTTTCAAACATTCTTTCTAAAATATCTGCATTTGAATCAGCTAATAAAATGTCATCCATATAATGATAAATTATAGATTTAGGAAGTTTTTTACGTACCACTTCTAATGGCTGTTTTACAAAATATTGGCACAAAGTTGGGCTATTCAACATTCCCTGTGGGAGAACCCTCCATTGAAATCTTTTAACTGGTTGAGAATTATTATAAGTAGGCACTGTGAAAGCAAATCTTTCTCTGTCTTTTTCTTGTAAGGGTATTGAAAAGAAACAGTCTTTTAAATCAATAACTATGAGAGGCCAGCCTTTTGGTAACAGAGTAGGTAAAGGAATTCCAGATTGTAAAGAGCCCATTGGCTGAATTACTTTGTTAATTGCTCTAAGGTCTGTTACCATTCTCCATTTACCAGATTTTTTTTTTATAACAAATACAGGAGAATTCCAAGGGCTGGTTGATTCTTCAATATGATGAGCATTTAACTGTTCTTCCACCAGCTCTTGTAAAGCCTGGAGTTTCTCTGTTGTTAAAGGCCATTGCTGAACCCATACAGGCTTGTCTGTTGACCATTTTAAAGGTAGAGCTGTTAATGTTTTTGGAAGATTATCAGTTGTTGTGCCCTGTTCTTGTATGACATGGATGGCTGGTGAGCACTCATTAGAATAATATCTTTTAATATTTCTCTCAGAAACATGTACTAATTTATGATTTATTTCTGAGATTGGAGGGATATTAATCTGAGTATTCCATTGTTGTAACAAGTCTCAACCCCACAGGTTCATAGCTATGTTAGCCATATATGGTTTTAATTTTCCTTTCTGTCCTTCTGGACCTATACATTCAAGCCATCTTACACTTTGTTTCACTCTAGATAATGTCCCAATTCCTAAGAGTTGAATGTTTACCTCCTGAAGAGGCCAAGTTGGATGCCAAAATTCTGGTGCAATTATGGTAATGTCAGCACCTGTGTCTACTAGACCAGACAACAAAACACCATTTATTTTTATTGTTAGTTTTGGTCTTTGTTCATTAATAGAAGTTTGCCAAAAAATTTTCTTTATGTTTTTTCCTGTATTTCCTATTTTCTCTGTTTCATCATCTCGACTAACATGATTTATTCCAATAGACATTTGGTTATTTAGTTGCTTTGAGTAGGGGTTTCCTCTACAACTGCAGGAAAGGTTTGAACTGGATTTACTGTGGGGGCCTGCCTGAGGCCCCTCTGGGAGTTTCCCGAAGCTCGAGGCAGAGGGTTACCCTGTCTGTCCCTTGTTGATCTACATTCGTTGGTCCAGTGTTTTCCCTTACCACACCTTCTGCATACTCCAGAAGGAAGGGGCATTCTGTTGCCAGTGTTCCTTGAATAAACATTATTTCTACGAATGACCTGTTTACAATCCCTTTTCAAATGTCCTTGCTTTCCACATCCAAAACATCTAACATTGCTCAAACCTTTTGAAATTGCTTTTCCTACCCACATATCATCATGGTCATAAGCCTCTACATTAACTGTATCTCTAATCCAATCTTCCAAAGGTGCAGATCTTGCCTTTAACGACCTAATTATTCTTTTGCACGCTGCATTTGCATTCTCAAAGGCTAAAGATTCAATTATTATCTGACTAGCCTCTGAATTTGGGACCATTTTTTGTACTGCTGAAGTCAATCTTTGTAAGAAATCTGTGAAAGATTCTTTGGGGCCCTGTATAACCTTTGTAAATGACTTAGTTTTTTTCCCTGGTTCTTCAACTCTGTCCCATGCATTCAAAGCTGCCGTTTTACATAGAACTAGGGTTTGGACATCATATGAACATTGTGTTTGTACTGAAGCATATTGGCCTTCGCCAATAAGCTGATCCTGGCAGACTTGTATTCCGCTATCCCTCCATTGTCTTTCTATATTTTTAGCCTCATTACTGAACCACATTTTCCACTGGAGATTTTGTCCGGGTTCAAGAACAGCCTGTGCCAAATCCCGCCAGTCCTTTGGTAGAATCCTATTACAAGTTGACCAGGTGTTTAACATTTGCTTTACATATGGGGAGTGCATGCCATAAGATGCTATTGCCTCCTTAAATCTTCGTAAGTCTAACATTTCAACTGGAACCCAAGTATTTTGTTCATTCTCTTCATCAGGTAGCTGCTGTACGGCTACTGGATAAATTAAGGGTGATTGTGTGAAAACTGGCTTTCTTTCTGTAACCTTATGAGCCAATTTTGAAACAACTTCACTATTTATTTCTTCTGTCTGAATTTGAATTTCTCTATAATTCATTTTTACCGGTTTAACAAGTTTTTCTAAGACTGTTATCCTGGCACTTAAGTTGACGATCTTTTTAAATAGTAAAATGAGGATAAGAAAAGTAATAAACTGAATAATTCGATCAATATTAATCTTTTCATATAGTTGTTCCATTGTCAGAGTGCCTAAAATTTCAAACAAAGCCCAATTTTCTTCCAATGTACACATAAAGCCCATTTTTTTTTAATGTAGAAAAAGATATGTTAATTGACTTACCAAGTCTGGGTAGAACAGTAGAATCCCAGGGAATTTCACAGCCACCTGGTGTTCGAGGTGTGAATCCAGCGAGAGAGAGAGAGAGAGAGAGAGAGAGAGAGAGAGAGAGAGAGAGTAGCCGCTTGAGCCGAGTCAAGCCTTGGCTTTACAGGCAGGGGCCCTGTTCAGCAGGGCAGGTCTGAGTTGTTTGTAGCAGTTGCAAGTAGCTCCAGCTGCGGGTCAGTCAGGCCTGGGCCCAAGCTAGGCAGCCGGGCCGCCCAGGCTGGAAACCGGACCTGCCGCCAAGCCAAGCCAAGCGGTTTTTAATGAATTCTTGTCACGTTGGGCGCCAAATGTAGATGTATCCAACCTTCTTATTAAATAATAAACACAGAACCAATGCAAAGAAGAAAGCCAAGAGGTCAGAGCTAAGAGCTAAAACCTTACCCTTCCTCCTGCAGTGGTCCTACCTCTCCGAACCAGAGCTACCCCTGTGTTAAAGTCTTTATATAGAGTTCCTGTCTTGCCTTCTCATTGGTTGTAAACCCAACCACATGACCGCCTCCTCACAGCCTGTCTGTATAGGCCTCCAGGTTTTCCATGATTGGTATTAAGATTAAAGGCATGTGTATCCAATAATGGCTGTATCCCTGAACACACAGAGACTTACCCAGCTCTGCCTACCAAGTGCTGGAATTACAAGCGTATGCTACCACTGCCTTGCTTTCCTATGGCTTGCTAATAGCTCTGACCCCCGGGCAACTTTATTTATTAACATACAAATAACATTTTAATACAAATAAAATATCACCATAGAAGACTGCCCCTTTCTGAATGGATCCAGAGAGTAGTGGAAGAGGGTGAGGGTAGATTGGGAAGTGGGAGTGAGTGTGTGCGTGTGGGGGACCGGGAGGAGAGGAGGGAGGGGAAACTGTGATCAGAATGTAAAATAAATGAAAACATGTTATTTAAATAAAAAAGAACAAAGTATGTATGGAAATACCAGAATGAGAAAAAACAAAACAAAACAAAAAAGCAACTCAATCAGAAAGCGGTTGGTTAATCCCATAGCATTTTTGCCAGTATTGCACCAGTAGTCATATCTTGCCAGGAGAGTTATTATTATAGCTCCAGGGTTTATAGATGGTTAAGACTATTGATTACTTTTCTCCTCTATTAATATACACAGCTCCTTCTAGCATTATGGCACCTAGTCAGTTGGGATAAAGTTTCCAAGTTGGTACCACTTTGATTTCTTCATACCCCAACACTCAAGTACTTGGTGTCTCCAGCAATAGTGTTTTATTATCAAGTTATGGAGGGTAATCAAGAGTAGTTATAATAGTGTGTGATGTTTCAGAGTTCTTTGAAACCATACTGACCAACAACTTGAAAAGAAGTAACTCATATCTGGCACTGGACTTTTTATTTGATACCATAAGGTATCTGGGAGAGGCATTGTCCTCCTGTTATAAGATAACCCCATTTAAACTATTTTTATATGTGGAGAAATATATATCAAAAGCTTCTATGTAGATTCCATATGACTTTTTCCGAGGTCTTTAGTGTTAATTAGCCCTCATTCAACTCTGCTACCTTGCCCTTCCATCCTTCACTCCACTTAACCCTTCCTACTGTATTTAATGTACTTTACTTTTGGAGAACTCTTAGGTACAAAATAAAACTCATCAGGAAATATAGGGAGTTCTCACATTTCTTTTCCCATCCATTCACTCCAGAATCTAAAGTAATCCATTGACTACTCTCAGTGAAACAACACAAATTCATCATTACCAACTAAAGTCTGTAATTAGCATGAGGATTCACTCTTGATTTAGTACATTCCATGAATTTTGAAAAGTGTGCAACGACATGTATTTACCATTAACATACCATGCAAAATAAACTGCTTCACCTGACCCCTGTGCTCTCCCTTCACTTTCAACCCTTGCCAATCACTTATCATTTCATTGCCCCTGTTTTTTCTTTTCTGGAGTGTGTGTAATTGGAAGTTCATAGCATTAAGTCTTTGTAAAGTGGCTACCTTCAGTTGTTAATATGTATTTAGGGTTTCTCAATGCCATTTTGTACTTTGATGGTTTATTTCTTTTTATTGCTGGGCTGATATTGTTCTTATATTGTCTGACTGTATCACAGTTTTTCCATTCACCTCCTGAAGAACATGTTGGTTGTCTGTATGTTTTGGCAATCATGAACAATGTTGCTACAACCATTTATGTGTGGTTTTTGTATAGGCCTAACTTTTTATCTCCTTCAGATAACTCTTAGTGAGTGAGTTTAGCTTTGTAAGGAGCCACCAAACTGCCTTCTGAAGAATCTGTGCCATTTTGCCTTCCTGCTAGCAGTGGATATGTTTCTTTGGCTCCTGCTGCCAGCATTTGGTTTCTCAGTGTTTTGGATTTTAGCCATTCTAATAAACGTTCAGTGTTAGCTCATTTAGCACTCGTTGCCCAATGACATATCACATTGGGAATACTTTCCTGTGCTTACTTATCATCTGTGTGTGTTTTCTGGGGAGGCATCTGAATGTTTTCCCATGTTTTACTCAGGTCACCTACCTTCCTCCCACATCTTGAAAGTTCTTTGTATAATCTGACTAATAGTCCTTTAGCAGATACGTCCTACTTGTTTTTTTCATTCCCTTTATCCTTTCACATTTTATTATCTCTTTCTGAAACTGTGTGGCATTCTACTTTTCTATCATTTCCTGACATAGATATTGTCTGAGAAATTATCACTAAGGTATAAGTACCTCAGGTAATTTGTCTTCTCAAAGAATACTGGGGGAAAATGACAAGGATTGCCATTTGGAAATAGCCTCCAATGATAGAATTTAAAGACTTATTCTTAAATGAGACATTTTTTGGGAGGGAAGAGATTTTTAATGATTTTTCTCCCAAGTATTAATGACTGTAATGTGTGTATAGAGCTACAATTGCATTTATTAGTAGGATTTTAATTTTCTATTACTATTTACCTGATACTTGAAATATGTTAAAGACAAATAAAAGGAAATTTACTTTTGTCAACTGGTAGTTTTCTTAAATAACTCGTCTAAATCCCAAGGTCTTCTAATATAAACAAGTTCAAAAGGGAATTAAATAATTTCATGGTGAGAGAATTGTATCTGAAAAGTTTTTGCTTGCAGTGACAACTTAAATCAAATCATCTTAGGCAAAAAGCAAGTAGGTTTACTCTATACCTGTGAAAGACAGTAGGTAGGCTATTTCTAAATGTTGTGTACTTGAATAGCTTTGTTGCTTCTGCTTATTCAGTTTATTCCCAGACTGGAACTCCCCATACCACAGAAAATATTGTTGCTCATGCCCACAAACTTATATGTGTACAGATCATAATCTGAGAGAGCTCTGCTAGTGTTTAGATAGCAAGCTTCACTGAAAGCATTGTTGGGTATCTTGGGTAATGTGCCCTAAGGCAGAGATGAAGAACCTGTTGTGTTGGATATCATATGTATACCTCTATAGTCTGGTAAGGCAAAAATTCAAGTCTCTTGAACTATAAGATTTTGTTAGAGGACCTGCATTTTAAGAAAAAATGATATAAGGAACTTCAGACAGTCGAAACAAGAAATGTTCAATTTATACATTTCTTATTGATGCATAATATTCCTTATTTTCAGAGTGTACTTATCAAACCCAGGGCCTTGCTCTGAGCAGCAGAGTGCTTTGGATGATACACTGTTCATGTTCCACTGGAGAATGTGTGTGTGTGTGTGTGTGTGTGTGTGTGTGTGTGTGTGTGTGTGTGTGTGTGAAACTCACGATATGTTCACTAGCTGTGTATATAGAAAGTTCAAAGTGCCAACAAAGACTGAGAAAGCATTGCCTTTTAGAGTAAATAACACCCATCAGGCTGTTAATAGAACTGTATTTTCTCTACTTTCTAACTCATTACTTAAGAGCAGAATGCAGAGATAAGCAGCCCTCATTATTTTTCCTGTAATTGTGGCATCTTCTTTGTGTAGTTCATTCTCTGCCTGGTGGTAACTAGGCAACAAGAGTTGCTACAGGTGAACTATGGAGACTAAGTTTTAATTGAATCTTTGTTAGTTCTTATTTTCCATGGCTTCTAGCTAGGAATTTTTAGCCCACTCTGCTCTCTCCATCTATCCTGTTTTCCACTGTTTCTCTGAAAATCTGGGGAAATGATTTCTTCTGATAACTGATATAGTATGGAACCATGCCAAAAATTCTCAATTGGCTACATCTGCCTGTTAGTATCTCTGTATTAACTGGATTATTGAACCTCGGGGATTATTGAAGGTTATTGAACCTTCCTACTTATGCTTTAGAATGGAAACAATAAAAGAGAAACCTTATAAGAGAAAATTAAATTGATAAAAGAGAAGCCTTTAAAGAGAAAATGGAAACAATGAAAACAAACTTTACAAGACTTGGAGGAGGAGTTGCTGTGATAAAGCATGAAAACCCCTTAGAACGTACCTTGGTGAGCAGTGACTGTTCATCCACCCCGAGATTATAATAGCTATTTCGATATTCATCTGTGAAAAGATGCAGATGATTTGGGATTTCAGTAATTACTAGTGTTAACTCCCCACTGGAAAGGACCACTGCTGGAGCACAGAGCTATGTGTTAGGACACCGTGAAGGTAAACATTTTATACTTAACTATCATGAGTGAGGTGAGGGAGTAATCTTAAGTTGGGTGCTTCAAATCCACTGGTGGCCAGAAGCCAGATTCCCTCCATAGTCAGAAGTACATATTGAACATGGGTAAAGTTCATAATAAAATTATGTGAAATATTTTATGCTGTCGCACCACACAATCTATAATAAGCTTTATCTTTATTTCCAAACTTTTGTCCTATTTTCTTTCTTTATATTCATATTAATTTTATTTTATACCAAACAAACATGAAATTAATGAGTTCTTATTTTATAACATTGATGTCTCAAAGAAAAGAATCTTGTCATTGAATTGTTAGAGTATTTGCAATACAACTTAAACCACCAAACAAAGAATTCAACTGAAATTTTGTTGTCATTTAACTTTATATTTCATCCACTAAGCAAGCTAGTGGAAGAAACAATATTGCAACATGTATACTTACATTTTAGAATAAAACTGTTTGTATGAATGAAAGTGTAATTTCATATGTTCCCAACAGCCACAAACATTTAAGTACCATTTGTGTGTCAGAAATCAAACAGTATTATGATATTACTAACAACTCAAAAATAAAGCATTTCCCCCAAACTGCCAATTGATGTCCACTGTGGAACACTATACTCTGAATATAACAACCATTGCCATCCTAGTCAGAGCATCACAGATCTCAACAAGGCCAGGACATCCTTCCTAGAATGAGGTGGTAACAAAGGTCATTAGACACCTAGGATTCCAGCCACTCACTCCTGGGCCCTCCATCTAGTCACATGCAATCCTGCCTCAGCCGCACATGGCCTCAGAAGGAAGAATATATAGAAGGGGAAAGGATAACTGAAGGCTGCATTCCAGCTCTGCATCGATGGGAAGCCATCATCCATGATGCTATGGGCTTTTCAATGATGCATTTTTGAAGTCTTCCAACGTCTTAAAAGTAACTTCTCACCTATGCTTCTAATGGGTAATCCCAACAAGATCATTGATTCACCAAGCTAGACTTGGGTGAAATCATGGGTTTTGTCTGTGGTTGGTGTTCTATCTAGGTGAACAAGCATTGCTCACATCTTTCTTAGAGCAGTTAACACAAGTAGACATGTGCACAACAGAATTACATTGGATAGTATAACGGAGGCCTTCAATAATATTTTAATAATGAATTCAAGGCCAAACTACATATCTGTGTTTTTAAAAAATCTGGGAATGCAAAATTAAATATTCATGGGCAATTCTATAAGAATCAAAAATTCTATTTTTAAGAAAGATAATCTCTCTTGGGAAGAATGCCAAAGGCATAGGTAATTAATAAGTCAAAAGTAAACAATTTTGGTATAATAAAAACTAAAAACTTGTGTACCAGAAGAGACTATTAATAGAGTGAAAAGGCAGTTCTCATAATGGGAAAAGTATTTTCGAATTACAGAATTCAGTACAGTTTTGTCCTGGAAGTCTGAGTGGGGTAATGAAGAAATGAAGAAAGGCCAGACACAAGGAAACATATGGAAAACCTGAGATTCTGTAGTCCATGCTCACTCTGATGGAGTGGCATCAACTGCTATGAAGGAGCCCAGATCCTCAGCTGGTGTATTATATATGGTACATGGAGGAGGAGCTAACTAGTCTTGGTAGGAAGAAGCCTCAAGAAGCTAGTTTTTGCACACACTGCCAACCGCAGTACATGGACCAGAGGAAAGCTTGGCCAGTTCCCATGGGTCTGAGGCATTAGCTTTTGTCAACAATCCACATTCACTGTGGACTTTATCCACTCCTTACACTTTCACTCAAGGCTTCCTCTGCTCCTTAAAGCAAATACTGTGTGTGTGTTAAGGGACTGACATCCCAAATATGCAAAGAACTCCTACAGCTTAACATAAAGAGGACACAGGGATGATCAACTAGTATGTGACAAGGTGTTCAGCATCACTCACTAATCAGGGAATCAAAAGCCAGTTTCTGAGTGAGATTCCTCCTCATGGTGTTAAGGTGGCCACTATCAGAAAGCCCAGAAACCTGGGTGTCTGTCAATGGGTGAGTGGCTAAAGAAAAAGACTTTGATTTCTCTGTGTAGAAACTGAAGTGTTGATCTTAGAGAATGACAGAGCAGAATAGTGGTTCTTAGACAATAGCGGTGTGTGTGAGGGAGATGGTGGAGAGAGGATGGTTAGTGCAAACATGGATGGGAGGAATGATTTCTAGTGTTTGGCATAATACAGTGTAGCATGCTAGGATAAATATATTTGACAATATTTCATTGAATATTTAAAAACAGGTAGTAGAAAAGATTTTGATTTTTTTTTTCAGCACAAAAAGATAAATATTTAATACAATAGACACATCAGTTATCCTGCTCTGGCCATTATATGTTGTACGCATATATGTACTGTGATGTCCCACCATACCCCATAAACATTTACAATTAATACAGCTAATGTTAGGTTACAGAGTAGTAGAAATAGATTGCTTAATAGATAGAGTTTCAATTTTACAAGAGGTAAAGTATTGTGAGGATAAACGATAGTAATGGTCATACAATAATTTGATTATACTTAAAGTCACCAAACTGTACACTTAAGATAGTTAATGTGGTAAATTATATGTTATATGTGTTTTACTATAGTAAAATATTGGAAAGGAAAAGGAGGTGGTCATCCACTCCAAATTTTTGTTGAGCCTTTTTCCAGAGATCATTTCTTTCGTTTGGCATTTATTTTCCAATTTAGCTTTTCTGAAAGAAACCGAATTTATAATCTGACAAATTTCATAATAATGGTATTTTACATTTTGCATCTCTTTTAAGTTGAAATATAATGTACTCTTTTATATTTTCCTGGTTTTGCACAGCTAGTCTGAATTTATAAAATTTTATGATACAGTATATATTTTTCAGGTAGCTTTGCGGAAAGTAATTATCTTCTGTTAGAAGATATGAAACCTGACATTTACCCAAAACAGCTCCTGACACAGCTTTCATCATTCATTTTCTTTCTTTTTTTCCACTTGCTGTTGTCATAGTTTCCTCATTTTAGATGCATGGAGGGGAAGTGTTCCGTTTATCTTTTATGACACATTTTGAACAGTACTGCAAGACTGCATGTAGACTGTAAGTAGGACTGTTTCATATGACCTGAGCCTCTAGAGCAGCTTTGGAGATTCTGATCCACCATCATGGAGGGTGAGTCTCTTCTTGCCGTTCCACCCCATAGACCATCTTTGGTGTTGTGTAATGCCATCAAGGAAGGTTGCAGACTTGACTCAGTTTGGCTTTGTATGTACCATGGTTCTTCAAGGGAATAATTCTTACCAAAACACACAACCAAACACCATTCAGCCTCATAAGATTTTATCAGTTTAATTATTTGAAATTTTCCATTTCCTTTCTTTAAGTAGCTTTCTCTCAACTTCTGCTCCCTGTGATTTAGTCAGGCTGGCACAATGTTTGAAGGACTTGAAAGACTCCTAATGCTTTGTTGTTGCTCCACAATCTTTTCTTTTGTCTCTTTACATTTTTTTAAATGATGAAAGTCAATACCTTTTCTTTGTGAAACATTTGAAGAGATCAAAATTTTATAAGTAAAAAGCAAAAGTTCTCCCATTTTGGGTCCTCCCCCTCTTCCAATCCATCTTCTAAGTTTAATTGGAAAGTCAGCTTTATTTTAGCCTTACCCATCAGTCTCCCAGTTTTAGGAACATAATCACACTTTCTCCTCATCATATTTCCGTGTTATTATTTGAATGTGAAATCACAGGATAACTCGATCTGTGTAGATCAGGCTGACCTTGGTCTCAGAGATCTGCCTCTCTGCCTCCTACATGATGAGATTAAAGGAGTGCACCACCACCAACTGGACAGCCTCACTCTTGTTAGATCTTTGTTTCATGTTCTTCTGAGATATGAGAGGGTGAGCGGTCCCAGCAAAATGATTCCACAGTCCTGGAGTCACTTGCCAAAATCCCTTCTCCATCATGACAGTCTGTATCCCCTCAAACCATGAGCCAAGATAAATCCTTCCTCCTTTAAGGGAATTTGTCAGAAATTTGGACACAGTGACAAGAAAAGTAGCTAATCTGGAAAGCTGGTACCAGGAATGCATGTATTGCTATTGCTGTGGGCATCCTGACTCTGACTGACAGGCCTTTGCAACTTGTTTGTGGGAGCAATGTAGTCAAGTCTGGAGTTGCAGCTTCAAAAAGGACCTCAGTGGAGTGCAGGAAACAGTTCAATGTACTGCCCTTTGGGATTGAGAAAGGCCACAACAATGATGGAAATGTAGACAGTGAAGGCTTGGTTCATGAGGTTTCAGAAGTAAACAAGGATTCTATTAGGGGGTGGGATAGAGGCCATTTCTAGAAAAGAATCTGACAGTATCTTTTTCATGTCCTAAAAACTTGGATGGGAATAAATTAAAAGTAATGAATTTCACGAGTGTGCCATCAAGTCGTGTCCAGAAGATAACATTTCAGAGCACTCTTTACCATCCTTCAGTTCTTATATTCTTTCTGACTCCTCTTCCAGAATGTTCCTAGAATGCCAATCAAAATTCCAGCATAGATGGGGTAAGTGATTTCCAGTTTCCACCCCTTGCTGAGGGACCAGTAGCAGTAGATAGTGGTTTCCAAAGGATGTATCCTTCATTTTGGACATGTGGTCATTGTTAGGTTTTCCATGCTTCAGTGGATGACCATATGCCCATACACATATTGGCAGCTGGATTTAGTAGTTTATCAACAACAACAACAAAAAGAAAGGAAGAAAGAGAGAAAGAAAGAAAGGAGGAAAGGAAGAAAAAGAAAAGAATTTGGGTGAGGGTATTGCTTTGGGAGATTGCATTAGAAAGTAGAGCCTTACTGGAAGAAGTGGGTCAGTAGGTCTGGGCCTTGAGGTCTACAGCCCAGTCTTGCTTTTTGTCTGGATTCTGCTTCCCATTAAAGAGGTTGGAAGAATGAGGAACACCAACATGCTTCCACCATCTTGGAGACACCTGATACTACATTTACCTCAGCATGATGGATTGTAGCTCTTCAAAGTCTGTGTCAAAATAAATCTCTCCCCCCAAGTTGCTTTGTTGGTATTTTGGGTATAGTCATAGTAACTAATGCATTCCTCTTATTCTATTACTAAATGATAAACATGTTTATGTTGATAAAGTTATCATTTTACTGTATATTAATTTACCTTCTTTGGAAGAGATATACGGAATTATTTTAAACATATACCATACTTAACCAGTTGTTAGTCTCCTGTTAATTGCTATTTCCAAGTTTTCTCTAATTTATATGGTATGTGTTTGTGCATGGTAGGGCAAAAGGAACACACATCTTATGGTTGGACAGCTTTTTCTGCAAAGGTCTCCTTTGTCAGTTTGGCCTTTCGACCCAGAGGATGTTCTATTTCTCCAATGCTTTGCTGTGATTCTGTGTTATCAATAGCTTTCATGTGGGTATCTTTTACTGCCAGAGGACCAGCCTCTAGCAACACAGGGCTCAAAAAGAATCTAAGGAGTTGGCACGTACTATGACTTTTTTTTATCCGAGAGGGTTATGGAAAAGACACACACTCTCCTCTTTTTTTTTTTTTAATTTATTTTGCAATACAATTCAGTTCTACATATCAGCCACGGATTCCCTTGTTCTCCCCCCTCCCGTCCCCCTCACCTTCCCCCCAACCCCCCCCCCCCGCCCCCCATTCCCATCTCCTCCAGGGCAAAGCCTTCCCCACAGACTGAGGTCAACCTGGTAGACTCAGTCCAGGTAGGTCTAGTCCCCTCCTCCCAGGCCGAGCCAAACAATCCTGCATAGGCCCCAGGTTTCAAACAGCCAACTCATGTAATGAGCACAGGACCCGGTCCCACTGCCTGGATGCCTCCCAAACAGATCAAGCCAATCAACTGTCTCACCCATTCGGAGGGCCTGATCCAGTGGGGACCCCTCAGCTATTGGTTCATAGTTCATGTGTTTCCATTCATTTGGCTATTTGTCCCTGTGCTTTATCCAACCTTGGTCTCAACAATTCTCGCTCATATAAACCCTCCTCATTCTCGCTAATTGGACTCCCAGAGATCCACCCAGGGCCTAGTCATGGATCTCTGCATCCAGATCCCTCAGTAGTTGGATGAGGTTTCTAGCACAACAATTAGGGTGTTTGGCCATCCCATCACCAGAGTAGGTCAGTTTGGGCTGTCTCTCGACCATTGCCAGCAGTCTGTTGTGTGGGTATCTTTGTGGATTTCTGTGGGCCTCTCTAGCACTTTGCTTCTTCCTATTCTCATGTGGTCTTCATTTACCATGGTCTCCTATTCCTTGTTCTCCCTCTCTGTTGTTGATCCAGCTGGGATCTCCCGCTCCCCCAAGCTCTCTTTCCCTCGACCCTCGCCTTTCACTACCCCCACTCATGTCCAGGGTGTTCATGTAGATATCATTCCATTTCTCTGTCATTGGGCGATCCCTGTGTCTTTCTTGGGGTCCTGTTTTCCAGGTAGCCTCCCTGGTGATGTGAGTAGCAGACAAGTCATCCTTGTTTCATGTCTAGTATCCTGCTATGAGTGAGTACATACCATGTTTGTCTTTCTGAGTCTGGGTTACCTCACTCAGGATGATTTTTTCTAGATCCATCCATTTGTCTGCAAACCTCATGATGTCATTGTTTTTCTCTGCTGAGTAGTATTCCATTGTGTATATGTACCACATTTTGTTTATCCATTCTTCAGTTGAAGGGCATCTAGGTTGTTTCCATGTTCTGGCTATTACAAACAATGCTGATATGAACATAGCTGAACAAGTGCTTTTATGGTGTGGTTGAGCATTCCTTGGGTATATGCCCAAGAGTGGTATAGCTGGATCTTGGGGGAGATGGATTCCCAATTTTCTAAGAAAGTGCCATATTGATTTCCAAAGTGGTTGTACAAGCTTGCATTCCCACCAGCAGTGGAGGAGAGTTCCCCTAGCTCCACATCTTCTCCAGCATAAGGTGTCTTCAGTTTTTGATCTTAGCCATTCTGACAGGTGTAAGGTGGTATCTCAGAGTTGTTTTGATTTGCATTTCCCTGATGATTAGGGATGTTGAGCAATTCCTTAAATGTCTTTTGGCCATTTGAGTTTCCTCTGTTGAGAATTCTTTGTTTAGTTCTATAGCCCATTTCTTAATTGGACTGTTGGGCATTTTGATGTCTAATTTCTTGAGTTCCTTATATATTCTGGATATCAGTTCTCTGTCAGATGTGGGGTTGGTGAAGATCTTTTCCCATTCTGTAGGCTGTCGCTTTGCCTTGTTGACCGTATCCTTTGCTCTACAAAAGCTTCTCAGTTTCAAGAGGTCCCATTGATTGATTGTTTCTCTCAGAGTCTGTGCTACTGGTGTTCTATTTAGGAAGTGGTCTCCTATGCCAATGCGTTCAAGACTACTTCCTACTTTCTCTTCTAGCAGGTTCAGAGTAGCTGGATTTATGTTGAGGTCCTTGATCCACTTGGACTTAAGTTTTGTGCACGGTGATAGATATGGATCTATTTGCAGCCTTCTACATGTTGATATCCAGTTTTGCCAGGACCATTTGTTGAAGATGCTTTTTTTTTCCCATTGTGCACTTTTGGCTTCTTTGTCAAAAATTATATGTTCATAGGTGTGCGGATTAATGTCAGGGTCTTCAATTTGATTCCATTGGTCCACATGTCGGTTTTTATGCCAGTACCAAGCTGTTTTTATTACTGTAGCTCTATAGTAGAGCTTGAAGTCAGGGATCGTGATGCCTCCAGAAGTTGTGTTATTGTACAGGATTCCTTTGGCTATCCTGGGTTTTTTGTTTTTCCATATGAAGTTGAGTATTATTCTTTCCAGGTCTGTGAAGAATTGTGTTGGTATTTTGATGGGGATTGCATTGAATCTGTAGATTGCTTTTGGTAAGATTGCCATTTTTACTATGTTAGTCCTGCCTATCCATGAGCATGGGAGATCTTTCCATTTTCTGACATCTTCTTCAATTTCTTTTTTCAGGGACTTAAAGTTCTTGTCATATAGGTCCTTCACTTGCTTGATTAGTGTTACCCCAAGGTATTTTATGTCATTTGTGGCTGCTGTAAAGGGTGATGTATCTCTGATTTCCTTCTCTGCTTCTTTGCCCATTGTATATAAGAGGGTTACTGATTTTTTTGAGTTGATCTTGTATCCTGCTATGTTGCTGAAGGTGTTTATAAGCTGTATCAGTTCCTTGGTGGAATCTTTGGGGTCGCTCAAGTATACTATCATGTCATCTGCAAATAGGGAAAGCTTGACTTCTTCCTTTCCAATTTGTATCCCCTTAATCTCCTTATGTTGTCTTATTGCTCTGGCTAGAACTTCAAGTACTATATTGAATAAGTATGGGGAGAGCGGACAGCCTTGCCTCGTTCCTGATTTTAGTGGAATTGCTTTGAGTTTCTCTCCATTTAATTTGATGTTGGCTGTTGGCTTGCTGTAAATTGCCTTTATTATGTTTAGGTATGTTCCCTGTATTCCTGATCGCTCCAATACCTTTATCATGAAGGGGTGTTGGATTTTGTCAAATGCCTTTTCTGCATCCAGTGAGATGATCATATGGTTTTTTTCTTTGAGTTTGTTTATATGGTGTATTACATTGACGGACTTTCGTATGTTGAACCACCCTTGCATCCCTGGGATGAATCCTACTTGATCATGGTGGATAATTGTTTTGATGTATTCTTGGAGTATGTTTGCCAGTATTTTATTGAGTATTTTTGCATCAATGTTCATGAGGGAGATCGGTCTGTACTAGGTCAGAGTAATTTTACTAAATAACGCTATATATCTATAAAGTGATTCAAAATTCTGCTTATTAGATTTATACTGTGGTGAGATTTGCAACTCTGAAGTTCTTTGGGGAAGCTCTTTTTGACTGTATGACGATTGCTATAGAAGAGATAAATTCAGATGTTATTTTTCATCTCATGCCTTAGCTACTGGCCCACAGTAGAGTGGGAGAAGCCTGTGAAAGCACTTCACTTCTACGCTGGGCTTTATGCTAAGGTTCAGTCTTTGTCCTTCCTTCCCCAGCTCTGCTTCATTCGGAAGAAGAGCCCTCCTTCAGAATGCCTTTCCCTGACTGTCCTGGGTCTGATAGAGGACTGGAATAGAGCACTAAGGAAGGGATGTGCCACTTTTCTGCTTTTTATTCTCTTTCTCTGCTTTTATGGTCAAGTTAATTTCTCTTCTGAGATTCTATTATGACCCAGTCCCAGCTTCTGACAGCTTAGGACCCAGGTTTCAACAAGTCACTTGTGTGTCATTTACCAGCACCTGGAGGGTAGTCATGGATTCTGCTGCCTGGAGATAGCTTCTCTAACTCATCTTTCTAATCACATTGCTTTAATAAAGTCTCTTTGTTTAAGTGCTAAAAAAGGTTTTTATTTTCCTGGTTGGACATTATTAATAGAAACATCTAACTCACAAGGTTCTGATGAAGACTTGAAGTGTATATATACTGAATGTAAGCCTGTGATTGATAAGGTACTTAAACATTTTCAAATGGGAAAAGCAACTTGTCAAAGCTATTAGACATCATCATTCTAAAATGTATAGACACATTCACTAGATGCAATCACTTTCCAACTTCTGATCATTCATATTGGCAGGGATTTTTTTTTTAAGAATGAGGTCATGGATATGGTAATTTAAATCACTTGGATGGTAGTTTGAGGCAAATAACAGTCATCAGAATCCGTTCTGATTCTGAAGTACTTCTTGCCATGGTTATAAGAAGTTTAGGTAGAAGGCATTTGCATTTCATGCAAGAACTACTTTTCTGAAGGCTGCCTGTAATTCAACATGCTCATAATTCTAGACTAAATTTCCATAAGCTTAAATACATCTACAGCTTGTTTTACTAGATCAAGGTATTGTAGCAATTGATTGGCCTCCTTCAAGGTCTTTTATCACATATTTTCTATAATTACTGATTTTTAGCCTATTCAGGCACTAATACTAGCCCTATCAGTTGATCAGCATGACACAGTGCATTATATATGTGGAGAAAAATTAAAATATGATAATCATGATTGAAAACAGCTGCCAAGTTTCTTATCTGGTTTTGATGTCAGTAAGCAAAATATGACTTATGTGCCAGATGATTGTGAGTAGATATTCTGAACTAACATGAAAGGGTCATTTATTTCGTAATATTATGCTTACAGTTAAAAATAATCGACTTGACAGCTCTGTAATGAGGATTCTTGGTGAGTTTTTACAATCTGAGGAAATCCAGAGTTTTGCTGTTTTTTAAATTTTATGCCATAAATGAGAAGTTAACAGCATGCTATTTTGCATCTAACCAAATCTACACAGTTTTTAAACTTTTTTAAAATTTATTTTACATACCAACCACATTCTCTCTTCCTATCCCCCCCACCTCTTTTGTACCTGCTCCTCATCAAGGGTAAGGCCTCTCATGGGAATCAACAACTCATGACATACCAAGTCCAGGCAGGACTAAGCTCCTTCCCCTACATCAAAGCTGAGCGAGGTATTCCACCATAGGGAATGGGTTCCATAAAGCCAGCTCATGTGCCAGGGGCAGTTCCTGGTCCCACTGCTAGGGGTCCCACAAACAGACCAAGCTACACAACTGTCACCCACATGCAGAGGGCCTGGGTTGGTCCTATGTAGGCTCCCTAGCTGTTGGTCTAAAGTCCGTGAGCTCCCAGAAGCTCAGACCAGCTGTCTCTGTGGGATTCCCCATCATGATCTTGACCCCTTCTAGCTCATACAATTCCTCCTCCCTCTTCAACAGGACTCCTGGACCTCAGCCCAATGCTTGGCTGTGGATCTCTGCATCAGCTTCCATCAGTTACTGGATGAAGGTTCTCTGATGACAATTAGGGTAGTTACCAATCTGATTACAGGAGAAGACCAGTTCAAAACCCAAGGCTACCATAAAATGTTTGATACTATATCAATCTGAAGCCAAGGGGCATATATACGTACAAATATTCATACATAATCAGAGGCTTTTAAAAAATAACATATGAAGTCTGAGGAAAGTATAAAAGACTTGTTTCATCTCAGCTTCCAGTGCAAACATTATTTGATTAAAAAGGTAATGGTAAATACCAATGTAAACAATCATTCACACACACACACACATACCCTTTGAAATTTTGTTAAATTATTATTCTGTTAGGTTTAATAATTGGAAATAATGTTGGGCTATTGGTAGAAATGAAATTCATGACTGGCTATTCCTCTTTACCCAACAGCCTTTCTTTTATTAAAGATAAGACATTAGTCAGGCTGCGCACTGCCCTAGGGAAAGACTGTGACAGCAGTAGAGTAGCAGCATCAGTTATTTGGTGGTTTTCAGTTTTATAGGTCGGTTTATATGTGCAAGGGGAAAAACAATAGTTTTGAGAGATCAAAAATGTTTTAGAGTTTGAAGAATCTGGACATTTTTACTGAATTCAGAAAATACTGAAGTCTTCAGGTTGTGAAGTATGCCACAAATAAGTTATGAAAATAATACTTTCAAAGACAGTTTCCATCACCCAAACTGTTGCTGGATCCTAACAGCTCCCTTGGGGGAGGGGGTGAGAAGGCGTGGCATCAATGGCCCAGACACTGGGAGTCAGTTGAAGGCAAACAACAAACTCATTTATTTAATAACGGTGAAGGCCTAATATACTCTCCTCCCAGCACCCAGTCTGTGCTGCAATCTGGTGGCATTGTGTGGTCATCCCTCATTGGCTGGGCACAATTAGGAACTCTGACAGCACCTGTTGCTAGGCCCTCAGGCAGACTCCAGGTTGGCTCATAAGGAAGTACGTTATGTGCGTGCCTCAGCGACTGGTCTGAGTCAATTTCCTCGACCCTATGGGCCTATCCTACTACACCAAACTAGATAAAAACTTCAATAATTGAGAGGAGAGAAACCCAAGGAAAAATGGAATCAGGTTGTAAGAATCTCTATTGATTATGCAGGCCTTTCTGGAGAAAGCAGAACTTAAGTCTTTCAGATGTGTTCAAGTACTCAAGAGGTGTTAGGGTTTGGTTAATGGCATGTCCCACATAGGTTCATGTATTGAATACTTGCTTTGTAGATAATGGTGTGGCTTTGAAACTCCAGGTGGTAGGACCTAAGCAGAGGAAGTAGGACACTGCTCTAGGGAGTATGTTGTCCCTCCTGTACTTCCTGTCTGCAGAGAAGTGCTTCTGCCAGCATGATGTTCTTTAATCATGAGCCCCCCAAACCCTTTTTATCCCTGTAAGTTGTTTATATTAGGTGTTTTGTCAAAGTGGTGAGAAAAGTAACTACGACACATGGTTCTTGAGGTTTTACTTCAGACCCAGAGCCCTAGGAGTCAGAAAACTGTGAACAGAAGCACTCTTAAATACTTAACGACTTTATGGAAAAATGAAGGACAACATCTATGTGGCATATCTGGGTAGAAAGGACATTGGACAACTTCAGAAAGCTCCCTGCTGTTTCTAAGTGGTATAAAAATGAGGCCACACCTTTCATGAATTCTACTTAGACCCCAAAATAGCTTGGAAAAAAATCCAGCCCTCCAGACTTTGTGGATCATATGAGAAGATACAGGCAATGTTTAGAAATCTTGTATGGACATCCAGCAGTCTCCTTGTGTCCATACAGGTCTTAATGTGGTGGTTTTGAGTAATGGGGGCTCATGATCAATAGTAGGAAAGATAGCCTAGGGTATGCAAACTGTTCACAAAATAATATTTGTGATATAAGTTCAGATTTCTTAAAAAATTTTTTTCTTTCAAGTTTCCTGAGTTGAACATAGTACCACACTCCTATCCAAGCATTTAAGAGGCTGAGACAAGTGGGATGCCAAGTTCAAGGACAGCTTTGGCCACATGGAGACCTTACATCAACAACAACCACAAAATTTAAACTTTTCTGGTGTAATCACCTAAGTTGATATTCTTTGGAACTTATAATTTTAAAGTTCTTAATGGATACCAGTGAATGTTGTGTCATAACTTATAACTCCTCACTGATGATACACTAACAAAGGGAGTGAAGACTTCAGGATTTACTGAGGTTCAGAACAAGTGAGGATTAAATGGAGTTACAGATATATAGTCATTCACTATATCCCATGTACAGTTAGGAATAGGGACGAGAAACTTATAGTCATTGTAGTATTTGATAATTATACTTAGTAAATTTATTTGAAGATAGAAATTGAATGGAAACTGCAGGGCATTTACCCACCAACCCCACGGTTCCCTCGAGTTTCCTTGGGTGAGAGTAGCAGAAAATATTAGATAGATAATTGTGGAGATAAACAGATTAAAAAATACAGGATAGCCTTGAGAGGGCATGGAATCTATTCAAATGGGCTCTGACTGTCTCTGCCCTAAGGTATTTATAGAAATGCTAAGGGGTGGAGCAAAAGACCTCCCCTCCAGCACAGCCAGGTGCAGACTATCTCAGCCACCTGCACTCAGGCCCGTGGTCCAATCATCTTCTCTATGTGGATCTGCTGGGTAAAGCCACGAGGAACCTGAAAATGGGCTCCCACAGGAAACAAATGCCAAGCTTTTTGAACCATTTGGAAACTTATGTAATGGTAGCCTTTGAAATTATGGAGAGAATACATGCTTCTAAATAACCTCAAGGAGAATCAGCATGCCAACTCAAATCACAGAGGAATGAGATTTCATATAAGAAAGAGTAAACCTCTCACACATGGACATTCACACTGCATATGTACACATCATATACATACATATACAAGATAAAAGAGAGTTAATAATGTTAATAAATGTGTGTGTGCTCATGTGTATGTGCTCATGTGTGCTTTCCTGTATGTGCATGTGGAGGGGCCAGAGGATGATGTCAGGGGTCTTTCCCTTTTACTTTCCACCTTACTTTTTAGAGACAGGATTTCCTATGGAGTCTAGAGCTTTCCATTTTAGTTAGACTGACATTTTAGCTTTTCTCTGAGATCAAGCTATCTCTTCTTCCTAGCCCTGGAGTTATATATTAATGCTGCACCCAGATTTTTATGTGGGTCCTAGGGATACAAACCTAGGTCCCCATGCTATGTGATAAGTACTTGATTCATTGAGCCAATCTTAAAATTCAGTCAATTTTAAAATTCTATAAAAAAGAGGGCTCTGATTAGTTTTACGAAAGTTGAAGGTAAGTTAGAGTAATGACATTTTGTCAGCAGTCAAGTAATGGTCTGGAATTGATTCTCCTGTTCTGTTGTTTATCATTTTAATTACACTTTCCTCTGACACATTTGCATTCTTTCCTTATATTTATAGTGTTCTTTTCTGTCACTCTCAGTGATTATCCTTTGGTAGAAATTGAGTCAAAATCTATACTGGCATTCTAAACATTAATGTTATGGAATTCTGTTTTTAATACAATATATCCAAGGCAAATTTCTAAAGGGCTCATGAATCTTTTTTAATTTTTAATTTTTTTTTATTCATTTTACCTACCAGCCACAGATCTTCCTCTCATCCCTTCCTCCAACAGAGTAAGTTCTCCCATGGGGGGACAGTTAAGCCTGGGACATTCAGTTGAGGCAGGACCAAGCCCATTCCCACTTCATTGGGGGTGAACAAGGTGTCCGACCATAGATAATGGGGTCCAGAAAGCCAGCTCATTTACTAGGGATAGATCCTGAAAGAGATATCTTGATGGAGGAAGACATTATGGGGTAAGGGAGAAACCTAAAGCTAGGGAAATTCTCAGGAATCCACAAGGACGACCCCAGATTAGACTACTAGCAACAGTGGTGGGGGTGCCTGAACTGGCCTACCCTGGTAATTGGATTGGTGAATACCCTGTCATTATCTTTACCCGCCTTGCTCATATAATCCCTCTTCCATCTCTTCAACTGGACTCCCGGAGCTCATCCTGGTGCATGGCTGTGGATCATTTCTTTTCACTAGGAATATTCAAAATTGTCTTTTCCAGCTCTTTCAAAAAATACAACACATAATTGCTACTTAGCCACTCTATTGTATAATGGAATACCAAACTTTATTCTTATTATTTAACTGTGTTGGAAGTAGAAAAGTGTGATGTCTTTATAAAATCTGTTTGCAAACTAAATTCCTCTAGAGTCCAACTAGAAAACAGAGAAATGCTTGAAATCTGGCGTAAGAAGGAGTAGAGGCAATTAGGAAAATTGGAAAATTCTATTCTGTGTCAGAAGACAAGCAGACATTTAAGACTGTGTAGGTTCAACTCAACTGTCTGTGGCTGTGTTCAGCTTTGGTCAAGTAGTTTACTGAAATCAAACAGCTAAATCCATCTTAGAGGAGTCCAGTGAATATGCACATAGCTTCATATTCTGACATGCTCAGCTCAATTGTGATCTTAGGAGCCCTCAGCTCGCAAATCAAACTCTGCTGACCCACACTCAAAGCATCTGCTAGTTCAGGGGAAGGGATGGGGCTTGAGATGGGGTGTGCATAGTTTTGTCCATTTCATGAGGAAGCTCTTTCAAAAGACACAGCTCCATTCCTTTCCCTTCCTAACTCTAGGAAGGTGTTAGGAACAAAGCAAAGCTGTTACTCTCCCCAGATAAGACTTACTGTGGTATTATGGCTTCCAGTTTAGTGTTTTAATGGGATTCCTAAGTGTGCAAATGAGTGGGTCTCTGTTTCTTATGCCTTCTATGAGACTCTTTTCTTTCTGTTTGTTTTGTACAATTCCAATGTTAGATTTTGTTTTATATATTTATTATATCATACTGTATTATCTTTTAGAAGCCCATTTGTTTTCTAATGAGAGACAGAAAGGGAGTAGATTCCGATGGGAGGGAATGGGGGAGGAAGTGAGAGGAGTTGAGGGGAGTGAAAAATTGTAGTCAGGATATATTATGTGAAGAAAAAAGTCTATTTTCAATAAAAGGAAAAAAGAATCATTTTGCTAATGAGCTATTGGCACTACTTTAGATAGTATGTGCTATTACTATTACTTTTTGGAATATAAATAAGACTGAAAACTTTCTCTTAGAAAACTCTAATTTTGGCCATCTGGTATGAATTATTTTCATCTTTTTTCAATGTTTATAACTAGTACCAATAAAAAGTCAGAAAAGCCCCTGATACATGCAATCACTCTATTTCTTTTCCTCTTGAGTCTTTCATTTCTGCATTATCTTGGATATAATTCTTAGGAGAAATTTTCAAACAGAAATTGAAATTAAAAATACTTTTTTCAGAATACTACAGATGTATATTATATGTATCAAAGTGAAATATATAATTAAAACTTACTATATACCATGTTTTATATCATGACATTAAAGTACATATCCATAAAGAAATGAAACTAAAACAGCATAAAAAGATTTTAGCACAAAAGCAGTTATTTCAAAATAATAAAAGTTTAAGAATTTTCAAGTAAACTTTTAAAACTGTTTTAAATTAGTTAAAAAGACAACTTTTCAAACTTGTAGTGACTGAAAAGCAGCACATAAAGGTAACATGTAGCAGTCCAGATATTTTATACATACACTAGAAAAGATAAACGGTCTAGAATCAATAATCTGAGTTTCCACTTTGAGTAAGTAGAGAAAGAAGATCAATTGGAGCCTTAAGCAGGTAGGCTAAAACAAATAGTAGAAATTAGGACAGAAATCGATGAAACGTGAAAGCTGTAAAATTAACAGGGGAAAATTTAAAAGGTGATACCCTGTAAAGATCAATGAAACAGATCCATGGTATCTCTGGCCATACCAAACAGTAGAAAAGAAAGAAAGCACAATCTTTAGTCCTGGACATGAAAATGTTTAAATCAGCACTGATTCCATGGAGCCCTAAGACATAGTATTGAAGTCTATGACTATGTAAATTCACAAAGGCTAAGCCTGTGGAGTGAATTGTGTTAGTCAGCTTTTGGTCACTGTGGTAAAAAGTCCTGATGAAATGAAAGTTAGGAAGAAAGATTCATTTTAACTCAGGGTTTCACAGGATTCACTCTAATAACCAGCTGTTTCATTGCTTTTAGCCATGTGACCAGGCTACAGGAGTTGGGGGTGGAGCAGAGCTGATAATCTCATCGTGGCCAAGTGGCAGAGGAAAGTCAAAGCATGGCTAGTATAAATGACAGTCTTCAAGTCACATAGTTATTTCAATTATGTCCCATCTTCTAAGGGTTCTTCTACTTCCTGATAGCTATGCGTTCATCAATGGGCTAGCTCATTGATGAACTCAGAGCTCCCATGATCCAATAAACTCCCATGATCCAAAGTACCAAGTCTGAACACTGATGCATTGAGCATTTGACCTTTGGATATATGAGCTTTACAGATATTTTTAGTTCAATCCATAGCATAGAGAAGTTTCTTGAAAAACAAGACCCAAACATAGATAATTACTGAATCCTAATAAATTTTTATATGTTAAATAAATCACTGAAAACCACAGTTTCTTTCCAAATTGGATGAGGTCTAGACAATTTAATTGGAGAGTTCTGTGTTTAAAAACATTTATTTTCTAAGAATTTCATCCATGTATACAATGAGATATCATATTTAGCCATAATTTTATTCTTCCACCGTCCCCCATGCCAGTCCATACCACCCCATGCCCTCCTTCCAACTTCATGTCTTCTTTGTTCACTAAGTCCAGTTTTAGCTGCCCATATGTGCATGATTGTGGGCTCGCCCACTAAGCATGGGAAACCAACCAGTGGCCACACCCTCAAAAAGAATGAGTCTCCCTCCCTTAGTAATTATCCACTACCAGTTGCTCATCAATAAGGGGTAGGGCCTGAAGATCATCTACCTCATCTGTGTTGGAATTTTGACTGGATTGATCTTGTGTAGGTCACCACACCGTGTCATGCCCAGAAGACAGCATTTTATAGTACTTCTTTCTGTCTTTCAGCTCTTAGATTCTTTTCATGTCCTCTTCCTGGATGTACTCTGAGGTTTAGTGGTGAAGGGGTTAATACAGATGTCTCATTCAGAGCCAAGTTATTCTTGGCATTTTGACTAGTTGTGCATTAGATACATAATTTTAAAAAAATGTATGTTTGCTGTAAAGCAACAGACTGTTACTAGTTATATCCAGAGTATAAACACACACATACATGTAATAAGAAAGGACAAAATACTGTTCTCCAGAGTTCTAGAAACTGGAAAAGGGCAGGCTGCCCAGCCTGAGCCCCTTCCCAGGACAAATGCTTCTGACAGGATGTGTGGGGAGGATGTGCCGCTTAGGTTCTCAGCTTGGCATGATTTTCCTGTAACTTTTCAAGCCTCAGCAGAGCTCTCAAGCTGCTGTGTCATCATAACGAGGACTGAACTTTGAGAATGGAAGGTGGTAGCATCCGAACAGTGGTTCCAGGAGTGTGCTTTATCCAACAGAGTCTTTTTTGTTTTTGTTTTGTTTCTGGCTTGGATGTTTTGAAGTCGTGGCCTAGAAAGTCAACATTTCTCTCTGAAGATTCTCACTTAGTTGTCAAGCCAATGCTTGTTTTAGAACATCTTAAATTTTGTGCCTTATTGTAATTTTTCAAAAGAATGTTTGGTTAGTTTTGTTGCATGACAGTAAAATACCCAACTTCTGAGCACATAATATACATGATGCCCATGGTTTTCCATAAAGTCCTGATGTAGTTTTATCTTCCTTCACAGTTTTCTTTCCTCCCCCTCCCTTCCCTTCCTGCTCTGCTTCCCCTCCCCTCCCCCTCCCTTCCCTTCTCTTCTCTTCCTTTACCTCTCCCCTTCCCCTCTTTCTCAAGTGTGGCAGTATTGGAGATTGATCCTAGGCATACTAGGTAATCACTCTTCCACCAAGCTATAGTCCCAGTCCCTTATTATAGCTTCTTACAACCCCTCGGTGGAACGATGCCCCAGAAATAAGAGGCTTAACAAAATTTCCTGCAGGGGTTGTGCTTGATTATGTTTTGGACTTTCTCTGTTCACACTGACATAACTAGTGGTCACAGAAATAAGCCACAGGGAAAAACTCAGTGACATTAAGGGGAAAAGAACATTCTAAGCAGAAACTAAGACAGAGTCAACCATAAGCAACATTGATAGTGATATATCCTTGATTAAAAAAATCATAGAAAGAAGTATTTGTTCCTAGTTCTTTGAATGACTAGATTCCATTAACTTGCAGGGTTGAGAAACCAGCATCATTGACCCAGGTTGAGAATCTGCCTTTTCAACATTTCTCTTAAAAATATCGTCTCAGGTTTTCCTTGTCATGATAACGACCAGCTTCCTGCCAGTTATCTGGGTATATAGTTCATACACTGTCCCTTTTGTTGAAAAGCTACAAGCAATTTGTTTTCTTTAAAAAAAAAAAAGAACTGAGAGAAATGAGATTATACAATATGAGACTATCAAATTTTATTATGTAAATGCAAATAAAATAAAATATATTAGCTCAAAAGTGCTGCAGGGATTAAGCAGAGCCTAAAGGGATCCACATGAATTCTCATAAATCAACCTGCTCACATTGCTTGGGATATAAGGCAAGCGAGAGTGAACTTCAGTCTTTGACATTTTATGAGATTGTGGTATTTGGGGGGGAGTTTCTAATACAGAAATCACTTACTATCATTCTTTATGAAATGACAGCAAGTTTTAAGAGATTATGGCTTCCACCACAGTGTCAGTTTAGTGGATGCATTTTTTTCCTGACCCAGCAGGATGGCCCTGTTTGGAAGATGAGGTGGGTCATTGCCAGGGCAACTTGAAGAAGTCAAGTTCATGCCAGGCTGTCGTTATTGACAAATTAGAGTAATATTCTCTCTCATTTAATGGAAGGCATGGGAAAATATATTCCCACTCAAGTTAGAGATTGCACATTAAAAAAAGCTGCAATATATAGTACTTTCATTTTTAAGCAACAAAGGTAAGAAGGCTACTTGGGCCACTGAATACTGAAATCTGAATGAATTCCTTTTCTGAAAAGTTTAGATGGTATGAAACCTGTATTTAAACAAAAGCTTTTCAATTAATTTAAAGGTCACTGTTTTGACCTTTTATTTCTTTTTTTAAGGTCCCCTTATTTCTTCTGTAGTTCAGTGGTTTTTACCTGTATTCATAGATACCAAAACATAACTATTGTATTAATTTTAGAAAGAAATACTTTTTTTTACTGGTTTTGTTATTGTAAGCAGTGGTATGTGAGTATGAGTTTAAGAGCAGGTTTTCTATCCAGGTGTGGTGGCACATGCCATTAATCCCAGCAATAGAAAGGCTGAGGCAGGTGGTTCTCTAAGATTTTTAGGCCAGCCAAGTCTACATAATGATTTCCAGGAGAGGTAGGCCTTGTAGAGAGACAGTGTCTCAATTAACAAAAACAAAAACCATCAGCCAACTAAGCAATCAACAAGCAGGCTTTCTGAGGTGGAGAGCAACCCTAATATACAATACATATTCCTTATTTCCACAGTGTCAGTATTTCCATCAAGGCTTATTTGAGGCTATCAAAGTCATGTCATTGAACGGAAAGCTGGAAAAAGATGCTATATACATATACACACATATATATATATACATACATACATATATATACATACATATATATATATATATATATATGTATACATGAATTAGTTGCTTTTCTGTTGCTGTGATAAAAGACCATGGCCAAAAACAACTTAAAGAAGAAAATTTATTTTGTCTTAAGGTTTCAGAGGGTTAGAGTCCATAACAGAGGGGGATGTACAGCAGCAGGAAGCTAAAAGATTACATTTTAACCATCTCAACTGCACATAGGAGGTAGAGAGAAAAGAAGAAATAGAGGACAAGACTATGAACCATCAAAGTTTAGTTTCCCTCCAGTGATGTACTTTCTCCAGCAAGGTTGCACCACATCCCTCAACAGGAATTATTATTATTATTATTATTATTATTATTATTATTATTATTATTATTATTATTTTGCTGTGAAGAGACACCATGACCAAGGCAACTCTTATAAGAAAAACATTTAATTGAGGTGTCAGCTTACAGTTTTAGAGGTCTAGTTCATTATCATCATGGTGGGACATTGCAGCATGCAGGCAGACATGGTGCTGGAGCTGAGAGTCTAACATCTTGATCAGCAGGCAATAGGAAGTGAACTGAGGCAATGGGCATGGCTTGAGCATATATGAGACCTCAGAACCTACCTCCACAGTGGCACACTTCCTCCAACAAGGCCACACCCTCTCCAAAAAAGCCACATCTCCTAATAGTGCTACTCCCTTTGGGGGCCATTTTCTTTCAAACCACCACAACCACAAACTGAAGATAAATGTTCAAATACATGAGCTTATGAAAGACATTGCTAATTTAAACCACCATAATACACACATGTGCATGCACACACACACACACACACACACACACACATACACACACACACACACACACACACACACACACACCATTTGTGTGTATCCAATGTAAAAACACAATGTGTTTAAGCTCAAGGGCATACAGAATAATAAACTGTCACAGTCGGTCGAAAATGCTTGTGGAGACCCTAGTATAACCTCTGCTTTTGTTAGAATCTATCTGGTTTTGCGTCTATAGAAATTATAAACTGCTAACTATTATTAATAGCTATCTCCAACTGGCTCATAAAATTCTGGGCATTTAACCTGCTTGCAGATAAGGGAGGATTGCTCCAGTCTGTGGCTGAAGTGCATAATTTTCCATTATCCCACTTTGTCAGATACTCTTATTTTTCTAACATCTGTGAAATGGGATACATTTTATAAGCAAGACACAGAATTTTTCATGATATATGAAATAAAAGCACATCCCCACATGGTATGGCATCATAGATTTGACATTCATCTCTAAAATTGAAACAAAAATGACATAACACCATCATCCAAAACAGTAGTTTTGCTCAGAAATAAAAATAACAAAACAGTGCTGGAAATAATCTTACACATTTTTACGGAATGTTTTGTGAATATTCTTTTTTTTCCAGAGGAACATTTTTTTGGATGATACCACTGTACCAACTGAAAGCACATCTGAAGGCCTTTGGGAAACTGGACCAGTTTGCTCTCCCAGAAGATGTATGTGAGAGTACCTTCTTCTCAGCACCCATGCAAGCAGCAGATATCATCATTTAATTTCCTAGTTCGGTCAGATCAATGACATCTCATTGTTTTAATTTAATTGGTATCTACTTGATTAAGATGCTTTGGTGCTTAACATCTGATTAAAGTTGAGCTCCTTTTCCCATGTCTATTAGCTAGTGTGTGTGTGTGTGTGTGTGTGTGTGTGTGTGTGTATTCCTTTGCTTTTATTTTCACATAGTTACAATTTACATCCTGATGCATAAAATATCTTTATTCAAAAGATCAAAAGCCTTCCCCATATATATCTGAAATATTCTTTTCAATATAATTTTAAGGTATTTGCACATTATAAGAATAATGTTCATTTTTAGTAGTTCAAAATTATGAAAAATATAGACAAAACCTAAAATCATAATAGAACCTCTTTGCTCATAGAATTCTTATGTTTCCCTCAAATTTACATATTCAAATCATAACCACAAAAAGTGTGGTGGAATGGCCTTTAAGAGGTGACTCATTTATGGAGGTGGGCCTTCATTAGTGCCCTTAGGATAAAGGGCAGGGGAATATCCTCACTTCTAGCAAGTAGGATGCCATCTATAAACCTGTAAGTGGGTCTTCTTTGGCCCCTGTATCTAGCATTGCTTTGATATTGGACTTCACAGCTTCCAGAACTGTGATAAATGAAAGCCTGCTGTATATTGTTAGAGCAGCCCTAGTTGACTGAAGCATTCTTCCTCGATAGAACTGTTGTCTACATTTTGGAGACTTTTCCTTTGATCTTTCATACTATCGCATTTACTGTCAACATATAAATTTAAATTCATAAAATTTGTTATGTCTAAACTTTTAAGTCTTTAAGATTATATTGTATGGGGCCTTAGAGATGGCTCATTGTTCAAGAATACTGTTGGTTTTGCTGAGGATTTGAGTTCAATTCCCAGAACCCACATTGCAGCTAACAATTGCCTGTCACTCCAGTTCCAGGGAATCTCTCTGGCCACTGTGGATACTTGCACCCATGTGGTGCACATAAATGCACTCAGGCATACAATATATACATACAATAAAATTTAAAAGATCATATTGCATGACAGCATGATCATTAGTATTATTAATATTATCATTGCATCTTACTACTGCGAATATTTTTATGTGACTGACTGACATCATAGAAGTGATGTATGCTTATCTTAGCTTTGGTTCCTTCCAATGCAGATACCAAGACGAATGCTTGGAAGTGGATGCAGAACTCACACATACAAAGCAAGGTAAGTCAGAGTCTGATGGATTGAACGGTCAAGCCCAAAATCGACACAGTGCCAAGAAAAACAAGAAACACGGACCATCTCTTTATTTCCTGTTTTACACAACTGAAGCAGAGAGCCCAGATAACTGCAGCACCCTTGTAGATCCCAGTTTACGCTGCTACCGGGGATTATCTGTATTTTCAGCTGTTGTGAGGGGGCTGAGGCTGAAGTGGAGGTGATGAGAAACAGTCCTACGTCAGCTGAAAGGAGGTAAGTGAAATGGCCTACATTAGCTCCTCACGCAGAATGCTAAACAAGGCGTCTATAAAAACTCTAAATCTGTGATTCAGCCTTTACTTATGTGGATATCTGGAAGTCCGCCAAGTGTCACATATGATCCATTTTCTTACAACAGACAATTTACATTGAAAGTGATTCCAGGAAGGAAAAGCCGTACAATGAAGAAAGTCAGACAGAGAAGAGCAACCAACAAGATGTGCTCGAGGGTGTGGCTTACTCCTGTGGACATGGGGCTGAGGGCAAAGGGGTTCCTGTGATGAGCTCCATGTACTCTGCTTTAGACATACTCTAGGATATTGAAGTTGGGCTATTTATCTCTTAATGCTGGTCCTTCACTGGAGTGAGTTACCCATTCCTAATACCCTTGGCTTTACACGATGTTTTGTGTGGAGGTTAAAGTTTGGAGAAGCTGGAGGAGACCTGGACAGAGAAGAGAGAAAAGCCTTACCCTTGACTCTGAGCAGCTACAGGGGAAGACACAGATGTTCCGAAGGCAATGTGCTGTGCCTTACACAATGCACAGCTCTGAGGTAGAAAACACTCCAAAAAGAGACAAACGCCTCAATTCCATTATGAGACAGTGTTATTAATATTTCAGTCATATTTCTCTGCATCTTTAATAGCTAGATTATGCTTTAGTTTCTATTTTACATTCGGTTTCTATACTCTGTACTGTTCTGTAACGATTGCATACATTATGATAAATGCTTTGTGAACACATATTTTCCCAAAGATATTAAAGCTTATTTAGGGATAAAGTACAAGTGGAACAAAATTGTAAGAGTGACAGAGTAAGTTAAAGAATTGCTGCTTAGGAGTTATGCAGATATTTGTTTCAGATAAGTAATGAAGAAGGTAGATAGGATATATAAAGAAAAAGGCTTCATGGTGGAAAGTAATCCTAGGCTTGTTGTTGAAGACCTGAGTAGAAAGCGGCTCAGATGTTTATAAATTATGAGCTAAATTGATCACAGATGCAGTATGAATGTAGCTTCTGAAACACAATTCAGTGAGCCCCAGGAAGCTGAGATACACAGATTGCTCCTCACTGGAAACTGTCATCTCACCTGACAAAGGGCCATTTAGGTTGTAGATGGACATGAGGATAATGGGCTGACCACTACAATTCTGCCGGGTTGAACAGGTGGGTCTACTCTCACTGTAAGTGTTCTCAGAAACAAAAGACCAAGGCCAGGGACTAGTCAGATTGTGTGGGTGGAAGATGGGCGAGGGAGTCCACAAGCCAACTATGTGGGTACCCTCTGGGAGCTTAAAAAGAAAAGGAAATAGATCCACCTGGAGCCCCCAAAATGGGCCACAGCCCTGTCAACACGTTGTAGCTCAGTTAGAGCCCAGGATGATTTTGCCTGGAAAGTGGTGAGTCCTTTTCATCAGCACACTTGAGTTTCTTCCTTTCTAACTGAGAAACTCCTGTGTGTGTCTGCTTTCCCATCATTAGTGTTCCTAAACCACTACGCAGGATCTCTGTGGTATCAGTGTTTTTCATCTTCCAGTTTTTTTTTAATTTACTATTTTTATCTTTTTAACATAATGAGAAGTTCTCAGTTTTGATTTCTCTCATTTTATTTTCTTCAGATCTGGCTCCATTTAGCTGTAACGTTTTTTGTTTTTGTTTTTTTTTAGTTTTCCTGTAATTTTTTTTAAATCTAATCTGTTCTCTTTTCCCCATCTCTTAAAAACTCATATTCTATAGTTGTCTTCCCTGATGTATTCTGTTTATGGATTTTTTGCACCTGCTGAGAGAGAATTTTTCTTTCAACATCTTATTAAGGATTCTAAAGATCTGACCTTTTCCCCTCTGGGTCTTTCGGCAAGTCATATTTAGAGGCCTTGAGCAATGAGAGATGGTTTTTATGTAATGGTTCCTAATACACGAATTCATGAGGAAGTCTTGAACCAATTTTCTAGGATATACAATGAAGATTATAGAATGTGCAACAAAATTGTGATTAGTGGACTGGGCAATAGTTTATAATATAAATAGGTTTGGAAGGGCTCCATTAAAGAGAAGAAATTTAAGCTGACGAAGTAGAAAAACGGTTCAGAGGTTCACAAGTGTGTCGGGATACATTGATTTTGGTACTGTTTAACAGCACTGAGTGTCATTCTGAATGCTCATTAGGTCCTCTCCTTTTTATCAGTTGTTTCTTACCTTAAATTTCATATTTTTCATCTATTTGTGTCTCTGAGACTCATACCTTTCAAATTCATCTTCTACTTCATGAATTCTCCTGTTTAAACCATTCATTGCATTTCTTTCTTAAACAATAAAGTAAAATGAGTTTTTAATGTTTTATTAGGCTCTTTTTCAAAAAATTTTGGTCAGTTTTGGCTACACTGCTAACTCATTTTTGTGATTAAATCTTTACCTTTATAACCATTTATTTACGTTATTTTCCGATTTTTGTTCTGAAAGTGTAAAGATATAGCATTTTGGGGGATTATTATTTGCTGGCATGTACAGTGATTTATTTCCTTGTTAGTCTGATAGGGCAGTAAACGTGACTTTGTACGTGTTTGAAATGGGTCTGTGAGCATACCAAGAGAGTAAGTAGGAGTGCTTTCCTCATGCAAATGGGTTTTGTTCGATTCAAATATGGGAGTCCAAACAACCCCAAACAGTCACGGAACTGAGGATTGTGAGGTGGCCTTCAGTGGAGCTTTTTATCACTGATGTCGGCTTGAGGATAGTCTATAGAATTTCAGGTTTTAGAGCAGTTGCCGGTTGTTGACTTACAGGTGTCCTTCTCATTCTAGGTGAAATTCTTTTGCCCAGAATTCTTGTAAACGTTTTTCTCCCATTGTATTATTCAATCTCTGTAAAATGTATTGAGATGTGGCTTCTTCTGCTGCCAATTACTTGAAATACAACTTTGAACCAGGTACTCTATTTTTCAGTTCTTGTTAATTCCCCTTTATTGTGTCAGATATTGTCACAACTTCAGTCTTCTTGGAGCTTGCCTTGGAACCTCTCTTGACACATCTCAAGCACTCTTTCATGCTGCTTCCTGGTAAATGTCTTTTAATTTTCTAGACCAGTAGTTCTCAACATGTGGGTAGCGATCCCTTTGGGAGTCAGATGACCCTTTCGCAGGAGTCACCTAAGACCATCAGAAAACAGGTATTAACATTGCGATTCATAACAGTAGCAAAATTGCAGTTATGAAATAGCAACGAAAATAACTTTATGGCTGGGGACTACTACAACATGAGGAACTGCATTAAAGGGTCACAGCGTTAGGAGGGTTGAGAACCACTGACCTAGATCCATATTCTGTCTTCCACTGTGGTCTTCTTTATTTCATGATGTCCATGTATTTTTATTCCAATGACCTTGTGTTTCTTTTCAAAGGTACTATTGTGCTCTTTTTATTACCTTAGGCACTCATTTTTATGTCTTGCTCTTTTCTAAATGAAAGTTATTCCTTTATCTTTTTGAGCATTTTGGGGATAGTAATTTTAAATCCTGAGTCATATTATTCCATAAAACTATCCTTGTAGGATGTTCATGTTCCTGTGTCGTAACACTGTGTATGGTTTTATTTTGTGTGCACTTTTATTCTGTATTCTTTTGCTTTATCTTGTTCCCTGAGTCCCTTGTTTGAAATCAGATTTTTATTGTCATTTCAGGGCTCTTGTCTATGGGGATCAACAATTTCAAGTGCTGTTATCAGAGTCAGTGGCTAGCTTGATTCATTTCTTAATCTTTCAATTCTGCTTGTGACCTCTTGCTTTCCAGGTCCCGCAGCAAGATGAAAAGGGTAGACACAGGTAGCAGTCGGTAATCGTTTTCATTTAGCTCTCTTTCTTATTGCTGTTTATGTGGCACCTCCAACTGCTGCCTTCCAACAATGAACTAACCTACATTCTCTTTTAGCTGGGTGCACCCTTTTACCCTCTGGAATGACACAACTTAACTGCCACCCACAGCAGACCCTCAGACCCAGAAGTCAGCGGGTCCAAGTCTCCAGTTCTTTTGACTCCTTCGTCTTTTTCTATTTCGAGTCTATTCTACCCCTACTAAACAGAGATGTTTATCTAGGCTTGCATCTGAATATGCCTTATGGTTTTTTTTTAATGTTCTATGATTTTTCTGTGTTCAGCATAAAAATGGGATATGAATATGAACTCTTGCCATTTGCATCAGAACTGCCAGCCTCGTTTGAGAAACCAGTGTTAGATCAGCTATGATGATCTGCAGCCCCAGGTTTGGTATGTGGCAGGTATGTGCTAAGATTAGTAAGGTGCTTTACCCTGATGCACTTAGTCGTCTATCTTGAAGCATTCCTGGGCTTGCTAAGGCCTTGGTCTTTTTTTTTTTTTTATTCCTAAGAAATATTGTTAAAGAACCCAGAGGCACAAGATTCCTTCTGGTCCAATAGTGGTGTTTTTTTTTTTTTTTTTTTTTTTTTTTTTTTTTTTTTTTTTTTTTGTGGGAGTGCTCAACAGTTTGTTCCTCTTTTTTGGTAACTTTTTTTTTTTTTTTTTTTGTAATTGTCCTCCTCCTTTACCAAATAAATTAGACAAAGGAATGAGTTTGATTGAGTTTATCTCTCTCGCAGTCAGTTTTACTTAGGGAGAGTGGTGCTTTCAATACTTATCTCTCTGTTCAGTGAATTAGATCCGGGAATCTTTGTAGGAGAGTGATGGGAAGAACTCAGGCGTAGCCCTCACCCAGCATCTACCTGGAAACAGCTGAAACTCTTGACTTGTTGCTGTGAGTACCTTGGGAAGATGTCCAGGCTGTGCTTCCTGTGGCATCCTCCCCTCTGGGAGACACATGCTGCCCTTGGGACTGTTCTGGTCCTATGGAAGCCTATCAGCTCAGCCTATCAGTTCAGTTAATCCCTAGCTTGTACATTGTTCCCACAACACCTTTCCTTTCATATAGATTTGAATGCTTCATTCCTTAGGCGTAACTAGTCATAACTAGTGTCTGTTCTGCGATGCTGATTTATTTTTAGAATTAGGGGTTTCTTGTTTCCCCACTTGAGAAGTCTTCATGGTTCCTGACAACAATTTGTCAGGGAAGAATGTGAGAATAGAAAGAAAGGGTAGTAAAGGGATTGGGACAGCAAGTCCATCAAATAGTGACATTACAACAGCAATGGAAATCGCCTTCTAAACATTGAGAAATATTTCCCTACATACCACCTTTTCCTGCTCTGTTCATCTCCATCTCATTTGATCCTTAAAATTATTCTTGAGTCAAGAGTTAGAAGTCCTGTGTTCTCCATGCTACAGGGAAAAAGTGAGTCAGCAAAACCCCAAACCTATTAAGTGGCAGAATGAGAGTGTGTGCCCTGCGCTTGTCCGAGCGAAATTGCTGAGACATTAGCTGCACTGTGGAACTCCACTATGAGAATATGGCATTCTACAAGGAACAGACATCATGGAAAACAGCTTGTTTTAATCACCCCAAGACCATTTGCACTTTTTTTTTTTTTGCAAAAGGACACATCTATGGAGATAGGGAGGCACGTTGACCACCATTCTGTCTCTTGGTGCCTTGGCCTTGATCAGAACCCAGAATGGGAGATAGCTAGACTTCCATAATTTTTATACCTGTGTGAATGTTGTTGTATGTGAAAATTCTGCCTACAAAAATTGAACAGTAACTTCTGTGTGAAGAACCTCTGAAAATAAAGTTTTGCAGATGATCTTTACCTTGGTGGTAAATAAACCCAACTGCTCACCAATGATTATCTAATATTCCCCAAGAAATATAATTTGGTGAAATCATAACTTCTTCAGTAATTAACTCTCTGCTCTTTAAAAAAGGAATGTATTATCATTTGTTTTATTGATCTTGGCCATTCTGACTGGAGTAAGATGAATTCTCAAAGTAGTTTCAATTTGCATTTCCTTGATGGCTAAGAATGTTGAAATTTCCTTAAATGTTTCTCTGTCATTTGTGTTTCATCTTTTGAGGACTTTATTTTTATAACTCACTTTTTAACTGAAAAGTGTTTTCATACATTATATTCTGATCTCCCTACTCCTCTTAGATTCTTCCCACACTCCCACCTAACTCCACACTGTTCTCTCTCTCTCTCTGTAGATAGCAAACAGGTGAAGAAAGAACAGAACTAAGAAAAAGTAGGTAAGATTTTTAGGGGTGACACAGGATGTTTTCAGGGTAGTGAAGCCATTCTATGTTATAGCATAATGGTGAACACAAGATACATTTTTCAAATTGTCATAATACAGAGTCAGTCCCAGTATAAGTTATATATTTAGTTGATAGTAATATATCACCATGACTCATTAATAATAAATTAACTGCACAGATACAATATCTTAATAATAGTCTGTGAACTTTAGCCTCAGTTTTTCTATAAGTCTGAAGATGCTCTAAAGATAAATTCTATTAGATACATTTCTTTAAGAACCAATGTGTTCTTGAGTTGTGAAATACACATGGAGACTGTAGAAGCACTAATGAGGCACACTGTCACAAAAAGACACAAACCACACAAACATATGGTACTGTGTGTGTGTCTGCTGGGCTTGTGATGACTTTGAGTTAGAAATCTTAGTTCATCTCACTCAACCTTCCAAACACTTTCCCTTTTAAATCTGAAATATCCCTGATCTTGAACTTAGCTCAAGGGTAAATCATCAAGGGAATGGGAAATTCAATTTCTTCAAATATGACTTATGAAACTGACAGTGGAATAAAAACAGGTCTTTTTCATTTTAGCCCCTGGGCAGTTTAACCCTCATAAATCATAAATAACCACAGCTAGGTATCTAGTTTTGTAGGATGCAAATTCCATAGACATGATGAAGTTTAAGGAAAAAAATCCCCCCTTCTAGAATTTGTTTATTTGCTTTTTCTCATCTACCAAATTTCCTGCAAATACAGTGATTTCACTGATGAAATGACAGAGCACTTGAAAATTTATGTGAGCGAAAACACATGGAATTGAATGAATCATATCTAGGTATCTATAAAACAGTCTGAACTTTACTAAAGACATGCTGGTGGAGGGAAGCAATGCTATAAAGCTCACGCCTTTCTACATTCTTATTTCTCACATGGTATCCAGTCTTTATAAATTCTTTATAAATTTTAAATTCTTGGGCAGCATCTCTTGATGGTAAGTAGTGGTATACAGCAGGAATGAATCCTTCAGGCAGAGCATTACACAAGCCTCCAAAGTTTATACTTATGCTGAGCAATTGGTAGTATGGTTAGTGTGGATAGGGACCTTAAGCAATATCAGAGAAATTCTTACATGTAATCAAGGACAGAGTCCCAGAATTGGTTTAACCGAGCAATTGCATTGATTAACAGAAATCAGCTAATCTTTGATTACTCTAATTTATTTTCTACTATTTGAAAGTACCGAATCTCCAAGACTAACATTTTTGCCCATGAGCTAGAAATATTTTTACATGCTCAGTTATTAAAATAATGCTATCAAGATCATACATGGATCAGATAGCACAACATATTATTGTTATTTCAGCTTTTACAGAGTATTTATAACTTCAGCTTAAGAAGAGAGAACATGACAAATCTAGGATGTTATACTTTATTTAAATTTTTCATACATTATATTTTGATCATATTTTTTCTCTCTATACAGCTCCTCCCAGATCATCCCCATCTCTCTACCCACCCAACTTCTCATTTTCTTTCCCTCCCTCTTGCCCCTCAAAAGAAATCAAAACAAATAAAAAAATAACACAAAGACAAGAAATGCCAATACATGACAAATCGGACACAGAAAACATGGAGTCCATTTTGTGTTGTCCAGTTCCTAGGAATAGGCCTGACCTTGAATGGTTAATATGCTTAGTGTCACTGTGCTATAAAAAACCAATTCTCCTTTTCCCAGCAGGTAATCACCTTCTTGGTTAGGGGTATAGCTTTCTGTCCACTTCCCCTTCTCAGTGCTTGGATTTTGTCTGGTTAGAACTTGTGCACGTCTCATGTGTACTGTCACAATTTCTGTGAGTTTATGTGTGTAGAATCCCCACTATGCCTGGAAGATGCTATTTTCATGGTGTCATCCATCCCCTCTGGCTCCTACAATCTTTCTACCTTCTCTTTCACACAGATCCCTGGACATTGAGGGGAGGGTTTTGCTAAAGATATCCCATTTAAGGTTGAGTGTTCCAAAGCCTCTCACGCTGCACATTGTCCAGTTGTGAGTCTGTGTTAATTCCCAAATACTACAAGAAAAAGCTTCTCTGATAAGGACTGGGAAACGTACTGACCTATGAAAATGTCATCAGGATTTATTTTATTGCTCTGTTACTTTAGCAAAATAATAGTAGTAGGTTTTTTTTTTTTTTTTTTCTAGGACCATGACCTGTTTAGTCTCAGGTTCTTGAACACTTTAGCAGTGCCATGTATGGTTCAATATCATGGAGTAGGCTCTAACTCAATCAAAAGGTGGTTGCTGATTTCCATAACATATTTGTCACTATTATACCAGGATATCTTGCAGACAGGCCATGGTAGGTAACAGGATTTGTAGCTGGGGTGATATTGGTGATTATCTTTCTCCTCCAGTAACATTCAGAGTACCTTCCAGTACCATAAACAGTAGTCAGTAGGGTGGAGGCTTCTAGTTAGTACAAGCTCACCATCACCATGTTTGATATGTAAGTGTTCTCTTCAGCAATAGGGCCTGACTATAGGCTGTGGAAGTTATCCAATAGCTTTGTGATGATCCTGTGAGGTTTTAGGGTGTGTGTGGGTGTTTCCATGTAACCCTTTGGTCAACACCTTAAAGAGATGTAACTGAATCCTGGTACTAGAGGTGTTTGTTAATGGCACAGGGTCAAAAGCAGGGCATTGTCTCACCATTATAAGGTGCCTCCATTTAAGTTCCTTTCGCATGTGTAAATCTGTCCTTTCAAAAGGCCTTTAGTGTTCATTGCCCCTCCCCATATTCCCCCCCTTACTCCCCCTACCATTGCTCTCCCCATTTAACATCCGTATTCTAATTTCCCCTTTTAGCACTGTACTCTATTTTCCCATCCTTGGGAAGCCCCCTCCTCTCTCCTGGTCTCTACCCAACAACTGTGGTTGTTTTAATTGCAACCTATACCTAAAGCTTAAAAGCTAACATCCACATATAAGAGAAAATATTCAATATTTGTCTTTCTGAGACTGGGTTACCTCACTCAGGATGGTTGTTTCTGGCTCCATCTATTTACTTTCAAACTTTATTAATTTTAGTTTTTCTTAATAGCTGAATAGTATTCCATTGTGAAAATGTTTTTTATTAGCTATTCATCTGTTGAGGGACATCTAGGTTGTTTCCAGTTTCTGGCTCTTATGAGTAGAGCAGCAATGAACATGAATGAGCAAGTATCGCTGTAGTAAGATGTCAGGTCCTTTGGGTATATGACCAAGATTGATACAGCTACATCTTTTAGTAGATCTAATTTTAGCATTTTTGAGAACCTCCACGCTGATTTCTGTAGTAGCTGTACAAGTTTGCACTCACCCAGCAATGAGTAAGTGTTCCTCTTTCCCCTCTTCCTTGCCAGCATGTATTATCATTTGTTTTATTGATCTTGGCCGTTCTGACTGGAGTAAGATGAATTCTCAAAGTAGTTTCAATTTGCATTTCCTTGATGGCTAAGAATGTTGAAATTTCCTAAAATGTTTCTCTGTCATTTGTGTTTCATCTTTTGAGGACTTTATTTTTATAACTCACTTTTTAACTGAAAAGTGTTTTCATACATTATATTCTGATCTCCCTACTCCTCTTAGATTCTTCCCACACTCCCACCTAACTCCACACTGTTCTCTCTCTCTCTCTGTAGATAGCAAACAGGTGAAGAAAGAACAGAACTAAGAAAAAGTACAAGAAACACACATTTAAGTTTGGTTGATTTTTTGATGTTCAGGGTCTTTTGTTGTTTTTTGATAGATTTGAACATTCTAGACACAATCCTCTGTCAGAAGTATAATTGGCTAAAAAATTCCATTCTGTAGATTGCCACTTTGCTCAAATGATGGTGTGTTTTGCTGTACAGAGTTTTAGCTTCATGGGGTCCCATTTATTATTTTTTGGTTTTAGTGTCTGTCTTATTGGTGTCCTGTTCTGAAAGTTCTTTTCCATGCTAACGAGTTCAAGCCTATTCCTCAATTTCTCTTCTATCATATTCAGAATATATCATCTTATGTTGAGGTCCGTGATCCATTTGGAGTTGAATTTTGTGCAGGGTGATAGATATGGATATATTTTCATTTTTCTACATGCAGCTATCCAGTCTGACTAGCACCATTTGTTGAAGATGCTTTCTTTTACCCAGAATATGTTTTTGTCATCTTTATTAGATATTAAATGGCTGAAGTTATGTGTACTCATTTTTTTGGGTCTTTGATTCCATTTCATTGGTCTGTCTATGTGTATATTTTTGTGCCAGTATCATATTGTTTTCATTATTGTGGCTCTGTAATATATTTTATGATCTTGAATGGTGATCCCTCTAACATTTGTTGTTGTTGTTGTTCAGGATTGTTTTGTCTATCTGGGATCATTCCTGGTTCCATATGAAGTTTAGAATAATTGTTTTCTAATTCTGTGAAGAATGAGGTGGGCCTTTAATTGTGATTATATTGAATCTGTAAAGAGACTTTGGTAAAATGGTTGTTTTCAAAATACTAATTCTGCCAATCTGTGAGCATGGGTTGTCTTTCCATTTTACAGTGTCTTTATCTCTTCCTTTAGAGGTTTAATTTTTTTTTATTGAGATGTTCCTCATTTCCTTGGTTAGGTTTATTCCCAGATACTCTATTTTTTTGAGGCTATTGTGAATGAGAGTGTGTCCATGATTCCTTTCTTCGATGATTGTTGTTGATGTGTAGGACAACAATCTATACAAAACAATCTATTTTCTGTAAGTTGACTCTGTACCCTGCCATACTGTAGAATTTGTTCAATATTTCTAGGAGTTTTGTAATAGAATTTTTGGGTTATCTAATTCAAATAGGGATAATTTGACTTCTTTTTTTTCCATATTTGATCATTTTAGCTTCCATCTCTTGACTTATTGCTCCAGTAGTACTTCAATCACAATATTGTAAATGAGTAGGGATGGTGAACACCCCTGTGTTGTTCTTGACTTCAGTAGGATTGTTGTAAGTTTTTAATCCAATTAGGATGATGCAGTATGTGGGTGTCTCATATGCAGATTTTTATTATGTTGAGTTATGTTCCCTGTAGTCCTACCTTCTGAAGGACATTTTTTGGAAAGACATACTGGCTTTTGTCAAAGCATCTCCTGCATTTGTTGAGATGATCATGTGATTCTTGTCCTTTAGGTAATTTATTGGCTTATTACATTTATTGACTTTCATATTTTGAACCATCCCTGAATACATCAAAGAAAAAAATCAAGAAAGATATTAAAAAATCCTGGAACTAAATGAAAATGAAAACACAGCAGAACAAAACATTTGGGACACATTCATAGCAATCCTAGGAGGGAAATTTACAACTGTCTGAGAAAAGTTTCCTAAGTCATTGTTATCTCCAACACTCACAAGGTTTTGATATGTTTCTATTGCTAATATTTCCAATGAAGCCCTTGAGCTGGTCCAATAATTCATGTCCTTTTCTCAATCAAAAGACTGAACAAAATGATAAATAAGGCAATGGGGGGTAGGTAAAGGTTAGATAGCACCTTTATCACATTTTAGAAGTATCAGTTTGTGATGGCTGACAGGGCCCTGCTGTGGGATGTATTTCTTTATGCTGTGAATATATGTTGCTCTGACTGGTTGATAAATAAAGCTGCATTGGCCTATGGCAGGGCAGGATGGAGCCAGGTGGAAAAATCCAAGTGAGAGAGTGAAAGGAAAAAGGAGAGGCAGGGAGACACCATCCTGCTGTTCAGGGAGCAGCATGTAATGGCACACAGGTAAAGCCACAGAACACATGGCGACATATAGAATAATAGAAATGGGCTGAGCTTAGTTATAAGAGCTAGCTAGCAGGAAGCTTGAGCCATAGGCCATGGCCATATGTAGCTAGAATTTTTCTGGTCCTGCCTGGCCCACAGTCAGGACAAATCTCTCTCACCCGCCAGTCCCACAGCCACTCAGATCCAACCAAGTAAACACACAGAGACTTATATTACTTATAAACTGTATGGCTGTGGCAGGCTTCTTGCTAACTATTCTTATATCTTAAATCAACCCATTTTTACTAATCTATAAGTTGCCATGTGGCTCGTGGCTTACCAGTATCTTAACACGTTTCTTCTCATCATGGTGGCTGGCAGCATCTCTCTGACTCAGCCTTCCACTTCCCAGAATTCTCTTCTCTGCTTGTCCCATCTATAATTCCTGCCTGGCTACTGGCCAATCAGTGTTTTATTTATTAACTGATCAGAGCAATGCATTTAACATACAGAACATCCCACAACAGCCATACAGTTCGTAATTAATTTAAGCCTCTGTATGTTTATTTGGGTTTTAGTGACTGCGGGACTGGGCAGGACACAGGAAAACTTCTGACTACATTACATACCTCTAAGCAACATGGGTATAGATTCACAATGTGAGATGCATAAAATTGCATGTGATCATGAAGGTAGCAGAACATCCCTTGCCACATTCCCAGCTAATTACTAAACTTTCCAATTAATCAAGTTGGAAAAGTAATGTACAAAAAAGTGTACTAACAAGGCTCATTAGTGAGATGGCTCATTAGTGAAGAACACTAGCTACTCTTACAGAAGTTATGGGTTTGATTCCCAGCACCCACATGGCAGATCACACTTATTGATAACTTCAATTTCAAGGAAATCAATGCCCTCTTCTGGCCTCTGTAGGTACCAGTCATACATGTAGTATATAGTCATACATGCAGGCAAAACACTTATGTACATTAAAGAAAAATAAATATTTCTTTTTATTTTAGAGAAGACAAATAGAGCTCAGAAATCAAATGCTCTGAGTGCTTGGGCCACTCTGGAGAAAAATCCAAGAATAAGGAAATGTAATTCTTGCTGAACTACCTTCAAATTCTGAGCTTGGCCTAGAAGTCATGTCATCCTTTCCTGTTTTCTTCTAGCCTCATCTCCATCAGTGTAACTTCTCTATCTTGGTCTTCTTTGTTTCAGCGTAAAATTGTATTAAATATGCTTCATGAGGACAAGTCTCTGTACTTGGAATTTTGAAATATCCGTATATAACAATGTGCTTATATCTTATAATGCACACCAATTCCTTGCAAAAGCTAGTATCCTATCATGAATGGCTGCATTCATGATAGCTATGTTATAGAACTAGCATAGATGCCATCACTAGATGAGGAGATAAATAAGAAACCATGGTAAATATATGCAGAGGATTTTTGTGGGCTTTTGTTTTGTTTCAAGTCTTAGTTTGCTTTCTATTGTTCTTATAAAGACCATGACCAAAGGTAATTTTGAGAGGAAAGGGTTTCTTTACCTTGGAAGTTATAGTCCATTGTGAAAGGATTCCAGGGCAGAAATTCAAGCCAGGAACCTGGAGACATAAGAGAAGCAATGGCAATGAAGGGATTCTGTTTGCTGACTTGCTTCCCAAGGCTTGTTCTGCCTGAATTTTTATACAACCCTGGCATGACCACAGTTGGTTTGATCCTCCCACATGCCCACTTCAACATACTGCTGCTCTGGTGACCGTGGCTTTAACACATGGACTGTCAGAGGATATTTAAGATCCAAACATTAAGGACCATTTCAAAATTCAGCTCTTTAAGGACTGTGTTTAAAGTGAAAACCAACCAGTGTACTTTATTCTCTGTCCCATTGAGATGTTTCTGCACCATGAAATGTATTAGTACAGTGGCAATTGTGTGTGTTTGTGGATATGTATGTAAATGTGTAGGTATGTGTATGCATGTACATGCACATGTGTGTGTGTGTGTAAAGGCCAGAAGTCAACCTTAGGAGTCAGAGCTTACCAATTATGCAAATCTAACCATTCAGTGAGCCCCAGGTAAGTGTCTATCTCTATCTTCTTGTCATTCAGAACACAAGTATGTGTCATTATGCTTGGCTTTTTTACTTTAGTTCTGGGGCTCAAACTTTGACTGTGGTGTTTGTGTGCCAAACAATTTACTGAGGTTTTTCCTCAGCCTTAATGTTGGTGATTTTTAATAATCATATCTGCAGGCTAAAAATTGTTGATATTATACCCATAATTGCTTAGTCACCTTTTAATATCATAAGTTCTCTTTAGGCAGTATCTTGTTGAATTTTCATAATATGTCTAATGATATATAATGATATATCATAAACATACCACATACTTGAAATATAACATGCTGTGGAAATAATGGAGACACTTATTTAATAAAGTTTGACATTAGTTCTTAAATGTTTACATGCATTTCTTCTTTTTCTCAATAAAATTCAAGATACTCAAGAAAGTGGGCTCTGGTTCCTCAGCTTATGAGTTTTTATTGCTTCTGGCATATTTTTCTGAGTAAAACTATATTTCAATGCATTTTTATATCCAGCAACATAAGCTTATAAAAGAAATGGAAATAAAAATAACATTCTTTCCTGGATGTGTACAGACAAGCTGGGAGTTAATGATACAATAGAAAAAGGAATTAAGAATTTGGAAACAAGGAAATCACTGAATGGTATAAATGTTTTATTTATAACTGAAGCACAAGAAAAATACCTTAAAACAGTCTTTATGAAGATAATAGAGGTTCTTAAAGAGGAAATGAATAAATCCCTTAAAGAAATCAATGAAAACACAAAGAGTGGAAGGAAATGAATAAAACTGTTCAAGACTTGAAAGTAGAAACAGACTGAAGAAAACAAACACTGAGGGAAATCTGCAAATGAAAAACTTAGGAATTGAACAGAGGCAAGCCTCACCAACAAGAAATAGAAGAGAGAATCTTAGGCATTGAAGACACACTAGAAAAAATGGATACCTTGGTCAAAGATAATGTTAATCTAAAATACACACACACACACACACACACACACACACACACACACACACACACACACACATATATATATATCCTGACACAAAACATTCAGGAAATCTGGGATACTATGAAAAGACCAAATCTAAAAATTGTTGTGTGATATTTTGTTTGTGTTCTGACGAATAAAGCTTGCTTGGAGTTAGAGCGCAGAGCTAGCCGCTAGTTAACCATAGAGGTTTGGAGGACTGTACAGAGAGGAAAAGGAAGTGATAAGGTGGGGCAGAGACAGGATCTCAGCCCTTTTGGTAGGAGGACCAGGAGAGGTAGAAAGTCACTTATGGCTGCTCCCCTGCTTCTCTGATCTTTCAAGTTTTTACCCTGATATCTGACTCCTGTTTTTTTTATTGATAAGATTAATTACAATTAAGCATCAAAGAATAACAGGAATAAAGAAAGGAGAAGAAACCCAGGTCAAGGCAGAAAACATATTTTTCAACAAAATTATAGAAAAGAATTTCCCTAACCTAAAGAAAGAGATGCCTATTAAGGAACAACAAGCATACAGAACACCGAATAGACTAGACCAGAAAGTCCCCTCAGAATGTAATAATCAAAACACTAAATGTACAGAACAAAAGAAAAGACTATTAAAAGCTGCAAGGGAAAAAGACTAAGTAACATGCAAAGGCAAACTTATAATAACACCCTATTTCTCAATGGAGGCTATTGAAGCCAGAAGGATCTGGAAAGATCTTCTACAGACTCAAAGAGATCACAACTGCCAGTACAGATTGCTATATCCAGCAAAATTTTCAATAATGATAGACAGAAAAAATAAGACATACCATGATAAAACCAAATTTAAGCAACATCTGGCTACTAATCCAGTCCTACATAAGACCTAGAAGGAAAATTCCAACCTAAAGAGTCTAACTACACCCAAGAAAACACTGTAAATAGTTCTGTGTGCCCAAAGCAAATGTCTCAGGGATGCGTAAGCAAATGCTCCCTTATTTGTATAGCTATATCATCAATTCAAAAGTTAGATTCATTTGCTTTCACTTTATTTTATTTATTTATTATTGTATATGTTCACATGGATGTATTCCCGTGTGTGGGAGTGCATAAGTGCGTGCGTGCGTGCATGTGTACATGCATGCGTGTCTGTGTGTGGAAGCTCGAGGTTTATGTTGGATGTCATCCTCAACCACTCTCCACCCTATGCATTGAGGCATAATCTCTCACTTAAACCCAGAGCTCACTAGTTTGGCATCTAGCCAATCATCCTGCTCCAGCAGAGTTGGGTTATAAGAGGCTTATCATACCCGGTGTTAAATGTGTACTGGCATTCCAAACTCTGGTCATTGAGCCATCTTTCCAGACCCTATTTTAACTTTCAAGGATTTTTCTTTACTCTATATGCTTAAAGACTGAGTCAATAGTGTAATATTGTTCTAAAATAAACTGTATGAAAATGAGATATATTCAGAAAAAAAGTTCTTTTCTCCTTTTCTTGAAAATAACCATTTTGTAGTTTATACTTTTGTTTTAAATCAGTAGGTATATGTAGTGCTTGTATTTTATGTTATACATATTTATATTGTCATTGTATGTAGATAAATGATGGAATAGCTTATATACAGTTCCCTATACCTTTCCAATATTTTTCCCTGAACACTTTGAATTGAGAATCATTGTGAATAGAACAGTAATATTCCTTATTCTTTGTAGAGTTGTATAGTCTGTCTGCCACTAATGGGCATTTTCACATTTGTATTGTTACAAGCGAGACTGCCACAAATAACCTTGTAAAAAGTCCTGGAATGTTTTTGCCAAGGAGTCTTTAAAATAGATTTCTGGAGAAAAGGTTGTGTTAAAGGTTAAATGTGACCACATCCTTTGGTTTGTTTGTTTCTTTTTGAGATGGTGTAGCCTGTAGTGCAGGTTGGCCTTAAACTCTATGTAGATGAAGCTGTCCTTGAATTCCTGATCCCTCCTTCTCTATCTTCCACTGCTTGGATTTCAAGTCTTAGTAGCAATTAATAAGAAAAGAGGCCATGAATTTGAAAGAGAGTAAGGAGGGTTAAATGAGAGGATTTGGGGGAAGGAAAAAGAAGGGAGAATAATGTAAGTAGAATCTAAAAAAAATGAAAGAAATATTAAAAATGTATTTTTAGTTAATGATGTTACATTTCTCTCAGGGGAACGTGATATATTTTACATTCCCACCAGCAATATGAGAAATTGCCTGCTTCTCCATATCCTTTCTAATTGTATGTGTTTTAACTTTATTTTTTGGTCAAATTGCATCATTTTATTACAGACATTGAGCGTTTCTTGAAATGTATTATGGTCATGTGAATTGATATTTTTCTACCTTTTGTTATTGGCAGTTAATATCTGGCTTTGTTCAAACTGATTTGAAAGACTTCCTCATCAGGAGAGCATGCATACAGAGTGCTGCTACCCTTTCTACTGGTGGCCTCTTCAACTTTAGAATCACTTAAATGCCTGTAAACTTTTTTGCATCCTATACATCCAATTATAACAGACAGAATTCTGGGTTAAATAGGCTTCCAAGAAAATCACATTCCTTTCCTGGATGTGTGCACCATAGGGAAGGCACAGTGGTTGGGATAGCAGGGAGAGGAGAAATAAGCTTCATGTCTATCAGGATTGGGATTGACTTTTTCTGGAATGTCTTCTCACTTTCTTTTTTTTGCTCTAATTAAAGTCTTGACTACTTGATCTACTATTGTGTCCCATTTAAATTCTTCTCTTTTAGGAACTAGAACTGAGGTGGATGCTGGAATCGAGAGCAGAGGAGCCTGAATACTTCCCCACCACACAATTTGAAGCTACTTCCTTTCTCTCCCCTGACTTCCAGTGTTTCCATTGGTTGGTAGTGTCCTTAGTCCTGAAGGGGATACGGAGATTATCCAAGCTTAGGTCACACTTGCAGTGTAGTATTGGATAAAAACCTTTCTCAAATGACTGATAAGTCTACACAGAGTTGAGTAGAATCGGATTCAAAGGTTAAGGCAGCAAAGAGAACAGACAGTATGAAGACAAATTCCAAATCTTTTTCATCCCAGTTACTTACCAGACATCTCGAGGCAGCAAAGGTGGTTTTCAAGTTCCTGCAAAGTAGCTGAGGCATGTGTTCTCATGATTTGCATGGGAGAGGTGTTGTCTAGGCTCTTTCTGGGTGACTATGTTATATATGGATAAAGAGTTACCATTTTACTAACATTTAGAGTTCAATCTGTACGATTATGCATTGTTTAAATTTTTACAAAGTACAGGGCCTTGTACACATGTTATTTCTCTTATCTTCCTTGATCATTTTAGATAATACATTTTTTTTTTTTTTTTTGGTTTTTTGAGACAGGGTTTCTCTGTGTAGCTTTGTGCCTTTCCTGGATCTCACTCTGTAGCCCAGGCTGGCCTCGAACTCACAAAGATTCGCCTGGCTCTGCCTCCTGAGTGCTGGGATTAAAGGCGTGTGCCACTACCACCCGGCAATACATAGTTTTATACAATTAATATTTATGAATTTTTGATTCTCTTAATATCTTTTTGTATCATATATATGGCAAATATGGATGAAATTTTTGGAACTGGATTAGTAGAATTATTGTTAAACTCCATAAATATTTCTTAGGCTAATGAAAAGAGTACAGAAGTTATCACAACAGTTATAATTGCTGAATTTATAATCTAATTACTATTCTGTATAAAATCAGTGATTGAAAATAACCAAGTTGCCACAATGTGTCTCCCTCTATTTTCATTTAGTGAAAGCATAATTAGTAATGTAAACATCTAGAAAACTCAGATTTTGGATATAACTAAAATATGACTGTGGCACAGAGCCTGCCTGTCCTGTGTAATGCCCTGGGTGAGCTTCCCAGAACAGCTACACAACAAACAAGAGTATACGGGAGCAAACTGAAAACTCAGATTCCTTTGGAAATACTGGTTGTTTCTCAAAGCATATCAAAGTTCAACAGTCATGGAGGGTAGGAAGTCTCACTAAGTATACCAAAACCATAACAGAAATGATACACCCTCCAGACCTGTCTCCACAAGAGATGGCAGAAGTTGGCATGTGGTTTCCAGGCTGATGAGCATATGCCGTGCGTTGCAGTGGCGCTGGTCCACAGAAACAGCAGTGAAATACGAGGAGGAAAGCATTCTTTTCACATCAGACCACAGACAATAGATGTAATTACAGCATTCTGCCATCTGTCCATGGAAATGTCTACCCAGAGCTCTGCAGAGAAGCCTATTGTGTGAATTTGGGGACCTTCAAACAAGTACCCCTGGGAAAATTTGTTCTGGAAGAAATAAAGGACTGTTCTCCTTAAATGCAGCCCATGGGCCTTATGGCTTTTGTAGGATTATCAGTCTTGTCACTCCATGTTTCACTGAAAATAAGAGAGTATTTTGCATTTAACTTTGTTCTAAAAAGCATTGATGTAAGTATATAATATGTGTCTTCAATATTAAGAACTGAAGGATGTGGTGAGGTGTTGGTGGCACATGCCTTTAATCCCAGCACTCGGGAGGCAGAGGCAGGCGGAGTTCAAGGCCAGTCTGGTCTACCAAGTGAGTTCCAGGAAAGGCGCAAAACTACACAGAGAAATCCTGTCTTGAAAAACCAAAAAAAAAAAAAAAAAAAAAGAACTGAAGGATGTGTACACACAGGCAAGGCATTTCTGATGGCTAATCACAGTGTTCACTATCTACTCATAAAATTATATACATACTGATGTATACCTGTAACTTATTTACCTATGTTTGTGTGAAGTATATAATGCAAACACCCCTGTATATATTTTTCTGTTAATAACATACTAAAGCATATTAGTAAATGTTTAATGTTTAACAACCAGGTTTTTGGGGAAAATTAAAACTCTAATTTTGAGAATGCTTACTATTTCCATGGTATAAACACTCCTTGCCTGAATTTAAGCTACTGGCTCTCTCTGCTACTGAGCATGGAGTTTAGGAAGATGATGCTGGCTCCATTATTTGATGTACTTCTAGTTAGTCTGAAGATGAGAGACCTAAAACATAATGTAAGTATAGAATTTGCTAAAAGTAAAAGCTATGTATTGAGAAACCCTACTTAAACCCAGGGTGCTTCATTTCTCAAACACCTACCATTAGTATGATGTTCTCCCAACATGACCTCCTAGAGTACAAAGGCACCACCCTTATTTTGTTGGCATGGTACTCCCTTTATCTTGTATTTACACGTGTGCACACACAAGTTTAGTGTACGTGTGCCCCATGTGACAGTATAAAGAGAACGTAGTATTTGGGAAGTACATTTGTATGAATCTTGGTTACTCATAAGAAGTTAAAATCTAATGAGTGTCGTACATTTTATCTGACAAACCCAGTGATACCTTAGTTAAGCTGTGCTTAAATCAGGCTGACAGGGACTACAGAATGTGAAAGAATAGAAAGGTTGAGAGGCAGAATTAAGCGTAGTAATGCTCCATGAAGTGCCAAAGAAACTCAGAGAGAAGAAACACTGCAAGATCTTGTTGTGATAATGGACTGCATCTCACTTACAGTTCCACAATGCAGCCCAGTGCTTGAATGCAATTAAGACAGATAGGTACTGCTACATGGGTGCTTAGATGCATAGTTGCTTTGTGGCAAAAAGAAGAATCCCAGAAACTGGACTGAATCCAGATGTAGAGAGGACTTCTTGACCTGGGAAGGGTGAATTTGGAAGAGATGGAGTCAAGGACCAGGCATGGATGGAATTGATCAGAATATCATTTGATAGATTTAACCAGGACCCATGAAAACATTCTGTCTTACCCAGAAAACATGGAATCTTTCTTCTACTTCTATGGACTTCTCTTATATGGCAAGAGAAATAAGCAGAAAAGCAAAATTGTTTAAGAAAAGAGTGAAGATAGCTAAGTCTGTGGATCAATTCACTGTGTTCCTTCCAAAGGTAACATGCTAGGTGGATGAACTTTCTACCTGTTGTAAGCATTGGCTACAACTGAAAGACTAGTGAAAAAAAATTGTAAGGAAGTATGACATTCTCTTGATTCTGAGCCCAGCCTGTCTGTCATTCAGACTGTATTCTAACCCTGCCTCAGGTACTTGCAGTCACTTGAGAGGAAGGACAAGCATGTAAGGAGAAGACCATTTTTCCCAGCAGAGAGGGTGTTGTTGAATGTATTGATAGACAGAGGCATTTCTGCTGCTAGGACAGTGACTAGCAGCTGTTTAGGTAACTCCCAGGGGTTTTTTTTTATGTGACTGCCCTAGGCATCATCATCTGATAGTTTTGAGTATGTGTGCATTCTTCTCTCTCCCTCCCTCCCCCCCCCCCCCTCTCTCTCTCTCTCTCTCTCTCTCTCTCTCTCTCTCTCTCTCTGTGTATGTGGGTGTGGGGTGTGGGTGTGGGTGTGGGTGGGTGACTGTGTGTGTTTTTCTTTTTTTTTTTTTGTGTGTGTGTGTGTGTGTGTGTGTGAGAGAGAGAGAGAGAGAGAGAGAGAGAGAGAGAGAGAGAGAGAGAGAGAGAGAGAAAGAGAGAGAGAGTAGTATTATGACTGCTAACTTATGCACATGGCATTTGTCTTGATAGTTTTACCTCAATTTGTCAACTTCCTTCTTCCATTCCATTTGCAGATGTAACTGTTGCTGGGAATTTGTTGAATACCCTTTCATGTTTATGTTTTTAGCATATATTAACTACATTACTTATGCATGAACATAATGCATGTATAAATGCTATGCATATTTGATATTTAGAATCATGATTTACACATATTATTGTTTTGTGTTACTCCTTTGTACAAGTATCAATCAGACTTAGTTCATCTGATGGCTGTCTAATATTTCGTGTGTGTGTGTGTGTGTGTGTGTGTGTGTGTGTGTGCATTGCAGTGTGAGTTCTTTTTTCAATTGTGTCTTCAGTGTACATTGTTATGCGGATGTCTGTAAGAACTCTTTGAGTTCTGCTTTTGGGGTTATGGTTGTTGGAGTATCAGTAGAAAATGTGGATTTATACTTTCCCTAAATACTAATTATGTCCCAAGCAAGGTAGTTACAGTACTTTTGACTGTGTGTAAGAGTATTCAATTTAAAAATTTCCGACAATGCTTTATTAAGTAAAGAGTTTTGTCTATGTGATAAAAAGAAATGTATCACAAATATAATCATTATTTATTTCTTCACTGCCCAGAAAGGCTGAGCATTTTTCATAATTTTATCTGAGTTACTATTTTGTGGATTACTTATTTCTATATATTGATTGTTTTATATTAACCTAAATGTTTTCATTGACTAATTGAAGGTCTTTATATATTAAATACATCATTGCTTTGTTAGGTAACAGAAAAGTTTTCTATTCTCTGACACACATTTCTAATTTTATAAGTAAAAAGAAAGCACAGGTGTTTTAAAATGCCTTTGTCAATTCTTATGCCATAAATATACTTTCTCAAAGTCCTAAAGATTTGTTTGTTATATATAAAGATTCAGTGTACCCGAAATAGATTTTTGTTTGTTATAAAACAGTAAATTCAGTTTTCCTTAAGTCACTTTTGCTGACATAATTTACGTCTTTACCTACCTTCCTGATTCATGCACTGTACATATCTCGTGCCTGTCTCCTCTACATTCCTTGGTCACACTCTGTGCTGCTTTCCCTGTTCATAGATTTATTTGACTATTACACATTAATACTATACATTGTAATTAAAATAGTTCTATGCTTGGTAGAAAGCAACATATTCCCCCAAATTTACATATGTGATGATATATTGTGCACCCCAATAAAACTTATCTGGGGATCAGAGGACAGAGCCAGTCACTAGATTAGACATAGAGGCCAGACAGTGGTGGCACACATCCTTAATCCTATCACTCAGGAGACAGAGATCCTTCTCTGGATCTTGTGAGTTCAAGGCCACACTGGTAACAGAGCCAGGCGTGGTGGCACTCACCTTTAATCCCAACACTTGAGATCTCATGTCTTTGCTTGGGAAGTACACACACCTTTAATCCCAGGAAGTAAAATGGCAGGGAAGAAAAAAGTATATAAGGCGTAAGGAAACAGGAACTCACTCTCTTGAGACTGAGGATTTCGTAGAGGTAAGAACTTGTGGCTGGCTGCTCTGCTTCTCTGATCTTTCAGTTTTCACCCCAATGTCTGGCTCCAGGTTTTTTTTATTATTAATAAAACTTTTTAAGATTTGTGTTACACTTCTCCACTGTTCGTGGGAATGCAAACTTGTACAGCCACTCTGGAAATCAGTATGGTGGTTTCTCAGAAAATTGGGAATAAGTCTTCTTCAAGATCCAGCTATACCACTCTTGGGCATATACCCAAGGAATCCTCAATCTTACCACAAGGACACATGCTCAACTATGTTTATCTCAGCACTATTTGTAATAGCAAGAACCTGGAAACAACCTAGATGCCCCTCAATTGAAGAATGGATAAAGAAAATGTGGCACATATACACAGTGGAATACTACTCAGCAGTAAAAATCAATGATATCAAGAAATTTGGAGACAAATGGATGGAACTAGAAAATATCATCCTGAGTGAAGTAACCCAGACTCAGAAGGACAAACATAGTATGTAATCACTCATAAGTGGATACCAGATGTGAGGGAAGGGATGGCCAGACTGCAACCCACAGCTCCAGAGAGGCTAGCTAACAGGGAAAGACCCTAGGAGGGACACATGGATGACTCAGCGAAGGAGAAGTGGATGAGATCTATATGAGTGGACTGGGTGTGTGGGGGATGGCAGAGGGTGAGGAGTGAGGGTCGAACTGGAACAGGGACAGAGTGGGAGGGCAGGGAGGGAGATACCATGATAGATGAGGACATCATGGGAATAGGAAGAGGCAGGGTGCTGGAGAGGCTTTCAGGAACCCACAAGGATGACACCACCTTAGACTGCTGGCAGTGGTCCAGGGGTGCCTGGACTGGTCTACTCTGGTGACTGGTCTAGCGAATACCCTAACTATCATCATAGAGCCTTTGTCCAGTGATTGATGGAGGCAGATGCAGAGATCCACAGCCAGGTACAAGGCTGAGCTCCGGGATTCCAATTGATGAGAGAGAGGAGGGATTCTGCAGGCAGGGAATGTCGAGATCATGACGGGAAGAAGTGCAGAAATGACCAGCTACACTATTGGAGGCCCATGAACTGTAGACTAGTGGCTGTGAAGCCCCCAGGGAACAGAACTAGGCCCTCTGGATGGTTGTTTGGCTCAAACTGTTTCGGGAACACCAGGCAGGGGGATTGGGATCCATCCCTGGTGCATGGGCAGGCTCTTGGGAATCCGGTGCCTATGGTTTGGTACCTTGCGCAGCCTTGGTACAGTGGGAAGGGCTTGGACCTGCCTAGGCTCAGTGTGCCGGGCTCTGCTGACTCCCAATGGGAGACCTTGATTTGGGGGATGTGGGGATGTGGGGTGGCTTGGGAGGGAGGGCTGGGAGATGAGAGAAGGGAGGAGGTGGGATCTGTGGGTGGTATGTAGAGTGAGTAGAAAATTTCTTAATAAAGAAAAAAAACATTTGTGTTACAGACATATCTATTCTGTTTAGTATATGAGCTTTAGAATGAATTTTAATAGCATAAAATATTCTTTTACAATAATTCCAATGAAGTTGCATAATTTTATGTAAACTTCCAGAGACATTATTTCTACTGAGTGCTCCTAGCTACCCAAGTCATTACAGTTATAAAGACTTTGTTCAGTATGGGCATAGGTGTATTGGCCAGAATTTCTTGTAGGTTAAATAATGCTGCCACTGTGAACTGAGTGAGTTTATTTTCTGTTTCCTTGGAAAGCTTTTGCTGATGTAAGCACTGTGTTACTGATATTTTTAGTGTTGATCTTGTGTCGAGAAACTTGGCTAAACTTAGTTCTCATGAATATTGGTACTGAGGAGGAATGTGTTGTTTGGAAAAGAATCCAAATAATGGCAATATTTAGTCTTTCTTTGATAGAGACCAATAACTTCTCTCTAATATAATTTGTCCACCAGGGATGGGGATAGGGATTCTGAATTAGATACATGGCTATGCTTTCTTATGCTTAGGTGTGAAGAATGAGAAAAGGTTTTCTGTCTGTCTTTTTTAATGTTTGTTTGTTTTTTAGGTGGAGTCTCATTTTATTGACACCCCCAAATACAAACTCCTGCTTCAAGCCTTCCTTGTTTAACATTTTGGCTGGTACCTTCAATACCACATTGGTGGTATCTGCCTTTGTATACTCCTAAATGCAATGGGGATCTATTGGAAAAACCATTACTTGTGTATGTGTTACATGACTTCAGCATATATCTTCACTAGGTTTAGGAACTGCATTCTATTCTTACTTTCCTAGATGTCTAACTAATCAGGAGCTAATTTTTTTATATAGTTTACTGATTTTTATTTTATGTGTATGTATGTTTTGTCTGCAGGTATATCTATGCACCATGTATATGCAGTGCCAATGGAGGCCAGAAGAGGGCGTTGGATCTCCTGGGTTACAGATGGTTTTAGCTACCATGTGGGTGCTGGCAACCAAATCCAAATTGTATGGAAGGGCAGCCAATGCTCTTAACCACTAAGCAATATCTCAAGCCCTGGGGTTAATAGTCTTTAAAAAGATTTATATATTTTTATTTTATATGTCTGGGTACTTTCTCTGCATGTATGACTATCAACTGTGTTTGTCTAGGGCCCATGCAAATCAGGAAAGGACATCAAATCCCCTGGAACTAGAGTTATAGACAGTTGTGAGCTGCCATGTGGGTGCTAGAAATTAAATCCAGGACCACTGGAAGAACAGCCATTTCTCTTAACCACCAAGCTATCTCTCCAGCTTACAGAGCTATTCTTTTTAGGTTCTTTGAGACAGGGTTTCTCTGTGTGTAGCCTTGGCAATCCTGGAACTCACTTTGTAGACCAGTAGACCAGGCTGGCCTTGAACTCACAGAGATCTGCCTGCCTCTGCCTCCCAAGTGCTAGGATTAAAGGGATGTGCCACTTAGCCCAGCCAGGGCTGATTTTTAAAAATGACTTCTTTCTTTTAGCATCTCTTGAGATCATATAAAACTATGGTAATAACTATTTTTCTTCTTTAATAAACCACTGTAATAAAGTATGTTGATAAATATCCTAATGTGAAATTATCTATCACTCTTAGGATCAATTACATATATTAATGACACATTTTATTTTAAAATTACTTCTGATTCTAGTTTTTTAATAATTTTGATTTTTCTAATAGTTTTGACACCTACATTGAATCAATACTTTTCTTCTGCTTTTTAATAGTAGTATCACCATGATTACATCTGATTTATAATATGAAATGTATGATTATTATTTATGTGTTTAATTATTTCAATTTTGAAGTGCTAGAGATGGAACGCAGGGCTTTAAGGATGCCAGGCAAGCACTCTACTCCTGACCTAAACCTCAGTTCCTTACTGTTTGTTTTGGTTTTGCCTTAGAAACACTAATTCCATCTTGGATTGGTTTGGTGGTCTGTTTCTTTGTCTCTTGATTAGGAGGGGAGCATATTTAACTCAAGAAAGATTTTTTTATTTCTTTTTTTCTTTGAAATTTATTGTCCCTAATTTGTGTCTTATGATATTTTTTTAAATCTCGGAAGTATCTGTGTAATTATTTCAGTGACTATATTTGAAGTTAAATTATTCTGTTGAATGATAATTATCCTTTGGGGAACAGACATTTTCTATATTAGGGTTCCTTAATTTTCCACTTAAAAATTAAACTGTTGATACTTCCTTGGAGGAAAGTGTAATTACCACATTAAGAAAGAGTAGAGAGAAAATCTGGCTGCAATGGGATGTGAACTGCTATACATTTTATGAAATATTATTTGAAGTAGTGAAGAAAGAGCCAAAAGTTGTTTATAGAGGGCTTGGGAGAAGATGCGACAGCTTCATTTCTACTTTCTCTGAACCAACCCCCACACCCACCATCATTGTTTACTTAACGTTAATGTCAAGTTAAGCCAATCTATTAACTTGGTGGTTATCAGTTATGTGGCATGACACATGGTTTATGAGAATCTTCATGGGCACACCATTGATACTAGTTGGTATGAAAATGCAGCTTGGGCATTGTCATCATGACACTTTCTGTAAAAGGGATCACTAGACTGTCTTAGTCACACTGTTGGTATGTTACTGCCACAGGCTCTTTTATTAGCATGTAGGGGGTATAGCACACTATTTGAAGGGGTGGCAGAGTCACTGAAGCACAGTCCAGGGTATGAAAAGCTCAGACTTCCTCCCAGCTGGTTCCTTTTGCCATATTTTCTTTCCCTCTCTACTGTATATCTTTCAAATTTAAACTTGACTGACTGAAGACCTAAATCTTACCATGTTACTTTCCTCTTCAAAATCCTGCAATAACCTTTTTTTTGTATGCAGAAGAAAATAGACAAATTCAGCTATGTGGAATAATACAGAATCAGTTGCATTGCATAAATCAATAGGTTTTCTATAAACCAATAGGTTTTCTATAAACCAACATACAAAGAAAAAGATCATATACACTCCCATTAACAATAGCATCAAAGGATATAAAGTATCTAAGAATAAACCTAAACAAGGAAGTGAAGGATCTTTGTAACGAAAACCTTAAACCTATTAAGAAAGAGATAGAGAATGACACTAGAAAATGAAAAGAAATATCTTGGACTGCTAGAATTAATATTATGAGAATGACCATTTTACCAAAAGTTCTTTACAGATTCAATGCAATCATAATCAAGGTCCAAACCTCATTCTTCATAGAAATAGAAAAACTATTCTGAAATTCATACAGAACCACCAAAGATCTCAGATAGCCAAAACAATCCTGAGCAAAATGAATAATGCTGGAGGGATTAACACTTCAGGTCTTAATTATATATTTCAGAGCTATAGTAATAAAAGCAGCATGGTCCTGGCACAAAATAGACATGTAGAATAATGGAACAAAAATCAAAGATCCAAGTGTAAGGATATATAGCCAGTCATTTAGTATCTGACAAAGATGACAAAAACATATGCTGGGAAAAAGGAAGCATCTTCAACAAATGATGCTGAGAAAAATGGATGTCTATGAGCAAAAGAATGAAATTAGATCCATATCTATCACCATGAACAAACACTAACATGTGCAAATGGACCAAAGCACTAAACACAAAACCTCAAACACTGAAATGCTAGACGAAAACATAGGCAGTACCTGACATCAAGTAGCTGTAGGAAAAGTTTTTCTGAAAAGGACTCGATTTGCCCAAGAATTAAGGCTAACAATTGACAAGTGGGACTTCATAAAACTAAAAAGGTTCTACACAGCAAAAGAAACAATCAGGTGAAAAGAATACTCCCAGAATGGGAGATAACTGTTGCCAGCTATACAGCTGACAGAAGATTACTATCCAGAATACATGAAGAACTCAGCAAATAAACAAAAACAAGGCAAAACAAACAACCCAAATGAAACAGTTGAAAAAATGGGCCTGGAATCTGAACAAAGAGCTCTCAAACGAAGAAATAAAAATGGCTAATAAACATCTCAAAAATTTTCTTTGTCCCTAGCAATTAGGGAAATGCAAAGCAAAACAACTTTGAGACTTTTATCTTAACCCAGTCAGAATGGCAAAGATCAACACAATAATCTGCTGCAAATGCTGGAAGGAATGTGGGAGAAAAGGAATCCTCATTCACTGTTGGAGAGATTGCAAACTGGGGCAGTGACAATGTAAATCAGTGTGCAGAATTCTTAAAATAGCTAAAAGTAAATCTGCATATGACCAGCTATACTACTATGTGACATTTGTCTGAAGGACTGTAATCCGACTTCACTGATACTTGCTCAGCCATGTCCATTGTTCTATTCACAATAGCTACGAAATGGAAACAATCCAGAGGCCCTTCAATTGACAAATGAATAATAACACTGTGATACAGAATGGAATATTATTCAGTTGTATAGAAAAATGAAATCATTTGTAGGTAAATGGATGGAACTAGAAAAGATCATATTGAGTAGAGTAATGGGGACCCAGAAAGAAAAGTGTCTCCTTTTTTTTTGAAACCCAGCTCCAAGTCTTTAGATATGATTACATATCCTGGAGTAACTGCAGAGACTAGGATAGTAAAAAGGGACCATTGTTGGGGGGCACAGGGGTGCAATAGAGAGGGGTAGAGCAGGGTACATGTGATCTAATTGGGAAAACGGGAAAAGAATGAGGTTCAGATTAGGAAGGGGGAGATAAACACAAAAAGGATATTAGAGGATAAAATAACAGTATAGATTTTAAGGGATCATACTATTAACTGTCTACCTAAAAAAATCCCAACACTAGACATGAGAAGCCCTCTTTTGAGAGTTTGGTCAGGATTCCCCAAGACACTTCCAAAACATTATTGCTATTGCCCTTGGTAGCCCCTTACATGTGGAAGGTAAGTCCCCATTGCTGAAGATGCCATGTACTTCAGACACAGGGCCCAGTGGCCCCTGAACTGGAATTGACCTGAAAGTCTTCTCCCTGAAGACTAGTTTGAATGTTGTCAGAAGGCACTGTGCAAGCTTCCAAAGGAGGGAAGCAAACAACATTCCTACAAGCTGTGATGCCTGTGAACCACAGCAACAACTAGTATGGAGGGATAATTCTGAGAGTGCAATGGTGACACTCACACTCTGGAATTAATCCACTACCCACTCAAGGAGAGGAAATGTAGCTTGAGTTTTCCTGCCTGGCCCACAGTCAGGACAAATCTCTGACACCCGTCAGTCCCACAGCCATTCAGACCCAACCAAATAAACACAGAGACTTATATTGGTTACAAACTGTATGGCCGTGGCAGGCTTCTTGCTAACTGTTCTTACAGCTTAAATTAATCCATTTCTATTAATCTATACCTTGCCACGTGGCTTGTGGCTTACCGGAACTTTACATCTTCCTTGTCCTGATGGCGGCTGGCAGTGTCTCTCTCACCCAGCTTCCTGTTCTCTCAATTCTCCTCTCTGTTAGTCCCGCCTATACTTCCTGCCTGGCCACTGACCAATCAGTGATTTATTCATTGACCAATCAGCAACACATTTGACATACAGACCATCCCACAGCAAGGAAAATCATGCCTCATACTGGAAACCTAACTAAATACCCAGGGACGATGAAGCCATAGATTTTGGAAGACAACCGACAGCACCCAACACTCATTAAACCAGCATAACCCCTAACTACATTCTAAATATTTGTTCTTATACCCACAGATTAAGTATAGTCCTCATCCTTCAACACATTTTTCTTTGCAGCAGACAAGGACCATTACAGAAAATCTTAACTAATCAAAATGCAGAGTTGTTGTTGAGCCCAGTCCCAATGGATACATCTACCAAACACACGCACGCACGCACGCGCGCGCGCGCGCGCACACACACACACGCACACGCACATGCACACGCACACACTCCTCACACTTACGGCTGAGGGAACAGCAGGGAACATTGCTGAAGAAGGGGTAGGAAGGTTGTAAGAGTTCATTTATCCTCAGAGTATTTTTGTGGAGTCCAAGACATTGTGTATATAAGATGATGGCGTTCACAAACAGTAACATTCAATTATCCAATTTTGATGCCTTTTACTTCTTTCCTTGGCTGATTGCTCTTCTTAAGAAGTTCAGTGCTTGAAATGGTCTACTCTGGTTTGATATGTGACATACTGTTATTGTACACTAAGATACATTTTTTTTCAGGCTAAGTGTCCTATACCTCATTTGTTACTGCACACCATTAACCTAGGTTGAACCAGGGAGGACTCACTAAATATTTACCAGCAGTTTTTTTTTTTTTTGTTTGTTTAAACAATCTGGCCTCTACTGTCCCTCAATTCATTGCTCTTCCAGAAAACTTGGTGCTCTAGTCCAAATGTAAATTCCTTTCTCTTTGAACCCTTATGTCTACCCTCAAAGGACACATCATACTTTTTTCTTTGGTCCCCAAGTTTCTACTGATTTGCCCTTCTGCTAAAGAAGAAGATGCTATACTCATCCTGATATTCCTGTGAGCACTTAGCTCAGTGCCTTGTGTTTTGTCTATATTTTTAAAAATGGAAACACTACTTTTTTTTATTAATTACATGAAATTTTTGAGTTGTGAAAATTTGAGTAACATATATTTCATATTAAAAGTAAACAATACTTTTTTCTTACAAAATATCATTGCTTCTGATCTGGTTTTATTCATTTTATTTTATTTGACCAGATGTGTTCTACTTAGAAATTGGAAAGTAGAAACTCACAGGATAAACACAGCCTGCAATGTGTGTTACTTGGCTCCTATAATGTTTAAACATTTTGAATTAGTTGCAATCATTGAAATAATAAATTTCATTTAAATGGTTGGGCTTTGAGCTTTCCTGAAAAATAGAGCAACCTGGTGGCCCTAGACCATATGCCTTCATGATAACATATGGACTCTATTTCACCATAGATTCTGCTGGTCTTGGCTCATTGATTTGTAGTGCCCCTGGGGACAGCTTACCCTTCAGAATCTGAGATTTTTGTTTTATTCCATCCTTCCAATGCCTAGGTAGCTTCAGTTAGTGCAAACTAATAGTAAATTAGATGTCATTACTTCAGAATGCAGCCTTTCCATGATCTACTGTATTAGATTAAGTGTAGAAGTGCAGGTGTATGTGAAAGAAAAAAAAGGTGATTATGTGATTCCAGAAGTTTCATTTGCTTAGGAGCAGTGAGAATAGGTAGAATTTGTACAGAAATCGATGTATGCTTTTATTCCTTTTGACAGACCTGTTTTGTGATCGATCATTGCACTGCTTTGGAGCCAAAGGTCTTTCTTTGTAAGTAGGAATGATGTATGTTCTTAAGATTCCTTCTAGGGCTGGGCGGTGGTGGTGCACGCCTTTAATCTCAGCACTTGGGAGGCAGAGCCAGGCAGATCTCCGTGAGTTCGAGGCCAGCCTGGTCTACAAAGCGAGTTCCAGGAAAGGCGCAAAGTTACACAGAGAAACCCTGTTTCGAAAAACCAAAAAAAAAAAAAAAAGTTAAAATCTAGCTTTAACAATCTTTTAAAAAAAAAGTCATTTTCTTTACATGTTGTTTGAGCTATTAACCATGGCATACATACAGCTGTTCAGGGTCTGTGGACTTGACATTCTGTCACAGGGCAGTGTCTTTTCTGTATTGTGCACACCTGTTTGACACTTCCTAGGCACCCCATGGGTGCTCATAAGAGCTAATTAAGTTGAATGCTATTATTCAGATTCTTCCCTCACAGATTGTATTTGACAGTTGAGCTGTGTGATTCTACTTCTCTTGACATACACTTAGACTTCTAAATGAAAGGGGAAAGTTCATGGGCGAATGTCTGTTGATTTCATACAGAGAATGATGATGAATTGTGCACAACTCTCTCAGTCTGTGGTGGGAAGATCTATGAGCGCACTTGACTTATGCTCAGGGGCATTCTGGCATTTTGCTGAACTTATTTCATCTGAACTCCTCTTTGAAACATCCTGAAACCCACTCTTTCCCCCATGTGAATCCATGCCAGACATGATTGTGTGCTATACTTCATATCTTGCCTAGAAAAGTGAAGAATGGCCCAGACGCATCTCTGCAAGCCCTCTGACTCTTACATAGGTTTTCTGAGCAAAAAATAAAAATGAGACACTCCAGACTGTATGTGAGAGTCCAAAGTTACTTCATACCTTTTTATTTTTGAGCTTGTTAGAGGTATTGTTTCTAAGCCAGTGTCTGAAGAGGATGATGCACATCCAAATATTTGAGCCTCAGAAATATAGGTCAGTACCTATAGAATTAGGATGAAGCACAGGGGATGTTCTTTATGAACTATATAAAACGAGTTCCTAGAAGAAAATCCCTCCCCACTGATGCAAAGCATGTAAATTAGAGCCTCTCTACTATTTACAGAAAACTCTTGTTAAAAGCTTTGGGACTGGCTTTCTCTAAGAGAGCATTGTAGCTATAATTAAGAAATAGGTTTAAATTGTGCTGATAATTATCCTAACTGGCATGAAAATCTACATAGATACTTAGAAGATTAAATTGTCCCAGGTGAGTTTTACAAGCAATACACTTTTCAGAAAGAGAAGCTGAAGTAGGTAAATAGGTTTTCAAAAATAAAACGTCTGCTGTCTGTAAGTAGGTTATGTTTAGAATTGCTCCTTTCGGATCTGTTTATCTTAATTTGGGCCTTGTAATATTGATAATGAAGACCAAAATAAGGCCCTAAATAAAGGAGGTGCACTTGAATTATTGGACATTGAAACAAAGGTCTTCACCGTCAGGATGCAGACACTGAAAGCTCTCCAAAGAGCCTGTGTGCCAAGATAGCTTCCAGCTGAGTCATCTTGCATAAGGACTCTAGAGTGGGTCCATGTGGATCTGCATGAGATTTGTGGTTTCCTAGGATGTCAAAGCAGCACCCACAAGTATAGCACAAGACCCCAGGATTTAGTAGGTGGCATTTTTTGGAAGAAAGATCTGAGAATATTTTAGTTTGGGTGTCTACTGCCGTGTTAAATCACCATAACTGGAAGCAGCGAGGGGAGGGGAGGTTTACTTGGCTTACATATACTGGGCCACAATTCATTGAGAGAAACCAAGGCAGAAACACAAACAGGGCAGGAACCTGGAGGCAGGAGTTGATGTAGAGACTGTGGAAGTGTGCTACTTACTGGCTTTTTCCAAATGGCATCATCAGCCTGCTTTCTTATAGTACCCAGCCTAAGGGTGGCATGAACCATGGTGAGCTGGGCCCTCACCATCATTCATCAATCAAGAAAATGCACCATAGGCTTGCCCCCAGGCCAATAGAGTGGGATTATTTTTCTCAGCTGATGTTCCCCTTTCCAAAATGACTCTAGCCTGTGTCCAGTCAACACAAAACTAGGCAACACAGAGAATCTTCATTTTTAAAACATGTTCATTTAGTGAATCTTTTAAGTCCATCCTAAGTTTGAGGTCATTGTTGTACCAATGTGAACAAACCATGTACACATTTCAGGCATCAGAATAAGAAGTGAAACAGAAGGAAAAGATGCCTGAAACTAACTCTCTCTCTCTCTCTCTCTCTCTCTCTTTCTCTCTCGTAATGGTGATACAGATAAAACGAGTGACCTAAATCATCTGTATTTCCCTTTAGAAGATGTCCTGGCAGCAGAGGCTCCATTGTGAGTGAGTTTCACTTAGAATAATAATAAATAGGTTTTCATTTCCAAAATACACACTTGAGAATGTGTGTGGGCAGAGAGAAACAGCTTCACATTGTAATGGAGTGACAAGGAAAGCCATTTATAATTTAAAGTTTGCCACAGAAAAATCTACAGTGAATACAAACACAGATAATGAAGGAGAAGCCATTTATGAGCTAAACACCTTCTACAACAGGTACCATTTCCACAAATTGTGCTGTCTTACTGGTACCATAGCAAGGTGTCTTTTGGTGCTATTGTATGAAATAGAAAGTAATAAATCCATTCATAAGGAATAATTACCCTGTATGTAGTAGTGACTTTTTGACGATCTGAATCTTATGCTGTATGCACATGCATTGCTGTTGGGAATGTATGTGTGAATATGATAGGCAACTAAAATTTATTTGACAACTACTTTTCACCTTATTCTCTTCTTATTCTAAAGAGTGAAATAATCATTCTTTTCCCATTTATTCAAGCAAAGCAAACATTCAGGAACTTGCAGGTAGAAATTATGAATGTACCTTTTAATTTTGATTCTGGGGTTGCTTAGATTTGTGAGGATTACAGTCTATGTTTAAAAGATGCTCATATCAGTGACCCTAGCCCAACTTTGAGGTGGGCAGGGCTGGTCCTATCCCCTGAGGATACCTTCTACATTGATGAATCAATCGATAAAGAGCTTTAGCCTGAGAGGTTAGGCAGAGCCCTGTGGTAAAAACAGCCCAAGAACCCAATGTCCTTTAATTAAAAAATCAGTATCCAGCTGAACTGGAGGTTTTTCTTTCAACTTGATGATTAACCATCATTGTTTATGTAACTCCTCTTGCTTAAACTCTTGGTATTTTAGGCAGAAATAAAAGTTTTGCCCTATTTCTACATAAAGAATTTTTATTTTAGTTTTTTTTTTTTGAGAGAGGACTTCTCCTTGTAACAGCCTTGCTGTCTTGAAACTATTTTGTAGACCAGGCTGGCCTCGAATTCACAGAGATCTGTCTACCTCTGCCTTCTGAGTACTGGGATTAAAGGTGTGCGCCACCAACGCACATAAAGAATTTTTATGAAATAAAATGATGTGCTTGACACTTCTAATGTTTGGCATCTATTATATATGCTTTTAGAAGGATATTAAAAGTATAGGTGGCTCTTCAACACATGCAGATATAGTTTGGCAGGTTTTGAAAGGGGAAAGCAACAACGTGGTTCCTGATTTGGGATTTTCATTATCTAAGAGACATGGGGATTTCTTGGTAGAATTCCTGTAGAGATGCTTCTTATTAGTCATTGTTCTGTCTCACCTGCCCCCACAAGCAAGTGATAATTCCTGCATACCATCAACTGAGAGGTTGAATTCTGAAGAGGAAAGAAATGAAACCAGGAGATGTCTACAAGACTAACAAGCTCAGCGGCCGAGCCTTGAAAGCAAGGTCTGCTCAGTGTTAGTGAAGGGACTTTCAGGCAACATGTTGTCTCTCTCTTTGTCATTACTGCTGAACTGTTCACAGGCTCCAAGGACTCGCTAGGCATTTTGGAAGCAAGGAACTATAATGTCTGGTCTTGCTCTGAGGGCATGCACACACCTTCCGGAGAGCAGACGAGAGCATCGGGCGGGGACACGTGCAGACTCAGGTAACATTGTAGGGAAAGAGGCTTTAGTTTGAAAGTTTTCTCTCACAGATTTATGGGGGAAGAATATGGTCTTTCAATACACTATGTGATAAGTAAGAGTAACTGCCATTTTCATCTCCTTAAAGATTTATCATTTCTTTGTGTTGTGATGCTCTCAATCCCTTCCTCATAATCCTCTATGAAGTAAAAATAAAACACCCCTTTTAATGGAAAACATTATTCTTTCTATGTAGTTTAATATTCATTATCCAACTTCTCACTACCCCACTGCCCTTTCCTAGCCTCCAGAAATCACTATTCTACTTGGAAAGAGACTGTTATATTCAGTCTTAAGGAAAAGCCTTGCAATGTTTTGCACCTAAATAGGAGCAGAACTAACATCTCTCACTGCAGCCATGCTTGTGCAAAAGTAGCTGGGTGTCTTCAGACCAAAAGTCTTAACACGCCTACCTGATCCCTCTAAGCAGTGGCTTGGGGGCGGGGGCAGTGAGTCTCTCTGCCAGTTCTGTTTATCTCCTCTGGACCCATCTGTTCACTGTCATCTGAGTACAACAATCTGATATTTTCTGTAAGACTGAATCAATTTTAATTCCTTTACAGTGTTAAAAATAAAGGTTCTGTGATGGTAGAAGCATGTAGAAAGCAGGATGACTTAGGCTGGGTCAGCTTTGGATGTTAAACACTTTATTTATAGGCTTTTGTTCTCTATGAAATATTAAACTATAAAAGCACAAGGTAAACAGATCTATTTTTAATGTGTGTATATGACATCTTATCAAGCTTTAGAGCAGGCTGAGCAATTCTGTGGTTTGAGGTTAAATGTACATCTGTTTTCTCTCTCTTTTGAGAAGACAACTCATAAAAATTCATTTTCAACAGATGGTTGTAAATGAAGACAAAATTACCTTATTTGGATTAATAACATTCACACAGAACATTTTGCGTTCTGATGAAACTAAATCAAGCCATAAATCCTATCAATAAGTAAATCTGGAATTACTTTAAACTCTACAAAAACGTAAGTAACAAGTGATTGGAACATAGATTTCCACATCCTCCTCCTGTTCCTAAACCTCATGTCTCCCACGTTGGATCACCAATAGCTGCAAAACAGAGAAAAGGTTGTATTCTAAGAGAGTTAGAGATCAAATCCTTGAGACTGGAAAAATGAAATTATACTGTGGATATTTTAGGCACACAGAAATTACCATCAAATATAAGTTCTAAGTCCTTAGTAAAAACAATTTTTTTGTTGTTTTTTATGCCTACGTTCTTGATAATTATACAAGTCTATCTCATTTAATCTTTTACAGAATCTTATCTTCCTTTTTATTTTTGAGATTATAATATAATTATATCTCCTTCCCCTTCCCTTTACTCCCCCCAAACTACTCCATATATATATCTCCATCCTCTCTTTCAAATTCATACCCTCTCTTGCCATTAATTATTGTTAAATATATTCCTAAATGAACAAATACAACCCTCCCAGTCTGTATAATATTACTCATATGTATGGCTTCAGGCTTGACCATTTGGAATTGTATAATCATTGGTGTGCTCTTCTCTGGGGAAGACTATTTCTCCCACTCTTGGTATTCCTTGGTTGCCTGTGCTTCTTTGTGTAGGATTGATGCCTCATGAGTTTTCCACCTTGGCGTGTCTTTTGGTGATGTCCTTGTTCATCTCATGTTTAGGCAGTTTGTGTTGGTGAGGATTTATGGATGTAGCTTCGGCACTCCTAGGAGACATCATCTCATAGTAAATTACCTGTTCCTCTGGCTCTTACAATCTTTCAGTTCCCTCTCCTTCAATGGTCCCTGATCCTTTGGTGCAGGGATTGTGTTCTAGATGTATTTGTTTGCCCCAGGCTATATAACTCTGCATTTTGTTTGGTTGTGGTTTTCTGTAATGGTCTTTGTCTCTTGCAAAGATAAGTTTCTTTGATGTGGGATGAAGACTATATGTATCTGTGGGAATAAGGATAAATATTTAGAACGACTCAGCTATACCACTCCTTGGCTTATGCCCAAAGGACTCAGCATCCTACTCCACCGATATTTGTTCAGCCATGTTCATTGCTACTCTTCACAATAGCTAGGAGATGGAAATATCATAAATGTCCTTCAATTGAGGAATGGATAGTGAAAAATGTGTTGCATATCCACTATGGAATTCTGTTCACTAGTAAAGCAAAATGAAAACATGAAATTTGCAGGTAAATGGATAGAACTAGAAAAGATCATATTGAATGAGGTGACCTGTGCCCAGGAAGACAGGCATTTCACGTTCTCTCCTATTTGAGGCTCCTAGCATAAAGTCTTCAGATGTAAGTACATACCCTGGAGTAACTGCAGAAACCAGGAAAGTAAAAAAGGGACCATTGCAGGGTTGGGGGTCAAGAAGAAGCAAAGAGGGGAATATCAGGGTATAAATAATTTGAAGGGATGAATGGGAAAAATGGGGGATCTAATTAGGGATGGGGAGGAAGATAAATACAGAAGAAGAAAAAAGTATAAAATAACAGTAAAATTTCTGAAAAAGTAAAATATCTATAATACATGCAAGCCAGTGCATCAATATACATATAGAGTTTAAATGAAAATTTTCCATCTGGGCTAACAATGATCCTTCTAAAAGCCAAAGAACATCTAACAAAACTCCCAACACTAGACGTACAAAGCCCTTTTTTGAGTAGTTGGAAGGCAAGCCCCTATTACTGAGGACACCATGCACTTCAGACACAGGGCCCAGGGGCCTCTAAGCTGGAACTGACCCAAAAGCCTCCTCCATGAGGACTAGCTTTCACGGTACCAGCTATGATGCCCAAGAACCACAACAATGACCAGCATGGCAGGTTGATTCTAAGGGTACAGTGGTGACATAACTTGACAGTAACCAAGAACTCTCCAGATGGACTGAAGGCCCTCTCTGAAAGAGGAAAATCATGCCTAGTTCCAGAAACTCAGCTAACTACCCAGGGATAATGAAACCATGGATCTGGGAGGAGAATTGGCAATTACCACTTTATTAGACCACCATAACCCTTCACTTATTTCTAACAGGATCTTTCCAAGAAATCTGTTCTGTTAGTAGGGTTCACAGAGTGAAACATTGACTTTTTCCTTCATCTAATTCACTCTTGCTGCTGGTCAGATAAAGCTGATGGCCAGCACATGGCACTATTGGGAAATGTTGGAACCTTTTGGAAGGAGGGCCTAGTGGGAGGAACTTAAGTGATTGCCATCCTGCCCTTAAAGGGAACATTAGAGTCCTGGAACCTTATGCCTCTTTGCTTCCTGGCTGCTATGAGGTGGGCAGATTTACTCTACCACATACGTCTACCATGATGTCTGCCCTGCAGCAGGCCCCTACCAAGCCTGTACTGAAACGTCTGAAAAACCCAAACCCAAACAACACCTCCCTTTAAAATACTTATTTATTTTTACAAACTCACCCATGTATAAGATGCTTCGATTGTTTCCACTCCTGTCTTCCCACTACTCCCTGTGCTTTCTGATCACTTTCACTCACCCACTCACTTGGCTCTCTCTCCCACCCATGCCAAGCCTCACTCTTCCCTCCAAATTCCTTTACTATGTTCAAGTCTTTCTTTGCTTTTTGATTTCTATGACACGCTGAGTTTAACCATGGGTTGAGAACTATCCACTGGAGTTTGATGAGCTCATGAGAGGTACACACTGGAGACAATGACCCTCCCTGCCTCCTAAAATTTACAGTAGCCAGTAGTTCAGCAGAGAAAGGGTAGGGGTTCATGAGCTCCTCCTTCATCCAGGACTGATTATAATCACAGTTGCTATGAGATCACGATTGCAATGGCTATGCCTTGCCCAGATAGCACAGTGACACAGATTAATGTGCAAATACATTTTTATTTTTAATTAAAATTCACCTATTTGTTTATGTTTATAGAAGTGCTCTGTAGTACAAAATAACTTCAAACTCATGATCCTGCCTCTGCCTCTCTCATGCTGTGATTGTAGGCTTATTTCAACATATTTTGCTTGAATCTAGTTCTTAAATTATACAAATGATTTTCTTTCTACAACTCAGAATCTCCAAATTTGTATTAATTGTAAAATGCATTCATATAAATTAATATCCTATATTAAATCTATATGGAAGATCATGACTTCATATTTATTACTTAATCCATGAGGGATATTAAACAAAAACATGAAAATAGAGAAACAATCTGAACTTCTGAAATAACAAAAAAATTATAACTTGGTTCATTAATGGAAAACAGCACATACTTTAATGATTCTTTTGACTGGAGATTCTGGATCAATCTTTTCTGGATAAAACCTTGTAGATCATTTTTGTTAATGTTGTTACAAGATGAAAGGGGTCTGTAATTAATTCAAACATAAATGTTTTAAAAATAGAGAAATTTTCTCACATGCAGGGGAGAAAATGTGCAAAAGAGACTGGAAAATGTGACTTTAAATCAGCATCCCCAGGCATAGAGAAGTTGCTCATATTGCCACCCTAAATAGTTCTTAGTTTGATTTAGGTATGGGCTATATCTTACTTATGATTTCTATTGCTGTGATAAAACATCATGGCCAAAGGCAACTTGAGGGAAGAAGGGGTCTATTTAGCTTATGATTCTCAGGTCACATTCTGTCACCAAGTATGATCTGGTCGTTTGAATGTAATTGGCTCCCATAAGCTGATAGGGAGTGGCACTATTAGGAGGTGTGACTTTGTTAAAGAAGGTGTGGACCTGTTGGAGGAAGTGTGTCACTGTGGGGGGCGGCTTTGAGATTTCCTATGCTCAAGATATGCCCAGTGTCTCAGTTCACTTCCTGTTGCCTGCAGGATCAAGATGTAGCTTCTCTACTCTCAGCTCCTTCTCCAGCACCATGTCTGCCTGAATGCCACCATGTCCTGCCATGATGATAATGGACTAAACTGTAAGTCCCCCAATTAAGTGTTTTCCTTTATAAGAGTTCCATGGTCACGGTGTCTCTTCACAGCAACAGAAACCCTAACTCAAATACCAAGGGAAGTCAGGGCACAAACTTAAGACAGGAATTGATGCAGAGTTTGTGCAGGAACTCTGCTTATTCACTTGGTTCTCATGCCTTGCTCAGCTTACTTTTTTATGCAACCCAGGACCAACTGTCCAGGGAAGGCACCTTCTATAGTGAGCTGTGCTCTCCCACATTAATCATTATTCAAGACAATACCTTGCATACTTGACCACAGGCTATTCTTATGGAAGCATTGTCTCAATTAAGATTCTCTCTTCCCATTCATGTCTAGGTTTGTGTTAAGTAGATAAAAAACAGCCAGCACATGTTAGAATTTTTTTTTAAAATCACAATTCATGTAGCTGTCATGGTAAAAAATAATTCAACAGGTTTTCCTATGGACTTCTTTCTAGTTAGTGGATTACACTAGTAGTATCCCTTTTCACTGACATCTGACCAGCTCCAACTTCTTTCCTTCTCTCCATTATGAAAACATAAAGTAGTTAAATTGCATTCAAATACAAATTTTCCTTTGCTGTTTGTTTCTAGGAATTAATTGTTGAATTGTGAGGAATCTGCTTATCTTAACTGGTAGTTTGCACAGAACATCTTTATAAAGTTTGGAGTGGGAATATAAATTTTCCCCTTTTCTCCTTTGCCTTCAGTGTCCTGGCTCCCATCAGAGATGGCATTTTTAAATTTTGTTTTTTGTTTTTAATCAACATACAAAGTAGCAGATTTCCTTTCAGAATTTTCATACTTAACTCTGGTTGATTGTCTCCACCTGCTCCTTTTTCCCATATCTTTGACCCTCTTGCATCTCTCCATCCCCAAGATTACTCTCTACTTTCATACTATATGTGCTCTGTCACCCCTTTCACTATTAATGCCTCTTCCCTACCTCCAACTCGTTCTACATTTGTGGAATCTATGCACCCTCACTTCCACATAATTATACGTGTATAACAATTAGATGATAAGATCTACATAAGAGAGAATCATGCAGCATTTGTCTTTCTGAGCCTCACTTTCCTCACTTACTATGATATTTTTAAATTCTATTCATTTTTCTACAGATTTCATAGTTTTATTCTTTTGTGGCTGAATAAAATTCCAATGTGTATATCTAGTACATTTTTATCACCCATTCATCTATTGGGGAACATCTAACTGATCTCCTTTACTTCCTGTTGTGAACAAAGCAGCAATGAAGATGAATGTACATGTATCTCTAGAGTCGAGAATGGAGCCCTTTGGGTATATACCCAGGAGTGGTATAGCAGGGTCATATGGTAGTTCAATTTGTAGTTGTTTGGGAAACATCTACACCAGTTTCCATAATAAACACATTAGTTTACACTCATACCAGTAGTGAAGAAACATTCTGTGTTCCTCTTTTCCACATCTTCACCAGCAGTTGTCCTTTGCAGTCTTGATGAGAGCTGTTCTCACCAGAGTGAGATAGAACACTGTAGTTGGAAGTTTTTCTGTGTCCTGTCCAGTACATAGTTGCTCAGGCCCAAGTAAACACATAGAGGCTTATATTAATTAAAACTGCTTGGCCATTAGCTCAGGCTTACCACTGACTAGCTCTTACACTTAAACTCAGCCCATTTCTGTTAATCTATATGTTGCCATGTGTTCTGTGGCTTTACTTCTGTGTCATTACATGCTGCTCCCTGGACGACAGGCTGGTGTCTCCTGACTCAGCCTTCCTCTTCCCAGAATTTTCCTTGTCTGCTTATTCCGCCTATACTTCCTGCCTGGCTACTGGTCAATCAGTGTTTTATTTATCAACCAATCAGAGCAACACACATTCATATCATACAGAGTGACATTCTACAGCAGAACATCAAAGTCATTTTAATTTTTATTGTCCTGTTGGCTGAGGATGTTGAGCACTTTAAAAATATTTATCTATCACTTACATTTCTTCTTTTCAGAACTCTGTTCAGTACATGGGCCATTTATTTTTAGTAGTTTCATTTATTTTGTGTTTCATTTTGGCAGTTCTTTACACATTCTAGATATTGACCCCTGTGTCAAATGCAACTGGAAAATATTTCCCTCCCCATCCTGTAGATTATATGTACACTCTACTGATAGCTTCTTTCGATGTGTAAAATCCTTTAATCCTTGTAATCATATTTGTCAGTTCTTGGGACTATTTTCTGTGCTACTGGGCTTCTATTAGAGAGTTCTTATCTCTACCTACATACCAAAGTGTTTTTTTCTACATTTTCCCATATCTGTTTCAGGTTTTCGATGAAGGCCTTTGACATGCTTGAATCATTTTGGGGGAGTACAGGAGGAGAGATATGAATATAATATCTTTTTTTCTACAGGTGTATTTTCAATTTTGCCAGTACCATTTATTAATGATGTTGTCTTTTTTTCCAGGATATTTTTAACCCTTTTGCCACAATTTGAATGCATGTAGCATTATGGGTTTATTTCTGGGTGCTCTATTATGATCCATTGGTCTACACGTCTGTTTTAGGCATGTATTAGTCTGACTATTCTGCATTTTTCTTTGCCATAGTGGTTCAATAGTATAGTTTGAAGTCAGTTAATGTGATACCTCTGGCAGTGTTTTTTTCTGCTTAGGATTACTTTTGCTCTCTGTGGTCCTTTATGTTTCTATGTGAATCTCAGAACTGATTTTTTCCATTCTGTGAAGAATGTTATGGAGTTTTTATGTGGATTGCATTGACATTTTCACAATATTGACTCTACCAATACAAGAGCATAGACACTCTTTTGATTATCTAGTGCCTTCTTCAATTTCCTTTTTGGTATCTTAAAGTTTACCCTTATTAAGTTTACTCTTAGATTTTTAAAGCTACTGTGAATAGAACATTTTTCTAATTTCTTTCTCAACAAGTTCATTATCAGTATACATACTGATAATTTTTTTTTTTTTTGGTGGCACACGCCTTTAATCCCAGCACTCGGGAGGTAGAGGCAGGCGGATCTCTGTGTGTTTGAGGCCAGCCTGGGCTACAGAGTGAGTTCCAGTATCAGTATATTTAAAAACTATTGAATTTTGTGTGCTAATTTTGTAGCTTGCAACGTTACTAAAAATGTTTATCAGATCTAAAGTTTTCTGGTGGACTCTGTAGATTTTTCTTTTCTTTCTTTCTTTTTTTTTGAGACAAGGTTACTTTGTGCAGCCCTGGCTGTTCTGGAATTCATTCTGTAGATCAGGCTAGCCTCAAAACCAAAGAGATCCACGTGCCTCGGCCTCCCAAGTGCTGGCATTAAAGGTATGTGCCACCACAGCCCATCTCAGACTCTGTAGTTTTAAGTATAGAATCATGTCTATAAATAGGAACCACTTAACTTCTTTTTTTCCCCCAAATTTTATCCCTTTTATATCTTTCTCTTGTGTTATTGGTCTAGTTGAGACTTCAAACACTATCTATATTGAATACTAGTGGAAAGGGTAGACATACTTACATTTCCTATATTTAAGAATTCATGTTCTAAGTTTCTTCTTATTTAATGGTCTGCATATTTGTTCTATGCAGCCTTTATTATGTTGAACTATGATCTGCCTAGTTCTAGTTTCTTTGGGACTTATATCATGAAGATATATTGAGTTTTGCCAAATTTGTTTTCTATATCTATTTAGTTAATCATATGATTTCCAGCTTTAAGTATATGAATATGGTATATAACATTTATTGATTTGCATATGTTGAACAAAGCTTATATCCCCGGAATGACACCAACTTGGTCATGATATGTGATATTCTTAATGTGATCTTGAGTTCAATTTGCAAGTATTTTATTGAGATATATTCAGGGAAATTGGTCTATGGTTTTCTTGTGTGTGTGTGTGTGTGTGTGTGTGTGTGTGTGTGTTTAATAAGGTATTTGTATCATGATCATACAAACATTGTAACATGAGCTTGGCAATGTTCCTTTCCTTTCTATTTTGTGGAACAGTTTGAGAAGTGTTGGCTTATTAGATTTTCCTTAAAATCAATATTATTTAGATATTATAAGCATTCCTTCCATGTAGAGAAAGCAGATGTAGCATTTTTAGCTTCTCTGCCTCTTTGGTCTCCTATTATCAGGAGCTCTCAGTCCTTAGGTGATGGATGAGTTTGGCTAAAATGGAATTTGTGCTCTTGAATATAACCCTTCCTTTATTTCTTTGGGAGGCAACTGCCTACAGGAGTATGTACTCCCGTCTTCCTAGTGGATACTGTCCTCTTCACTGACTGATGTGGAGATCATTCCTATATGGTTCAGTAGTGTTTCTAATTGGGTGAGTTAGTTTGTCTAATTTGGCTCAATATTAGCAAGCACACTCTTCTACTGATAAAAGCTGCATTTATCAATCCAACCATTATAACAGTGAGTGGTCATATTAGTTCATGTCTACTTAAACTTTCTTTTTTCTCCTGATTCTATACTTAAGTGAGGAACAGGGCTATTTTAACCAGTCCCTGTGTACATTGATTCTGAGCATGTTAATGTATCGTTTCTAGGCTAATGTTTTATTAGGGAAAAATAAACAGCAGGACTTAGAAAGCTAACAAAGGTGCTAAATTAGGCTTAACTTCATGTTGTTAATTAGAAGAACATGTTTTAACACCCTTGTTTGAAGTGTTAGAGCCCCATTTTAAAGACAAGCAAACATGCATTTTTTCAATTCAGTTGTAGGCAGGAGAGTTCTCACAGCCAAGCTTTAATGTGTCGTTTATTGTTAGATATTTATGATTGTGGTCCAGCTTTAATCTTTGTAACAAAGTATGAGGAAAACCCAGAGGGAAAATTTAACAAAGTCTAAGTAAACTTTGTCTCACAGTTTCTAGTCAGATAATTAGTTTCAAATAGAAGACAAGAGTGCCATATTTCACTACAGTTTGACTTTACCAGCTCAAAGTCCATCCAAAGAATGTCAGAGAAGACCAGAAGAGAGATGTTTGAGAACCATGATATAATGTCCTTGCCTTGAGTTAACTCAATTCTGGCCTTAAAGAATGAATTTTCACACATTTACATAAGTAAGACAGGCAGTGGGAGAATGTATAACTCTATTCCCTTGGAAGTGTGAACTTTGGTGTTTCTGCTCCTCATGCCAGAATCCATGTTGCCAACACAGCATTGCCAAACCTTAGCAAAAACACTGAGACTCCTTTGTTTTTCCTTCATAAAAAGTGTAAGTTGCTTTTATGTTTTACAGCTCAAGTATAGTCAAGGGCAAGCTTTCCTTAATTTTGGGCTCTATCTAGGCTTTCAAAATTTAGTGAGGGTAGGATATATGAACTGTTAACGTTCTCTTTGGAAGGACCAAACACATTTGTGGAGGTTGGACACCATTGCATAGTCATTGCTGGATTTTTAAAGCTAGGCATTTAAAACTCTATAGAACAAATATTAGCATTCTATCTGGGAAGCCCCCCCTTTTTAACCACAAGTTATGTGCTTTATATGCTAAGAAAACATTTATTGTATTTAATAAAATCAAAGGCTTATCTCTTTTAGACACAATTTTGGCCTAGTATAGGAGGTTTCTATCAAAGTTCTTATTTACTGCCATCTGTACTTGTTTGTCTCAACCAGAGACAGAACTAAAAAGGTCTGAAATCCATGGGGAAACTGTGGTGCTTCTCTTACAATGGAGGCAAAGGCCCTTCCTTCACCCAGTGATAAGTTTATAGCTGAGGACCATATAATAAGAGATTAACAAGGGAAAGGCAAACAGATTGATTTAATACCTGTTTATATAACACAGGAAACCTTAAGAAAAGGAGAACCAAAGGAGCAGATAAACTTGTGTATTTCCATTATAGAGTGGATGCTGTGGTGGGCTGAAAGAAAATGGCTCTCTTAGGCTCAGAGAGAGTGGCATTATTAGTAGGTGTGGCCTTGTTGGAGGAAGTGTGTCTCAGTGGGGACAGACTTTGAGTTCTCAGAAGCTCAAGCCAGGCTCAGTGGCTCACCATCTCTCTTCCTGCTGCCTGTTGATCTGGATGTGAAGCTCTCAGCTCCTTCTCCAGCTCCACATCTGCCTGCACACTGCCCTGCTTTTCAACATGATGATAATGGACTAAAACTCTGAGTGTAAGCCAGTCGCAATGAAATGTTTTCCTTTATAAAAGTTTCTGTGAAGCCGGGTGTTGGTGGCACATGCCTTTAATCCCAGCACTTGGGAGGCAGGCAGATCTCTGTGAGTTCAGGGCCAGCTTGGTCTACAAAGTGAGTTCCAGGAAAGGCGCAAAGCTACACAGAGAAACCCTGTCTCAAAAAAAAAAAAAAAAAAAAAAAAAAAAAAAAAAAAAAAAAAAAAAGAGTTTCTGTGGTCCTGGTGTCTCTTCTCAGCAGTAGAAACCCTAACTAAGACCATGGAGATGTGACTGGAAGTAGGGGGTGTGATACAATGGTAATGATCTGAGAGAACTTATCAAAGCATATCAGGCTGCTGCTGGCATCTCTGTCTGTAGCTCCTTTCCTCTAGGGGAGGGTGGCATGTAGCTAGAGTTTTCCTGCCTGGCCCACAGTCAGGACAAATCTCTCTCACCCGCCAGTCCCACAGCCGCTCAAACCCGACCAAATAAACACAGAGACTTATATTGGTTACAAACTGTATGGCCGTGGCAGGCTTCTTGCTAACTGTTCCTACAGCTTAAATGAATCCATTTCCATTAATCTATACCTTGCCACGTGGCTCGTGGCTTACCGGCATCTTCACATGCTGTTTCTCATCGTGGCAGCTGGCAGTGTCTCTCTGACTCAGCCTTCCACTTCCCAGCTTTATTCTCCTCCTTGTCCCGCCTACAATTCCTGCCTAGCCAATGGCCAATCAGTGTTTTATTTATTGACTAATTAGCAACACATTTGCCATACAGAACATCCCACAGCAGTGGCACCTCTTAAAAGATGTCTTATTACTTCTTTCAGGGGAAAAGGAGGGAGAGGAAGGTGAGAAGGAACTTCCTGCTTCAGCTGTTTTCTTAAATTCCAATGTGCCATATTTTAGGGTAATGTGTGTTTAATACTATTAGCCTACAAAACTTTGAAATATAAAATCATGACTCGGACTTTTTCACTTTACGATCATTAGGGAAATGCTCAACTTACATTTAACTTTGTGGACATCATTCCAACATTTCATACTTTAAAATATCATTGCCCTGCCTCCCTCACTGGTGTGCATGTAAGTTGGGGAAGGTTTTTAACATCTCTAAATTTTGGTTTTGCCATTTTAAAAATGGAAATGACAGTCTTAGCATTGTCAAGATTGAGTAAACTTAAACTTATATGTCAAGGGGAGATACTATCAGGGTTTTGAGTTTACTAATCTTTGTAATCTGTGACTACTTAGGTTCTCTGATCCGTGCTTGCTAAATGTCGGTACTAATCCCAACCATCATAACTCAAACTGATTGCATCATTTCCAACTCAAAAAGTAGACATGTTTGGAGCTATTAAATTAATGTGTATATCCTTCATAGTACAATATTTGGTACTTATGAAACTACTCATACACATATGAGTGTGCTTACTTGTACATTTGTGTGTGTGTGTGTGTGTGTGTGTGTGTGTGTGTGTGTGTGTGTCCTCTATGTAATCACTTGCATCATCCTATAACCTAGAAACTGCCAGAAGTAAATGTGTGGGACTTCTCCAGATGGTCAACATGTTCTTCAACTTTGTATTTGTGCTATATAGGCATCTCAGAGCTTCCCCTATGCTATGAGAGCTCTTTTAAGGCAATGGGACCAGATTTGATCAGATTTGGGCTCATTCAAGCCTGTTGCCTTTAGAAATTGGTTTGTTTAATGTTTGGATTTGATGGTCTAGCTTCCTGACTCTAAGTTCACCATTGGAAACATGTCATATAAGAAATATTCTAAAATTGCTTTGGGCAATCTTGAAAAAGTTTGGCCCACATGTTTATTTCCATTTCAACCATCTCTGCTGCCTGAGTCAACCTAGCCATTTAGTTTGACTAGCCCCATTTTCCCCAGGATTTCCCTAGGGCTACACTACTGCTCTGTCCATCTTCTCCAGCATCAGGCAACTATATGGATCAATGTTATGGGTAGGACCTGATTAACGCTTTGTTCAACATTTAACTAGTACAGATAGAATTCATCCTGCCTGGCTAAAATTGCCAACATTCACTCAAATTGAGTGATGGTCATAAGAATATAAATAACATAAGAATATAAAGAAACATATAAATCTGTGTTTGTCCTTGGCTTAAATCGAATTATTTCTTGTAGGAGTTCTTAGCTCTTTTATCTCCCAGTGGATGCTTTTCACCTACAATGACGATCAGCCAGCTTTCCTTTTCCTGACCCCAGCACCAGCACTATGGTCTTCTGCTCTTTCTGGAGAAAACATCAGTGAATGTCACTTCAGAAGTCATGAGAAGGTTGTAGAGTTAGGAGTAGAAACTACTCACTAGAATAACTTGAATTATCTTGTTTATACTCAATTACTTTGAAGTCTACTTAACAAAGAGAGTCATAAGTTTTGAATTCCAGTGTAGACCAATGTGAACACAACTGAGAGTGGGCACCCGTGAAGATTATATATTATATATATACATTATATATATATATGTAACTGTAAGTTATGTCAGACATTGATAGCTGTCAGATTTCTTAATTTTGCCATAATTAATTTCACCATGACCAACTTAACCTGTGCATTTCAACAACAATCATTACTCACACACTTTTCGTTCTCCACCTCTTGTTCCCCTCCTCCATAGTTAAGCTTGTGAGTTAACCTTTGAGCTGTAGACTGTTAGGTCTGAGTTTAACTAGAACTTACCTATTATCTGTGGTATTTTGAATATATTACTTCACCTCTCAGCCTAAGCTTCCCCATCTGTAGGGTAAGGCTAATGATACTACTTCATGAGGTGTCTGTGACAGATCATTGGAAAAGTATATATCAAGATTTATGCAGAGTGATTTCTTCATTTGAGGGCTCAAAAAGTTATTATGATCTAGGAAAATGTTTGACATTTCTAAAGAGCTGCTTAACTGCCTTATTCAACTTCTCTCAGAAATGAAGTAATATTGCTCTTGCCTTGGAACATGCCCTGCTATTGCTCTCTTGTCTTCCCTTAAGTCTGTTTCACATTCCAAAATTTCCAAGCACATTCTTCATGAGGAGCAGGCTAAGTTGGTGAAAGTAACAGTGAAGTACAAGATCAAGAGCATGTTTTGATTTGAAATACAGCAAAGCAACAGGAATCATAAATATACTGCTGTGAGACACCCCAGCAAAGACTGGCATTAAGCCTGCACACATCTTTACTTTCATGAAGATCAGGGAGGTGTTTCTTTCACATTGATTTGATTTTGGTAATGACACCACACATTTTGATTAAAATAAATTAAATGCATGCGACTTTTGGTCTGTGTTGGAATTTCCTTTAGTGTACAGAGGAAATTTGGAAAGCCTGTGCAGAATATAAAGCTGTTCTTGAAGTGTCTCAAGTCTGCAAGCTCAACCCGAGTAAGGGGGTAAGGACTATGACTGCAACTGTCCTGTTTTTCAACTGTGTATTTACTATTGAGCATTGTGCCTAGTACATTATAGCTACCGAAAAAATTCAGTTTTGTTCATTATAATATCAACCTTGATCTCTCACTGGCTTGCATGTTTATGGTATAGCTATTGAAAAATATAAATATGATATGAATAACAGTTGCTGTCAGAGTTATCTAATATAAATACTTTCATGTGAATCAATTAAACTTAGGTTATTACCCTGTCTTAAGGAAACAGCCTCAGTCATCAAGTTTGTGTGTCTTTTATCCCCCAAAGAATATTTTATTAATGAAAATTTAGCCAGTGCTGTTTTTTAGACTTCCTCATTAACATTTTTGCTATATTACTTAAAACATTGATATGTGATTAAATTAAGGCTGTGGTTCTAGGGGATAAACTACCAGGATGTTTTATTATACAGAAAGAACAAGAAGATTTAAATTAGTAATAAACCAATCTAAATTGGGTTGTCTTGAAATCCTTAATGAAGGTTGTGCCAAGAACTGATGATAAAATATCTTCCAAAGCTTCAGTGAAATATATGAAAATTAACTTGATTGGAGTATTGTTGACAGATTCTATTTGAAATAGAGCAGTGAGATATTAAGATTTTATGAAGCAATGAGATGATCTTTCTTTTTTCTAGAAAACTAGACTATAAACTTAATATATATTTCCTTTAAAGTGGTCATTTATGCCAAGGATATAGTCATGTTTCTATTTTGTATTTAGTGCTTGTCTTAATAGGAAAATAGAAGGAAACTGTCATGATTATTTAATGACCTTGCTTCATTGTTGAACTTACGCACTTTTCTCACTTATGCCATGTGCTACAATTGACTATAAATGATGTTGATTGTTCATCAAAATCAAATGCAACTTTAAAGGTTGAGAATTTCTGTCACTGATTGCATTAAACTAAAAGCTGAAGGCTTTGATGATTCCACCTGAACAATGCTAATGTTTTGAGAGATTGCAGCATCATTGGAAAACGGTCTAGCTGCCTAAAATGCCATCACTCTGAAAAGAAAACCTTGGAGAGGTGTGTTGTCTTCTTCATAAAGAAAACAGTTTAGCTGGGCTGTGGTGGCTCATACCTTTAATCCCAGCACTTGGGAGGCAGAGGCAGGTCGATTTCTGTGAATTCTAGTCCAGCCTAGTCTACAGAGCTAGTTCCAGGACAGCCTAGGCCACACAGAGAAACCCTATCTCAAAACAAAAACAAAACAAAACAAAAACCCAGTTTAGTTTATTTATTTCAAAGTTCAAATAGAGGTACACAGAGGAGGAATTGTTTGGTAAGTAAACAAATTGAAAGGTTTACTTTAACTAGGAAAGTCTCCATCAACCTGGGGATAGATACTTGTAAATAAAGGAGAAATAAACTCTTAGTATTCACTCATTGAAATCAGTATGTAACATCTGTTGAGAACTAAAATTTAACTTCAGAATACTTTGTAATGATTATGACTCCTTTAGTCACAACGTAACTTTTCTTGTTGCTATGTCATTGATGACATCATCATAAAGTGGATTGGTTATCAGATCACTGGAAATATAGGAGAGAAAATATTAAAAAGCATAACTATATGACAACTATAAATAATGTAATATATATATGTTTATGTATTATAATATAATGTCCATAAATAGAGGAAGGAATGACCGCTTGCTTGAGTGAAGCCAGGGAAGTTTGCTCTTGTAATTGACATTATGGAAAGGCACTGTGAGACATTAAGAAAGGGTGGTAGATGTTCTGAGATGAGGCATATAACATAACTATATATTTTATATGTAAGATGTATATATATATGTGTGTGTGTATACTGTACTGCATGTAAAATATAATAAATAATACATTATATATAAAACATTATGTGTGTGTGTTTCTTACTCATTATGACACTGGAAATGAGAGACAGTATTTGTCATAATAGATGTATACATCTCATGTTTTTTTGGTGCAATGGATGTACCAAGTTGTCAACCAATTTTATTTCAAATAGAGAATAACTCCTAGGTGGCTTCATTTACTCATACTCTGACATGCTGATACCTTCAAAGTCCAAATCTTCTTAGATAGATGTGTTCGCTGTAATTTTATGTAGTTGCCTCAAACTTCCCATCTCATTATATAAAATAATATCATTTCCCTTCAACCTAACTTAATTATCTTTTTTTCCATGACAGGGTTTCTCTGTGTAGCCCTGTGTTGTCCTGGAACTAGCTCCTGGAACTAATTATCTTTTGTACTCTTAGATAATCTCATGGCCACCCACACAAGTCTCAAGAGACGAATGCCATAGTGCTTTTTTCAAACCCTCCTTTCCTGAACATCATATCCAGTTAGTTAGCTTGAACAGTCCCTTTGAACTTGTTGCTACCATCCCTGGTGAATTACTTTAGTTTTCTTCATTGTCTTTGACTGTGGCTGGGGCCACAGCAGATTTTGCGATTTAAAAAAAAAAATTCCAGCCAGTCATTCACATCTGTCATTAGATTTGCTATGAAACAAATCTATCGTTTTCTACCAAATGAACAACTGCTTCTGCACTTTTATAGGAAAATATCAGTAGCCTTCACCTGGTGTCTTGGCTAGTTTTGTGCCAACTTGACACTAGCTAGAGTCATCTGAAAGGGGGAATCTCAATTGAGAAAATGCTTCTGTAAGACCCAGCTGTGGGGCATTTTCTGAATTAATAATTGACGGGAAGGGCCAACCCCATTGTGGGTGGTGCCATCTCTGGGCTGGTGGTTCTGGGTTCTATAAGAAAGCAGGATAAACATGCCATGAGTATCAAGCCAGTTAGCAGCATCCTTCCCTGGCCTCTGCATCAGCTTGGGCCTCTAGGTTCCTGGCCTGTTTGAGTTCCTGTCCTGGCTTCCTTCAATGATGTGAAAGTTTAGCCAAATAAATTCCTTCTTCCCCACTTGCTTTTTGGTCATGGTGTTTCATTGCAGCTGTAGAAACTCTAACAAAGACACTTGTGAGCAAAGACTTTTATTAGTTTAATATAATCCAGTATTATATTTGCACATGATATCCCAAGTGTTTTTTTTTTTTTTCACTGCTTTTTATCTAGGTCACTGTGCCAGTCCACCAGCTCTCCATAGCTTGTCCTATCTATCCAGGGCACCCATTACCTTTGTCTTGTTTATGGTGCCCACTTTCCCTTATGCCAACTACAAGGGCAAACACAGTTAACTGGCTTTATCCAAGCAGGTGGTTGCTTCTTATCCTGTGCTTTTTACGGACGGGACAGCACTGTGATGCAATAACCTGTCAAATCAAATTCTCTCCATACATTATTACTATTATTCTTCTTTACTGTATTAATATTAGAGGGATGCCAGGAGCTGATTGCCCCCAACAGCTATGCAGAAGAGCTCCTAGCACAGATTATAGACTCAATAATTGTGGGATGAAAAACTTAAGTAGCTAATATTTGTATGGAATTCATTATGGGATGAGATAGTACTATTTTGTAATTTTTGTTAACTCATAGAATTTTGCCTCAATGCTAAATATGTAACATGGCAGTCATCATGTTTGGAGGAGAGAACACTGACTCCTTCAATGACATTTCTGTAACTTGCTTAGAGTACACAGCTAGCAACTGTCTGAACACAGCGGTAACCAGGCCACATTAGCCATGGGTTTCTGACTTATACCCTACTACCTGTCAGAGTATCACACTCCAGAAACCCACATTAACTAGCTTTTGTGAAATCTTTACTTTTAGAATAAAGACAGAAACTAACAAGATATTAGTTTGAGATTTATTTATCAAAAGACAATTATATAGATTATACCAGAGTGAAGAAAATAAGAGTACTTGTCCAGTATGACCACAACATAAGTACTAGCTGAATCATATGAAAAAATGGTAAAATATACATGGCTAGTTAATGATATATTTCAGACACCTTCACACACTCTTTCTGACTTCCAGCGTGCAGTACATGCTTCTATCTCTGTTTCTTGGAATTTTTCTAGAACAGTGTTAAGTCTTGCTGCCCTTTCAAGACTGGAATTAAAACCAGTTAGGAGCAGCTCTCCACAATAAGGTATTTGTACCACTGGGCAAATACCCCAGGCCTTTTGCTGATTGAATACCATAATTCTGAAGTATGTGCTTTGCATTATTTTCAGAGTTTCTTTGGGAGTTGAAATTTTAGTTGCCCATTGTGACAGATGTATTAGTATATATACTTATTTTTTCTGACTTTCAATCTATACAGCATATTTTTCCATATTATAAAATATTGTCCATAAAGTCCCTACATATTTTCTTTTTTTTTGTTTTTTTTTTTTTGAGACAGGGTTTCTTTGTGTAGCTTTGGAGCCTGTCCTGGAACTCACTCTGTAGCCTAGCCTGGCCTTAAACTCACAGAGATCCACCTGCCTCTGCCTCCAGAGTGCTGGGATTAAAGGCGTGAGCCACCACCAGTGTCCCTATATATTTTCATAAACTATTTTCCCTGGAATGCTTTTTTCAGGAATTGCTTTTTGGGAGAACTCAATCAAGGCAAATGCAAAATGTATCACAGCCAGGTTTTAAGAGTGTTAATATAATAAGATAGTATAGTATGTTGGGGAACTTTTTTATTCTTATTGATTATAAACTCACCTATAAGCGCTGCTCTGGACTTCTGGTTCCCTATCCAGCTTCCTACTCGGCTTAAACTCTGCTTAAAGCAGGATGATGAAAACAATAGTGTCAGCATGAGTAAGGACTTCATCTTACCTTCTACAATGTAAAGGGAAACAAAACGTCCACTCTGCCCATGGTGTTTCAGTTTCCCTCTCTGTAGATCATAGCATCTTTTGTTTATCTCTATTTTATGTGCGTGAGTGTTTTGTCTGAAAGTAGGTCTATGCTCTGTATTCATGCAGTACCTATGGAGACCAGAAGAGGACATAGCAGCTCCTGGAATAGAAGTTTTAGATGTTTCTGTGGATGTTGGGAACTGAACCCAGGTCCTCTGTAAGAGAAGCCAGTGCTGTTAACAGCTGAACCATCTCTCCAGCTCCAGGGCTACAGCATCTTATGAGATAACTTCTTGTCACAAAGTATTTCCTCCTAGTGACCCTCAAGCCTTCTGGCAACAAAGGAATGATACTACAACAATGACTTTTAATGCTATGGAAATCCTGGTAGAGGTCAGATATGTACCCTACCAGAATCATTGTCCAGGAAACAGTTAGCTTACTTCCAGCTGCAAATTTATCCCATATGTTTATTTAAATCTCATCAGCCTTTATCTTTAGTAGAAGGGATAATGACTGTTATTTATTCTGAGAAGTTTTGAAAGCTAATAACTTAGAAACTTGGAGCTGAAGTCCAGAGTAATAGGGTATCTCATGGTCAGAAGTTTGGAGCATGATTTCTCTTTACAGTCTCACAATCTCAGAGACCAGAACTCTCCTGCCATGAACAGAGGATCCCTTAGTCACACACCTGGGGAAAACAAATCAAACTCTGGATATTGCCTTATCTGCTTCACTGTACAATTTATGATTAGGAAATGTTATATAGACTATTTTAATTCAAACCAACAATTTCTATGGTCCCTGTTGTTAAAGTTGCTTCTTCAAATATAAAGACAGGCAAATTATTGGCCTTAGCAGGAGGTTATTGGCGGTGGTGGAGGGTGGGGTGGGGGGGAGGAGGCGTGAATAAAACATGATTGGACCCATTCTCAGTAGATTTTTGTCATAAAAGAGTTTCACTCTGATGAGCGGTAATAGTTATACTTATTTGTGAATATAGGATAAGATTTAGAATACAGTGGAATTATTTGGCCTAACAAAGTAGTGGTAATAGATTCTCTTTAAGATTCATGGCCTTAATAGCCCCAATTTCTCTCCTGTGGTTGGGCCTTATACCCACTTAGCTGTTGGCTACCTCCAAAACATGAGTGCGGCTATTTCACCTTTATAGCTCTCCAGGTTTGCTGGTCATTGTTGTGGCTCACAGATGTCACAGCTGAGTAGCATCATGAACTGCTTCCCTCCCTTGGCAGCTTGCATAGCACTTTTTGGTCTTATGGAATCTAGACCACAAGGAGGAAACTTTCATGTTTGATCCACCTTGAAAAATCTAAGTCATGTGTCCTAAGTGTGTAGTGTCTTCAGCAATGGCGGTTTACCTTCAACTTCAGGGGCATTTAAGGGCAACAACAATAACCTATATTATTTTGGAAGTTGTCGCATCCGCCTCGACCAGCAAGGAAGACGCAACACCAGGCTCTTCTCCAAGCAGTTTATTCAGGAACCTTGAGACAATCTTCTGACCCCGGGGGAAAGCCATCTTCTTCTTCCCTCCTCCTCCGATCTCCCTCGGGGAAAGCCAGCCCACGCCCTTTATAGCCACTGGGCAATCAACCCCATAGTTGACAATGCCGATAGGGTCAGACATACGCAAGCAAGCCAGATTAGGTCCAGGTGTGCAGAAGCAAGCCAGATCCTAGCCTTAGCCAAATAAGGAGCACCTGCCATCGGGAAGGCAGAAGATGGACGCTGGCACCATCTTTGAGGCACAGCCGTGCACGGCTCTCTACAGGAAGTCATTTGGTTACCCTCAGCAACTGCTAGAAATGAGGGTTCTTGTGACCAGTGCTGAGGTTTTGTTAGTCTACAGTTCTTGTGGTGAACATTTGTCAGCTCAAGTGGTATAGAGAGGTATAACTTTATCTTGGAGATATATATGTGTGTGTGTGTGTGTGTGTGTGTGTGTGTGTTTACATAGACATTTGATATATTGTACATAACTTTAAGTAAATATAACATAATGTGATTCATTGAGGCTTTATCAAACAACTGGTTGCTATCTTTCACTCTTCCCTCCTCCTACTATGCTGACCTCCCCCGCCCCCCATCCCCAGCTGGAGCCCCTTCTCCACTTTTCCATTTCCTCCCTACAAATCACCTCTATCCTGCTAGTTCCCTCTCAACAACTCCCAGAGCCCCTTTGTACTTTCTTGGCTTCTGCAGATACTTCTTGTTATATACCGCCATCTGAAGATCTAGAGCTAGGAACCGCAGATGTGATAGAACATGCAGCATTTGTATTTCTGGATCTGGTTTTCCTCACTCAACATCATCTTGTATAGGTCCATCCATTTACCTGTAACTTTCATAATTTCATTTTTATTTATAGCTGATAGTATTCCATAGTGTGTATGTACCATATTTTCATTATCCATAGCCATTGCCCCTTATCAAAGAAGCTTCTCTCTATAGCAATGAATATCTTATAGGTGATTATGGTGGACCTAGTCCCATGGATACATCTGCAGCATAGCTTCTGTGTGTATGGCCTAGGGAACACCACAAAAAGAGGACTGAAAGATTGTAAGAGTCAGAATGCCAGGAAGTCTGCTGTGTGACTCCATTTCAGAAATCGCTACATAAGTAAGATCTGAACAAGGACAATATCTATAGATGTGTTAAGGTAGACTGGGGAAAATCTCGGAGGTTCCTACCCCTAGACAAAGAACTACTGGGAAGTAATGACTACTGAGAGAGGGAGAATTAGTTTCTCCAAGGGATGAGTCCCTGATTGGTTATCCAATAGATCATTATCTCTGATAACACACACACACACACACACACACACACACTAAAAATGGACTCAGCATGTTGTCCATATATGTGCGTGATTGTGTGTGTGTGTGTGTGTGTGTGTGTGTGTGTGTGTGTGTGTGTGTAACAATAATAAAAGAAAAAGAGGCTATCAATTTGAGAGGAGAGACATGGGAAGAATTGGAGGGAGAAGACATGGTGGGCTGGAAGGAGGAAAGGGAAATGGGAAAGTGATATAGTTATATTTCAATTAAAAAGTTAAAAAAGCCGGGCGGTGGTGGCGCACGCCTTTAATCCCAGCACTCGGGAGGCAGAGCCAGGCGGATCTCTGTGAGTTCGAGGCCAGCCTGGGCTACCAAGTGAGTTCCAGGAAAGGCGCAAAGCTACACAGAGAAACCCTGTCTCTAAAAACCAAAAAAATAAAAAAATAAAAATAAAAAAAGCTAAAAAAATGTTTCATTCTGGCTGAGTGTCACAGGACAAATATCACACAGCAAGACAAGGGCAGCTTCACCTGCACTGTGGACTTCCTGTCGTCTGGGCACGGTGACTACAGTCTTTGTAACTACTTTTGCTCCTAATGCTTTGGCTGGCTTTGGGGAACCTCTTCCTCATACTGGGTTGCCTTGCCCAGCCTTAACACAAGGGAGGTGCTTAGTCCTACTGCAGCTTGTTATGCCACATTTTGTTGATACCCATGGGAGGCCTATGCCTTTCTGAACAGAAACAGAGGAGGAGTGAATGGGGGAGGGCAGAGGGGACATGGGGGAGGGAGTGGGAGGAGAACAGGTGGGGAAACTGTGGTTGGGATGTAAAATAAATAAATACATTTAAAAAATAGATTTAAAAAAACTCACAAAGATCTCTCTTTTTTTAATTTAAAAGCAACCAATTAAAATATATTTTAAAAGATGAAATAGACAAGGAAAAATGAATACTTCTATTTAGCAGTAGTTCTATTTAAACTGTGTTTCTGATGTCAAGCATCTAATAGTGCTAAAATGTATAAAATAGAATATAAAAGTTTTTACTAATTCCATTTGTCTCTAAGAACTACTGTTAATAGTCTGGTGTAGATTTTTTTCTCTCAAAATTTAATATACCTTATTTTTAAAAACATTGAAAATAGACAAATAAAACAATCCACTCATGATATTATCACATCACACTACAATTTTGCTTAGTGTTATTGCGTTCTTTTTTTCTAGAACTGTATTTCCTTTCCTGTTTGTGGTGGTATATATACATTTCACATTATGAGTATTTTTTAGGTTACTATATAGCCATCTTTCTGAGCCTGTATAATATGTATGGTGCTATATTGGCAAATAATTCTTCTATTATTTGCTTCTCCTTTGTATTAATGCTGTCACAAATACTTTTATATTCATGTATTTTTTAAATGTTTTAGATAAGTCTCTTAAACACAAGGAACAAACTGTACCTAATGTTCACTGATGTGCTCTACAGCCAACCTCAGTGTTGGATATGTGGTATGCATCACATAAACTTTTATTAAATGGACAGAAATTGTTGGGTTATATGGCATGAATAAATTGCTTTTGACATTTTCATCATCCCAAAGTTTATTTTGAACTTGATAGATATATTTGTGAATGTTTAATTTAATGATAAGAAAAATTGAGAAAGACAGAAAATCTGAGGTTTAGAGTTGGATTCTAGAATCATATCATTTGGTAGCTACTTCCATATTAGAAGGCTTGGAGGACATTGGGACTGGCCCCGTCCATGGTCATCAACAGCCTGTAAATCCAAGAACAAGCTGCAGGACTCTAATTACTGATCAGAAGAATGGGACCCAAGCCTTCTATAACCCTGGAAGGGGATCTGAACTGCCAAGGTAATTAGTAGATGACTATTTACATCTGGTGCCCTAAACTTTACAAGATTACTGTATAGCAAGAGCCTTTGCAAGAAAGAATAAGATTACTGCATAGCCTCCTTCTAGAAGGATCAAGCTAATCAGGCCTACCGAACCCTTTGGAAAGCACAGAGTACCTCAAGAAAAGCTACTTGTTCCTAGAGATATTTAGAAATATTAAAAAGCCTGCTGAAGATGTAGATTGATACAGTGGTCCCTTATAGTATGCTGTAACTGTTTTCTGCACTATGCTTTTTGCCTCTTAATTCTTTAGAAGAAGATCACAAAGATCAGGGAGTAGAGATGAATCCACAGTAAGAAGCCAATGACAACATGGCTCATGTGGAGCCAATTTCCAGAATTTACATACCTTGATACTGACCATATGTTCTATTTATTTAGCTACACTCGATCACATTTAAATGTTCAGATTAAAAGAATTTAAAAGATATCTCCTTCAAGGCTTGTTGTTGAGCAAAATGGGTTGGGTGGCTTTAGCAGAACTGTTTGCACATTCTACTGGACATACCTATAGAGCTGGCCAACTGGTGGTCATAACACCTTAGATGAGCTCTGTTGTTAAAATCCCCTGGACACATTTGGTAGGCTAGAATGTGCATCTTTATCAAACACCCTGCTGTGCTTTAAAATGTGTCACAATAAAAGGATGTCGCCAAGTCCTAATTTCTGAATTCTAAGGATAAAACCTTAATGTAGAAATAAATGCATTACAGAAGTAATCAAGTTAAAACCAGTTCATTTTAGATTAACTTGGGCCATAATCTAATGAATGGTGCTTCTATGAGATGTGGGAACCTTTGGGTACAGAGGAAACATAGAGGTGAATTCTATGTCAAGATGTGGAAGCAGGCAGAGATCTGAGTGATGTAGCTATAAGCAAAGAAACACCATGACTGCTGGGAAACTAGGAGATGTAAAGAAGGAATTTTCACTGTTTTGAATTTTCTGAGCCTTCAGAAATGTCTGTCTATAGTACCTCAGTTTAGAACTCCTGGCTTCTTGACATATCATCTTGGTCATGGTATTTTATTCTGACAGCACTAGGATACCAATCTATAGCTTAAAATGAAATTTCTGCATGTTTGAATTTGAGGGTCACTAGTAGATCAAGTAAACTTAATTGTGACTTGACTGACTACTAATTTAAAGCTGGTGTTAAGTAGAAAACAACCAAGTAAATGGCATGGTGGTGGTGGGGGGAAGGGGTAATGACTAATGTACATGGTAAGTTTGGATCAATACAGAAAGTGATAGTTCAGTACATATTAGTTTTGATTCTAACTTTCAAACAGGAGTAGACACAGTCTCTGCATGTTTCTTATGAAACTGGACAAGGAGCAGATATATTTGAGAGTTTTTTAAAGTGAGTTATCTCTGCTATGGGGAATATACTCAGAATGATTAAAGCCTGATGTCATTAATATTGGCCACCAATACTCAATGTCCAGATACAGAATCTCCATGTTAATGTATGAAAAAACATGCTTAAAAGGAGCTATTTAGTATTCTTTTCAGCATTTTAAAAAGTATTGTAAATGGTGTCTAAAATGTTTCCCCATCACTCCCTTGTACTTGTACTTGAATTTTGTAGCACAACTTTACAATCTTATAATATGGGCTGCCCCTGATGATTCTGCTTTTAAAACAACAGAATATTCTAATTTGATATGTTATTAGTTCTGAGATTTCTGTAAGAGACTGTGACTTCTGGCTTGCACTGACAAAGTAAGCTTCCTTGTAAACTGTCCTATGAAGATGCTTATGTGGCAAGGGACTGAGAGAAGCTTCTAGCTCACGGCTGGTAAATTCAACCTACATGACGCTGAGTCATGTTTTCACTCACATGGATAAGCTGGCAGTGTACTCTGCATTTGACTCTCAATATGTCCATAGCCCTAGCCAACGCTCTACAGGCTCCTGGACACATGTGGTGTGCATACATACATGCAGGCAAATACTCAAACATATAAAATGAAACTAAGTAAATCTTTTTACAAAAAATACAAAATGCAATTTTGAATTTCAGAAAAACAACCAATGATTTTCTTACCTAATGTTTGAGATGTAGTTTTGCATAAACAGAAATTGATACTAGTTTAAAGTTCGAATTTAACTTGTGTCCTTTATTGTGGTAATCCTATGAGCAGCAGTGCCTTGCAACCCATAGTAAGGGAGGAGTCTGCTAAGAGCTCGGCTCCCAATCAGTCCTGCTCTCACTCAACCCTGTGATACTGATGAAAATGATGCTTTGGAAACACATCTTATGGCTGTGCATACTTGAAGTTTTAATGTAGTAACCATTATGAAGCGCCTTTGAAAGAAGCTCAGACTCATTAAAGGACAGAACTGATGTACTTTGACTCAATCAATGAGTCTCATTCTGCAAATGAAAGTCCAGCCTGATAGCACTAATGGAAGGCAGCTGTGGATACTGATGTTCACATAATAGCAGACAGGATGGAATGATGTTAGTTTCTCTGACTTGATTACATTAATGTAATGATTCTAAGTATGCAGACATTATAAAGAGGAACAATTTTTTGGGGAAAAGATGAATCAATTTTAAGAAGCTTTTATATTTATGTTTAGTATGTGCAGATCAATATGCATTAAAATAATTATGTGAAATACATAAATGTACACAGTGGACACTAAGAAGCCTTTTGCTACCTGGTCCTAAGATACCTAAAGCTGGCATGTGATTACTTTCTAATTAGAAATGAATGTTTCTTTGCTTGTGTTCTTGGACTTAGAATGTCTATGTGGTTTTAATTGTGTAAGTACATACATGGATAATTTACATGGCTTTCTTTTGCTGATAATAGTCTTATATAGAATATAGTCATATGGGGGTAACAAATAAGAAAATAGACTGGGGAAAAGAAAAGAAAACTCCACAATCATAGAGTTTGAATGAATGCAGCCAGAATTTGTCTCTTTGCTAATTCTATTATATATCTGTTAATGCATTCTAATACCTCCAAATACTTCTATTTTATGGATTAAATAAAAATCAATTATCATGATAGAAAACTTGCCTAACATTCGTGAGGCTGTAGGTTCAATCCCAGTACCACAAAGAAAATAAACAAAAAGATAAAACCCGTGATTGTCATTTCCCTGGTGTCTCGCTGATAAACATAGTTTTGCTTGCTCTGGAGACATCCAGCCATAATGCATGTGGGCAGTAACTGGAAACTTAACTTCATATTGAGTCTCTTTTCATGGGGAATGATCACATTTACACATCTTTGTAACTAAGTATGGAGTAAGTATAATGTATTTTATAGATAGATTTGTTTGCAGTTGTCTTCAGGAAAATGCACTAGGTTAAAATAGAGACGTCCTTACATTTAATAATAACATGAAAAGGAACAACACTAAATTTTTAACAAAATATTTTGCTACCTCCACAAATCTAATCCCCTAAACAGGCTTAAAGCAAACACAATTTTTCTGAAACTACTGAGATAAAATGTGATCATGCCTGCTCTCTGCCTGGTTTCCCACTGCAAATCCATGTCTTTCCACTCTTCTACATTGCCTCTAGATTTTTGGTATGATTCCAATAAACATTACATTCATCTTCGCAAGACTACAACCTGTGCTGGGTAGTTATATGCCAACTTAATATAAGCTAAAGTTATCTGAGAGGAGGGAACCCCAATTAAGGAAATGCCTTCCTAGGATCCGGCTTTAGGGCATTCTCTTAATTAGTGATTGATGGGGAACAGCCCAGCCCATTGTGGGTGGTGCCATTTCTGGGCTGGTGGTCTTGGGTTCTGTAAGAAAGCAGACGGCGTGCAAGCCAGTAAGCAGAACTCCTCCATGGCCTCTGCATCAGCTTCTGACTCCAGGTCCTGACTGCTTTTAATGATGAACAGTGATGTGGAAGTGTAAGCTGAATAAACCTTTTCCTCCCCAAGTTGCTTTGGTCATGGTGTTTTGTTGCAGCAATAAAAATTCTAACTAAGACAGAACCCATACTGTAATCTGCCAAGGACTTATTATTCAACAAGGAAGAGCCTTGTTTCTTGGCATTTAGCGTGGGGAATCTCTCAAAGCTAGCAAACGACTGGTGTAGAAACATGAAAAGAGGGGAATGGAAATACAGTTTTTCCATTTAGAATTCTTGCAGCTGATCCCATCCATTCGGGGTGGTGTATCATCTTGAATGTTTTATTAGTTCTGTTGCAGCTGAGTTCCAGTAACCCACAACTCTCAGGGCAGATGGGAGGAATGCTGACGTGGCTCTGAGAAACTACAGACCACCCACAATCTGCGAAATGAAGCAGGAACTAGAAGGGCCTGAAATGTAACCGCTGATGAAAATGGGAGCTCAGCAGTCACCGCCCCCCCCCCCCCCCCCCCCCCGCTTTTGTCACCAGTGTCTGCTTCCTCAGTGACTGCGTTGGGTTTCCTATTGTTGATGTAGACCGTGGGGATTGAATTTTAAAATCTCCAGTGGCCGTGGGACATATTAAAATTCTATAGTCCAATGAATTTAACCTTCATTCTGGAGAAACTTTGCCATCAAGGCTTTAAACCCTAGTAATTTATTTCTCTCTTATCTGTACCAAGCTGAGGAATTCTAGGAATTGAAGTATAGATTTATTTGAACAAATGCTGTGTGGTAGTATAGCCTCCTGTATCTACATCACCTGAGAATACAAGTCTCAATTTAAAGATAAAGTTACAGAAGAATATGATTCTGGTTTCCCCTGACTGTATTTATCACGAACACACTTGCCCTGGTTGTCTTCCCCATGACAGACACAGACCCACTGCTATAGTTACTTCCCACTATCTGCTGGAGAGCTGGAAAACATCGTCTTACTGGTATACAACACAGAACTTAAATCCTGTGTGACTTGGTTTTGATTAATAACTTTTCCTTCCTTTTTTTTGTCTCCTTTCATCCTTTCCTCTCTTCACAGTATCTTACTATGTAGGCTGGCTTTGAACATGTGGTCATCTGCCTGAGTGCTAGGATGACAGGTGTGGCCACTCTGACTAACTATACACTTTTTATTTTATTCTAATTATTTTTGACTCTTGTATTCACAATAGAGTCCTAAAGTATCTTTTGTGGAAGATGTTTTGATATTTTTTTCTATTCTGAATTCACTGCACTGATCTTTGCAACTTTCTAGATCAATATTTTTATTTCATGACAATAAAACATGGCTTTTCTAGGCCTTGAGTAGTTTTGCATAATAGATGCTTTTAAATGCAGCATAAAAGTCTCTCTCTGTGTGTCTCTCTCTGTCGTGTGTGTGTGTGTGTGTGTGTTTATGTGTGTATGTATATGTGCATGTGTGTGTTTATGTGTTTAGTGTATACATGTAGGTGTGTCCTGGTATGCAAAGGGGAGGGTTTGGGGTGTCTTCTATCCTTCTATGCTTTATTACCTTGAGTTAAGTCCCTCACTGAACATAGAGATTGTGGTTTTCTTTTCTAGGTTGGTGGCTATCCAAGCCCTAGATATTTTCCTTTCTACTCAGCACACACAGCCAAGTGTGGCTTTTTATAAAGGTGCTGGGGATCCAAACTCAGGTACTCACGATTGTGCAGTAAGTATGTTTACCCACTGAGTCATCTCCTAGGCTTGTTCAAAATCTTCCTACCCAATCGTAAGTCTCGAGGTTCTATTGACCATTTTAATAGTTATAGACATTTGTTGACTATCATATTAGGTACAAATGCCATACTCTGTGTGTTAATGCTTAGTGATTACAAGCTATAAGAATTAAGCATGTATATTATAGATGAGGACAGTAAAGGCTTTATTGATATAATATTCCTAATGTTAACATAAAGGTTAAAATGGGGCCAGGGTTTAGATTTCTGAATCTCCAGTAACATAGATTTTTACTTCTAAACTGCTATGACCCTCCTCTGGTATATTGTATCATTCTGAGAGTTGGATCCCTATTCAAGCAAAGACTCCACCTTATGATTGTCACAAAGAATATATCTTTGGTATATGCTGAAAATAGACTTTTACTTGCATGTGAAGGACAGCTATGTCTGTACTTCCTATGTATGTGGGGGCATATGGAGAGACTGTGTGTGTATGAAAATTTCTTAAGTGAGCATGTGTTCTAAGTACATATATAAGAAACGCACTAAATATTGGTTCTGATTCTGGAATGGTTTCTTTTGTACAGCCATCTACCAACTTCAAACTCACCATGTTGAAGGCTTACTTTTCAAATGTCAGTTATACTTATAGATGAGAAAAATGAAATCTGGTCTTCCTTGTGGGTTTATTTTGAAGCAGAACTATTGCAAGGGGCTAATCAAGAACTTTCCAAGTATAATCTTCTAGGGGACTCTGTGCAAGATGCTTTCTCTAGCAAAATGAAAGTCCTGAGATAGGCAGCCCCATGATTCTAGAAATAATTCATTATTTTCCCCAGATTCTGTCTCAAGTGTTTACACAGTGTTTTAGTCAGTAATGAAACATGAGTTAGATTGAAGAAATGTGTAAAAATAACCATTTATGAAGTATTGCTTTGATATACTTTAATAGCAGATAGAGTATAAGATTCAGGAAAGTGCTTCAGGACCCACAAATATACATTTTTAGAGAGAGCATATTAAAAAAATAGTTCAAGTAGTAGTTTAAGACTAAGTCTAGTGGACTCATAGGAAGGAGTTTATAATAAATTTTGTACCGGCACTGTCAGAAAATGCATATAACATCTTATGTTATAAAAACATCATAATGTAAGTTTTTTTAAAGGAAAAAAGGGAAAAAACCCAAAAGTGTTAAGTAAATTGTGGTTTGTATTTTTTTTAACTGTGTTCTCTGCTCAGAACTCCTGCATGCTTCAGTACTTTCTCATTTCACTAAAGAAAATAAAGGTTAGATATACATTTCCTTGTATGTATATATACATTAAATATATATGCACACACATAATATCACATAGGTTTTAACAATCAACATGTAATTAAATGTATTTATGTAACTCCTTCAAAGAGAGAGCTCTTTAATTCAGAAAGACAGGAATAAAGGAGATAAGGAAATCATTAACTTGTTCTGTATACATTACATTGTTTTAAAAATTTTATATTTATCTATTACTTGTGTGTGTGTGTGTGTGTGTGTGTGTGTGTGTGTGTGTACATTTGTCATGGCACATATGTGGAGACCCAGAGGACAGCTCACAAGAGTCACTTCTAACCCTCTATGTGGGATTGTTGATTGTTTTATTACTCTTTACTCTTTGGGAGGCCTGCCACCCAGCTCCCCAAAAAAATCCACACAGAGGCTTATCTTATGAATACTTGGTCTTAGCTTGGCTTGTTTCTAGCCAGCTTTTCTTTTCATTTTTTCTATGTCTAGCACTCTTTTTTTATTAAGAAATTTTCCATTCATTTTACATCCCAAACACAGATTCCCTTCTCCTCCCTCCTCCTGCCCCCCAGCACAGCCCCCCAGGCCACCTCCACCTCCTCCAAGGCAAGGCCTCCCATGGAGAGTCAGCAGAGCCTGGTACATTCAGTTGAGGTAGGTCCAAGCTGCTCCCTCCTGTACCAAGGCTGTGCAAGGTGTCCCACCATAGGTACTAGGCTCCAAAAAGCCCACTCATGCAGCAGGGATAGATCCTGATCACACTGCCAGGGGGCCAGATTTTCTTAACTTAAATTAACCTGTCTCTCCTTTATCTCTGGGCTTTTACATTTCTCTATTTCTGTATAATTTTTTCTTCCTTTCTTACTCCATTGCTGGTTGTGTAGCTGGGTGGCTGGCCCTTTCTTTTCTTGCTCCTAGATCTCTCTTCCTCATCCCTTGTTTTCTCCTTCTATTTAACCTCTCTGCCTGCCAGCCTCACCCAACCTTTCTGCTGCCTCGCTATTGGACATTGAGCTCTTGATTGGCCCATCAGGTGTTTTAGACAGGCAAAGTAACAGCTTCACAGAGTTAAACAAATGCAACAGAAAAGAATGCATCACACCTTTGCCTCATTAAACAAATGTTCCACAGCATAAATGAAATACATAAATGTAACATATCTTAAAACAATATTCTATAACATGGGATCTAGGGACCAGACTTAGCTATCAATGCCTTTTTACACATTGAATGACCTTTCAGGCTCTATATTATTTTTAATAAAAAGTTTAAAGTTTTTAAAGGAAGAAGATTCTGTCTTCTTAGGCATTTTCAGAAGGACAATATTTGAGTAGCAGATCTGGCAGGTGGGGAGGAGGTTAGAGAAAGAGGAATAATCAGAATGGGAGAAGTGAGGTGGCTACAAGGATGGCAGGCACCTCCAGAAATTGTCAGAGGAAAAAATATGCGTGGGCCAACAATCTCACAGTCTTTGTTTTGTTTTTCTCTTGTATATCATATCTGGATGCATCATCAAATCTTGTCAATTCTCTCTTCAAGTATGTTTGGAATTGAATAACTTTCACACTATCCCGACCTCTGTACTGGATCAGGCCATCACTGTATATATTTGCAAATACATTCCAAACCTGGCTCTTGCCCCTGCCTTCCTACAATCTATTCTCAGCATAGCCATGGTCAGGAAGACTGGTTGAAAACCTAAGATCAGCCTATCCTTTCCTTAAAAGCCCCATTTTAGTGGCTTCCTATCCTAAACTCAGACCTCAAGTCTTCTATAAAGAAATAAAGTCATTCTAATCCCTTCTCACACTAGCTAAAATCTGGTGAGCTTCAAAGCAACACTGATGTTCGGCTGGCAAGATGTCTCAGTGGGTAAAGGTGCTTGCTGCTCAGCTTTATGATAAGAGTTCAATCCCCAGGACCCATGTGATGGAAAAAAAACTGACTCCTGAAAGCTGTTTTATGATCTTTCATGTACACACACACACACACACACACACGCAAACACACACAGGAAGAAAGAATAAAAGGGAGAAAGAATGAAAAGAGGAAAGATTGACTGATATTGGAGTATGATTCCCAAAATGTTGATTCCATTTTTGTTCTTGCATCACTGACATCTGCTGAAGACCCCCCCAGGTGATTCGGATGCACAACCAGGGAAGCATATGAACCCTGCCCTCCACTGTCTGCCCACTTCCCTTTCTTCCCCCTTTTACCCTCCCCTCCTATTTCTTTTTCCCTCCCAGTATACTCTGGACGAAGGGGTTTCCTGATTCTTGCTTAAACACCACAGCTACCAGCCCACCACAGTGTGAGCCAGCCAATGCCCTTTCCAAGTATTCATGTGAAATGTTGTGAACCTCTTTCAGATCTTTAAAATGTCAAGTACCTTTGCATAAGGATTCCTAGAAAATTATGAGGGGCAGGGCCTTGATGAGCCTCTTGTCATTTTTTTTTCTTTCCCGATCAAGCTTTTCAAGGCTGACCAGATTGCATTTCTCTCACATAACATGATATGCCATATGATCATTTAGCCTTTATCTTGGGAGAGGAGGCTGCAAGGTAACTAGTCTAAACAGCTGCTGATGGAATCAGAGGTGACATTGATGAGCTTTCTGTAGATGTGCTCAGAGCTGTCTTATCTAGTAAAAGTCATCTGAAGATGGAAGTAACTTCCTGAGCACTTGTACAGGAGAGGCATGTGTATAGAAACTTTGGGGTCTTCTCTAGCACAAATATATAATTCTATTATTTTAAATTAATAATAACACAGAAATATAAGTACTGATTATATAAAAACACTCAAGGAATAGCTTGAGTGGACTTAGCTACATATTTCTTTATAATCCAATAGGTATCCCACAATTTTCTCAAATAACCACATAATATAAATAAATTGCACACTCTTCTTGTACAATGGAGGCTCAGAGCCCTTAGGCCTCACTCTTCAAAATATGTCACGATCCCCAGAATACCCCCATACAAACTTTTGAGACTCGATTTATTGAATAACATCATCTCTGTAATTAGGATGGTGTGGTTTATTCATATGGCTTAAAAATAATCATTTAAAAAATGCACATAACCCCTGGGAAAGATCCACTTTAAGCCCGATGGATGGCTCATGTATATTTCAGCAGAAGTGTTTTTAAAGTGCTTGGTACCTAATGGAAGCTCAACAAGTCTTTGGAGAATGAGTAAATCGATGTAGTAAGTGGATGGGTTTCTTTTTGGGGGGTGGGGTTGGAGGTTGGGGTTTGGGGTTATAGATGTGGGCCCCGCATCCAGAGACCTGGCCTGTGTCTGTGATTATATTATGTCTTAGAAGACATGAGCAAGAGTGAGCTCTGAACAGTAGGGTAACAAGGAGGGATTGTTGCACGCCTGGGGATGAGAAATCTTTATATTTTATACATGGCTGGGTTTGTGTGTAGACAAGCTCGGAATAACCCACAAAATACCTCACCTGATATTCAGCAGGTGCAGAGAGACCAGCACAGCTCACAAGAATATTGCTCAAACACCATCTCCCCCAAACTGCCTGTGTTTTCTTCTGCTTCCCTACTTAAGACGTTGCTAGAATCTTAGAAACACAAAGCACAACTGTAGGTCCCCTCCTACTCCAGGCCTGTGCTGTGGGAAGGGAGAAGCTTCAGCTTTAATTCAGGTTTGGACTTTTGATTTATTACTGAAATAAAATGTTTTGTGATTTAAAGTAACTCTAGGACTTTTTTATTACCTAAGAGTGCCCAGAAAAAGTAATGGTGCTGTACGAATGTTCAACTGGAGGCAATGGCAGTACTAACCCAAGAGAATAAATTCAAAGAGACAGTACAAAATAAAAACGAAGTTGTTTATAATTCTACCCTGTGAGTCATGCTTATTCCGTGTGTCTACCTCGCAGCCTCCTCTGATTAGTACGGTATCGATTCTCATGTCAGCCTGAAAGTATTTCTGTAGCATGTCAGCCACGTTTTTAGTTGATGCTGAAATTTTTAGTGAGCTTTATTTTAAGTCAGCATGAAATTATTAAACTGGGTTAATTTTTTTTCTCATCTTTAAACAGAGAATTCATCTGGCAATCTTGGCCTGGGTTGGTCGAAGGTTGTGGTTAATCCAGTTCCTGTTGTTAGTAGAGACAGCTCTACCAGCGTCAGACTCAAAGCCCCTTTTTTTGTAGTCATATGGTCACATAAAGAACAGCTCATGCTGCCTCAACCTGGGAGTTTTAAAGCCACTAAGGGACTGTTTTTAATGGACTATATTTTTTCTCAATAGAGCTACACCACTGAACAGACAAAACTGTGACTTTCCTAGGAAAAATGAGAGCTTCAGTCTTCTACAATTAATTGTTCTCTTGAAATTTAGGGCAGCATAATATTGCATTTGTTTGTAACAGATACAGTTTCAATCCTGAACAGTTGTCATGGAGGCTGGCAAATGGCTCTTCCCTGTCCTCATGGCTCAGACTTCCAAAGAGTCTTGATGTATTGAGATCTGCAGCCCTCTGAGCTGGAAGATAAGGGCTGTCTTGTGTTTCTTTTATTTCTCAGACAGCAGCCAGGCATGGCGCTCTGCACACAATAAGTGTCAAAGAAAGCTATTGACTGACTGTCTGCCTGTTTCCGTCATTTAGAATGCATATTGCTGCCTATTGTTCACATTTGAAGCCGAGCAGCATTAATACTGAGGTTGTGTGCTTTCTACATTCCTTTCACAGCTCCTGCCTCATTTAGACTAATTACTAGGCAGAACGTCCTTTCTATTTTGACAGTTAAGATGGAAGAAATTGAAATTTCAAAAGAAAAAAAAATTGTAAAGGACAGACTCACAAGAAGAGTGTTCAGGCCATTTGAATGTTATCTCATATCCTAACATCCAGTGCCTTTAACTTAAAATTTCCCATTTTGCTGATGCATAAATTAAGTGGCTCCCTGTTTTCCTCCAGAATCACAAAAACAATCATTTTACATTACATGCGATTCCTTACCTTTGTGTGTAAATATTCTCAACATTTTATCTAGGTGTGAATGAGAATATGTAATCACCCCATTTCTCATTTCTGGAAGTGAGTTTTCTTCTTGTATCCTCTGCATGGACGAACAGAGAAAGAGTATATAAAGAGTGGATACCTATGGCTGTGTCATCCCTCTGCTGTAAGATCAGTAACACTAAGCAGTTCTCACCTTTGTTAGACTTAGAAACAAGAATAGCCTTAGGCAAAGCTGAGAAAGCTGCCTTTGATATCCACCTATCTTTATTTTCTTAATATCCGTTGGCAGGCTTCTCCTAGAACATGATGTTCAACCTTCTGCTACCCTTTATATGACTTCAGTTTTCTCCCAGGAGAGATCTGCTAGGCAGGCTTCTCTCACCTCCTTCCTCTGGGTTCTGAGTTACTTTCATGTCCATCCTCCAAGGCTTGTTTAGTATCAGGCTAACAAACATGACTAACTTCTCTATCAAAGTTAGTCATGACCAATTACCATCCAATGTCTTTCAAAAGGGATGCATCAAATGCACACTGTGGGTATGTAAATCAAGCATGAGTAAAGTTTGAAGGGTTGAGGAAGATAATGAGAGAGTTAAAGGACCGACTGCTGAGAAAGTGTTTCCCATTGCATTAGTCAGTACTGACTGCTATAACAAAAGAGACTTGCCAGCTTAAACAGAAATTCATTTTACTGTTCTGGAAACTTGAAGTCAGAATTGCAGTGCCATTGAGGCTTTGTGAAGGCTCTGATCCTACCTTGAAGGTGGCCACTTTTTACCCGTACACTTGCCCTATCTTGTTGGGTATGAGTCTGAAACTTAAATGATTGCTAAATTCCTGCAATATAGCCATGTAACTCATCCAAAAATCAGGTAGAGAAATAATTATCTGTCCTAATAATTTTTGGGAAGAAGTAACAACTGTGTTTGATTTGTTTAGAATTGGCATTTGTATATGCTAGACTTCAAGGATGATTCAAGGGACTTTCAAGAATAATTGATGACATTCATTAGTTGTTCTTCATTTTTGACAGTTTTATGTATATAAACAATATAATGTGGTCATAGTTACCCCATTACCTTCTGGTATCCCCCTGACGTTTCCTTTGAACCTCTTTTCTCATCTAGTCCCTTCCCAATGGCTACACCATTAGGTAAAATGGCAAACATCCTTCAGTACCCATTAACAGTTAGGTATCTCCTCAGGAAGGGGTAGGCTTCATAGTCACCTCCTCTATCCATGGAAAGTTAGAGTGTCCTATCTTGTGCTGGTATCCATCAGTGCTGTGGGTCCATGGTTACAATAGCAATGTATCTGCATGGCAACATTCCATGGCATTCTTCCCATCCCCTGTCTCTTAAATTCATTCTTCTTTCTTTTCTGTGATGTTTCCTGGACTTGTGGGGTGTGAGGAACAGCCTTCCATTTAAGGCTAAGAGTGCTCATTGGTCACTTATTTTTGGTACTCTAACTGGATACAGGTCTCTGCATTGTTGCCTCGGGAATAATCTTTAGAATTAAATAAATGTTGTGATACACTTAGATGCAGGGGATTGAATAGTGTAACTAAAGGTCATTAAGTAACCTGGGATCATAGGGACTTGTCAGAGTGCACTGGATAAAGAAAGCAAGGGGAACTGAAAGTATGCATAGTCAGAGTTCTACCAGACCACAGATAATAAACTAATTTTTATACATGAACTTGTGATATAAAAATATTTTAATAACTTGTATATAAAAATAACATGACTCCATCTGACTTGTTTATTGATTCAAGGATACTTATTAATGCTACATTGGAATTCTTGATGAGTTATGTACAGTGGGAGGGAGATTTTCAGATGCACTTCTCTAGAAATGTGTTCACACTTTATTTAAAGCCAAGTGTTGAAAGAATTCCCAGGTAGGGGGCAGTTGCAGAACAATCAATGTAATACTAATTTAATCCAGCAGTACTTGAGTGCTAATTAAGCATCAGCATGGTTCTAGGTTCTAGGGAACACTAAAGGCTGAGATAAACAGACTCTTATTTTAATAGAATTTGCCCAGAATGGTAAGGGATAACACCAATAACCATCTATAATAAATATCACGCCAGCAGGCAATCAATCCGACAGACATGACAGAGTACCTGGATTTTCACTTTAGATTGAGTGGTTGGGGAAAAACATCCAGACTTAATGTGTGCTACAAATGACAAGGAGTAAATCATACAGAGAAAGGGAAGCAATATTGCTATGAGAAGCCACACTTAGTGTAAAAAAAAAAAAGGCCTGTGCTATGTGTGATTCTCTGTGCTTAAAAACCAGGTACCAAGTTGTAGATCGTCTGCAGCACTGTGGAAAGGGAAGAGTAGAGGAGAGCTTGATGAGAGCCTTCCTGTGCAGGGTGCTGCAAGACCGAGTGACTGTCATTAAGATCAGCAAGAATTTGTTCAGTAACAAGTAAGAGATGATGGGTTTAAGCTATAAAAAGAGTTGATAAAGATTCTGTGTTTAAACTCGAGCAAGTGCAAAGAAACTAAGAATCGTCTGAAATTAAAATATAAATGGCATGGTAGAAGACAGAGATGGTTTCTCAGTAGACAAGCCTAGAAACTAGAAAAACATATCCGTACCAACACAGAATTAGGAGCCATGGACAGGATAAGGGTTTTCTAGTGACAGCATGTCTTCACATGTTGATCTTGCTAGCAGTCTCCTGTGTGGAGCACACTCACATTACCAGTATTATATGGAGTACACTAATGGGAACATGGGGCTACGGTTAAGGATTTCAGCAATGTCTCTGTGGAGCTTAGCTATAACACTCCAGCACACTCTTTATCATCTGTAATATGAGAGTGTTCTGGGTGAATATGCTGCATATGTATTATATGTAATCTGCATTTTATGTGTAATATATGTGACACATGATATATATTCATTTGCTTGTTTTCAAATTTAGTCCTTTCATCTAAACCTCGTATTGTCTCTACATAAATTAAAAGAATTCCTTTGGGAGATGCAGTTGATTGGTACATGACTTGGGTTGAATCTACCTCAAAAGATTTTGGTAAAATAAACCCAAACAACAAAAACACCCATCAGGCTTTTGGTTTCAGGACTGTGTTAGCTATATTCTGTTGGTTGTAGCTGTGACAAATACCTGAGAGGAAACACTAAAACAAAGAAAGACTTATTTTAGCTCACAGTTTCTTAGGGTTCAGTCCATGGTCACTTGGTCCTGTTGCTCTGGGCCTGTGGTGAGCTATAACATCATGATGGAGTGGTGAGGGGATCACTTTATGGCTGGAAGTGATCCAGGAAATAGGGAAGCAGGGAACAAGCAAGGTGCTGGGGTAAAGTGTGTCTTTCCAGGGAACACTCCCAGTGAGCTACTTCCTTTACCTAGGCCCTAACTTCTACTTTCGCTCATCTCTCAATAATATTATTAATCCATCACATTATGAATCCATCAAGGGATTAGTCCATTGATTAGATCAGAGCCTTCAAGAACCAATCCCTTTCTAGTAGCCTATCAGTGAGCAACCAAGTCTTACCACCTGAGTCTTTGGGGAAACACCTCATATCCAAGTCACTACAGAAGTAATATTCTTTTATATTTCCAAACCCCCTTTCATGTAGGCAGGAATTATGAGCTTCATCTTGAAAATTGTGATTGAGGCATACAGAAGTGCTTATTTTCAAAGATGAAATGCCGAACAGAGTACTCTTGTGTGACTCATTTTAAAATTCTGAGAGAATTGACTTGGCCATTCAGTGTGCTGCCTGGCAGCTGACCACAGTCTACATTTGCTGAGCTATGAGGAGGGGCATAGATATGCAACTGAAGATGTGGACTGCAGCTATTCCCCCAAAAGAGGAATGAGTAGTTACTGCAAAACATACCCAGTACATTTACCAATGAGGCATTGTGTACTTATTTTCCAATTTAGCTCAGTAAATAAGACCTGTACTTCAAAAGCTGGGTTTTTGGCAGTAACAAGAGAACTTTTAATTAACATCACAGTTATTTTTAAAGACTTCTATGACTGTACTAACTTTGATCATCTTTTATCTTCAGTTTCAGAGAAAGACGGAGACATTTCAAATAAGAACGGAGTCTCAAAATAGACTGTGTGGGTGACTCTGTTGTTGCTGTTTTACTCCTTGTTCAAACTATGGTTTTCACACTATCCACACACTTACCTCTGGGATATTGGAGCAGTAAGAAATGAACAGCATGACTTCAGCATCTTCTAGAAACATAGAAGAGTAACTGGAGTGCTGCCGGCAGAGGAGACCCTTTCCCAGGGTGTGTAGTAATCATGATCTCTGTTGAAATAGAAGAGTACTTAAATCATACAAGCTCCAAAAAAAGCTTGGAAATGAATATGGCTGTGTTTACTTTCATTTCTAGTTATACTAGTAAATTAATAGAATTAATAGGGATGACTCACAAAGATGAGAAAGGCAAAGTGTGGACTACATTAAAAAAACTGTTTATACTTTCATGTAGTTTTAAACATTTATTGTTTGACTACATTTTAGAAAGGCAGTTATCGGTAAAAGGCAAAGAAGATATGATAAGCAACTGAAGAAGCTCTTTATTCCAACAAATAGCAAGATATTGAATCCTTGATTTTTATGTGTCTAGCTGTAGGGATGACCTGGAAGGCCAGCATGTCTGGAAAGCTAATGCCAATAGGGCCAGACTCTGGCCTTTGAGCTTAGGGGTTTTTCTTGACTGAGCACTTAATCCAGGTCTGTTCTTACATGATCCTGACTGGCTGGGACTAGAAGCTACTCTTTTCCAGAGAAATTATGCTGTAAAAATTAGTAGAAGAAAATATTTAAGACAATAGACTGAATTTAAAATGGTTTAGTTTTATCCTTGATCATTCCTCCTAAAACTTACTTACTAACTTACTGTTAGTCTTCACTACTCTCTCTCTCAATCTCCCTCTCTCCCTCCTGCTCTCTATCCCTCCCTCTTTCTGTCTCCCTCCCTTTCTCTCTTTCAACGACTGACAAATGGTTTTGCTGTAAGCCTTGATTCATAGTAGCATGATTTTACCACAATAGCCTGAAGCTCTTTAGTATGAATAGTGGTACAGACAGGTTAAAGCACATGCTCCAAGGTCCATCCATCTCCTCTGTGCATATCTAATTTACCACTCTCCACCGAAATACTTGAGAATATGAAAATCTTCTGCTCTTCCTCTTCTCCCTGATTTATTTATAATTCATAAATTCTTTATTCCAAGGCTTCCCTCTTTAAATCCCAATTTTAAATTCAACAGAAGGCGCACTATCGTATTCCATGATATTTCATATGTTCTGATGGCAGACAACATGTGATTGCAGGATGCTGAGGTACTATTTTGGGCACTGCCTGAAATGAAATGGCACTTCAAGTTTTTTCCTAGAGCCGTTTCACACAGTACATTCTGTAAGCCACTGGAATTTCCTCTCTCACAGGCACGCTGTAAGACTGTCTTTGCAATGATCTGTTAAGTCCATTTCAAGAAGTTTTTGCAGACCTGGTGCCCTGACACCAGGGTTAGGGCGGTAACAGAAGATTGGGTCCCTGACATTAACAAGTCCAGAATATGTCCAGAAGGGCACAAGGTGGAACCTGATTAGAAGTTACTATGTACTCCAAAACAATGTCAGCTGTACAAAGTATAACCCAATAAGTACATAGTATGTTCTCAAAAAACAGTGTTAGCTGTACAAAATATAACTCAATTAGAATATACCGTGTGTTCAAAATCAATGTCGGCTATACAAAGTAGAGCCTGGACTTGGAAAGTGCTGCTGTAAGTTGCATTTTGGTGTCAAGGTGGCAAAGGGAAACAGTGAGTGGAGGATCAGAAGGGGCACAAGAAGACTAGGAGCAGATGGAGCCGGGGAGGAAGGACAGTTCAAGCCCAGAGGGCAGCAAAAGCAAACGCACACAGGTTGAAGGCAAAGGAGTAAATCGTGAGGCTTCTGAGCTGCCTCCCAGCTCTGACATGGGTGTTACATGAACAGGGAAGAGGACAGTGGTTGTTATTTTGCATATGGAGGGAGTAGTTGCTTGAATGAACAATGGATGTGAGTCTGTGAGACCATTGGATACAGCATGGGGCATAGAACAGTTACTTTATAGATGACTGTGGTTAGTATTTTGGGAGAGTTGTGGTGTGACAAGATCATGTTCAGAAGAACTTCCTAAGAATTTTTTTTACCTTAGATTTCTGTGTATTTTCCTGTCCACCAATTACCAGCATAATCCCCAGTCTATAAATACTTGCCTTATGCCCACTCACCGCCCAACAAGGAAACTTCTCTTTGCAATAGACAGAGACCACTACAGAAAACCATACCCAATCAAAATACCGAGTTGTGCAGCCCAGTCCCATGGGATACATCTACATAACATCCTGCTCCTAAGGCTCAGGGAGCATTGGAGAAGAGGGCCAGAAAGATTGTAAGAGTGAGAGGGTCAGAGAGTTTGCTGTGAAATGGTCTCCTAGGAATGTCAGAAGCTATGTTCATAAGACTCACCAACATGACTGCCTAAACATGAGCTGAACAAGGATGACACCAATGAACACGCCAGATTTAATGGGAAAAAGCCATGAAAACTCAACCCTACACGAAGAACTACGGGCAACTGAGGAAAGCTGGGGCAGGTGGTCTTATCACACCAGTTGGTTGTCCAATGCCAAATAGTCAGCCCTGAAAACATACATGCAAGTAACATTATGAGGACTGAACAGGTTATAGTTAGGAATATATACACATATAAAAATATATATGTGTATGTAATAACAATTAGTTAAAAAAGAGGTCATGAATTCAAAGGAGAGTAGGGATAGATATAAAAGAAGGTTTGGAAGGAGGAAAGTGAAGGGATAAATATTGTAATTAAATTATAATCTCAAAATTAAAAAAAATAGAGGGGAAAATGAGCTGACCTTTTTTTTTTTTTTTTTAAACAAGATTATCCACTTCCTTCTGTCTTGTATCCTGCTATCTACTTCCTAAACTAGATCTATTCTGGCTTCGAAATTAACCATATTACCAAATCAATAGCTGTTTATCATGGAAGATAATAATTATTGACATTCCATTACACTAAGATTCCTTGCCAGCACATAGTATACACCAATCCAAGTCCCTCCCAGATGTTGTTTTGTTACTCCTATGAGAATTCAATGAAGTAATTAATTTGGAAAATGGAGTTATCAGAGATGGTATGAAAGAGATAGGTTTGCATGCCTTGGAGGAAGGAAGAATTCCATAGGTAGTGTATAGGGGAAAGACTGGGTATTCTGATGGAGTAAGGCATTAAAGTGTGTTTCACAAACTGCAAATAAACTAATATTAGGAAGAGTTAATAATTTACTCAAGCTCACATAGTTGAAAAATGTTATATCTGGCATTCAAATCTGGTGGATACAATTTAGAAGGTTGTATTTTTAATGATGGGACTAGGTTATAGGAGTTCAGAATCCAGGCTGGTATGCCTTATTTTACTGTGTTCCTCCAGTTATAAAATTAATGTTTTTATAAACATTGAAATGAGTGCCTTTCAGGTGAAGCATGCCTTAGCTCCATGAAGAACTTTGCAAAAATATTAATCAGTTTAGGGAAGCTGGATATCCGAGTGAGATTTGTCTATTCTCTGCTTTCACTGACTACTTTGTACCACTCGATGGAGATCTAGGGGTATTTGGTGCTTTGTGTGAGTTTTTAATACGTAGTTTTCCATTTATTTTTATGTATCATATTCCTTCTTGTATACATCAAAACTCACACTGAATAATGAGTTCTGGGTGGCAAGAAAGGATTTGTTTTGCACTTGCCTTTCCTGCCTTTGTCCTCCAGTTGAACAAAAACACATTTAAGTGGTGTAATAAATGGTTTTATTGCAGTATGACCTATCCACTGTTAAAGGTTCAACTGTGACATTTAGTTTATTCACAGACTTGTGTAATTATTAACACGATCTGCTGATCATTTTCATTCACCTTTTCCAGCTTTGTTAAAGTCACTTCCATCTCACCAACTCACCACCCACCAATCCAACCATAGTAATCACTATCCTTTCCTAACTACTGATTTGCATATTGTGGAAGTCTCATGTGTGGAGTCATGTAGTATATACTCTTTTGTAACTGGCTCTTTTCCTTTTACCTAGTACTTTCAAGGTTCAAGAAGGTATCAAGAAGGTTGTAATATCCAAGATTTATTTCTTTTAATAACTATTCCATATTCTGGATATCATTTGCAGCAAACATTTGGGCTATTTTATTTATCTGCTATGAATAATGTAACAGTAAAAACTTGAGACTAACTTTTTGTGTGTACATATGCTTCCATTTATCTTCAGGATGCCTTGAAGAGGAATTACTGGTTTATATGATAATTCTATACTTAAGGTTTTGAGAAAAATTCCATAATTTTGTCAAATGATGCTTTATTACTATACATTCCCAACAGAAACATGTCAAGGGTTCCAGTGTCCACTCATCCTCATGCATGCCAGCACTTGTCTCTTTGATCACAGCAACCCTTGCTGTGATCAAAGTATAAACTTTGTATAAACTTGTATCTCATGGTGCTTTTGACTTGAATTTTTCTGAAGGCCAGTGATGCCCAGTAGGTGTTTCTGTATTTACGAGCCATTTTTACAGTGTGGTGACAGACTTATCTATTCAGACATTATCTCCCATTTTTAATTGGCTTGTCATTTCACTTCCAAGTTGTAAGAACTCTTGTGTATCCTAGAAACAAATCACTGCTCAGAGCTGTACATTGCAAGTATTTTGTCTTGAGTTTTCCTTACACTTCTTAGTTAATGATGTCCTTTCAAGCATCAAAGTTTTGAAAATGAAGAACTTATCTACTTTTCAGTGTTTGCAAGTTTTATTCCTGATGCACATAAAAAGATTTTCCTGAAACCTTAAACAACCCCATGGAGGATTAAGAATATTAAGCCATGAATTCGGGAAGGCACAGGTTCAGTAAACAACAGTAATATCTTTGTTGGGTATCAGGATTATAGCGACTTCAAAAAAAAAATCAGGGCAGTGTTTTACTTTTCTAATGTTGGGGAGAAAGTTTTGTGAAGATTTTGTTATAGTTCTGTCTATGTTGAGTCATACTTCTCTTTTCATTTTGAATATTTTCTCCTTGTTTTTCAGTATTTTCGCTGCAGACCTGTTCTTTATTCTACTTGGACTAGAACGGAGCTCATGGAGTAGTTCATGGAGCCCTTTGGATGCAATCATTTAGAAATTTTGACTGTTGTTCCTTTGATTTTTTTCCTTGCCTCTTTCCCTCACTCCCTCCTCTCTTGACACAGTTCATTTTGTGCTTTATTTCCCTGAGGCTTCACTCGATTTTATTTTTAAAATGTACCCTTTAAAAAATATTTCATACCTGAGTACTGTACTTTATCTCCCCCATCCCTCTTCCCACTCCAACACCTCCTCCTCTTCCTCTCAAATTTATGACTTCTTGCTAATTAATTTTTCTTCCTTTCACCTTCTTTATTTATGTAGCATAATTTCCATCCATCTATATGTTCTTTGATTCTTTCTTATGCCTGCACAAAGTTAGTGTTAATCACAGATTTTTTTAATTACTATTCTTTTCAGTTACAAAATTTTTATGGCAATCCACCTCTTTTTCTGAAACATTTTCCTCTTTACTTTTCCTTTCTGATATGTCTAGTTGATGAGGAGCTGTTATCACATCTTCCTGTACATCCTTTAGTTCCTCAAACACACTTAAAACAGCAACTTTGAAGTCTGCACTGATTAACACACAAGACTTTCAATGGCAGATTTTGTTATGTATCTTTTTTTTTGAGCTGAGGATCGAACCCAGGGCCTTGAGCTTGCTAGGCAAGCGCTCTACCACTGAGCTAAATCCCCAACCTTGTTATGTATCTTAATTTCTTTTTCTTTGGTTGGTCACACTTCATTTATATGCTTGTATCACAAGTTTTTATCAAATAATGCAATTAAAAATAATATAGGAATTTTTTAATTGTTGTGTTCCAAATATGAGGAAGGCTTCAGATACTATGACTCCCTGTCTGATAAAATTCTCTGTAGTGCTATTCCAAACTTGAGGATAGATAGTGGCCACTTGTCTTGGAATGGATTCACAAGTAGGGTCTGGGATGGGACAGTGACCACTGGTCTCATGTATTAATTGTCCCAAGGAACTATTAGGACTTTTAGTCATTTCTATTTGTTTTATCTATGTAGTCACATTGATTAAAAATGCTTTGTCTTTTATCATTATTTTGTTCCTTAAAACTTAAATTTTACTATGAGTCAAGACGAAGCTGGGCCAAGTTAGCAACTTTAGTTTACATGAACTTATAAGCCAATTTTGTACTAAGTACATTAAAAAGAAAACATAGCCGGGCGGTGGTGGCGCACGCCTTTAATCCCAGCACTCGGGAGGCAGAGCCAGGCGGATCTCTGTGAGTTCGAGGCCAGCCTGGTCTCCAAAGCGAGTTCCAGGAAAGGCGCAAAGCTACAGAGAAACCCTGTCTCGAAAAACCAAAAAAAAAAAAAAAAAAACAAAAAAAAAAAACCATAATCACAGGTAGGTAGACAGTTTATTAGTACATAATCTTGCATAAGATATGTTTTAGTAAACTAAGATTTTAAGCATTATTATTTGTTGGAATTATATTTTCTGTAATTCTCATTGTGAAAAGGAAACCACAGAGATCTTCAATAAACATATCTATCAACTTATATACAATCCAGCCTTAATTTCAAAACCTTACAGTTAAAAGTTTTTTACTAAGAATATTTTGAAAACACGATATGAATTTTATATTACCCATTATATAACAAGATAAAATTTATATATGTATATTTTGGAATCTGTTTTGAAGGAAACCTTTCCAAAAATCTATGTAGAGAATGTTAAAGATTTATGAAACATTTAATATTCCCAAAGACATCATTCTAATTGGTATTAAGATATTTAGAGTACTTTAACTGATAAAATAGTGTGGACTTTACTCTCTCTGAGGAGGGGATAGAGTTGGGGTAGGGGGAGGTGAAGGGAGCAGGAGGAGGGGAGGGAGGGGGAACTGTGGTTGGTATGTAAAATGAAAAAGAAAACTTTTAAATTAAAAATAATAGTATGAACTTACCACAACATATGATCATAATATTTCAATTTGAACCTGCACATTCATTTTAATTGTGCATGCCAAAAAATAATTTTAGCACATAACCAAGATAAATTTTAAAAAGACATTGCATGAAAAGATCAGGACTGTATCCAGGCACTTCTAGCTCATTCCTACTGACAATGGAGTACCCAGAGTAACTAACGTTTCTCTCACTGTTTATGTTTCTTCAATATTTTTGTACTTAGATTTTCAAAATTGTGAATGATATCTCATATTCTACCTGATATATTTCTAAATGTTGAAATAATATTTATGTTTGTTTTAATGAAGTCACAAATTAAAATATTATGTTCTTTCATTTGATCCTATCTTTTTGTTATGATAGTTTACTTACCCTAAACTCGTACTTCATTTATAACTATTGTTTATAAGATAAAAGTTTTTTTCGTTGTCTTATAAACATATATATATATATATGTATGTATATACACACATATATATTCTCATTATTCAGTATAATTTGGATAAAACAAAAAATCTAATTTTTAATTTAATTTCATTTACTCTAGCAGGAGATACTCAAAGATTTGGGTTAACTCTTTAAGTTATCTAAATTAAAAAAAATCTGTCTAGAGGAATAACAACATTCATGATATTTCATACCTTAAATATTGGTGTTTCTTTATTTAATTAGTATCTAGAATGTCTCATAGTATAATTATCCAGGATTAAACAATTAATTAAGTAATATTTGTATCACACAAATCAGAATGGGGACAATATTACAGTCACTCCTTCCAAAGTCCCATTTCTAACCAATTATATATAAGTAAGATAGTTCATAGATTACACATAAATAGGAGAAGCATAGCCAACCCAGTTTAAAAAATAGATAGATTTTAGGCTGGGCGGTGGTGGCGCACGCCTTTAATCCCAGCACTCGGGAGGCAGAGCCAGGCGGATCTCTGTGAGTTCGAGGCCAGCCTGGGCTACCAAGTGAGTTCCAGGAAAGGCGCAAAGCTACACAGAGAAACCCTGTCTCGAAAAAACCAAAAAAAAAAAAAAAATAGATAGATTTTACTTAGTTTAAATACATCTTTCCTTCATATGTTACCTTCATGCCATTAGACCAAACTATGTTCTTAATTACTTTATTCTAGATATAGTAATCCTATGTCACATGTAAATATTATGTCGGATACAGAGGGAGTAAAACAATTCAGATCTGGATCATGACGGTCAATAGTTTTTGTATGATCTAGGAGTTTCTTTCTTCCTGGCCTTTACGAGCTCCTGAAGACTGCTGTCCTGCATACTACTTATTTAATAAGTAATATGTGACCCCTGGGTGTATAAGATGTGATTCTTGACCAATAGGGCTTTCTCTGAATGAGAATTTTTTAAAAGAAGCTGTGTGTGCAGAGACTGATTAGAACTTCAGTACTGTGGATAACTTGCAGTGTTGCATGTCCAGAAGCTAATTATCTTATCTTGATCTAGTTTTAGCCCTCCTTGTCCACCTCTTGGTCTGAACTAGCATAATGTAACTAACAGATAGAAACCTTTCAGAATATATTAATTTAGTAGACCATTAGCTTCCACTAACTCAAAAGCTAAGAATGTCATCAGGTAGCATCTTTGACCTATGGAAAAGCTTCCCGCATGTTGCTGTAACTACTTCTCTTATGTATCCACCAACACATTTTAAACTTGTCTTGATTGATGATTTTCTTTGTTCTGTGAAACTATAAAACTTTATGAAACTGCTTCCATGTTGGAACATGGAATTTGGGGTAACCTAAATCTGTGTTCCTGGGCCATCGTCACTCAGAATGACTCTAGAATAAACTTTCTTGTTCCATTTATGAGAGCTGTGGGTTTGTGTTAATACCCTTAGTCGGAATGGAGTAAGGTGAGGGCCATGTAGACCCAGACTAGGGGTCTGGAGAGTTGGACTTGGCTTTTACTTTATGAGTGCAGGCAGAGAAGAGAACCCTGGCCTCTCTGCTATTCTTGCCTGCAACATAACCTCTGCAGTTAGTGTGGGGAAGGACCATGGCAAATGGTGTGGTGACAGTCTGCCCCTCCTAATACTGTGACCCTCTCAACTAGGAACTGGGAGCTACAGGATCTAAATATCCTCTTGGGTACATCTTTCTAGAGTAGAATTTTCACTGTCCTAAGCTAGGCTTAGAGAGGGAGTGGTTTGTTCTTCTTCCTCTTCTGGGTTGTTTACTTTCATTCTTCATAGTTCCATTCCAGAAATCATCTAGTTGTAGATTTAATCTTTAAAATTATTAAGTTTATTTGAATCAGACACTTGAAACAGTAACTTGTTATGTTATGTGGCTAATAAAGTTTATTGAATAAATTAGTGAACTCAAAATGTCAAATAATAAAGTCTATTAAAGAAGTTTCCAAATGAGAATATGCCAAAAAAGTAACAATGGAAAGAGACACCTTGAAACATTATTTGCTATTATGGGAAAAAAAGGAACCATATTCCTTATAAACTGTAGAATTTTTGTGTGAAGACTATTAGTCTTCATGACCAAGATACTATTCACGACAATTTGTCAGGTCCAAAGACCCACTGTTGTAAATGATCCTTAAATTAATTTATTGTGAAAGATGATTTGCTTGGAGGCTTCACATTCAGAACCAAACCCTTAAGAGAAAGTGGCGAATTAATGCTAACATTCTTTGAATTCTGGATCCCTGGGGCATGTTTGAGAAAGCCACTGGGGATTTTATTAGCATAAGTGAAAGTGCTCAGTTGTATTGCTGTAAGCAATTGAGGGTGATAAGTGCCTAGGGGAAAAGAGGGAGAAAGGACATATTCTGAACAGTAATGTAAGTTTAACAGGCGAGGGAATTACCTTCAAATGGCAACGTGTTCAAAGGCTCAACTGGGACTGATGACTGATGAGCTGATCTGGGCTATGAGGTATAAGTTTCAGTTTAACACCTGGGAAGAATATGCTCCCAGAGCTTTAAAAAATAGATTCTTGAAGAGAGAGGATTGGGGCGGGGGGAAGAGAAGAGAAGGAGAAGGAGGAGAAGTTATGAAGAAATTCCTTCTTTTCTTCCTTCCTTCCTTCCTTCCTTCCTTCCTTCCTTCCTTCCTTCCTTCCTTCCTTCCTTCCTTCCTTCCTTCCATCCATCCTCCCTCCCTCCCTCCCTCCCCTCCCTCCCTTCCTTCCTTCTTTCCTTCCTTGCTTGCTTTTTTTTCTTACTTTTGTATGGACATTGAATGATTGACGAAGATTCCTATGAGAAGAAAGTAACAAGGTCAAACCCTAAAGCTTTGTTTTGTTGAATGTATGCCATTAGAAGTAAGTAAAGCTAGAAAACAGAGAGTGGAATGTATCCTAGAGGACCACATAGACTTGGGAGGGATGGTTTTAATATGGTGATCATTATAGCTACCTAGTTTTGCAGCCTGTGAATCAGTGGCTTAGGAAAGGCTATAATTTTCCAAAGAGAATACTAATTGATGCTAATCAGTGAACATAAAGAACAGGGCAACAAAGAAGAGCTTCAGAGATATGAACATAGAGTTAATTTCAGCAGTGTTAAAAGGAAACTTTAGCAGTTAAAGAATAATCCAGTTGATTTGCCCCAGAGACGCATCAGCAAATGAGGGACCCAGAGAATTGGTTGGTCTTTTCAGATGATAGCTGGGAGAGTGTCCCAGCCCACAACTCCTGCTTTTACTGCTCTACTTTTTAAGCATGAGGCAGATCAAATACATAGTTTTCTAATGGTATCATTTGTTTTGAAATATGGCTTAAGTATAAAGAAAAATCAACACAGAGAGATAAGTAGGTAGGTAGATAAATAGATACATGGGTAGACTGATAATTTACAGTGCTGTAGACTGAATCAAGGACCTCATACAGCCAACTGCAACGTTACCCATGACATTTTTTCTATGTAATTCATGTGATTTTAAAAATATTCCTTCAATCCATTCATTTACAAGAACTCTATGGCTCATGTCTATTAACACTTAAAGCCAGACCCCAAGAGAAATGATTATAACTTTTTCTTGTTTCTTATAGAAAGTTATCTTGCTTTTTGGTCTTTAATAATAACTGTTTTGCTCTCATGACAGTGAAGTAAAACCAAGCTAGACCTGAATATGAGAATGTTCCCTATATTGGACTGAAACTTCGAAAATCAGCCATAAGTGTTTTGAGACTATTTATCTTCTAAATTAAGTAACTAAGTGTTCCAAATGGAGCTAGTCTGATATGATGGTTGGAAGCATTTCTAAGACTCAGGGATTGTATTACAAATGCTTTTGGTTGAAGTATTTAGTGCAATTCAGAATTGTATTATTATGTGCTATGTCATTTAGAAAGCTCAAAAAAACAAAAATATCACTTTAAAAAACAGAGAGAGTAGCTGGGCAGTGGTAGTGCATGCCTTTAATACCAGCACTTGGGAAGCAGAGGCAGGCAGATTTCTGAGTTTGAGGCCAGTCTGGTCTACAGAGTGAGTTCCAGGACATCCAGGGATACTCAGAAGAACCCTGTCTTAAAAAGTGGGAAAAATGATGGAGAGAGAGAGAGAGAGAGAGAGAGAGAGAGAGAGAGAGAGAGAGAGAGAGAGAGAGAGAGAGAGAGAGAATATCAGAATATGAATAAAATGTACTCCAGATAACTCATAAAGTTTTCTGGTATTATTTAAGAATGAAACAATTTTTTACCTACCTTCAAAGGGTTAAAAGAGTTTCAATTTTCCCCCTGCCCTCAGCACATCTTTAAATGACAGGCACAGATGTTTGCCTTCACTTTGTAGCATCCTCCACCCTGAGCATTCACTGTCTGTAGCAGAATTTCGGTCATCACATGAGTGCTTACAAAATTTGCAGCCAAGTCCACTGTCCTTTGCCACCTCTAGCTCTTGTGTGGGTCATTGGATAATTAGATATTTGAAAAGCACCTTGAAATAAGAGCTATAAATAAACATTTTCTCCATTTTTAGAAAGCTCCATGGAAAGGAGGGTCATTGGAAAAATCCTTGGATCATTCTGTATAAAGGAGTAGACTTTGTTCATCATGGAGTAGTTTAGGGTAAGGGAATGTGGTATTATGGAAACAGGCCCTAATGGAGAGAATGGTGTTCTAGCCCTGGCTCTCACCCATCAGCTGTGTAAGTCAATGAAATTCAAGTCAGGAGCATATGCTTGAAGAGGTAGAAGATGGGACTTGGTGCTCTAGAAAATGGTTTGGGGATAATGTGTAAAATGTGCTTTGCTTATGTGCCACGTTCTGAGTTTTCACTAAGTTGTGGGTCCTCATGTGTCATCAGGCAAATGGCTCCTCTGATACTTTAGAAGCCTCCAGAAATTTGTTTTATTTTTTAAGTAAACCCTTTGGTTTGAACCCTTAAGGTTCCAGGGTATTCATTGTATAAGAAAGTGTCTGTCGCTAGTCTGCATACTCACCTTAAGATGCTAGTTCACTGTTTGCAATTTGTGTTTTGTAGCCATCTTTTCCCATAATGCTTAGTGCTGGTAGGAGACCAAAGGAGGAAATGTCTGTGGCTGGGGCAGACAATCATCATTGCAGTAGATAATAATGTCTGAGAGATATGAGTTTCTGACTCAGTTTGCCAGTTTCTAGTCTTAGGTCCTTAGAAAATTTTCATGTATTTGATCTTTATTTCTTTATTTATAAAATGGGTATGTTAGAAATTACCTTGTAATTATTGGAAATTATATTTTAGCATCACATACATATAAAGAAGGTAGGAGCTCAATTTTATGACTACAAACATAAAATCTTATAAAGACATGTTATTTATTCTCATGCTGCAATAGATGTACAGATTGAAGGTTATTTCTCTCCCTCCTTCCTGTCCTTCCTCCATTTTTTAAAAATTATTTAAGAGACAGAGTGTTTGACTATGGAGCCAGCTAGCCTGAAATCTTTTTTATTCTCCTGCTTCAGCCTTCTGAATACTGGAATTACAGGTATGTGCCACCATGCTTGACAATGGTTTATGCTTCTTAGATCTGAGAGCTTTGAAAGTCAGTATATAGAACATAATAGTTCGTGTATTTGATCAGCAGAACAAAATATAACAGTACATTTTCCCAGTTATCTATTTTTAACAAATCCTTATGATACCATAGTGCTAAAATATGCTTAACATTTATATTAATTCTGAATATACCTATATATTTATAAATTTTAATTATATTGCAATGGTCTCAAACCACAATGTTTCAGTTTTTATATATATATATATATATATATATATATATATATATATATATACATATGCACACATACGTAGCTGAATTTGGTTTCAGATTGCTGATTATATAATAGTAATAAACCTTAATGTTTAAGCATTAACAGTTAAACTGAGTTCTAAAAATATTTCTTAATTGGATCATTGTGCAGCCACAGGTCCGTGACTCGCATATAATTTTGGCACTGAGGCTTCTAGAGTGTGTGACTACCAAGCACCTGGCAGAGATGGATCAGGTCCAAATCTAACTAGATGCTTGGTGGCAGATGGCTCCCAGTGCAGTTACTCTAAACTTGGAATGTGTAAAAAGTTAATGCTTAGAGCTGAAACTTGATCCATTGTGGACATATGTGCACTGAGATGGGGAAATCTGGACACCAAGAACAGTATTCTGCACATAATCCATTGACTGATCTGACCTTAAAATTTCAAATCCACCTCTTCCAGTCTCTTGGTGGTCTGTGGATACAGTTCAGCCACTCCTGGTTAGAGTATTTGCCAAGTTTTTAACATACAACGTCATTCTTTCTCACTGCGCCTTCAAACCCAGTGGGTCAGACTTAATGTCATCTGGACTTGGAGAACTCTTGCTCTCAGAACCTTCCAGCTATTTGTTAGTGTGAATTACAGCACAGTGAACAGGGCCTCCCCTGGAGTTTTTTTTTATGTGCCTTTATCAACTAATTTTATTTTTCATCTTAAAACTATAGTGAGCTTGGTGATACTCTCCCTTTTTTTATCTGTACTATTTTGACCCCCAACAACAAGACAGCTGAATATAAAACACAAAACCATTGGTTATACCTGCACTACTCTGAAGAACAGATGGGTAATGCCTCATTTTGGAGATGAGAAACAGATCCAGAGAGGAAAAAGGAGTTGCCCTAGGAAAGTCTCTACACAGACCCTCCTGCCCTTCTGTGTCATAAAGGATACTTGGTACAAGATGAATCTGGTTCCTCTCTGCAATGTTTTTGACCTTGGGTTCTAGGGTCTGATCCTGATGGAATCTGTCCATGAGCAAGTGACCTGACAGTTAGAATGTGGTCAGAACTGGCTGCCAATGTTCATGCTTAGAGGAGGCAGGGGTATATATATAACACACACAAAATCTGTTCAGGACTCGAACTCTTCTTCAACGTGCCTTTTAAGCAAGTGCCGTATAGGAAAGTTGATGCCTTTTGATTTAAATCTTGTTTCTCTCTCATTCAGATGAGTACAAAATCAAACAGAGAGGAGGAGAACCAACAGTTGCTGGGAACTGATGGAACTCCCTTCGCCAGGATCTGAAGAACCGCGTGAGAGGGTCCTCAAATTTTCTCTGAAACTTCCAATCATTTCAGTCACTAGGGGCTACATGTAGAGGTGTCTGCAGGGACACAGCTAAGCCAGCATCTGTAAGACAAAATCCAAAAGCAAAATGGCTTCAGGAACTCTGGCTGCCAGTGTGATGGATTTACTGGAAAGCAGGGTATTGTCTCCTTGCCCCTGTTCCATGGAAAATCAGTTCCTTGATACCTTCACTGTCTTGTATCTGAAAGCCTGCAGCATATGTTGAACCCTTTTTCTAGAGGAAACAAAATGTGACCGAGAAGGGGTGAGACAGGAGCAGTAGTAGCTGGGAGCTCAGTGATTTGGCAAATCTTTTGGGGTCCAGGTAGCTCTAGGGGTGCCAAACATGGTGGAGCCAGAAGTGGCTTTGAGCTATGGTAAAACAGCATGAGCTGAATGCATAGGAAAAGCTACATCTAGCATATACATTTCTGTTTTCTAAGATAATATTTCAAGTTTGTCTTGATTAAGATTGATATATGCAAAAGCTCATTTCGGGGAATGCTAATAGAAAGGCTGCTACTTTCCTTTTAGAAACTCATTAAGAAAACCAGCAAAGATAAGTCAGAAGCAGCCAGAATGCTTCATATTTCATCATTTAATAACTCCTTTGTGGGTGCCAAGTGCTTCTTTGCAGTACCCGTGGTACCACCAGAAGTGATTTCTAACGAAGCACCTGAGAGAAAGTATCTGTCTTGAGTTAATCCAAGCCCTGCAGGAGGACACGCATTCCAGGAGCAATATTGTGCTCCTAGTTAGGTGGCAGCTGCTGTCTCTCTTGCCACCTGAATGATTGTGTTGACAGATCTTTGTTGTGAGAAACAAATCTTAAAGGCACAATAAAACAAAAAAAAGCAATACAAGCATTCCCATCTTTTTTTTTTTTTTTTTTTGGCAAGGCTCTTATTTAGTTGTTTCCAGAAAGAAATATGGACAATGGAAGGCAGAGCTCAGTCAGTTCTGCATCTACATCCAGCAATACTCAGTGTGCACAGTCTATTCATTTTCCATGTGGTAAACCAAGCTCTTTAGTGAGGTGTGGAAGTCAGAAGGGGGTCGAATAACTGGGCTGTCAACTAGATGCCATTGCTTATTGAAACAGCTGGACATTCTGAATTTTTTTAAATTAGTTTTTGTAAAAATAGGTAAGCCTTTAGAAAGAAATATTTGCCCAACAGAATATTATTTCAAATGCTTTCAATACTGTGCTTACAAAACAAAAATAAGAGAAAACACACAAAAAGGAAACTGTACAAGCAAACACTGGAAGTCAGATTTTTAGAAAAAAAATTCTTTTTTTTTGAGATTATAATTATAATTACATCATCTTTCCCTTCCCTTTCCTCTCTCCAAACCTCCCATATGTTCTTTGCTCTCTTTCAAATTCATGGCCTCTTTTTTTTTGTTAATTGTTGTTGCATGCATATATGTACATGTATACGTATTTGTATCTGTATGGGTATGTGCATGTATATGTATACACATACATATTTCTAAATCCATGAGTACTATACACGCAGTCTGTCTAGTGCTACTTGTGAATATGGTTTCAGTGCTGTCCATTTGGTATTTGATAACTAGTTAATGCAATAACCAGTTTGCAGTTGAAACATTCCTTAGAAAGCAGAGAAAACTGCTGTGATAAATTCAAGACAGATCTGTGCATGTAGAGAATTTGACCTGGAGCATTACTTTTGACCTTACACAAACTCAGACCTACACAAGATGATTTTAAAAGACAGACTTAGGATCTGATCTTTGTGAACTTGAAAGCTGTATTAGTCTTAGGGCAAAACATGATAACCATGTGCTATTTAAATAGTAGTTACTATAGTTACTATATACTAACATTTACTTTGGTCCAGATACTCTGCGAAGATGAAAGCCCGTGTTGCCTGTGGCAGAGAAAGTTTTTGTTTTGTTTTGTTTTTCAGCTCATTTTCTTTTTGGGAGCATCAGAAAGATTGCGCATCTATTTTTTTCTACCATGGGAGATATGAGTGGAGCATTGGGAACCGAAGTCACATGTGACATCTGGGCTAAAGCCATTGATAACCGACCCTTCTCATCCACACCTTCCCTTCTCTCACTGGGACTGCAAAGTTGGCATGTTTTTAGGCTGTTGTTGTTTCAGTACGGAAGAACTCTGTCTGAATCACAGCTCAGGAGGACCAGAAGCAAGGTTCTTCAATACATCTGTTTATCATATGAGCAAAACATTAACCTTTGTTTCCTTAAGCCCATGGAACTTGTTAGCCCAGCATACCCTATCTTGTTCCAGCTAATTCATCTCACCCACTATATCATGCTATACTTTAAATTTTAGCTATTAATACAGTATACTCCATGTTTTATGCTTTATTCTTACACATAAATAATTAGAAGGAGAAAGAAGGTGATTTTTGGTAAACAACAAATGTTTGAGTTTCATTTCCCCCTTATGTGATTGTTGCTATCAGGAAGCCCAATGATAGCAACTCTGAGTAGTTTCTATGTTCTACTTCTCCCTTCTCTAGGCATATAGATAACTTACTTCTCTTTGAAATCTAGATAGAGTCCTAATACCATTTCCTAAATCCTTTCTCAAAAATGCATCTCTCTCATAGTTATCAATCTCTATTACACCACTGTTTTGGGAACTAATCCCAGGTCGGGGCTCTGGGCAGGATGCAGCTGTGCTAGAGGGTAAAGATTTAGTGACTGTTTTTCTGTTGCATGGAGGTAAAGACTTTTCTGGTCTTGATAGAAAGTAAGAGCTGTGCTGCATTGTCAGTGCAGATGAGGCGAGGCAAGGCATGGCATTAACTGTTCCAGCTGGTGTTTCTTAAATAGGACACACTATTCTTGGAGATTTGTGAAGTGTCTGTTTCATTCCACAAGAGTTGGAAGTGACGGGGCTTCTCAGTGAACTCTACAGGACGAAGATGCAACTTTTAAATTTAAATAAGAAAGAAATGGAGACAGGCATTTGATGAAGAAATGTTTTTCATGCGTTTGTTTCCCTGAAAGCTCAGACAGGAGCTGTGGCGACTGTTGTTTTTTAAACTGCTAGCTCCACCTTATCAACAATCACACACCTTATTTTAAATAGAAGCTGTCTGTCCTTTAATAATCTTTTTGAAATTTTAATTGCACTTGAGCATTGGCAATGATAAACTCAGCATGCCACAAGTGTTTAGCACAGGATTTGGGAAGGTGATAAAACTGAAATTTCGAAGCCGTATCTTTGCATGTGCTTCATGCCATTTTTGGCAGCTCTCTGGAATCAAGCATCCATTCCATCCTCTTGACTAAGCTCTGAGCAAACTAGTGTGCAAAGGGCTTTGTGTGGCTGAATGCTGTGTGGGGTTATCTATATTTTCTGTCTTAAAATGTATTAATTTCTGTCTGGAAATTGATTATTTCAATTTAAACATTTTTAATCTTCAAGTGCTTTGATCAGACAGTCTTTGAATTATTGTTGAGAATCACCATCTTATAATACAATTTTAAAAATTATCTTAAGAAACTTGTGGACTATAGTTGACCTGATGAATCACATTGGTGACTGGGTTCAGGAACCATAGACTTCAAGTATAATTTACTTGGTTTTTTGTGTCTTTATACATTTATAGAAAGAGCTTCTTCACTATGGTACTCGAAACTTTAAAAAAATAGAAGTAAATTTGTTTCCTATGAAACAAACATTCATGGTACATATTTTTAAGAGAATCAAAACCTATCTTAAAGGATACAGAAAACCCTAAAAAGAGAGGCATAGCATGTTCCTGGTTTAGCTGATCCATTATGTTAAGTATTTTTTTTTTTTTTTTTTTAGTAAAAACAGAAATTTACTGCCATCATTAGGTCTCCAGTGAGGCTTTTATGCTACTTGATGATTAAGCTCTACAGTAGAGAGAGTTCATGAAAATAGCTAAGACTATGTTGAGAAAGGAAAATAAGGAAAGTCTATGTGGTTGCTGAGATTGGTGATAATTTTATGAATAATTTGTTTTTACTAACAAATCTTAACTCTTTTCTTTATAACATTTATGTACAAATTAGTTTTTCCTAACTCGAGTGATTAATGTCACTTCTTTGTTGGATTAATTTTATGCAAGTCTAAGTGTTGTTAGAGTTTTATTAACAATATATTAAAATAACAAATTTTGGTATGTTTTCTTTTCAAAAAATGGATTCGAATTTTAAATTTATGTTTATATGTGTGTGTGCATGCATGAATTTGTGTGTACCATGTGCATATAGGAGAGTCCTCATAAGCCAGAAGAAGGAATTAAATCCATTGGAACTAGAGTTACAGGTGGTTGTGAGCTGACAGTTGGATGCTGAGAACTGAACCCAGGTCTTCTGCAAGAGTAGTAGGTGCTCTTAACCACTGAATTATCTCTCCAGCTCAATATTTTAACATGTTTCCTGTGAAACACTGCTTAAAGGGTTTGTTTTTAATCATGTTACTATCAAAGTCTCTACAACTATACAGCACTCAGTTATTTTAAATAATTAGTGAAGTTGTAGTTGATTTTGTTTTTAGTTTTAAGTAGTTTATAGTGAATAAATGAAAAACCATGCCTTAGTGACAGAATGTCACCCCTAAATAGTCATGCCTATCCACAAGAAATTAGTATGTTCCTAGTAGTCAACCATGCGAAAAGAAAATTCTGTAATTCAAGGTGAGAGAATTTGAGATGAGAAACAGATGCAAATTTATTTTCTAATTTATACCTAATGGGATGATGGGAATTAAAATGAATTGTAAACCACTATGCTACTTCAATGACCTATAACTTGATAACTGTATCATGAGGAAAATCCACAGGTTCAGAACATGAGATATTTATGAAAACAGTGCTCTCTGTCCTCTTGGTTGCTTCATCTGAGGTTGCTTCAATGAGCCATTTAAAAACAGGTCAGCATGGCATTTGAAATAATGAATGTTTTTACTGAACACTCCATGTTAAATTTAATAAGAGATGATGGAAGACTGAAGTAACAGTTATACCAATGTCCAACTTGCTGAACCAGTAAGTTTTATTGCAGCTATTAACAGGAGTATTAGTGAGGGGTTATTTACAAAGAACAAAAATAACTCATAAGTAGCTGTATCTCTAAAAATCCCACTTCAACTTGAGTGAAGACTCACAAAAGCTGGAAATCTGGAGTTCCCTCCAGGCAGCCTGACAGTTCAAAAATCTCTCCCTTTGCGGTTGGGCTGGTCAGAGACTCCTCCTCAGACAGTTGTTCATACCTTTTCATAGTGCTTGGTGGGAGTCCTCAGAAATCTTCCAAGTTTCTGTTCTCCCAGACATGTGACCTTTGACCTTCTGAGGCTTATGATTCCCACCCCTCCTTCACGAATGCTCCATCCTGGAGGGAATGTTTCAGTTTGGAGAGAACTGCCATAGGACTCCAGGCGTTGAAAAAGACACGTGGAGGATTCTTAGGGAATAGAACGGAGTGACTATGAAGCTCTTCTCATTCATTCAGATGTTGCCCTTAAATATTTTTTTACTTGTTTATTTTGAGGCAGCCAAGTACTGCAGCTGAGGCTGTCCTTGAACACTTCCCATGTCTCCTCTGCTCAGGTAGTGGGAATACAGGTATTCATTCACCACACTCTACCTGTGTTGACTGTTCCTGTAAGAATGAGGGGAACCACATTTCTAGTCATTGGGTTGTTTGGACTCACCTTCAGACTTTGCCCTTTCGGGGATTGTATCATGTCAAGAAGAAATGGAAAATGGGAGATTTAAATCAGAGGTAATGTCTGTGCATGGCAAATATGGCTAGATTAGCAGATGGACTAGAGATATTCTACAGTAAATAACATTTGAATACCTGCTGGAACCATGTCTCTGCTAGATATTCTGACAATTTCTAGTGATGTCAGCAGATTCTGCTGTATTAACTCTCTGACTTTGTTCAGTCCTGCTGACCTGCACACATGTGCTACCTCTGGCCTATGCTCTGGCTCTTTGATCTAGGCTTATTTGTATGGTGCACAGTAAAAGAACAGATTTACCCAAACATGCTGATGCCTTAATTGTTCCCTTTATTAGCAGCACTGAACTTACTGAATATTTATCTATATAATGTCCCATGAGTAAAATAAACAAAAACATACTGAATTCCCAGCCTTTGTAAATATTCTAAGGCAAGAGAAACATATAAACATAATTAATGTATATTATATTATTGAAAGTGTATAAGAAACAGCAATGTGAAATGTAGATTAAAATCATGATTGAGCTTGGGGAGGCATCTTAAATAAGACAGTGATATTACAGTGATGTTTGAGTCAGATTTAAAGAAAGAGAGTAACCATGAGACAATAATATTGGAAAAAGGTTTTTTCAAAAGGAGAAAACAAGTGCAGATGTTTGACATAGGGCCATTTCTTTATCTTGGGTCATTTAAAAATATTTGCCTTCTGTGTAAGATCATTGGTAAGGCAAGAGGCTGTAGCAAAACAAGAGAGAAGAAATCAGCCAAGGAGGTTAGAGAGGGCTGGACTCAGATGTTACAGGGGTTATAAATCCTATAAGACTTGTCAGTTTCCACTTTTACCTCGAATGGCTGGTGACCTTGAGTCTTTGCAACCATCAATCAATTTCATCTATTATTTCAGCTCGTAGGTAAGGTCTGTTTGTGGTTCTTAACTCCCTAAAAAGATGGAAGGAATTACTGGAGAAGGTGGTTTTCAGTCTCCATGAGCTGGTGATTGGTTGAACAGATGCTAAGATTGATTGGTGGTGATTTGTTTAGTGATGTGTAATCTGAAAGTAGAATGTACCTGTCTTGCTGAGCAGTGATGAGTGCAGGGCCTCCCATCCCAGGACCTCCTAGAGAGACTTCAGCTTCTGTCAATCAATCAGAGCATCCTAATTTCACAATGCGGCTGGTGCCAGCAACATTTAGCTATTTAAATACATCCAAAGAGGAATTTTTTTTTTTAAATCTTGGGTCAGTTTTAAATGACAGTGTTTGAATGTGTGTGAATACTAATCAAGATTCCTATCTTTTGCTTAAGAATAGTCTAATCTATTTGGTAATAAAAATCACAATTAAATTTTAATTCTTTGTTTTTAAAATGAGGGAGGAGCAGGAGCAGAAACACAGGCATGAGGAGGAGGTTCTGAGAAGCTTACCTCAAATCCTGGAAACACAGGTGCTGCTGTCACGATCTTAAACCCAGCACATCTCCAGGGTATGGTCTGCAATGGTCTACCACACCTCCAGAATAAAGCTTTTTCCAGTTATAGCTTGGTCATCTCAGGTTTTGTTACTGTGACAGAAAGCTTTACTATCATAACTACAGATGCCTCCTTTTCTGTTTCCTCACTCTATGGAGCTTCTTGATGATCATAAAACACATTTCTCACTCTGACCTTGGATACAAAAGGTAGCTTCAAGAAGTCAGCCCCTTAGAGTCACCTCTTCACCACAAACACACAAAACTGAACAGACAGTTGAACACTCAGAAGAACGGACTTACACATCTTGCTATCAGCACACACTACTTAGAAGTTCATAGAAGTTAAAAAAAAGTGTGTGTAATGTGTCTAGGTGTGGTGAATACACAATAAATATGTAGATGTACACACCCATGAAGTGGTCAGAGGAGGATCTCATGTGTCTTCCTCTATTGATCTCTGTTTTATTCTTTTGAGACATGGTCTCCCTCTATAACCTGAAGCTCACCATTTCAGCTAAGCTGACTAGCCAGTGGGCTCCCAGCGTCCACTTGTCTCTGAAGCACACACAGCCATGCCCAGCTCTTTAGTTGGATGCTGGGATTCATACTCAGGTCTTCAGGGATGCACAGCATGCATTCTTGACCACCAAGCTGTCTTTACTGCCAAGAACTTTAAAATTTATATTCTAGGTGAAACCTCCAACTCCACAGCTGGTGCCCCAAATTCAGAAAACCATCATGTCTAGTGAGAATGTGAGAACGTGAGTCAACCCACTCTGACCATGAGGTTCAAATTCTTCCTAAGGACTCACGGGATTTAGAAAATGAAGCAATGCTCTGTGCTTTTCGTGACTTTGAGTATGAGGAATGACATCAATCCACAAAATCAGTTGCAGCTAACATGCTGGGTCAAGTAGCACTGAATACAATAGTATTTTGGTCTTTAAATGGAAATGAGACAAAAAGGATTTGTCTGCAGGGACAGTTTCATCAAAAATATAAACTCTTACCAATTATTATCTTCTCCATGCAAGCCTCATTCTTGCTGCCATTCCGAGATCAATGCTTGGCCAGGACTCAAAAGGGACTACTTATAACCCCTGGGAAATTTGACTGTGTTCATAATAAACCTTTTGTTTGTTCAAGGCCCACAATGATATACAAAGAAATATCTTTTGTAACTACCACCAGGGGGTAGTCTGAATCTGATTTTTCCAGTAGATAAGTAGATAAATAAACCTAACTAGGAGGGGGTGTGAGGCAGTTTGGGGTGGGTTTTGGCTCATTCTGGACATTTGAGTGCTGGGATTCCTGATTTGCGGCTGCTGCACTTGTTGTGCATAGAGAAGCAGGGCAGCATCTAGAATTGTGTGTTCTTAATCTTTTGAGAATATACTATAATCCTATAATTTCCCCTCCCCTCCCCTCCCTCCAAACCCTTCCATGTCCAACTCCTACTGTCTTTCAATATCATGGCTTCTTTTTCTTTAATTGTGATATATATACATATAATTTATTTATACTATATATTTATTTAAAATACATATTATACATTTCATACATACACTTATATATTCTTAGATATATAAATAGAATCTGCTCCACTCATATAATGTTGTGTGTATATGTTTTTTTTCAAAGCTGACCATTTGGTGTCAGGTGACCAGTTGGTGTGCTCTTCCTAGAATGGACTGTTTTTCCCAATTTCAACAGTCCTTTGTTGCCTGTAGTTCCTTGTCAGGGCTGAGGCCTCAGGAGCTTTCCCCCTCCCATGTTAGTATGTCTGTTGCTGTCTTCCTTATGCAGGTCATGTTTAGGCAGCCCTGTTGGTGAGACTTTATTGGTATAGTTTCTGACATTACTAGGAGACACAACCTCACAACAAACTTCCTCTTCCTCTGGCTCTGCAGTGATTACATCCCCTCTTCTGCAATGCTGAGCCTTAGATGAAAGAGCTGTGTAGCAGATATATCAGCTGGGACTGGGTTCCACAATTCGACGTTTTGATTGGTTGTGGTTTTCTGTGATGGTTTCTGTCAGTTTCAGAGAGAAGTTTCTCTGATGAGGGGTGAGAACTCCATTTACAGGGCTGGACTCCGGAAAAGGATGTGTCTCTCATCATAGTTTGAATTCATCCCTGTTAAGTGACTTCTGACTGCCAACAATGTGATTCAGACCTTGTATCCATCTCTGTCTGCTTTCAACTTGAGCATCTCAGTGTTTTCACCTGGAGGTCAACCCTGAGCCTAGCAGGTGATTTTCTTCAGGACACTGTAGACTGGAAGAAACCTCCAAAGCATCATTACCACTAAGAATGCCAGAGCAAGCAATTAACATTCTGAGTAGCAACTGTTCCACCATTTACTTTGTATCCTAAGGACATTATTTAAAGTGTGGTCAGGCTGAGAAGCCAAAGCAATTCCATAATTATAATTAGAGTATGACTTTCAGGGTATCTGACAGATTCAGACAAAATCAGCTTAATTTTTTATTTGTATTAATTTTATTTGTATTATATGATACAAAAGTTTATTTTTATTTTTATTTATATTTACTACTTTGTTTTTCAATAAAAAATGAAATGGTAAAAATTTCAGGCAGTACCTAAGGCTGTCATGGTGAAAAAGTCACTTGTGTGTCTCTATTCTGTGGTGATAATTTGTTTGTACTCTAACAAATAAATTTGCCTGACAATCAGAGGACAGAGCCAGCCACTAGATTAAACATAGAAACCAGGCAACAGTGGCATACATCTTTAATCCTAGCACTTGGGAGGCAGAGATCCATCTGAATCTCTGTGAGTTCAAGACCACCCTAGACTACACAGATTAATCCTGGCTAAAAGAGAAACAGAGCCAGGTAGGTGGTGATGGCTCATGCTCTTAATCCCAGCACTAGGAAGGTGGAGACAGCAAGTGATACGGCTGTGTGGAAAAAGGCATATAAGGAGGGAGGAGACAGGAGCTCAGTCCGTTTGGTTGAGGACTCAGGGGCATTCAGTCTGAGAATTCCTGGAGACAGGATCTTCCCCTTTTGACTGTGGAGTTGGTGAGGTAAAAAGTGGCTGTGAGCCGGGCGGTGGTGGCGCACGCCTTTAATCCCAGCACTCGGGAGGCAGAGCCAGGCGGATCTCTGTGAGTTTGAGGCCAGCCTGGTCTCCAAAGCGAGTTCCAGGAAAGGCGCAAAGCTACAGAGAAACCCTGTCTCGAAAAACAAAAAAAAAAAACAAAAAAAAACAAAAAAAAAAAAAAAAAAAAAGTGGCTGTGGCTTGTTTCCTCTGATCTTTCAGCATTTACCCCAATATCTGGCTCTGGGTTTTTATTATAAGACCAATTAGGATTCATGAAACACCATTCCCGCTTTCCTATCTAGAGATAACCATGTATAAGAGGCTCTTGTTTGTCCTTCCAGAGAGGAGAGTATCCAAAAACACACCTAAGTATCAGTTTATGCAGGTGGGAGCATTGGATACACACATCTGTGTGTTGGCTTTTTCATCTTATGTTATAATCAGTAATATACAAATATAGTAAATATTATAGTTTCTATGAAATTTTGTAAAGATTTTAGAAAATGTCCTTATAATAATGTGAATGTACATGTATATGCAGAAATACTAGGTCTGTGTTGATTTATATCTTAATTAAATTAGCTCTTTTGAAGTGTAATTGACATATGAGGACTCATACACAATTAATGTACACATTTGGGTGCATTTGGATATATGCACACACCTGTGTCCATCAACCACCATAACAAAGCATTATGCAGATCTATCATCTCCCCCAAATTTCCCTGTGTTCTTTAGTGGGTTGTTTGCTCAGACAACAATGTAAGATTGATTCTCAATGTATTTTAAAATGCACAATACCATGCTGTCTATTATAGCTGCTCTACTGTACAGTAGGTCTCGGAACTTGGTCATTTTGCATAATAGAACTTTGTGTTCATTTTTTTACAACCACTTGTTTTGTGTATTTTAATTTTGTGATGGACACTACCAAATTGCTTGCTAATGTTGTCCTTTATTTTGACTCCCAGGAGCGCATGTCTCTACATTGTGTCCCATGTAGCACTTTCAAACCCTTTGATCTGTGACATATGTGAGTTTAAAAAGACGTATTTGAGTATGTGCTTGGTTATGAGGTAACATGGACGTTGTCTGACCTGCTTGTAAGCTCAGTATAATTCCTTTTGTGTTTTCATTTAGATTATTAAGCTGCCTTATGGACAATAACAACATAGAGCCTTTGGGGTAGGATTTATATTGTCATTGATATTGACAATGATACTTAGTGATTATGTAAATATAGTATTATTTTATTCTAAAATGTTGTTGGACAACAAGGATTCTTTCATTCTTTCATTATTGTAGGAAAGAAAGAACAGACATCTCCTCTTATACTTCCTTGATTAGTACTTCAGTGCGATAGTCTTCACTTGGTGAATATTTGTTTTCCTTTAAAATTGATTTATTCCTTTACTCCTTAAGTCAAAATATTCCTTGAAATACATATACCATAAACTGTTACAAACAGCCAGATTTATTTTTGCCAACTTGTGTTTGAAAGTCTTGCAGCATTATTTTAGTCTTATGAAGAAGCAAATTGGTCATAATTAACATTTAAAAGTATCTTTTTGGTAAGCAAACATTTTCATTCAGTCTGTTCTCTGGCAACTGCTTTCATTTGGGATGCTTGGCTTACAAATACATAATATGCACTAATTGTAGAAACCCAGAGCCTGGCATTTTCTTTTACTTTGATAGAAATGTGAGCTGCTTTGCATAGGTTGTATTTATTAGCTATTTCAGTGACTCACATTGTCTATGACTAATGTGGAAACGTTAAATGAGAGTTCACAAGACCACAAGAAGAGGCTTTGCAATGTGAATATATTTAGGGTTGGTTCAAAGAAATCCAGTCCTATTCAAGCAAGCAGAGACAAACAAAAGTAGAGAAGAAAAGATTTTTTGTCAACCTTGTGGCCATTGTTTCCCCTTTGGTGGGGTAAGGTAAGACTGGAAATCGAATCCCAGGACATCACCCATGGTAGGTAAGTTCTCTACCACTGAGCTACACCTTAGGTTGTCCAAGCATATCCTTCAATTGTTTTCCTACCAAATGAGGAACAGCAGCTTCAGAGAAAATAAATACAAGGACAGTAAAATAAAACGAATAGCAAAATCCCAGTGTTTTAATAAAGTGTTATAACAATGGGACATTTCTGGCCACGATTTTGGAGACTATATTTGTAGTATACTCTAATCTATTAGTTTTCAACCTTCCTAATGCTGTGACCCTTTAACACAGTTTCTCATGTTGTGGTGACCCCAACCATAAAGTTATTTTCATTGCTACTTCATAACTGCAATTTTGTTATTATTATGAATCACAATGTAAATCTCTGATATGTGACCATGTGAAAGGGTCCTGCAAACCTCAGAGGGGTCTTGACTCATGGGTTGATAACTGTAGCTCTAATATCTAGAAGCCCCCCAAATCCTCAACTCATTTACTGAAATACCTTATATGTCAGACAGATCCTCAGGTGGCATCCTATCGTTCATGGCCTTCCATAAACCACCTGACCATGAAAGTGGTTGGAATTATTGCTTTGCTGCTAGCATATGGGCAACAACAAAGATGAGGACACGTGACTTCCATTCTTCTTTACATTACAGAAGGCTACTCTCCCAGCAGGTTTGCCTCAGAGGTTCTCATGACAGATTTTTAAAAGCAAACTGCCCAGTGTGGGCTTTCTATGTGAGGAGCCTCTCATGGTAAGAGACTCAACGTTCCTGGGGAGCTGGGGACCTATGCTAAAAAGGAATTGAATTGTTCCATCAGCCCCATGAGCTTGGCTAGGGCCCAAAGCTCAGATGAGATCATTACTTGGTAGTCTTGAGTGCTCTTTAGTTTTAACTGTCAATTTGACACAACATAGAATCACTTTAAAGGGAGTCTTTATGAGGAATTGTCTAGGTCAAGATGGCCTGTGAGCAAGTCTATGGAGGATTGGATTGTCTTTTTTTTTTAAATAAACATCACTAAAAAACCTTTCAAACAAAACATCACATGAGATATGAAAGAGAATATAAAGCTAATTGTTTCTCTAGTTCTAATTATGTCATGAATATTTATGTGTGTGTATTGGGTGGTGGATAAGTGCATAAAATATATTTGATACTATAGTGTAAAATTTAATGTGATGACTTACAGCTTAGGTTTTGAATACCAATTCTTGCCATATATAAGTTCGTTAAGTTATATACACTTTGAGTCTCATTAATTTTAGTGTGGGAAACTGTAATGTGGGAATTTAACAAGGCAACTCCACATAGTTAAAAGGAGGTTTATTTTGGGTTAACTGACAGCCAGTAAAGGGGTTGGTTGGTCATGGAATCCGGGAGAGGTGAGGTGCTGTGGAATGTTCTGTATGGCAAATGTGTTGCTCTGATTGGTCAATAAATAAATCACTGATTGGCCAGTGGCCAGGCAGGAAGTATAGGTGGGACAAGGAGGAGAATAAAGCTGGGAAGTGAAAGGCTGAGTGAGAGAGACACTGCCAGTCTCCACGATGACAAACAGCATGTGAAGATGCCGGTAAGCCACAAGCCATGTGGCAAGGTATAGATTAATGGAAATGGATTAATTTAAGCTATAAGAACAGTTAGCAAGAAGCCTGCCACGGCCATACAGTTTGTAACCAATATAAGTCTCTGTGTTTACTTGGTCGGGTCTGAGCGGCTGTGGGACTGTCGGGTGAGAGAGATTTGTCCTGACTGTGGGCCAGGCAGGAAAACTCTAGCTACAGTGAGGTGCAGTCCAGCGGGGTTCTCTGGAGAACTCTGACTTGGTCTGCCATCCGGCATCCAGGATCACGAGGAACCAAGAGGGCCAGCACAGATGGATCTCGGGTCTTAAGGGCTCCCATCTCAGCTATACCCCAGGGGCAGGTCATAGGTAGGCGTGGCAGTTACCAGTTGCCTCACTGAGGTGGTGCTTCAAGGTCAAAGCTGGAACAGCTACCTACTACAAAACTGTCTTGAGTTTTAATTGTTATAGGAAAACCTAGACCATTTGGGTAGCACTGTTCTCTATGCGGGCAGCCCTGAGCAGTGTAAGAGAGAGCAAGCTGCCTGAAAGCAAGCAAGGATATACTTATTCTTCTTTTGTTCCTGACTTTAGATACGAAACAACTAACTGCTTTGACTTTCCCAAAGCAAGGCCTGTAACTTAGAATTAAAAGCCAAATAAGTCCTTTCCTTCGCAATGTTGCTTTTTGTCAGAGCAAGAGAAATTAAACTAGAGCATCTTGTGAGACATTGAAGGAAGGAATGGAAACAGGCTGTACTGAGATCCCAGAAACCATGACAGAGCAAATATGGCTCCCATTCAACTGCTAAAATTCTGGGGATGGTATTGGTCCATAGACACCAATGTTCTGCTGTTAGCTAAAACCACCTCTGGGATGCTGGGGGTTTGCTCAAAGGGACCAATTTTACTCCAGTTTGGCATTGTAAATATGTTGCATCATCCCTTGAGAAGGACCCTACTTCTTTCCCTTAAACTCAGGAATGACCACCTGATTTACCTAAGCTCAGAGAATGAGAGGGAAAAGCAGGCATTTTGTAAGGCAGCTAGATACTCACTGGGCTTCTCCCTTTTCTCTCTACCAGACTGTGCTTGACATCAGTTGGGAAGGAAACAACAATGGCAGCTTTTCCTCTTGTTACCAACAGCACAATCTAGTTCTAGTGTTCCGCCTGCAAGGAGCAATTCTGTCAAGTCATGTGGAGCAAGTTGCTGTGCAGAAGCTTTGTTGTTGTTGTTGTTTCCTGGGTAGATGGATTCCTCTGTGTAATTGTCCTTCCCTGATTACTTCACACAATATTTTGCTTCTATCTCTTTCAGAACTGGGGCCCAGTGAAAACCAGTGTGGAGCTTGCTAGACTCAGGGATAGTTTCTAGAAAGTCCTTTAGAGATTAGGACAAAGTCCAAGCAGGGAGGGAGGAAGAGAGACAGCTCCAGTTCTAGGAGATGGCTTTTTGCTCAGGTTGAGATTTGGCTTCCTCGTCATCGAAGGAGAAAATTTGCAAACAACAAGGTCAGCAGGGAAAAAGCCGAAGAGCTATCTGGTCTACCCCTTACCTAAGATGTTAAGTGTTACAGTCAAGTTTACCAGCAGGCTGAAAAATCAAATCTTAACTAGTAATGAACATCATTTGTCTCCCAAGAATAATCTAAGACTCCCCAGAATTGAACCATGAGAAGAACTCCATCAAGGATTTAGTGGTTTGTAGACTCTCTCTCATTGTGAAGATGACTAGAATACAACTTATAGTATTCAAATATTTAGTGTAGTAGAAAAAGGCAGGAGAACAGGCTTCAAGCAAATGTTACTTTAACTTGTTCATTTAAGGCAAGACATTTCTAGAATTTGTGCTATCAACTATTCCTAATAGTGTAAATGTGAAATAGTATAAATACAACTTGGTGCATTAATTTCTACATTTTTACCTAACTTTGACATCTTTGTGTTTTAGTTATTTTTTTTTGAGACAGAGTCTGTTGTGGAAAATTTAACTATGTGAAGATGTGTTAACATTTGTTTATGCTGCGGAATATTACTTTAACTGTGTAAAGGTGCGTTACATTTGTTTCTGCTGCCTTTGTTAACAATGCAAAGATATATTACACTTGTTTATGTTGTATCTGTTTAGTTACCTAAAGATGTGTTGCATTTGTTTCACATTACCTGCTTAAGGAACCTGATTGGTCTAATAAAAAGCTTAACCTTCAGTGGCTAGCAGGAGAGAGATAGGTAGAGGATGGAAGGCAGAAAGAATAAGTAGGAAAAGAAATCTCAGCTTGGGAGAGAAGAAGGAGGAGAGAACAAGGGGGAATGACAGGGACACATCTGGGGCCAGAAGCCAGTCAGAGGTGAGAAGCAGTGAAAGTAAGACATAAATAAAAAATAAATAAATAAATAAATAAATAAATAAATAAATAAATAAATAAATAAAGTCATGAGGCAAAGCGTAGAGGAAGAGAAACAGGCTAAGTTATAAGAGATGGAAAGAAATGAGCCTGAGCTAAGGCTGATCACTCACAACTAATAGTAAGTCTCCATGTCATGGTTTGGGAGTGTACTACCATCCCAGATTAAGTTATTGACTTATTTGAATTAAGACCACCTAACTCAGATGACTTGAATTTATAATTCTTACTTTGTTATTTTTTAAATTTAAAAACTTTGATTTTTTTCTGTGTATATTGAGGTATAATCAACAAATAACAATTCTTTGTATACAAAGTAAATATCACGGTGTTTAAAAATCTGCTCTCTTAGCAACTTCAAGTATACATATAGTTTATAATACTATATATATCCTGTCATTTAGTTGGCTGTGATCTTTAATAACTTTCTTAAAGTATCTGTGACCATGTTTCCTTCTCTCAAATACACACACGCGCACGTACACACACACACACACACACACACACACACAGAGGCACACACACACCCCTTCTGTGGTTGTTGAGAGAATTAATTAGTATGTCAATACACTATCTTAGTAAACCCAACCTAACCTACTTTTACTGTTGCCACCGTGCATTTGGGGAGAAAGCTTGGTCATATCGCTGAAGAGGAGAACTCCTACACACAAAGTTGAATTTCATACACTTTCAGTTTTTCTTTTCCTGTGCTTCCAGATTGGCTGCATCACACACTTGTTAGAAGAGCTGTAAAAATCACAGCTTTCTTTAAATCTTTCCCTTGTTATAGTCCCTCTACCAGCTGTTTGCTCTCTAGCAACAGAGCTGGAGACACAGTTTTAAAACCTAGTCATGTTAATGAAGGGGAAAAGGACATTTTGCATCTTATGTAGTCAGTTCCTTTCTTGGCACCAGCTTGTGAGGTGAGTGATTGTATATGGATGGCTAGCAAGATATGCAAACATCCTTTGCCACTGGCAGCCCTATCAAGAAGCTGCATGGCATAATAAAACTACCTTCTAGGACAAAAGGATTTACCTTGAGATCTGATTGAATGAACAATTAATTTGTGGAGGCTGAAGAAAACTGCTTGGGTGTTTTTTGTGTGCAAAGTCTAAAATATAATATGTGGTGATGTCAAAGTTAGGTTGGATTTGAGTGCGACTGAAGTTTGAGAGGTTTCTGATCCAGGTGGATGGCATTTGTGACAATGGGAGGTTGAGGATGGCTGTATTCTAGACTGTATTTTACATTTAGCAAATGGAGGTGGAAGGCCCCACTGAAGTACAGTAAAAGATCTAAACGCATGGCTCCCTCCTTGAAGGAAAACACTCTATAAGATTTAGGAGAGCAGGTGAGGCCCCAGTTGTCCAGAGCAGAAGGCTAATCTAAATAAGGTCTAGGATTCTGTGTAGATGAGGTTGGTAGGTTAGGTACTTAGGAAAAACACTGGACCAGGACTGGATTACAGTTCACTGTAGCTGAACTCCCCAGAGGAAGATACTGTTACAGGTAACTTGAGTAAGGCTGAGACAAATATTCAAGGATTTAAATCTGTAATACGCTGTTTTCTTGAACTTCTCAGAGCAGAACCTTTTTAATTTTAAAGAGGTCAAGTGGACAGTCTCTGCTATTTTTAGCATATAGTTGTTTGCTGACATGTGTGGAAATGGAAATTTGAAAGGAGTTGGTCCTTGACCTCATCAGCATGTGTACTTTCAACTCTTTGTAGCTAGAAAAGAATTTATGTAAATATTCTTATCCAAAATTAGGCTTGAATATCATGTTTATTTCTAACCAACTAATTTTAATGTTCAAATAAAGTCAATTTAATTAACTTGTATGGATAATTACAACTATTATCTAATTTACAAAATCCTACTAAATGTAGTTGGGGGTGGTTAGGAAATTGATGGTTTAAACCTTATATCTGGCATGTTTTATTTAAATAATACATCATTGTAATAAGGTTAAAAAAGATGATAGAATAGAATTAATTATTCCCAACTTTCCCCATTCCATGATTTTTCTATATATAAGTAAATTTCTTTTGGTTGACACATGTATATATCAAAGAGAAGATCTACTTCATTAGAAGTTCCAATTGCTTTTCTAAAATAATCTTTTAAAAGAGAATTATATGTTGTTGAGATTTAAGAGATTTGATTATTTATCAGGGGAATATATAAGTTTTGACCTGAATTTCTTTGAACCTCCTAAAATAAATATGTATCTAGCTATGCAAACAGATATGTTACAGCTGATGTCTGGAACAGGTGGTTTTTTTGACAATACATAACAACATTTTTAATTGATTTAAACATCTGGCTAAGAACCAAAATGTCATCCAGAAAAAGAAAATCTCTCATTGTAAGCCAAATAAGATTGCTAATAGCCAAATGATGCATTAGATGGATAAACACAGACTCACTGACTTCCAAATGCATGTTGGCCATCAGCCCACTGAAATAACTGAAGTCAATGTTAGCTAAAAAGTGTTACCTCATTTGAAATTCAGACTATAGCTCATAATATTTTGGTGACAGACTAATTTTCATCTAGTGGTGAAATGATTATTGAAATCTATTTTCCTTTTGCATTTCCATATGTATTGTCTTATTTTGACTAGTCTGATTCATCCATTTGTATAATACAGTAGTCATTTAGCTTTTGATGAACACAGAAAGGTTTTGACTTCAAGAAATAATTATTGAAGTATTTATCAAGAGATAAAATGAGTTTTCATATTCTTTTAGGATTTCTAGGTTACACTTTTGTTAGTGTACCAAAAGTTTGTCTGTGTCCTTCCGAATGGGACTGATTTCATTTCATTGCTCACCTGGGCCATGCATCTTAAGGAAAAATAGACTCCTGCACTTGTGTAGGGATGAATCTTCTCTGCATGGTTGGTCTCTTTTCCTTGCAACGCTCAGTTTAGGTATAAGCCTGATGTACTTATGAGAAGTGAGATGTAGAGATGGGTCCTGACAGAGTTGCCATTGCCATGGACAAACACTGGGGGGTTGTTTGACAGTTACCTGAACTTATGAATTGACTAAAGACTTGCATCACTAAGGTACTAGTGACAATTCACTTAAAAGCAAATACTGTATATAAAGTGGAGCTTTATGAAACAATTACATATAAGTGTATTAATCTAATTAGCATCAAGTAGTTATTCAGGAATGCAAAAGCTATATTGAGATCTTCAGAAGAGTAAACAATTCAAGCACTGACAAGAATGTGTTATAATAGTAACTCTTATTTAAATGACAATAATTCTTCATAACGGTTTTCATTTTTGTTTTGTTGTTTTCTTTTAAAGATAGGCCTCAGCTCTGTAGCTGAGGCTGGCCTGAAACTTGCACACCTCCTGCAGACGCTCCAGAGTGCTGGAATTATATGCAAGTGCCACTCTGTACAGATCTAGAAAAAATATTTACAAACACCTCAAAACAAAAACAAAAAGAAAACAAGAAAAAACCCTGCAAGCAATAATATATCCACACCAGAATGAGGGCTGTAGATCACTTGGTAGAGTGCTTACCTCGTGTGATGAATACCGGGGATCAGTACCTAGCATCATAAAAAGGAAGGATGCTGGCACATCCCAGCATGTGGGAGGTAGAGGAAGATCAGTTCAACATCATCTTCAGCTGTATAGTTAAGAGGTAAATTCAGGATACAAGTGACCTGGCTAGCACCTAGTAGGTCCATGGCCTGTCCTCCTATCACTTGGCAAGAACCCCATTGTGATGCCTACTGCCCTAGATCCACCTTGTTTTCAATGATGCCATGTGTGCTGACTGATTGGCACATGGCGATTCAATGAGTGTATCTCAGGATTCTGAGATACAGGATCATTGTTCCCCCACTGTAGTCTATCTTTTCTGGCAAGATCAAACTAAATACCTTGTCTCCATTTCAGGTGGATTCTGAAATACATCTTTACTAGATGAAGAGAATAGGGCACTTAGAGAATCTGCAGTCTCTTCCTCTGCTACAACTTTCTGCACTGAAACAGTCTCACTTAGGCAGCTATGAAGAACAAAACGTATGCTGTTTTGCATGTTTATTGCACTCCAATCTGTCTATTCATTCAAGAGTGTGCAGTCTCATCTGCCAGACTTCCCTACATTACCTTGCAACAGAGCAATGTGTCTTCTTTCGTATGTGTGCTCTCCTTCTCATGTCAACTTTTTCCACACCGCCCTAATGATGAAGGACTGTCCTTTCACTATGGAAGCAATTCTACAGTCTAAATGGTCATGTTGTTATTAACAGAGGTACTTACTTATATCATAGTTTTTTAATTTCTGAAATTATAATATAATTATAACATCTCTCCCTTCCCTTTCTTCCCTCCAAATCCTTTCATGTACCTCTCCCCACTCTCCAAATTCACAGCCTCTTTTTAGGCTTGCCTGACTGGATTTTTCTCAAAGCTGGGCCTGTGCAGATTTGCATGCTGAATTATATAAGTATCCTTACATCTTTTGTTTCTGCTGTCCTTAGCCAGTTGGCAACCACATGCCAACTGCCAACACTGCAGGTGTCATAGCAGGAATAATAATATCTAACAACAGAACTCTGCTGAGTATTTGGCAAATGTTTGGTTAGTACAGATTCTCTAAACCACCTATTTTCCTCTTCTTGTGAATATATATTCCAGGAACCAGATGAAATAGAGACAAGGTGTTTAGGTTGAGCTTGCCAAAAGAGAGACTACAGTGGAAAAAAATGACCCGGATCTCTCAGGATTTATGAGCATGCCACTTGCAATTCAGTCAGCACATATGGCATTATTGAGGACAAGGTGGATCTAGGGCAGTAGGCATCACAAAGGAGCCTTTGCCAGAGTGATAGGAGATCAGGCTATGACCTAAAGTTGTATAGGTACAAGCCAGGTCACCAGGGACCAGGAGGCAAGGTAAAATGGCTTGTTAAAGCCAAATATGCACTTGGTACACAAAAGATACCTTTATTTTTCCTGTACCAAATGAAACATACACTAAGCTTCTTACAGTTCTAGTGGACACTGTGAACAGAATAGGGAGTACATAAAGTGACCTCTATACAGTCTTTATATTTCTTAGATATTGTTGTAGACAGTTCTTGGTTAACAAACAGGAAAAATAGAAACGTGATTATTCTGAATGAGAGTGGTCACAGGAATAGGAAACTGTACAACACAACCCTGGGAGACTGGAAACATGAATCTTGAGAGAGATAAACATAAGGAAATGTCTTAAAAACAAAAAAATAAACTCAAAATCCATTGCTACTAAGTAGAAAGTCTAGGAATGGAATCAGAGTTTTAGTTTAGTATCAGTTCATACTGGTTATATGTGGCTTGTACAAGTCTTCCTCCCTCTCTTCCACCAAATTCTCTGACCTGGGCTTAATGTTTGGCTGTGGGTCTCTGCACCTGTTTCCACCAGTTGCTGGGTGAAGCCTCTCTGAAGATGACTGGGCTAGGCACCAATCCCAGTTCATCCATGGGGGCTCCTCAGTCATTGGTCCACAGTTCATGCATTTCCACTAGTTTGGCTAGTTGTCTCTGTACTTTTTCCAGCCATGGTTTTAATATCTCTTGCTCATGGAATCCCTCCTCTCTCCCATCGACTGGACTCATGGAGCTCTACCTGGGACACTGCCGTGGATCTCTGCATCTGCTTCCTTCAGTCACTGGATGAGGGTTCTGACTCTATTGTTTACCAACTGCAGAATAAGGTAGATTATCTAACTCTATGAGCTTCACTGGAGTCCTCCAGAAATTGCAAGTCATACATTGTGTACTAGGGATACTAGGAACATAGCAGCTGATGTACATAGAATTTCAAACAGAAGCTACACTAGCTAGATCACTTTATGAAGAACCACATGATGATGTTTTCCTTCTTGGAAGACCAGGAACAAGTATGTTCTCCAGACAGGGACATATTTTATGCCTTAGCCCAGACAGATGCCTGGCTGTCCTGGAGCAGGTTGTGAGCTAGAGAGCAGAGTTGAGGAGTGCCTGGACTTGGCTCATCCTAGATGTTATAGTGAATGGATATCAAATTCGTTTGTCTGGGTCTGTCAGGTTATGGAAATCTAGGACTGGGAGAGGGACAAAGCTTTGATATTAGATCATTTTGGACTCTTTTTGAGAGTTTGGTGTGGGCTAGGGTATATAAGAGGAAAGGAGTTGAGTTCTTTGTGCTCATTTATTCCTCCACCATAAAATTACATAAGCTCCCCTGTACTCACAGAAGCACCTCCCCAATACCTATAATACATACCAGTGCAGAGCTTTGTCAGTATTGCCAATAATACAGAGGACATACTGTTCTTCAGAGTCAACTGAGGTACAACTTTGTTTCCACTACCTAGATATGTGACTCTGGCTTACATGAGTTGGGTTCAGATACTGGAACAACAGTTTGTCTAATTATTTCTGTCTCTGAGTTGGAGCCACTTTTCTGAGTTGTGGGTTCAGCGCATGAATTTGATTTAAGAGGAAAAACAGCTTTCCTGGAAGAATGATTTGTTTGACTACAGCATTGCTATGCCATGGGGCTGCAGTACTTTGTGCCATAATCTGGGTGGTTCAAACCAGTAAAAGTTCATTGTCTCATAATTCTGAAGGCTGTAAATGCAATAGATAGAAGTTTTATTTGCCTCTTCATCATTTCTGATATTGGCCAGTCTAGCCTCTGGCTTTGTCATCTTGTGGCTGTCTCCATGGCGTCTTCCCTCTGTGTGTCTATCTTATTTTAACTGGCCTATTCCTGAAGAAACATTACTTGCTAGATTGTATTATGAGACATTACAAGTACTTCTTTTGGGAGAGAGGATGATGTAGTTCATGGCAAAACAATCCGACCATCCAAATTAATGTATTTTGCTCTATTGCAATATCCTCCCCAATCTTATTGACTATAGAATAACCTTTTAAGTTCCAATCTTACCTAAACAATATCATCTCAAAGTCCTAAACTTAACTGTCTAAATCATTAAAATCTGTTATAGGTACATACTGGGTAATTTTTATCCTGGGGGAAAAATTCTTCTCCTTTGATGAACCCTGAAACTAGACAAACTCTTTGCTTGTAAGATGCAAAGTTGGAACTAGCAAACCATAGATTCTGGGCATGGTGGGTCAAGTCTAGTATGGCATAAGCATTTGGGAGGCAAAGAAGCTGAAGCAGGAGGATTGTGAATTCAAAGCCAATATGGATTACATAATGAGGCCCTGTCACAAGACAAAGCAAGACATTCCCATCTCATGAAAAGAAAACTGGAAGGAATATGGGGGCCATGGGACTCCAGCAAGTTGTAAATCTAGCATAAAAGATTTCATTACATTTTAAGTTTTGGAATCTTCATGGGCTTGAAATTCAGATCTTGGTTCTTAGATAGTGGCTCTGCCCATTTGCTCCTAAGTGGCACCATCACCTATTGTTTTCAAACACAGAATATGGGAGCCCTGTGGTATATGTCTGTGCCTTTCAAGACCTCATTGACAGAGCAGTCCTGATAGCTTCTGAACTACATTTGGGGGCACCCTTCCCTTTTGCTATCTATAATACAATCTGATCACCAGTCAGCTTTGCTAGTTCTAGTCTTCCTTTCTGTGTGTCCCAGGAATCTGGCAGTCTTCTTCCATCCTGAACAATTTCTGATTCTGTCAGTCCACATTGGCACTATTACTGCCAAGATGATTGGATTGCAGTACGTCACATGCCTAATCTGAAAGAGGGCTTGCACAGTAATGCTATTGTTTTTCTCTCCAGGGCATACTTGGTTAATTTCTTACAATATGCATATGCTAAGATTTGTTACACATTTTTAAAAATATACATTTGTAATTTTTTAATATACAACCACTAGATTCTTTTCCTTAATACTCCATTGTTCAATGTATTACTTTTCTCTTGCATTTTGATATTAGTGAAAATGAGAAACAAGCCTATGCCTTTATCGTTTTACAAGGATGTTTCCTCAAGTAAATATTCACTTGGGGCACCTCAAGCTGTACTTTATGTTCAATTCAGCAAGGTTCCCTGACATTTAATAACAGCCCACCCTTCCCCCAGGCCCCAGTATCATATCTGTCGCTTATGTCTGAGCCCTTGCCTAAAGTACCTTTAACAGTGATTAAATTTAGTTTTTTGACTTTTTATTTTTTCTTTCAGGTATAATTTTAAGTTGTTCATTTTTTAAGTTTATTTTTCTTATATTTTAGAGAATTTTACAAATGAGTATTATATTGTATCATTTCTAGCCTCTTTTCCAACTCCTTTCCTTGTTGCCTCCTTTTCAGATTCATTCATGACCTCTTATTTATTATTGTTACACACATACACACACATGGAGTCTATTTAGTATTGCTGGTATGTATATGTATCCATGACTAACAATGTAGGATTGGATAACCTATTGAGAGCTCATCCTTGTAAAATAGTCTCCCAGTAGCCTTTGATTGACTATAACTTGTCATTTAGAGGTGGAGCCTTATGTGATTTTTCACATCCAGATTGGCATGTCAATTAGTATTATCAATTTTTCTCAATTTTTCATTAGTTCATTGAGAATACCATAGTTTTTTTATTTTATAATTTAATTTAATTTTACATTTCCTCCCCCCCACCTTCCTCCCAGCCCACCCCCCATTCCCATCTCCTCCAGGGCAAAGACTCCCCTGGGGATTAAGCTCAACCTGGTAGATTCAGTTCAGGCAGGTCCAGTTCCCTCCTTCCAGGCTGAGCAAAGTGTCCCTGCATAAGCCCCAGGTTCCAAACAGCCAGTTCATGCACTGAGGACAGGTCCTGGTCCCACTGCCTGGATGCCTCCCAAATAGTTCAAGCTAATCAATTGTCTCACTTATCCAGAGGGCCTGATCCAGTTGGGGGCTCCTCAGCTATTGGTTCATAGTTCATGTGTTTCCATTCATTTGGCTATTTGTCCCTGTGCTTTTTCCAATCTTGGTCTCAACAATTCTTGCTCATACAAACCCTCCTCTTTCTCGCCAATTGAACTCTTGGAGCTCCACCTGGGGTCTGGCCATGGATCTCTGCATCCGGTTTCCTCAGTCACTGGATGAGATTTCTAGCATGACAATTAGGGTGTGTGTTTTTTTTTAAGTACATTTAAAAAAATTATTTATTTATTATGTATATAGTATTCGTCCTGCATGCCAGAAGAGGGCACCAGATCTCATTACAGATAGTTGTGGGCCACCATGTGGTTGCTGGGAATTGAAATCAGGACCTCTGGAAGAGCAGCTAGTGCTCATAACCTCTGAACCATCACTCCAACAACCCCCTCATAATGTGTTTTTATAGTATTAAAATTTTAATAGTATTTTAATAGCATTAAAATACACTTTTCCTGATTCAATCTGTCTTTCCATCCCACCCAACTTTGCATCTCCTTTTTTATTTTATTTTATTTTTTGAGACAAAACCTCTGAATATAATCTTGGCTGTCCTATGTAGACCAGGCTGACCTTGAATTGACAGAAATCCCCCTGCCTCCTGAGTGCTGGGATTAAAGGCATACAACACCACTGGTGGTGTGTGTCCATTTCCTCTTCTTCTTCTTCTTTTTTTTTTTTTTAAAGCCTATTAAGTATAGTCAGTTTCTGCTGCCTATCTATGAGAAGAGCATGGCCAGCTCATCAGGGGCTACACTCATAAAGAAAACGGAGTCTCATTCTTCTAGCAGTTATTAATTGCCAATGGCTCATTAGCTGGGTGTGAGACTTCCTGCCCACTCCGCTCCCCCTCCATTCTGGGATTTTGTTTGACCTGAGCTTGTGTGGGTCTTATTCAAGCTGTCATAGTCACTGTAAGTTTAGAGGTGCAGCTGCTCTGCTGTGTCTGTGTGGTGGTTTGATGAGAATGATGGTCCCTGTAGGCTCATGTTGGTTCCCAGTTGGTGGACTGTTTAGGAAGAATTAGGAGATATGGTCTTGTTGGAGGAGGTGTGGAAGCCTCACTAGGCCCAGTCTCTTTCTTCCTCTTACCTGTGGATCAGGATATAAGCTCACAGGTACAGCTACAGCACCATGCCTACCCACCTGCTTCCATACTTCCTTCTATGATGACCATGGACTAACACTCTGAAACTTCATTCAAGTTTCCAGTTAAATTCTTTCTTTTATAAACTTCCTTGACTATGATATCTCTTCATAGCAATAGAAGAGTAGCTAAAACTGCCTGGAAAACATGGTTTCCCTGTAATCATCCACTATTTTTGGATCTTCAAGCTTTCTGTCCCCCTTTCCACAATGATCCCTGAGCTTTTCAAGGAAGGTCTGTGATATAGATGTCCCATTAAGGATGAGTACTGTACAGTCTTATTCTTAGCACCTTTTCCAGTTGTGGGTCTCTGTGTTAATCACCATCTATTGCAAATGAAGCTTTTCTGATGAAAGGTGACAGATACATTGAAGTATAAATGTGACAATAAGCCATTAGGAGTCGGTTTAATACTATGTCCATTTAGCAGAGTAATAGTAGTAGGTTCTTTCTTAGGGCCTGTGTCCTATGTAAACAAAGGTTAATGGTATCGGTATTGGTGCCAGGTATGGGATTAATTTTTGTGGCGTGGGTCTTAAATCAAATCACAAAGTGGTTGGTCACTCCCATTAACATTCATGCCACCATCACACAAGTGGACATGCCTTGCAGGGCAGGTGATTGTTACAGCTCCTAGAGTTTGCAACTGGGTAGATTGGTGATTACTTTTCTCCTTTGGTAGCATACATTGCACTAGATAGCACTCTGAGAACTAGCCAGTGGGGATGAAGTTTCCGGGTCAGTATCAGTTTGATTTCTCCATGTTCTATGATTCAAATATATAGTGTCTTCAGGAATAGGGTCTTTCTATCAATTCTAGATGGGAACCAAAAACAATGGCAATATCCTGTAATGTTTGATGGTCTATGGAACCTCACCAACAATTCAAAAAAAGGAAACTCATTCCTATTACTGGGCTTCTGGTTACCCTGTGGTATCTATCTAGTAAGGGATAGAATGATGTAAATACAGTACTGATACATAGAATTCTCAAAAATATATTTAAAAAACTTAAAAATGTCAACTTAAAATTATGCCTGAAAAGAATAAAAGAAGAAGAAGAAACTAAGTTTAATAATCATTAAAGGTGCTTCTGGCAGGGCCTCAAATGTAAGTGAGGAACATGACATTGGGGCCTGGAGGAAGGGTGAGTCACATTATTTGTTATCCTCCTTGAATTCACTGAAGTATTTGTTCATGACTTCTTTAAATTCCTGATAAAGTAAATGGTTGCTCTCTTAAATTATTAGCCCTGGGATTTATCTAGGTAGTTCTCATTAGAGTATACTTCTATAGAACTAGTGAGTTTGAGGGGAGACATGCTGTTTTGGACATTAATGTTGTTTTGTTTTGTGACTTGGTCTTGGCATGTGGATTTTTTCTATTGTTGATATCCAGCTTTAATTCTTGGTGAAGAGACAGATTGCAAGGTCTTATTTAAATTTTCTTTTATTTATCAATACATTTTGGAGAAAGTTGCATGAGCTTCTGGGAAGGAAGTATATTCATTAGTGAAATGTTCTATAAATATCAGCTAAGTCCATTTGATTTATGATGTTTCTTAGCTACAGAATTTCTCTTTTAGTTTTTATCTGGATGGCCTATTTATTTGTGATAATGAGGTACTGAATTCACCCACTATCATCATATGAGGGGCAGTATATTATTTTAGTTGTAGTAGTGGGTTTTTTGGGGGTGGGTGGGATTTGTGTGCCTTTATGTTTGGTTCATAAATGTTTAGAATTGCGATATCCTCTTGGCGGATTTTTCCTTTGAAGACTATGTAGTATTTTCCCTACCCATTTTTATTTAGTTTTGGTTTGAAGTCTGTTTCATCAGATATCAAAATGGCCACAGCTCCTTGAATCTGAGTTCCATTTGCTTGGAATACATTTTTCCATGCTTTTATTCTAAGATAATTTCTTTCCTTGTTAGTGAGGTACGTTTCTTGGATACAGCAGAAAAAATGAATATTGTTTTCTAATCCAATCTGTTAGTCAATTTTTTATTGAGGAATTGAGATCATTAATATTGAGAGTTAATGAGCAGTGTTTCTTATTCTTGTTATTTTGTTGTGTGGTTTCTCCCTCTTTTATTTTTTTAATTAACTGCTTTGGGATTATTTATTCCTCATGAATGAATAGACTACTTACACTGAAGTTTTCCCTTTTTTGCCTTTTGTAGAACTGTATTGGTGGATAGAAATTGCTTAAATTTGTTTTTATCGTGAAATGCTTTTCTTTTTCTGTTGATTTTGATGGATAGTTTTGCTGCATATAGTAGTCTGGGATGTCTGATGTGATCTCTTAGTGGTTGCAGAACACCCATCCAGGCCCTTCTGGCTTCCAGGGTCTCCACTGAAAGTCAAGTGTTATTCTCCTGGGACTCCCTTTATCTGTGACTTGATCAATTTTTCCTTCAGGTTTTAGAACCTTTTCTTTGTTCTGCACACAGTGTTGTGACTATTGTGTGTCGTGAGGAGTTTTTTTTTATGTTATTGTCTATTTGGTGTTCTGTATGTCTCTTGTACCTTGATAGACATCTTCTTCTTTAGATTGGGGGGGTGAGTTTTCGTCAATTTTTTTAAAATATAAAATATTTTCTGTGCCTTTTATGTGTGCTATCCATTTCTTCTATCTTGTCTTCAAACCTGAAATCTTCTCTTCCATGTCTTTTAATCTGTTGGTGAGACTTACCTCTGAGGTCTTTATTTGATAATCTGAGTATTTCATTTCCAGTTTTATTTCAATTTATGTATTCTTTACTGAATCCATTTTTTTGTAATATTCTACTTTCATGTCCTGAATTGCTTTCATTATTTCACTCAACCTTTTGTGTTTTCAGTCTTCATTATGGCATTTATTGGTATCCTGGACTTTGATTCTTTGAATTATGACCATATTCATAATTGCTATTTTGAAGTGACTCCTTTTTTTGTGACTCTTGTAGATTACTTTTCTCAGAGCTTATCACACAATAGGATTTGTGGCTTCTGGATGAGGCATTTGACTTGGTTGTTCATATTTTTTAACTCATATTTTTTAATTAAATTTTTTCATATAGCATATTTTGACCATATTTCCTCCCTAACCCAACTCCTCCCAGTTCCTTCTCACACATTTATTTATTAATTATTAAATTACCCACATTTATACTCTCTCTTTCTCAAAAGAGTCCCCACAAAAATGGAAATTAAAAAATAAACAAACGAATAAACAAAAAAACCCACAATAAGACTAAAATGTCAAAGTGAAACAAAAGCATTCAAAAACATCATGGAGTTAATTTGTGTTAGTCAACTACTCCTGGGCATTGGGCCTGCCTAGAACATGGTCAATAGATATAGTGACACTCCATTGGAGAAAACTGAAGGCTGTATGAAAAACCATATGGAAGACTACTATAGTAGAAGCTTCCAAAAGTAAATATATACATGAAAGGAATAGAAATGAAATCATCATATAATGGGGAAGACAATGCCTTAATTAGATACCTTATGCCACCAAGTAAAACCTCTAGTGCCAGCAATAGGTTACAGCTTGTTGAGTTGTTGGCCAAAGAGGTCTCATAGAATCCTCCCCCACTCTGAAAATATAACTAGTTATTTCCAATGCTGTTGGTTACTCTCCACAACCTGAGGTATGGTCTTGTTTCTCAAGACAACATTTACTTAAGTCTTTTGTGGGCAGGGTGATTGGATCTAGGTATCTGGTATTATGGTCTTAGAAGTGTTTCTTGATGTAGATATCTGTCCTCAACTTTGTTGGAATAGTGTTCCATTCATTGTTTGCTGTTGCCCACTCTGGGTTCTAGCCAAATGTGAAGGCTATGGGTCTCTGTTAGAGGGTGGCTTTGTGAGTCATAGGAGTCACAAAGGAATGCAGATTTGCTAAAAGTGAAGGCTGATAGGAGCCTGAGGATGAATTGGGAGTATCCTGAGTTTTCACCAAGAAGCTTCACATCTAGGGTATGAAGGTGGGCTGGAAGAAGGGGATTCTGTTAGAAAACAACACATTCTTATGAATACAAGAGATATAAGAAATCTAGATAGAAAACTAGAATACATTTTTCAGATCTAAATAAAAATGGACATGTGGTTGGATGGGTAAACATACCTTTAATCCCAGCTTGGGAAAGGCAGAGGCTGGGAGATCTTTGTAAGTCTGAGATCACTCTGATTTACATGAGTGTCAGCCACATTGGACTATATAGTTAGACTTTGATTCAAACAAAGAAGCAACATATATGTGAGTATAGACTAAAGACATACGTGTTTGTTGAATAGAAAACATATTAGTGTTAAGATTTCAACCTAAACCAGCATTAAAGTAAGTAAAATTAAAGGTACAGTACCATTTTATAGAGATAAGGCAATTTTTGCATACATATTAAATTCAGCACTCATTTTTAAATTCATTTGCTAATTTCTCTAGGTCACAGTTCTTTTGGATTTTCTCTAAACTTAGTGCCTTTCTTTGTCTCTCTTTATGAAAAAGAAATACACTAGTTCTAACATCAAGGCAACTGTACATTTTCTATCATTAAATCTGATGGAGTTTTGTAAGTCAGGACTATTGTAAGCACTCAGTTTTCTAATAGTCAAAGAGCAGACTGAGTGGTCTGTTCTCTAAAGTCTTATACAGGTATAAATGTCATGCATCAATCAAATACAAATAGAAGTTATCTCCTTTACTGGATAAATATAGTATCTAAGATAAACTGAAGAACTATTGTTGAAAATTCAAATGCTGAGAAATAGAAATGTGATGGAACAATTGCTCTGTTTCATGTTTAATTTTATAGTTTCTACCATTCTTATCTTTAAGATGTTAATTTCCTCAAAGTGAATTGAAAATGTAAATTTAATGGGTAATTTCTTCTTTACTAAATTATGAGGAAATTGAAGTTTACTTACCACTGGGAAATTATAAATCATTTATAATATAAAAACAAATGAGTTATTCTTTTGTATTAAATGAGTTATTTAAATACATTTAAAAACATTTAAAATCAGTATTACTTCAAATTGTAGCAACAGTAAGGCAATTTCAATAGTAAAGCAGTTAAAAATATTCTAAAATGAGTTAGAACTCACCTCTACTGTATTACAGAGTAGAAGAGAGAAAGGATAATGGTCAGAATATCTTGCTCCATAGAGCAGTATAGCAGCAGCTAGCTGAAGACATACTTTCCTTCGTCCAAATCCAGGAGCTTGTATACTTGGTCTTGGTTGAGAACAGAGTTTGTGTATTTGGGGCAGAGGTAACAATAGTTACAATGAACTTTCAAGCAGTATTTTAAAAACTAATTTCTTTGGGGATATGGAGGAGGAAGGGACCATAAAAAGCAAGAGTCTGGATTACAAGAGAAAAGTCTTTTCTGGTCTTATACTTTTCTCTCTAGTATAATCATAATTTAAAATTATTCATCTCTTTTATTTTCTATGTTTCATGGCAGATACATAGCTCATTTCTTGAGTTCTCATTACCTTTCTCACTCTTGTGTCATTTTTTTTACTATTTTTTCCTTTTGTTGAAAATATATTTTTATTCGCACATAATATATCCTGATTATGCTTTCCCCACCCTCTACTCCTCCCTGTTTTTTCCCACCTCTCTTCCATCTGGATCCACCCACTTTTGTGTCTCTCATTAGAAAACAAACAGGATTCTAAGAGATAATAAAATAAAATAAGATAAAACAAAAATCGACACATCGGAATAGAACAAAACAAACAAACAGAAGGAAAAGACCCCAAGAAAAGGCACAAGAAACAGATACAGATGCAGAGATCTATTCTTTCACACATTCGGGAATCCCATAAAAAAAAAAAAAACACTAAACTGGAAGCTGTAATATATACAAAAGGGACCTGTAGGATAAAAAGAAAGAAGAAAAAGAATACATAAATAAAATAAATAAAAATAAAAAATAAGAGTAAAAAAAAAGGAAGATGGGCAAAGTAGCACAGGCCTTTAATCTCAGCACTTGGGAGGCAAAGGCAGGTAGATCCCTGTAAGTTCGAGGCCAACCTAGTCTATACAGCATGAGTTCCCGGATAGCCAGAGCTACATAGTGAGACCCATCTAGAAAAACAAAGAAACAACAACAAAAAGACATCACATATGAGACAAGGAACCTCCAAAGATGCTCATGAGTTCATTTTCTATTGGCTGTCTCTTGCTGGGCATGCAACATACCCTTTATGAGTAGTTTGTTTCCCCAGTGAGATTCCCTTGGAAAAACATTAAATTTTCATTTGCAAGTGTTTATCAATTGGAGATAGCTTCTGAGTTAGGGATGGAAAAATGTGTCTACTTCTTCTTTCAGCTCTAGGAACTTATCTGGAAGACCCATGCAGGAAGTGTGCACACTGTGTCAGTCACTTGTGAGTTCATATGTGCATCCATCCCGTTGATTTAGAAGGCCTTGTTTTCTTGGTGTCCTCTGTCCTCTCTGGCTCTTAGGATCTTTTTGCCTACTTTTTGGCAGGGTTCCCTGAGCCAGGAGGGGAGGGACTTGATGGAGACATCCCATTTAAGGCTGAGTGTAGTGAGGTTTCTTTCGTATGTTGTCTGGCTATGGTCTCTGTATTTGTTCCCATCTGCTGTAGGAAGAAGCTTCTTGGATGTTGGCTGAGCAAGGCACTGATCTATGAGTATAGCAGAATATCACTAGGAGTCATTTTATTGTTGCTTTTTTTTTTTAAACAGACGTATCTAATCTCATGTTCTTGGTCACCCAAGCAGTGTTGGATATGGGTTCCTTCTCATTGAGTATGTCTTAAATCAAATCAGTTATTGGTTTGTTACTCCCACAAGCTTTGTGCCATCATTGCCTTAGCATATCTTTCAGGCAGGACACCATTATAGATAATAGGGTTTGTGGCTGGCTTGTTTATGTTTCTCCTTTGATAGTATGCACAATACCTTCCTGTACCAAACATGCTAGAATATAGGAGTGAAGGCTCTATATAGGCACCAGCTCAACATTTCCACCTTCAATGAGTTGTGTAGGTGTTGTCTTCAACAAAGGGGCCTTACTATCAGTTTGTGGAGAACAAAGTATAATCTTGGCAACAGCCATGTGTTCTCTGGGAGTTCCTATGGGACCTCTTTGGCCTGTAATCCAATCTCGGTACTGAAAGCTAAATCTGATGACAGGAGATAGCCAGTTTGGACTCTGTCTCCCCCATTAATTGGTAATTTATTTTTAGATCTCTTTTATATATGTATATATTTTAGGAAGATTTTTACTGTATTATGTTTTCATACTACCTATCAAAGTTTACTGTCTCTCCCCATATTTCTTCCCTAGTCCCTCTATCCCTCCCTATCCTCACTTGATCCTCCTGTTCCAGTTCCCCATCATTCCATAACAATCTATTCTATTTCCCGTTCCTAACAAGATTTATCTGTACCCTAGTCTCTTATTCTATACCTAACCTCTGTGGTTCAATAAATTGTAGTGTGGTTATCATTTACTTAACAGTTAATATCCACATACAAGCAGTTCCATACCATACTTGTCTCTTTTGGACCAGAATACTTCACTCAGGATGATTTTTTTTTCTTGTTACATCCACTTACCCACAAATTTCATGATTTTATTTTTTAACAGCTAAGTAATACTCCATTGTGCAATGCACCACATTTCCTTTACCTATTCTTCAGTTGAGGGATGTCTAGGTTGTTTCCAATTTCTGGCTATTATGAATAGGATGGGAATGAACATGGCTGAGCAAATGTCTCTGTGGTAGGATGAAACACCTTTTTGGGTATATGCTCAAGAGTGGTATAGGTAGATCTTAGCATAGATTGATTCTCATCTTCCTGAGAAATTGCCACAATTATTCCCATAGTGGCTGTACAAGTTTGCATTCCCATCAGCAATGGATGAGTGTTCCCCTTGTTCCACATCCTTCCTAGCATAAGCTGTCACTTGTGTTATTGATTTTAGCCATTCTGATTATTTTAGCCATGGGTGTAAGATGAAATCTTAAAGTAGTTTTGATTTGTATTTTCTTGATGGCTAAGAATGTTGAACATTTATTTGAGTATTTCTTAGCAATTTGAGTATCTTCTTTTGAGGATCCTCTGTTTGGCTCTATATTCCATTTTTTAATTGAGTTATTTGTGTTTTGTTACATATTGTTTTGTGTTCTTTATATATTTTGGATATTAGTTCGTTTTCAGATGTGTATTTGGTAAAACTCTTTTCCCATTCTGTAGGCTGCTACTTGTCCAAATGACAGTGTTCTTTGCAATGCAGAAGCTTCTAAACTTCATGAGGTCCAATTTATTAATTTTTCATCTTAGTGCCCATGCTAACAGTATTCTGTTCAGAAATCTTTTACTGTGCCAGTGTGTTCAGGGCTATTCCCCACTTTCTTTCCTATCAGTTCAGTGTTTCTGGTTTTATGTTGAAGTCTTTGATCCACTTGGACTTGAGTTTTGTGCAGGGTGATAGATACAGATCTATTTGCATTCTTCTACATGCAGACCATCCAGTTTGACCAGCAACATTTGTTGAATATGCTTTAATTTTTTCCCCAGTGTATATTTCTGGCGTCTTCCTCAAAAATCAGGAGTCTGTAGATGTGTGGATTTATGTCTGGGTTTTCAATTAATTCCATTAATCAATGCATCTGTTCTTTTACCAGTACCATATTACCATATTGTTTTTATTACTATAGCTTGGTAATGCAATTTGAGATCTGAGATGGTGGTGACTCCAGGAGTTTTTGTTAGCTAGCTTGGTTTTTTTTGTGTTTCCACATGACTCTGAAAGTTGTTCTTTTAAGGTCTGTAAAGAATTGTGTTTGAGTTTTGATGGAGATTGCACTGAATCTGTAGATTGCTTTTGGTCAGATGGCCATTTTTACTATATTAATCTTTCTAATCCATTAGCAGGGGAGATCTCCTCTTCTGATGTCTTCCTCAATCTCCTTCTTCAGTGTCTTAAAGTTCTCGTCATACAAGTCTTTCACTTGCTTGGTTAGAATTACCCCAGGATATTTTACATTAAGCAAGGCTATTGTGTAGCCTGTTACCCTGATTTCTTCCTTAGTCTGTTTAGCCTTTATATATAAGAGGGCTACTGATTTTTGTGAGTTAATTTTGTATCCTGATACTTTGCTGAAAGTATTTATTAGATGTAAGAGTTTTCTAGTGGAATTTTAAGAGTCACTTATTTGTACTTTCATATCATCTTCAAATAAAGATACTTAGCCTCTTCCCTTCCAGTTTGTATCCCATCTGCTTCAGTTGTATTATTGCTCTAGCTAGAATTTAAAGTACTATATTGAATAAATATGGAGAGAGTGGACAGCTTTGTCTTTTTCCTGATTTTAGTGTAATTGAGCTTATTTCCATTTGATTATGGCTATGGGTTTGCTGTAAACTGCCTTTAATGTTGATGTATGGACCTTATATCCCTAATCTCTCCAGAACTTTTATCATGAAGGGGTGTCAGATTTTGTCAAAGGCCTTTTCTGCATCTAATGAGACTAACATGTGGTTTTTGTCTTTCAATTTATTTAAATGATGAATTATGTTTATCAATTTAAGTATGTTGAAACATCCCTGCATCATTAGGGAGACGTCTACTTGATCATGGTAGATGATCCTTTTGATGTGTTCTTGTATTTAGTTTCTAAGTATTTTATTGACAATTTTTGCAAGTATGTTCATAGTGGAAATTGGTTCATAATTCTCTTACTTTGTTGGGTCTTTATATGGTTTGGTATTAAAGTAATTGTGGCTTCCTAAAATTAGTTGGACAATGTTCCTTCTGTTTCAATTTTGTGGAATTATTTGAGGAATACTGGCATTAACTCTTCTTTGAAAAATCTGGTAGATTCTGTGCTAAAGCCATCTTGTCCCTGGGCCTTTGTTGATTGGGAGATTTTTAATGACTGCTTCTATTTCACTAGGGTTTATAGCTCTGTTTAAATTGCTTATCAGATCTTGATTTAACTTTAATAAGAGGTATGTATTGAAAAAAATCCATTTCTTTTAGATTTTCCAATTCAGTGGAGTACAGGTTTTCTAAGTACTTCATTATGATTCTGCGTATTTCCTTGGTATCTGTTGCTGTGTCCCCTTTCCATCTGTAATTTTATTAATTTTGATATTCATTCTCAGCCTTTAGTTATTCTGGACAAGGGCTTGTCAATCTTATTGGGTTTCTCAAAGAACCAACTCTTTCTTTTATTGATTCATTGTATTTTGTTTTTGTTTTTGTTTTGTTTGTTTTGTTTTATTGATTTTAGCCCTGAGTTTGATTATTTCTTGCCTTCTATTTCTTTTGGGTATTTTTTTGCCCCCCTTTGTTTTTATAACTTTCAGGTGTGCCGTTACATTACCAGTATTAATATAGGTATTTAGTGGTATGAACTTGCCTCTTAGAATAGCCTTCACTGTGTTCCATAAGTTTGAATCTACTGTGTATGCATTTTCACTCATTCTGGAAGGTCTTTAACTTCTTTCTTTATTGCTGTCTTGACCTGTTTTTCATTTAGTAGTGAGTTGTTCAGTTTCCATGAGTTTGGAAGCTTCCTTTGTTTTGATTGTTGTTGATTTCCATCTTTAATCCATGGTGGTCAGTTAGGATGCAGAGTGTTATTTCAGTTTTCTTGTATATATTGAGACTTACTTTCTGTCCAATTATGCGGTCAGTTTTGGAGAAAGTTCCATGAGGTGCTGAGAAAAAGGTACATTATTTTGTGTTTGGGTGAAATGTTCTGTAAATAGCAGATAGTTCTATTTGATTTATAATGTCAGTTAGCTCTGTGTTTTTCTGCTTAGTTTTTGTCTAGATGATTTTTCCATTGGTGAGAGTAGGACACCTCTCACTATCAGTGTTGTGAAGGTCAATATGTGATTTAGGTTTAAGTAGTGTTTCTTTTATGAACTTGGGTGACTTTGAGTTTAGAGCATAGATGATAAAAATTTCAATGTCCTCTTGGTGGATTTTTGCTCTGATGAGTTTGTGTTGTCCTTCCCTGTCTCTTCTGATTAGTTTTGGTTTGAAGTCTGTTTTATTAGATATAAAAATGGCTAAATCTTTTTCCATCCTTATATCCTGAGGTGGTGTCTATCCTTGATCTGATCCAACAGAAGAATGTATCTTGTTTTCACATCAATTCTGTTAACATGTGTGCTTTTATTGGGGATCTGAGATCACTGATGTTGAGAGTTATCAACGAGCAGGTTTATTGGTTCCTGTTTTTGCAATGATGTCGTGTGGGGTGTGTGTGTATGTGTGTGTGTGTGTGTGTGTGTGTGTGTGTGTGTGTGTGTGTGTGTGTGTATGAATGTATTTCCTCTGTTTTGATTGTTTATCCTTTGTGTTGTCTTCTTTGCAGTTAACCTCTTTAGGCTGGAGTTTTCCTTCTAGGGTCTTCTGTATAATTGAATTTGAAGATAGATATTGGTTAAATTTGGTTATATCATAGTGTGTCTTTTTTCATCTATTATGATTAAAAATTTTGCTGGGCATAGTAGTCTGAATTGGCAGCTGTGGTCTCTTTGAGTCTGCAGGATATCTGTCCAGGCCCTTCTGGCTTTTATAGTCTCCTTTGAGAAGTCAGGTGTTATTATAATAGGTCTATCTTTATATGTTACCTGGTCTTTTTCCCTTGCAGCTTTTAATATTCTTTGTTCATTATGTTTAGTGTTTTGATTATTATTTGCTGGGTTTTTTCTTCTCTGGTCTATTTCGTGTTCTGTATTCTTCTTGTACTTTGAGAGGCATTTCTTTCTTTAGAAAAAAATTCTTCTGTGATTTTGTTGAAAATATTTTCAGTGTCTTTGACCTGTGTTTCTTCTCCTTCTATTTCTGTTATTCTTATATTTGATCTTTTCATACTGTCTCAGAATTCCTAAATGTTTTATGGAAAGAATGTTTTAGGTTTCATATTGTTTTTGAATGTGCTATCCACTTCTTCTACGTGTCTTCAGTGCCTGAGATTCTCTCTTCCATCTCTTATATTCTAGTGGTGAGGCTTGCTTCTGAGGTTCCTACTTGAGTTCCTAAATTTTTCATTTCCACATTTCTCTCAGTTTGGATTTTCCTTATTGGTTCTATTTCCACTTTCAGGTCTTGAACTATTTTATTCATTTTCTTCTACTGTTTGTATATATTTTCATATATTTCTTTAAGGAATTTATTCATTTCCTCCTTAAGGACCTTGAGTATATTCATAATGGCTATTTTAAGGTCTTTTTCTTGTGCTTCAGCTATGTTGCAATACTTAGGGCTTCCTATGTTGTAGGATTGCTGGGCTCTAGTGGAAACATATCATCCTGGCTGTTATTGATTTCATTTTTTACACTGGTGCCTCAGTATTGGGATTGGGGGAGATTGTAATTCTATGTGTTGATACCTTGTTTTTGTTGAGCGGTTGTTTTGTTCCTTGGTTTCTGCTGCCTTCTCTGGTTCTTAGAAGAATATGGTGATTATGTATTGCCTTGAAGGGAATGCTGAGATCCTACTAGGTATGGACACTGGTATTTCTAGTGTATTGGGAGCTGACACTTGGGAATGGGGATAGGTTGGGGTTGCATCATACTGAGAGTCTCCGAAGGAGGATGGAAAGCAAGTGTTCCACCAGAACTTGCTTAGTCTCCTGGAAATCAGAGCATAGAGTAAGAATAGGTCACAACAGGTCATCTTATACAGAGCTGTGGATGAGACTGGGGGATTGGATTTGGAAGAGAGAAGAGAGAGTGAAGATCTGAAGTTCACCTACCTGCTTTGCTGGCCTACTTAATTCTCTGGCAGGCTTTGGTGGTGAGTTTCTAGGAAATGCCTGTTGGAGTTCAGGGCTGGGATAACATGATGAGTGGGGAGGAGGGTTGGAGGAGAAGATCTGTGTGACCCATTGGAGATGGGTAAAGGGATGGAGGTCTGCCAAAGAGCTGGGAATGAGACTGAGGTTTTGATTTGGGGTAATGGGGGAAGAGGTGTAAATCTGCAGTTAGACTACCTGTTTCCATGGCTGGCATGGCTGATGTGATCCCAGGGAATCCCTGCTAGGGTTGGGGGCTGGAATAATAGGGTGAGTGTAGGGAAGGAAATTTGGAGGAGAAGGTTGCTGTGGGATGTTCTGTATGGCAAATGTGTTGCTGATTAGTCAATAAATAAACACTAATTGGCCATTGGCTAGGCAGGAAGTATAGGTGGGACAAGGAGGAGAATAAAGCTGGGAAGTGGAAGGCTGAGTCAGAGAGACACTGCCAGCCACCACGATGACAAACAGCATGTGAAGATGCCGGTAAGCCACAAGCCATGTAGCAAGGTATAGATTAATGGAAATGGATTAATTTAAGCTGTAAGAACAGTTAGCAAGAAGCCTGCCACGGCCATACAGCTTGTAACCAATATAAGTCTCTGTTTTTACTTGGTTGGGTCTGAGCGGCTGTGGGACTGGCGGGTGACAGAGATTTGTTCTGACTGTGGGCCAGGCAGGAAAACTTTAGCTACAGAAGGTCTCTACATAATGTGTTGGAGATGGGGGTCATAGAGGAGGGGGAGACTGCAGTAGGTGGTCTGCTCCAGAGCTGTGGATTGGAATTGGATTTGGAGGAGTGTTGGGGAAGTTAAAAATCTGTAGTTAGCTTACCTTCTCCCCTGGCTGAGTAGCCTCTCACTTCCCAGGGAATGCCTGTTGTAGTTGGGGGCTTGGATAAAGTGAGGAGTAGGAGGAGGAAGTTTGGAGGAGAAGGTCTAAGAGATCCATTGGTGGTGAGGGCAGTTTGTCTACCTGCTTTCCTGGCTGGAGTCCATTTTTTACTTTTTAAGTGTCTCTCAGAGATTGTCCAAATAGGTCTATGAGCATGCTTTTCTTTTTTTTTTTTTTTTTTTTTTTTTTTTTTTTGGTTTTTCGAGACAGGGTTTCTCTGTGTAGCTTTGCGCCTTTCCTGGAACTCGCTTTGGAGACCAGGCTGGCCTCGAACTCACAGAGATCCGCCTGGCTCTGCCTCCCGAGTGCTGGGATTAAAGGTGTGCGCCACCACCGCCCGGCGAGCATGCTTTTCTTTTAAGCTAAAGAATACTGAAGAAAAAAAAGAATACTGAAACCAGGCTACAGTAGTTGAAGATTTTACCTTTCCAAAAAGACTTAGGATGATGTCTGGCATTAGGGATTGTATTTATGTGACTAGATTCTTTCAAATAATACCACATTGTTCTAGACAAACTTGGCCACTGTCCCTGAGAGCATTTATCATTTATCTTTCTTAATGCCTGTGATGAAACAGATCTTACCATGGCTTCCATATAGGCTTCCTATAGCCTTTTTGTCAGTTTGGTCTCCATCTCTCTCCTTCAAGAAACTCTGGAGAACTTTTATCCAGTGAAAATGGTATTGAGCATCTGTGTTGTATTATATCCATAATTAATTTATAGTGATCATCTGGGTCAATATCCCAAGGTCCCTTAACCTGGCAGGCAGATTGTATTTATTGTTTAGTTGGTACTTCTTTCATGAGGCATTTTTATTTTGGGTGATTGTTCTTCATGTTAAAAAAAAGAAAAAAGGCCGGGCGGTGGTGGCGCACGCCTTTAATCCCAGCACTCGGGAGGCAGAGCCAGGCGGATCTCTGTGAGTTCGAGGCCAGCCTGGTCTCCAAAGCGAGTTCCAGGAAAGGCGCAAAGCTACACAGAGAAACCCTGTCTCGAAACACCAAAAAAAAAAAAAAAAAAAAAAAAGAAAAAAGAATGGCTCTGGGATACAAAAAGGAGCCATTTAGCCTTTAGCAAGAGATATTTGTATGGGTCTACACATTAGCTCTCACCTATGCCTATTCTGAACGTTGCCTGCCTCTGATGGAAACTACAGAGATATTAATTCCATCCTGTTACTGATAATTACTATGATACCATTGACTTTTCTGGTCTGGTCTTAGGCCATCCTGGATATGGAGACATTTTTCCAGAAAATAGTAAATACCTCCCTAGTTCTGCTCCCAGGTGATGGGTGATGTCATTCTGTACGCTGTGAACATGTGTTGTTCTGATTGGTTGATAAATAAAGCTGTTTGGCCAATGGTGAGGCAGAATAAGGTTAGGCAGGACATTCTAACTAGAGAGAGAGGAAGAAAAGAAGAACTGAGGAGACACTGCTAGCCACCACCAGGAGAAGCAAGATGTAAAGATACTGGTAAGCCACAAGCCATGTGGCAAAGTATAGAATTATAGAAATGGCTTAATTTAAGATGTAAGAGCTAGCTAGCAAGAAGCATGCCATGGCCATAGTTTAAAAATAATATAAGTCTGTGTATGTTTATTTGTGTCTGAGCGGCTATGGGACCATGGGACCAAGGGGCCTTGGGAGATGGGTGGGACCAGAGAAAACTTATAGCTACACCCAGCCCTCTTGCCGATCGTACCTAATTGGTGGTGTGTGAAAGACATAGATGGTAGTTCCTGAAAGACTTGCGGTGTCATTAATACTGCGTGCAATTACATTCTCAGGATGATGTGGATATAATCTGAAGAATTCAGAACAAGAGACATTTGGATGATAAAAAGTATAGGAGAGTGAGTCATTATTGGCTAGAGTTAATATGCAGTCACAATTCCTGCATACTCATGGTAAAACTTTTATTCATGAGTATCATTGTGGAAGCACAGTAAGACCTTTTGAATGATTGAAATACAATAATTTTTGGATGCATGAGTGATGATAGATGAGAAATAATGTAATCAGTTTTTAAAAATAGCATTAGGAAGCTGCAGAGGCAATAAGATCTATGCTGTTAACATAATTGTGTTCTGAAGAATGTATCACTTGAGTAATAACATCATTGACACCATTTTTTGTGGTGGACTATAAGTTAGACAGGAGCAAAACATATAACATGAACATTAGGTAGCATTACATTAACAGGTAATGATTAACACAGTTGTTCCTGTACCATGGAAATCAGATAAACACTCTAAAACAGAATCAGTCTTCTCATATATGTATTTGACAAACAAATATGTAAATCTTCACCCACTTTTACTGAACATTCATTGATAACCAAGCCACCCACGGACCTATACTACACACTTGACTACTTTTAGGGACAGAGTGCTCTACATAAAGGGATTTGGCTTGACACCACCCACTATAAGAGTAATGCTGGCTTTGATGTATAATTCTTAAGCTGCTGATCTCCATAATCTTAGATTCCTGAAGAAGTAGGTTCTAATGCCAGGGAAGGGATGTCTGAGCAACAAGATAGACGAACTTGCCAGTGAGGCAAAAGGCAAAACCGTCCCTTTTCCGTGTCTTTTCATGTGGGCTTCCACCAAAACGTGTGACCCAGATTTGGGATGGGTCTTCCAACCTCAAATGATCCAGATTTAGGACAGGTCTCAAATGAACCAACCAAGCAAATCCCTCACAGGTGTGCCCAGTTGGTTGGATTTTAGCTGATTTCAGAGGTAGTCAAGTTGACAACCAAGATTAGCCATCATAGATGACAATATCATGGTACAGTGTCAAAATGTTGCCCACCTTTGTTTTGAAAGGTGAGGAAGCTAGGGCTTTTGCTTCCTGAGAACTTCTTGTGAAAGACTGAGATATTTTCTCTTCTCAAAAGCTCATGTTGAAATTTCAAGGGCATGTTGCCTTTGGGAAGTTATTGAATGTTGGCTCTGCCTTCATTAATGAAATTAAGTAGTCTTATAAAAACGTTTCACGGAGGGAATTGTTCCCTTTTATTCCCTTCCATCTTGTGCTATATGAGGACACAGCATTCCTTCCCTCTGGAAGAGGTGGTAACAAGGCATCATTTGGAAAGCAAAAAGCTTTGCTTACCATACAATAGAAACTACCAATACCTTGACAGGAACATGCTAGTCTCTAAAACTGTGAGAAATAAATTATTGTTTTCTAGAGAAGTTTTAGTCTCAGATGTTTTACTGCAGGAATGGGAATGGACAAAGACAAATAGATATTACACCACAGAACAAAAAGGCAAAATGGAATCTAGAAGTTGACCGGAAGATACTATTTTCTCCTGTTAGTGGTACAGTGATGTTCCCTATGGCTCAGGACATGGGTGTTAGCTAAAACTTTCCATTACATTCTTCCTCATATTCCTCTCAGAATGAACAGTTCTATTTCTATTGGTAAAGTATCTACCATTCTCTTAATTTGATTGATTAGACAGAATCACTCAATTCCATCTGGCTCTATATCTGCTTTTCACCAACTACAACTCTCGAAGGTGAGAATAATCATGTTCTCTGAAGAGTTTTCTGTGGCAAGCCCTGAAATGTGGTGCAGGAGTCATTACCTCAGATCCTGTTACTTTGTGGGTCTCTTGTCACCTGCAGCTGGGTTAAGTATTGACATCCCATAGAATGAAGGTAGAAAATGGGCTGCACATCTATTTTGACAATGCTCCCAAAAGGGAGAGCTGATAGGGGAAGAAAATCTAAGAGGTATATTGATCTGCACCTTAATTCCTTCCTTCTATCAGAGGCTTGTTCCTTTTTAGTTGGTAATTACGGCTTGGAGGCATATTGATTATGTCTTTAAACTGATTAATGTCAACAGTTAGTAGAAAGCTTTTATGCAAAGACTTCTTTGAGAGTATCCTTTTTTTCCAAAACTACTTTACATGCATGCAGGAAGCATGACTAATTCTGCAATCTTTTTATCTACCAACTTCTCAACTTGATTTACAATCTGAATATAATTTATTGTAAACCACAAGAAATGAGATCTTTCCCTAATGTACACTGTCAACTATTAGCCATCATTCGAATGTGACTTCAACCAGTAGTATACTTCCTACAAGCTTGGAACCAGGTAGCAACCCGTTGGCTCCAGGTGAGCTTACTATATTAACTATCACCAAACAGTCTACTTCCTGTGATACATAGATTACTAGGTCATCCAACAAATTGGCATCCGAAGCTATAAATCTTAGCCTGTTTTTAAAATTACTCAAAAAGACCAATATTATTAATATTATTACAATTGATTATTCAGTATGGCCTCTTTATCTATCACCTTTCTTTACAAAGGTCCAGAGTAGTCTTTCTTTTACACATTCTGTCTTGTGTGTCTGCCTTCTTCATTCATTATCCCTCTACCCCTCTCCAGGTTTATTTGTATGTCCTTATAGGTTTCTTCTTGAAATGGTAGAAAATTACAAACAATGAAGAAAATAAAACACCAGGAAGTGGTGAATGATAGTGCAGTGCTTTTGTGGACAAGTTTGGTGGCAATAATTCCTGAGTACTAGCATTGACACACATAAAATTGGTGGCATAACAAACAAAGGTTACCACAGTCCTTTGTGTCTATGTCTTGTCTCTTATCTTGACCTCTAGAACCAACTATGTGCTCAGAGTGAGGGTAATTTGCTTAGACTCTTGTCATTCACAAATAATGCAAATATATATATTTACATATATATATATATATGAGTGTTTCAGTAGTACTATGATAAAGTGTTTACAAAAAGGTGTTTTCATTTCCATTACAATCCAGAATGTTGCATCACTCTACCCCAGAATAGATGTGAAGGATAAGGTGTTGATTTGATTTTGAAAATGTGTCACATTTAAATTATGACTAGTTAATTAAAAACAATTGAAGATGCATGTTTAAGAGATTTCTCCTTAAAAACTTACCATGTGAATGCTGTTGTAATATCCTATTTTTTTTGTCTCAAAACCAACAATTTTATTTTGTGTTATTCTTGTCATATGGGTCACTATTGATTTCCCTTTTCACTAGGTTCTGGTTCCATGCAACTATAGGAGTCTCCTTTTAATGCACAGTTGAGGACAGTTTTGAGTTTATTTTATGAGCCAGGAAGAATGTAACGTATACTTCTAGGATGGATGGTCACACATTCATTCTTAGAACATTTAGGATTCATGATGTAAATTAATGCAGATGACAATTCAATCTGAAACAGTACTGGTTGTTTTCATTCCTTCCCAAGACTAAGTTCATTCTGTCCTGCTGAAATAGTATCCGTTCATCTTTCACAGAATTTAAAGATAGAAACATTAGATAAAGTGCATGCTTTTCTCAATTTCTTGACTGCTACAGATTGCGAGGGATATAACCAAAAACAACACCTTACAATAATCTAAAATTGTTAGGTAATAGAGCAACCAATTATCGAACAGTTTGTGTGACCCAGCAAGTAGCCATTCTATATCTAATTTGTTTTTTATATCACCTTTATGGGGAGACACTCTTCTCACACTAACTTTACAGACAAGCACATTGAAATTTTGAGAAGTGACTTGTCTTCTGGGAGTCGATCATGGTCATCTGGGGTTCTGATGTAGGCTATCTGATTCCACCGACCACACACAAGCACTGTGACCTGCAGCTGCACAGTCAGTTGAAACTGATTCCAAAGTGGCTTATGTAGCTATTAAAATTGTTAGAAATCATTTACCTCAGTTGAGCACCATGGTCATTTTATGTATAATTATATAAATATCATAAATGAAGTTTGAACAACAAACTTTTTCTCTACATACTACATTGCTGAGTATGATATAATTCAGGACTTGAGCAGATTTAGATACTGATAAAATCCCAATTGCAAAGTTACTCTCGCCATTTCCTTTACTTACATTTTAGCTATTCTCACAAATACTCGTATGATACACACATAATGAGGGTGCAATAAATAGAAGGAGTACTTGCAATAAGAATGAAAAAGTGTGTGAAAATCAGATTTGAGAGTCTGAATGAGTTTGACATGTAGGAGAATATAAGACATTAAGTGACAGAAAATGTGTGAGAGTTAAAATATGAGTGTGAGTGTGTAAGAATGTAATCAAGACTAAAAGCACATGTGGGGTGAGAGGATGAGAGGAGAAAGGCATAAGTGAGCATACATGAAAGGGTATATGAGAAAAAACAGGAAGATATGCAAGAGAATGAGAAATGGGAAGAAAGGAAACAGGTGATGGAGATGAAGAGTGGGCAGTTTGAGAAATCATCTGTGAGAAATAATTCAAGATGGTGAGAGGGAGAACCAATGTGAGTGTAAAGGGAGATATAAGTGTGTATGCCATTGGATTTTTATAAGTGTGTTTAAGTGTGTTCCACTGTGTATTTCCCTACAATACTAGAGGGAAGCCTTCATGCAGTGATGGACTATAACACAGATTCATGGGTTGGAGCAAATCCATCTGTACCCCAATTTGTTTTATGTTTGATGATGTTTTATCTTATCAACAGACATGAAACCAGAACATAAACTGGTATAGAGAAAGTAGCACTGTTGCTGTGAGAACCTAATCCTATAGCATTTATGCCTTGAACTATTCGTGTGGGAGGAATGTGGAAGCATTTGATGTATTGGGGCTAAAAAAGACATTGTGCTAGAAGCACAAATTAATGGAATGGTTTTGTAGAAGCTTGGAAGGTAATAATGTGAGAGAAGCTTGGAAAATTGAGACCCAATGATGGGTTCTTTGAGATGAGCAAAGACTTTTTTCAGGAATCTGGACAGCAGCTATTTGTGTGATTTTTATTTGTTTATATTTATTTATCTACTAAGAATCTGTGTGGGCTGATCAAGCTGGGAATTGAAGGAGCAGCTGCCATAGTTTAAGATATCATGACCACTGAATGGAAACCTTCTGTAGTTTATTGGGACAGCAGAAATATTTCCTCAGGGTCAGCACACAGAAGCCAATACAGCTGTGATCCAAGAGGAGTGGGAAAATTTAACAATTTAAGTGTTGTCTGCATGGTACTGGTTCTGAAGGCATAACAGATACAAGACTGAAGGGGCCATGGAGAGCAGCTGAGATCTGGCGTCATACAGCAGGGTTGAAACTCCTGCAGAGAGGCCCTGATAGCCAATACATGGAGTAGTAGAGGTGAAACTTCTGTTGTAATAAAGACCATGGCTTACTGGAGATGTTAAGACCACAGATTCTTCCCTTTGACAGCTGCAGGTAGAAGGTGGAGCTTGCATAAACTCAAGAGAGAAGCTGTATGAACTGAGGGAGTAGAGCTACACAAGCCCCAGATGGTGGGCATTGAGTTATAAGATTTGGTATTTGCCTTGTTGGGTTTTGTTTTCATTTGGTTTGATTGGTTTTCATGATGCCCCAATTCTTCCTATTTGAAACAAAAATGTCACTCGGTGATACAATATATTGGAAGTATATGAGTTACTTTTAATTTTACAGGATCTCACAGTTAGAAGAATTTGTACACTTAAAGTTGTATGTATTCTACATTGTGAAAAAAAATTAGATTTTGGGGGGAGCAAATAGCAGAGACTTATGGTTTAAAAGTGACATGACTGTCAGGAAGACAAGAGGTAAACTGTGATGGTTAGCTTTCATCATTTCATTTACACAACCTGGAATTCTCTAGTAATCTGTGTGCATGTCTGTGTGATTGTCTTAAGTTAACTGATGTAGGAATACCTAGTTCACTGTAGGCAACATCATACCCTAGGCAAGGGGTCCTAGATTATAGAACAAGTAAGCAAGCAAGCAAATGAGGAAGTGAACATGTATATATCAATTTCTCCCTACTCTTGACTATAGATGTGATGTGATGAGCTCTTTGAGCTCTTTGAATCTCCTTCATTGACTTTTCCATAATGGTGGACTATAACCTGTAATTGTAAACTGAAGTAAACCCCCCTGTCCCCTAATTTGCTTTTTGTGGGGGTGTTTTATCACAGCAACAGAAACTAAAATATTAGGATTTTGAGTTTTTGTTACATATCTTTCTGCAACACAAAAATCATGGGAGAGGAGCAGAAATCTATACTGCCAATTAAAATTTGTCTGTGCAAGCTGACAAGGATATTGGAAATGGACCAAAAATGTCTAACATTAGATGTCTAGGGCCCTGTGTATTAGCTAATGACAGACACTGGATACCAGGGCATCCAGAGAAATCTGTCATGTAACCATTCCTTGCAGAATGCCACTTTTATATAAATATGCACCTGAAAACAGATGTGTTTGTATCTACCAACCTGTTTTTGTGTGTTTGCCTGTAGGTTTATATGTCTAACTCTGTACAACCTATGTCTAGCAGACTTTGAGGTGACCTTTGCCCAAGGACATAATATAAGAATCATCTGTCTATGACTTCAGCAAATCTCTTCTGCCTCCCAGCTCTCAGTGACCCTTATTTTTGGACTTTGGAATTCGAATGTCACATTATATTGAACATGCAAAACTTTTATATTTAATTAGTGTGAGTTAAACATAGCTGCTTAACTTTTTCTTCTGTGTCTTATACAATGTTGACTTCAATAATAGTTCCACCACATGCAATCATATTTCATAATAATCAGTTTAAGTGTGATTCAAGAAAGAATGATCATTTTCCATAATTAAGATGATGCCAGGATGGAGAAATGAATCTTTTTGAGGGTGGCACCGCAACTCACACATCTTCCCTGAGGACTCAGGGCCCAAGATCTCCTTCTCTATTGCTTGGAAATTATGACATCCTTCACAAACATAGCCAGTCATTTGGCCTGCTGAACCCTGCCTGCTTTCCCTCGACATGTGCTAGACTTGTACAGATGGTGGTTTTGTTAGTTTTTTGTGGTTGTAAATGGTCATATTGTACTCCTCCCTTTTCCTGTCATACAGCCTTCCAGGTTTTATCAAAGATTCTTCTGGTGGAAAAGAAAAAAAAAGTGCTGTAGTTTCAGAGTAGGCAAAGGAAATACAGTTAGGGAATCTGGAAGTAGCCTTAAGAATCAATGGGCCATGGAATCTGCAGGTATCAGAGGCATTGAGCATGCAATACTTTGAACTAATATTAAGTACATGTAAAGAGAGTCTTTTGGACCTGGGTAGGTGACTTCTGTTTTGGTGAAAAAAAGTTCCATATATGTAAGTGAACAACTCAGCTTCACTTAATTATCTGGAGGTAACACAGCTCCTTTTTCCTAAACAAATGAATTTTAAGTTTGCTGTATGTGAAGTTTTAAAATAATTGTTTTGTGGCTTTCATTTTTTGTTAGTTAAATTTGTTCTTTGGCAGTTTCATAGTGCACGCAATGACTACTGATAATTCTAACTGCCCACTCTGTCATTTCACTACTACTCCTTTCTACTCCCCTTATTGCCTACAAATACCATTCCCACATTCATGTCTATTCTCTTTGTCTTGTAACCACCGTGTTTAACCAGAACGTCTGTGTGACCATGGGTTTGGAGCTATCTGTTGAAGCATGATAGACTCAGCAATAGGTATCCAACTGAAGAAAATGGCTTCCACGAATCTACTAATAGCCAGTAGTTCAGTAATGAGTAGGGCACCACGTACCCCTCTCAGTTCTATGACTGATTTCTGATAGGGCTGTTTTTGTGTGGACCCAGAAGAAGCAACTGTAGTTATGACTGCATGACTGTGTTGGTTGTGTTGAGTCTAGAAAGTTAGCAGTCCTTTACTTTATTCTCTGTCCACCCCCACCTGCCTGTAATTTTTTCAGACCCTTAGAGGAGGTAGTGAAAAATGTCTTATTTATGACTGAGATTTTAAATGTTAACTAAATTTCAGGATCTTGGGCAGTTATGAATCTCTGCATTCACTAACTGTCTTAGGGTTTCTATTGCTGTGAAGAGATATTATGACCATGGCAACTCTTATAAAGGAAAACATTTAATTGGCACTGACTTACACTTTCAGAGGTTTAGTACACGATCATCGTGGTGGGAAACATGGCAGTATACAAGCAGACATGGTGCTGGAGAAGGACCAGAGAGTTCCACATCTTGATCCACAGGCAACAGGAAGTGAATTGTGAGCCACACTGGGCAAACCTTGAGTTTAGGAGACCTCAAAGCCCACCTCCACAGTGACATACCTCCTCCAACAAGACTGTGCCTACTCCAATAAGTCCACACCTCCTAATAATGCTACTCCCTATGACCAAGCAAGCCTTCAAACACATAAGTCTATGGGGGCCATACCGAATCAAACAATCACACTACTGTTCTCTATAAAGAGATACTCTAATATGATTAAGGCTAATATTAGCATTTGTCTTTTGTCTATGAGCACAAACATAGCTATTTAGGAGAGAGGGAATTCATGCCTGGTCCTGTAAACCCAGTTAACAACCCATGTCTGAGGTGGCATATTCAACATAGGCCATATAGGGAAACCTAACACTACTTAGCTAAACTGATATAGCAGCTTTTAAAATAAGGCCTGCGCTGTACACAGGAAGTAGCTGATGGAACCAAAGGGAAGATGCCCTGCACAATACTCTTTCATAGTTTGTTTCAAGTTCCCGCACTGCTTGTTCCTGAGCAGGCTTCCCTGAACAATGGACCTGTAAGCTGAAATCAACCCTTTCCGTCGTATGTCGGTCGTATGTCGGTTACAGTCCGTATTTTAACATGCAGAAGAGAAGCAGATAAGGATAGGGCAGCAGAGATGGGACAGACATGCTAACCTGCCATGCCTCCAGTGGAAATCCTCACACAAGGAGTGTGAGCTGTTCAGTGTAGCAACCAAGAGAAGAGTGGATATGACACTTTCATCACTACTGAGTTTTGATTACTTATTTTTACAGAGAAAATAGTACTTTTCTACCAGGAATGGTTGATGTTTTCCTTTGAAAATATTTGGAAATAGTATAGATTACATAACTAATGAACAGGTTACCCTAGATCAGTGATTATCAACTTGTGGGTTGTAACCCCTTTGGCAGACCTCTGTCTCCAAAAATATTTACATTATGATTCATAACAGTAGCAAAATTATAGTTATGAAGTAGCAGTGGAAATTATTTTATGGCTGGGGTCACCACAACATGAGGTTGTGACCTGTTACTATGAAGGTGGAAAATCACTGATCTAGATAATCTGAAAATAAGCATCATTAAAAGTATGGTGAAGGAGACCCCTGAGCAGTGGGGGCTTCCTCCCAGACCCTGGATTAGGCACAAACCACACCAAAGCATCTATTTTCACAGAGAGATCCTTTATTAAGTGAGGAAGAAAAGTTAAAGTGGCAGCTTTCTGACTCTGACTGAAAACATCAGCAAATGATCTTGCAGGTGTAATTTGTAATAGGAGGAAAAGAGGAGGTCCATGTTAGAATGGACTAGAATGTGGTGGTAAAGGAGATAGATGATGAGGGAGAAGGGGAAGGGGACAAGGGAAAGGGGGCAGGGGTATTTGTCCAGGAGGGACGAAGGACTGTCTCTGGATAGAGAAGACAGGTGTGGCACATAGGCAAATGGTGGTTTACAAAGGTAAAGGGGAAATCTGTATTAGGATGAGGGGTTTAATTTTATTGGGCATGTTAATTAGATGAGCCAGAGGGGGCTTCTGATTGCTGGGCTTTAAAACTTCAATAGCTGGACCTTGGTAGGCAGCCTCAGGAGGAGGAAGTGGTCAAATAAGGAAATAGACCTTGGTGGCTAGCTTTAGGAGTATAATCTAATGGTTTTTAGCAAGGCAGAGGGAATGGGAGAGGAGGGCATGGCCTGCCAGAGCCACATGCTTGAGTGGGCCAGTGTCCCTTCCTATGGGGAAATATTCCCTGCAAATTACTGTAACACAAATGCATTTCTTTAATATAGTCAGATAACATGGAGTGATTCTCTAGGAACTTGTAGCAAATACGTAAGTAAATTATGCTACTCTTAGTATGTTTTATCTTACAGTTACAAAGTCATTTTAAGACTATAAAGTTATTAAATAATCTGTATATACTTTGCTTGTTTTCTAGGGGGTATTTACTTCAAAATGTAAAACATTAACATTTCTAAAAATATTAGTTGTATTGATACTTTGTTCATTTGATGAGTGGATGAAATATAAAAATAACCTATTTAATTCATTTGTTTAATCAAATATAGAAATAATTCGATTAATCAAAGAGCTAAGCCACTTTATTAGCTGGAATATAGTGTTAATCTGAAACATGTTTTTTCATCATACACTAAATGCTTTATGTGGCACATAACACCTAATAAATTCTCAGTAAATAGCAGTAAAAGAATGCATATATCCAATGAATAACAACACACATACACATAATTAAAGGAATAGTTATCCAGTTACCTCAGGAAAAGAACATGAGGATTTGGGTTCTCTTGGCACATGAGGGAATTTCCCAAGAGAATCCAGGAAGGAAGCAGGGTCACACAAGTCACACAAGGGTATGTTTTTAACTAGTCTCAGCCTGGCCAGTACCTTCTGGGGTCTAGGGTACACAATGGGGGGGTGGGGGGGGTGGAGTGCGGGGGTGGGGGTTGGGAGGGTAGACCTGCCTCTACTGAATGTACCAGGCTCTGCTGACTCCCCACAGGAGGCCTTGCCTTGGAGGAGGTAGGAATGGGGGATAGGTTGGGGGAAAAGGCTGGGGGGTGGGAGGAGGGAGGAGAGGGGGATCTGTGGTTGGTATGTAAAGTGAATAGAAAATTTTTTAATAATAAAAAAGAAAACAGACTCATTGGTTCATGGAGTTGTACTTTGGTTGTCTCCACTCTTTTTTTTTATAATTCTACCTGGGATCCCTATTTGGGGTGAGTAGATGTGTGTGTGTGTTATATCTCCTTAGGAAAAGTTTAGTCACACAACACCATGACACCAATGGATACAATGGAATAAAATTCAAGATCCAAAATTAAAACCCAGTAGCCACACCAACATCATATTTCATACAGGATGCAAAACATGTAAGTGTTACAGCTCTGTGGGGAAAGGTTTCCCCAAGCAAGTGTTGCAGCTCTGAAGGGAATGGTATTGTGGTAGTTGAGAGCCAAGGACTACCACGAAATCACACCATACAACAAGCCTCACCTAAAAGATTTATTGGGAAAGACACAAGAGGGTGGCTGCTGCTGCTCTGAAGCGAAGCATCAGAGAACTGAAGGGGGGCCTCTAAACTCAGGGATGGTGAGATTTCAAGCTCCAGGATTGGTGGGTTTTCAAAACCTAGACGTGAGCTTGGACTTTTTACCCTATAAAACACACACTGGAGAAAATTCTCTTTGCAAATAGAACTTGATAGTCTCTTTAACAAATAGAACTGCAGAGACGGGGCATTTTCATGCTGAAGAGTGAAAGTAGGTCCCAGTATCTTCTCCTGTACAAAAATCAACTCAGAACTGAACAAAAATATTAATGTAAGACTCAAAAATCTAAAACTACTGGAGGAAAGCTTAAGGAAAAGACTTCATGATATAGGCATAGTGAAGGACTTCCTGTAAAGAACTTTAGTAGCTCAGTGTCGGGGCTGTCTATGAATTATTTCTGCTCCTGTAAGTTACCCAGCACCCCATTCCAAAAAGTAAATAACCCTGATAAAACTCGTTGATTCACCAGTTGAACTTTGGTGGTATCCTTCATTTGGTATGCCATGGGATCTATCTGGGGTGAGTAGACATGTGTTGTGTCCCCTCAGGAAAAGATTTGTCACACAATGCTCATTACAATCAACTTATTTTTTTAAAAAAATATGTAATCATGTTATTGCTTACTCAATAAATATTACAGAGTACATTCATGAAACAAATAGAATAGTATAACTAGTTTTTTTTTCATCTTAAACACCAGCAGTGTATGCTTCTGTGATTGTTTAGCACTGAAAACACAAGCTTACTCAGCATGCACAGATACTTGTAACCACTGTCATTTTAGCAGCCATCATTGTGCCAGGGACCTCTTAGCTGAGCTTCGGCGGGCTATCCAGCCCATCCGCCCCGTACTTGCTGGCTCAAGTCACTCTCCAATCCTCCTGTTTCCCTCCACCATGTACTTCTACCACAGACACATGATTCCAGCACTGTGCATTCCTGCAGCCTTTCTCAGGGTCCAAGCCCCATCTCTTCAGTCCCATCCTCTCTGCTCCCGTGTAATTCCATCACAAACGTTTTCCTGACCGCTTTGTTTTAAAAATTGTACCACCAAATTTCTCTGCCGCTCAGACCTATTCTTTCCTTTTGTGGCACACAGCTATGTATTTGGTTGCTCATTCACCCTCTTCGCTGTTTCTCTCACTACCATGGGAAACCATCCTTGTTAACTACATAGTTATATCCTAGGAAGTACAGCACTGGCATAAAATCGGTAGTCGATATTTGTCAGAAGGAAGAAGAATAAAGGTTGTTACTACTTAGTGGTACAACACTTGTTTTCACACATATTGGAGCTTTGGCTTCGCAGTGAGCATTAATCTCTTAGTCTTACTGGGAGGTTAAAAATTTACTGAAATGTTCAAAATATTTTATACTCTAGTACTAAGATTAATATTAATGATGCATTAGTTTGAACATCACTAATAAGGGTAAGTTACATACTGGGTAGACGACTTTTGGGTAGAATTATCCAATTTTCTCCAGCATCCAAGACTGACAAGTTAAAATAACAAAGCAGGTGTTGATCCCATTAAAAGCAGCATGGCTTATATTTTCTTTTGAAAAGCACAGGAATTAACTCCCGAGGCTTTTCAACTGGAGATTCCATGTAACCGTGATGTAACTGGAACTGGTACCTGCTATCTGGACATGGAAGACAGGTGCATTTCGTCACTCCTCTGATTTCTCGTTAAAAACAAAGTTGAGCTTCCTTGCTGTAGAAATACTTTTTCTTGAAAATGATTAAGCTGAATAAGTTTTAACATGTCATTTAATGATGACCTTTATTCAAATGAACAGCATCCTCAGTTACTTTGAAAATTGAAATTCGCTGTGCTTGATTATCCCTACACAAAAAGAAAAATAAAACGTAGATGCTCTAAAATCCTCTTCAAATGAAGTAAAAAAAAAAAAAGGGGGGGTGGGGTGGGGGAGGGCTAAATTAACCTGATTGGGAGGAAAACCTGTCTGTTTCAATAACAAATTGACTTCTCACATCACTTTAAATATTTGGTTTTGCTATTTTTAAGTGCCTGTAGTCGCATTACTGAGGGAACTTGGAAAGGAGAAGTCATGTAAATGTATATTCAGTAATGATAAGAGTCACATGTAACACTTTAACTATACAGTGATTTTATAACGATCTGAACAGAATTTCTTGGACTTCGCCTTCAGTCAGAGTAAACATTTACTTTCAGAGACAATTTCACCAATTAGCTAATTTTAAAATGGAATAAAGTAGAACTTAGCTGGTCCTAGGTACAGTTATGCCTGTTTTAATAACTATGGTACAAATCGATATTTTATGTTTTTAGTTTTTCTTATATATTCCTTAGAAAAGCTTTGAATATTTTGAGTCCACTTTTTCCTCTTGTAATATCATTATAATATAGATATAATTCTACTCTATAAACTAGCCAGGTTCCTCCCCAGCTAATGATATTTGTGTTGCACTTTGATTTGGGTACAGGCTTGGAGAAAGTAGAGATGGATTAATTCTACATGGGTTTGCCAGATGGGAAGGATGAAAGGAACGTGGGACCAAACCATATGAAGCTATTGAAAGAGAATGGCAGATATGTGGGACTGGAGCTTGTAGCATGAATCTTAAAAGTTCTTATTCTTATTAATAAAATCAAACCTGAGTCAGGTATTGGGGTCAATGCTGGTAGATCAGAGAGATAGAACAAGCCACAGCTATCTCACCTTGCCAATTCCTCAGTTGGTCCTGTTTCCTCAGACTGGATGCTTCTGTGTCCTCATCCCAATGGCTCTCAGTTGAACTGCTGCTAGAAACCTGAATGCTTAACCAGCCAAAATGCCTAACCAGCCAAATGCTTCCAGTTTCTGGTCCTCATGCCTTATAAACCTTTCTGCTTTCTACCACCACTCCCTGGGATTAAAGGCTCGCTTTCTGGGATTAAAGGCATGAGTCACCATGCCTGGCTACTTCCAATGCGGCCTTGAACTCACAGAGATCCAGAGGGATTTCTGTCTCTGGAATGCTAGGATTAAAGGCGTGTGCTAACATTTTCTAGCCTAAGTATCTTGTGGCTTTTCTGTTCTCTGACCCCAGATAAGTTTATTAAGGTACACGATATTTTGGGGAACACAATACCACCACAGGAGCTGCCTATGAGATTGTCAGAGAACCATGAAAGAGCATTATGATGAGTCAAAGATAGGGTGAGTAGGGCATCTAAATTATCCATTTCATGTTTTGGTGGCATCACCTTTGACTAGCACAGTTGTCAGGATGTGAGAAATAATGAAGCCAAAGTAGAACTAAAGGCCATTAGAAGTGAGGTGGCTACAAAGGTAAGGTCTCTAATTCTGGCTGTGTTATCCATGTGGACACTGACATCACTCAAGACGCGGGAGAACTTCAGAACAAGGTATTGAACCAAACAGGCAAGATCAGATGGCAGACTATAACAATGAAGAAAGCTAGGTGGATTCTCTGTCAGGGGTAGGGCTCTGTAGAATGTGCTGATTTAGTACTCACCTAAGTAATGTGAAGATGGAAAACATCATGCAGGAAATACAGCAAGTGTGGTATGAGGGCACAGTAGGAGTATGGGGAGTGAAGAGAATGCAGAAGAACGTTTATGTTTAAGAACATACCTCGGCAGGAGAATGAGCTACAGGACTTGGCTGTCTGACAGTTCTGAGGGCCGAGTGTACGGCCCTTCTTCTCAATTAATTCAGCCCCAGCACGAAAAGAAGGGCTTGCCGTGGATGTTGGGCTGCAGCAGGTGGTGGGTGGATGTAGGGAGCAATATATAGGCACTCCAGTTATAGTCATCAGGAGCAGGTAGTGGTACAAGCTAACCCTCCTTCCCTTCTTGACGGGAGTTGTATTTTTGGAGGTTGGAATGAGAGGGAAAATCACCCACTGCTGAGGAAATCTGCAGCCCAGCATCTAGCTCACAGTTGGTGTCCACATCCTGTTGCCACTGAATGTCATGTAACAGTTCTTTTTCTTTCAACATTTGTACAAGCATCTGCAATGAATGTGTACTTCTGATAGAAGAAGAAACGTATTGACAGCAAAGTAATTTTATTAACAGATTTTTTTAATGGCTCTGCCAGGCTTTGCTAATTATGGGGAAAGAAAAATAAATGTGCTCTTAAGCCATCAGCTCAGTTGACAAAAAAAAGCTATGATATAGGGGTCTATGCACTACTCTACTTTAGTCGAAAGGTGCAGTAGAGATTTGATGTATAACTTAGGACTCAGGCTAAAGGCAAACAAAATCTCTTTTTATGGTGAATGTACTTAAACTGAGGAGACAACAGATATTTATCTGTTCTTCTGACTGTGTCAACACAGCTACAGAGAACCTTCTTTAGCATGGTCCTTCAACTTCTCCCTATAGCAGGAAGAATCGATATAAAATGATCGGATATTTAGGACAATGAGATATTAAATTTATGTGAGCTTTCTTGGTAAAAATCCGAAAAAATTTCAAATTTTAAAGAGAGTTTGAGCCTGTGTAGGTGAAAAGAATTCTTGAAAATCACGTTTATATTTGCCTGATTACAATCCTTTATTAGTGGGATTCTTGTTGCTGTGACAAAATGCCAGAGAAAATCAATTCCAGGAGGACTGGCTTACTTTGGTTCCTGGTTTCCATCTCTGGGTAGTTAGCTCCACTGCCTTTAAGCCTGGGGCAAGGTGGAATGTCACAGAGGAGAGTACCTGGTGGGGTTAAAGCTTGTCCCTCCATGGCAGCTAGAAAGAAAGGGGAAGAGATAGGGGAGAGAAGGAGGGATGGGCAGAAAGGGAGAGGGAGGGCATTTATAATAGAGCTATTGTCCTCAAACTCCTTAAGTGAGGGACATATAATCAATTAATCTAGTGCTTATGATTTAACCCCCCCCAAAAAAAATACCCACGCCCCTGAACACTTTTGCTCTGGGGATCAAGTGTTAAACGTAAGAGTGTTTGGAGGGATATTTTAAAATACAAACCACAATTTCTTTCCTATTTGGATGCCACTATCATACTAAGGGAGATTTGCTACGGTTTACCTGAAACTGTAATTACCAGGCTCTGCCTTGCCCTGTGTCTGTGACTTCCAGTCTACACACGTATTTCTGGCTTTCTCTTGGTCCCTAGAAAATAGTCTCAGCAGCTCTCTTCTGGCTGTTTGTTGTTGTTGTGCATTCTTGAAGACAAGATCAGCTTTATCATAAAGAAGGTAGTACTAAAATATTTGTCTTGTGAAGAGTGAAGTTTGCTTTCTCGATAAGTGAAGGTATTGGTGTGTTATGGCACACCTGTAACTTGCTTATCACACATTCAGCTATTGAACATGTCTCTTGTTAACTAATCAAGAGTTCCTGATTTAACAGTCTCTAATACTAGAAAGTATAATGGCAGGTGCTTAGACGCACAGACTTCTGTTGGAGGTTCCTTCTTCAGTTCTTTCAGGGCATCCCCACAGACTGTTAAATGCTTGTTTGAAATTTTCTCCTTCCTATTAGCTCTATTGCTATTCTCTATTCACTCCGGATTATTGCTTGAAACCATCTTTGGCTGCATACTTGTCTTGCTTCTGCAGGATTTGCTGCCCCTGCCCATCTTTGAAAGTATAAGGCATTTGTTCTCTCTACTGTTCTACAGAAAAGTTGCAGGAGTGCCATAATACACCAATACCTTTACCTATCAGGAAAGAAGGCTTAGCTCTTCACAAGACAAAGTATACTATGCAGTTGCAGAATATTCTTAAGAAATTTTCAGTTTATTTAACTGGATTTTCTTATCCTAGACACACTCTCTCAAAGATGACTATTTTTAAGCCCTCAGATCTATTACTGTGGACACCATGCACTTCAGATCCATGGCCCAGAGGATCCTGAGTTGCAACTGACCTGAAAGCCTCCTCTCTGAGGACCAGCTTTCATGATACAATAAAACACAGTGCAAGCTTCCAAAGAATGGAAATACCTAACAGTCCTACCCAGCTATGATGTCCATGAACCACAACAACAACCAGAATAATATAATAGCCCTAAGGGCACAGTAGTGGCATTGATACCTGGATAGTAACCAACAGCTCTCTAATTGGACTTAAGACTTCCTCAACAAGAAGGAAATCATGTATGGACAGGAAACCTAGCTAAGTAGCCAGGGCTAGTGAAGTCACAGATCTTGGATTAGAACCCACAGTCACGAATTTACTAAACCAGAATAATCTCTAACAACATTCTAGCTATTTGTCTGTATACCCGCAGATTAGTGGGTACTCACCTCTCATCAAGGGAAGTGCTTGTTTGCCTGAAGCTAGAGTCATTTCAGAAAACCACAACCAATAAAACTGCAGAGGTGCAGAACCCAGTTCTAAGGGATACATCTACAGAATAACTCCTGCATCTAAGGCTCAGGGAACATCGTGGCAGAGGGTATGGAAAGATTGTAAGAGCCAGACAATCAGGGAGTTTGCTATGAGACTGTGTTTCCTAGTAATGTCAGAAGCCACACCCATAAAGTCTCACCAGCATAACTGCCTAAACATGAGTCAAACAAGGACATCAGTAGAATCACCGAAATGGATGGGAGAAGGACCACAGGCATCATCAACCTTACACAAAGAACTGCAGGTGACTAAGGAATACTGAGTGTAGGAAAAATAGTCTTCCCCAGGGAAGAGCATGCCAATTGGTTATCTAATACCAAATGATCATCCCTGAAAACATATATGTAATGTAATATATATATATATATATATATATATATATATATAAAATATCATCCAGACTGAGCAGCTTACACTTCAGAATATATGTATATAACAACAAATAATGAAAAAGGCCATGAATTTGAAAGAGAGAAAGGAAGGGTATATAAGAGGGTGTGAAGGGAGGAAAGGGAAGGGGTAAATATAATTATAATCTCAAAATAAAAGAAATAATTAAAAATAGTATTGTTTCACTTTGCTCTGAAAGATGTATTATCTCCACTGAATGAGGCCATTTACTCTTAAAATCATGTGTAAGACTGAGTTACTTCCCGAAGGTTTTCAGAACTTTTAGGCGTGAGTTTGTAGGGAAGACATGAGTGTTCTTTTATAGTCACCTAGTAAGATCATTAAGTAAAGGTTTACAGCTTAATTATGCTTGTTTTCTCTGCCCATTACATCACTGTTCTGTGAGTAACAGTGCTCTGCAGTCCTGTCCTTCCATCTCCCATGGATAGCCCTTCTTTGTCTGACACTTGTGTTTGGGTAAAACGGGCAGCTGGATTAGTGGGGCATTGTCCTTTTATCAGATGGGAGGGATCAAAGAAATTTGGGGCCAACTAGTTTAGAAAATTGAGAGAATGACTGAAATGGTGGTAACCTATGAGACAGTGTCCTGGCATACATGCCTGATCAAAACTATCACAAGTTTATATTCTTTTGTTTAAATTTCTCTCTTCTGCTAGCCATCAAATTAAAAATAATGATTGCCTCATCTCTTCAGAGGTCTTGGTAGGCCCTGACTACATCTTGAGCATGGTAGAAAACAATGTATAACAAAAGGATCTGGGTGGGCATGGTGGCTCACACCTGCAATTCTACTGCAAGGTGAGGCAGGAAGACTACCAAGAGTTCAAGGTCGGTTAGCCTGGGATATGTAGTGAGTAAGGCAGCCTGGACTACAGAGTGAGACCCTCCTGGGAACAAACAAAAAGGTGAAATAAGAAAACAAAATACTGGGTTCCTCCTCACAAATACCTGTATTTCTTTAGTCAGTTAAAACAATGACCAATTACAGAGCATGCTGCTGTGTTCAGGCAAGGACACAAACCCAACAATGGGGGATGGAGCTCAGAGTTTTGCTGTGGAGTTTAGACACCAGAGTTCATCTTTCAAAGCAGATATTTTTCCCAGCTGATTGTATGTGTGTGTTTAGTTACAGGTTCTAACAGGGCTGGAATAGCACAGAGAAGGAAATATGGGGTGGTAGAGGTTACTCTGAAGGGCCATTCTAAAGGGAACTTTGATTTTTAAATATTGAATGATAAGTAAAGCTGAAGAGCTCGTTAGATACAAGATTAGAAAGGGCAAAGAAAATTCATACCTGAGTGGAAAGAATCAGAAAGGTCAAACCTATTCATTCCTTCAAGTACTGAGTGTATTAAGTCTGAAATTGGGATGTGATTGCTGGAGCTAGCTCAACAAATCTCAAAAACCATTTTATTTTACATGAATTTCTGTACCTTCCTTAGCACATTTTTGCTATGGAATGTTGTAAGCCATTACATTTGTCAGGATAACTTAATGAACCCCCACCTTCTAGTCAGATTCAAATATAAACTCACAGTCTTTCCTATTTATAGTCTATAGCCCTGGCTTGTAACTTTTCATCCATTCCTTAAATATTCTGGAATGTGTGTCTAAAGTATACAGACGCCTTTTGTCGTCACATATTCAATACAATTCCCAGAAAACGTTAGCAGTGTTTCATGCTGTCCATCGTTTATGTTGCTGTCTGACCACTGTCAGTTTGTTTGGTTTGAATCATGATCCAGGTAAGGTCTAAACTACACAGATAGCTCATGTGTTTCTCCTGGCTCTCTTGAGTTATAGATCACTCTTACCCCCACCGCTTTTCCCTGCCTTGGAACCAAAGCGTTTTTCTCTAGAGCTTTTCAAATTCTACTTTATGCTGATTACTTTTGCATGTTGTGTTTTATGAAGTCCTCGGTATACTCCACGGGTGAGTATCAGAATCATGGTCAGAACGTGTTTCTGTGGACAAGCATCCTGTGCATTTATAATGTGTTTTCCCTTATGGAAGAAGCAGTCTACCCAATAGGAACTGTGGCTTCTTCAACCATGCATCCGATTGTCTTTCTTTTTCTCTGATGGCAACAGCTGTTGATGAATTCCTGAGGTTTTCAATTCATCACTAAATGGTAGTTCTCTGGTGCTACTGTTCCTTTGTTCACCAGCTGTAGTAGTTCTCTTTGGAGAAACTTTGCACCTACTTTTGGGCTATCCACAGTACAGTCCTAAGAAAAGCAAGGTAAAAGATCAATACTTACTTTATGTACTCTCTTCAAAATAATGATTTGGTTTCTTCAAAATAATGATTTGGTTTAGTAATATTCTCTGATGGGGACCCATTCTTTATGTTATTGTTAATTTTTAGGTTTAAGATTCTTGAATTGAGTCAATTCTTTGAAATAATTGCCCAAAACAATCCTAAAACACAGTTAAAATTTTTGCTCTTATCATTTAGTGTTTTATCCAAATGCTTGACTAGATAAATAAGAGTTGCCGACAACTTGTATTCTTCAGGGAGAATAAAAGGGGGCAATGCCCCCCAATTTTATATTTATGGTTCTTTTTAAACACCAGAGGTTTTATAATCAAAGGATGGAAATGGCCAATCAGTCAGACACTATCAACATGGAATGTTTGTGACTTTTCTTAAACTATAGGCTATAGGTGAAAGAGAAGGTATGTTATAACTAGTAGTACTATTTTAAGGCAAGTCTCATATAGCCCAGGCTAGCCTCAGAACCTTCTGTGTGACTAGAGAAGACTTTCAACTCCTAATCCCCATGCCTCCACCTCCTAAGTGCTGGGATTACAGGCAGATGATATCATGCCTATCTTACTTTTTTAAAAAGTTATGTATTTTAGCACATATTTTAATGTAATTGTCAATGAGTTATGTCAACAGTTCTGTAATGTTAAATAACAACTGATGATACAATCAAGATTATAATTTTGGTTGCTCTAGAAATCTTTCCTTAACTTTGTGATCAATCATCTGCCTTTGAGAGATCTGTTCTGATTGATGTGCCTATAATTTTACCTTGTCCAAGAAAGAATATACAGAATATAAAATATGTAACTGGAAATTTCCAGTGCTATTCATACCTGTCCTGGATGGATTCTTTTGCTTGGCATAGCATATTTCAGACTTGCTGAGGATGTTGCACGTGACTACATTACTCCTCTTACTACGGTATAATATTCCACTCTACGGTGGCAGCACACTTTGCTTATATAGTTGAGCAATTAAACTGATTTCAGGCTTGAGCAATTTTGAGTAAAGTTTCTGTAAACACTTGAATGTGATTCTTACATGTTCATTAATTCTCATTTTTCTTGGATACATACCAATGTATGTAATTGGATTATACAAATGTATATTTAATTTTTAAATTAACTATCCAGCCATTTCCTAGAGTATTTGTATTTTGTGTGTCCACCAGTAATACTAAGAGGGTTTTAGGTTCTTCAGTAACACTTTTCAGTCTTTTTAATCATAGTGATTTTATTATGCATATAGTGATACACTGATATCTGAATTGCAGGATATTTTTTCCTCTAAAATTACTTTAGGCTTTTGTATTAATATCAAAGATTCATTTATGACTTGTTTTTGTTTGCTTTATGTAGTTGGAGATAAGGATAAAGGCTCATTTAATTCACATTTTCTTTAAGAACACATCGAAACACCTGGTGAAATGACTGTCTTTTGCTATTGAATTATAATAGTACCCATGTAAAATTTGACTGCTTATTATGCGCCTCTGGACTCAGATATATTCCATTGGCACATGTGCCTATCTTGAGACAAGCACTATACTTTTCTGATGGTTTTCATTTAAGACAAATCTTGAAATGAGGCAGCAGCTGTGGCTTTCCAACTTCAACATTATTTTTCCAAGCCATTTTATCTCTCCTTGGTACCTAGTATGGTTGAAGACATTTTAGTATGGTAGAAAGAAAAGTCATTTTAAGATCAGCTTTTAAGTATTTGGAAAAGGACAACACTGGGATTTTAGTAAGAATTGCATAGAATCTCTTGGTCAGTTTGGGAAAAATTGACACCTTCTTGACATTGAATCACTTGATATTCTCATGCAGAGTTTCTGTTTTCTTAGATCTACTTTAAATCCCTCATTGATATTTTTCAATATTAAGAATTCAAAATCTGAAGATGTTCAATTTGAAATCACTGTTTCATGCCCTCTTATATTATTAAAGTATGTTTTTCTAATTATTTGTTCTTAGTACAAAGTACAAGAATATAATATATATTTGCTCTTTGAGTGTGTTAGTTACTTTCCTCCTTGTTAGGACAAGTCACCTAACCAAAGCAACCTATGGAAGGAAAGGCTTATCTTGCCTCACAGTTCAAGGGTCCATCATGTTAGCCGAAGTATTTTCAGAGATTTGTCTAGGAACAGCTAAAATTTTAAGCTTAGTAGGTAATTTTATATGAGTTGGTGAAAGACTGAATAACTATGACATATATCAATATTTGGTTTTCCATATCTGTTATTGGGTTTAGTGATATCATAATATATACTTTTATGAAAACAATTATCTTGCCTTTTATTCTTAGAAGATGCTTGATAAATTTTAACTGTCAATAATCATATAATCATAATTATGATAATTGTGTTTGTGTGTTTATGTGTATATGTGTGTTTTGGGGCTCCTGAGTTCTGGGGTTTCTGACTTGTAAAACTATAACTAAATACCATATTTTGAACCTGTGTTATTCATAAATTATATATGTAGACCACCCAGGAAAGACCAAACATAATATATCTATTCTCAATTATATAGCAATGTACTATATAATCATTTTTATGCAAATGGAATTTTAAAAGTATGTAACAGCTTTACAATAGCTTTTGTAATTATAACATAGACTAGTCTTTTAAAGAGTTATTCCAAAAATGACAACATTTTTATCTATAACTATCATAGTGATAAGGTAAGGGTTTTTCACTTTTCCTCTTAACATTAATCTTCATGAGAAAGGAAAAAATAAAGGTATTTGTCACATTATAGAATAAGAAGATTATGAATTTGAGAGAGAGTCAGAGGCATGGGAAGAATTGGAGCAGGGAGTAGGAGGGGTGGAAATGATGTAAATATAGTACTCATGTGTGGAATTCTCAAAAAAAAATTAAATTAAAACAGAGAAATTTAAGATAAAAAATAAAAGCTTCAAAGACTGGACAGTTCCTTCCCTGTGCTCTTGGTAACATGGAATATGTCAATGATAACTCAAGGGAAGGTGTCAAAAAACATCAGCATCAGCATCTGAAAGTACTAGTGGACCAAAATCATGCATCACTGTGTATGACTGTAACCAAGTACCTGAGCAGAGCAGTTTACCTCACAGAATCATCCATAGTTCTTTGCTCCATTGATTCTGGGCCTGAGTATAGAGGTTACTAATCTCACTGCTGACAGGCAACAGGGAGAGAGAAGAAAGGTCCAAGGAACATATACAACATTTAAATGCATGTGCCTAGTGATTGATTTTCTCTATACTCACCTCCTGAAATTTCTAGCACTTCCCTAAGTGGTACTACTAGCTGGTGACCAAGTGTTCAACAGAGGAATCTATGGGGGACATTTTGTATTCAATGCACAACCATGCATAATGAGTCCGTGCATAGAGGAGGAATCTGTTCTGGTTCCGATGCTTATTAAAGTTTGGAATCACCAGTTGTATGCTCAACTGGCAGCGTATTACATTTCATGAAACTAAGAGTTAAACACGGTGCATTAAGAGAAAATGAGATTGACTCTGTTGGTCTAAAATAGGTTGCTGTTGCTTGAAGTCTGAACCATAGAAAAAGGCACAGGTTGGATGCAGCAGGTAGCATGATTAAAAAAAAGTTTCCTTGCCTTTCCTTCTTCTATGTTATTTGCAGAAGTAATTCTGGAAAAACGTAGGCAGAATTTACAGAATCAAGAGAAGGGTATATCAAAATAGGAGCTCTAGGAATCTAGGAGCTCTATCTCACACTTTTTACTAAGACTCAGCATACTCAAGTACCTACTGAATATTCAAAAACTAGCTATATTTAATAAAATTGTCCTTTTCTTTCTTCAGAGCCATCCTTTCTCACTCCTCTACAAATTACTAACCCAACCTACAAGGGGGAAGAAGGGAATTCTAAAATCTCATGCAAGAACCTTGATTTTTCATCTCCCCATTCCAAAGCTTGTATAGTCTAATATTCTTTTTGTTATTATTCTCTATGGGCTTCCAAAGTACAGCATCCTCCCCCCTGTGCATATTGCATCATTTTGCTCATTAATTAAGTGAAAGGGCTTTAAAGATCAGAAGCCTCCACTTTAGGAAGGTAATCTACTAGCAAAAGAAATGGAAAGCATTTAATTTTTTATGTGTGTTTGCAATTTACATTACTTACAAACAATGACAGGTTATTTGTGACTCAGCTGTGGTTACAATTGACAGGTTGTTTGTGACTCAGCTGTAGTTACAATTTTAACTCGGTATGTAACAGATTTAAAATAATAGTAACAAACTTTTTTCAGAGTAAGAGATGTTAAGCTTTCCTTGTAAAATTAAACAGAATTGAATCAGAAATCAAATCTCTGACTTAAGACAATAGGAGTCAAGACATTTTTTTAAATGTCAATAATCTAGTATGATTATTTTATGTAGTAGGCTGAATTCTCAGAATAGAAAAATGGATTTTATTTATTTATTTCCGCATATTTATTTTTAATGTTATGAAAGGGACAAAAATTATATCATTTCTTACTAGGCTATATCAAGTTGTTTTACTAGTTCAAAAACTGGATTTCTGCCTGAGAAAATTATTCTGTGGTGAAATATTCACAATAATGTGTTTTTTTTATACACCCAGGGTCACTAAAATTGTAAAGTGTTTGAATACCATGCAATTAAATGCACTAGAAGAAGACAATGGGTTTATTATATTAATAGTGCCCATTCTTCTCAATAACTGTGAAAGGTTTATGATTTTGCAGAATTTGTAAGGTGACAAATTTGTTTACCATATATGACCCCTGGGACTTTATTAGTAGGCAAAGCAGGAATCAAGAAGTTTATGTCTGTCTTGATTTAATCTCCACTCCTTCCCCGAGTCCCATGGCAGTTGGAATGAGTGCCCAGAGGATGGCTCACATATAATGGGTCTGTGTAAACTCCACGGAATACCTACCCCTCCAAAATTACAAAGAAACTGCTAGCAAAACCTTCCTGACATTTCCTCTGCAGGGAGACATGGTCTTTATTATAAAGGTCCAGAAAACCACCTCTGTATGTCCCAGAGGAGATACTACCTCTGTCTTCCAAGGTTGTTGTACAGACATCAGTGGATAGACGGTTGAAGAGTCTTCTCAACCATAAATGTCAAGAAAAATGGGCTTTCAGCATTGTGTTTATTATACTAGCTTCTGCAAGGGCCAAGGGGAGGAGAAAGATGTAAACTGCATTGGACTTGAAGGGAAGAAAGACCAGTTTGAAAGAACTGACTTGGGGAATGCCTCAGATGGACTTCCAGGCCCATCTGTATTTACAGCTATATGATTTTGCTAAAAAATTTTCAGTTCTTTAAGCTTCAATTTTTACATCAATGTAGGGGCCCTGTCACATATAAATATGTGACACATGTAAATACTGTTCCACTGCAAATCTTTCTTCTCCCCTTTCCTGTTATGATCTCTGAGTCTTGAATGGAGGGCAGGGAGTGTGTGTGTGTGTGTGTGTGTGTGTGTGTGTGTGTGTGTGAGAGAGAGAGAGAGAGAGAGAGAGAGAGAGAGAGAGAGAGAGAGAGAGAGAGAGAGAGAGAGAGAGAGATGTCTCACTTAGAGCTGATCACTCCACAGTGTCTTATTTTCTGCTTGTTTACCTCTTGTGGGTTTCTGTATTAATCATCTACTGTAAAAAAGTAGCTTCTATAATAAGGGATGAGAGATGCACTCATATATAAGAATAAAAATAAGAACTAGTTAATGCTATGAAATTGGCTTATGTTTTAAGTAAATGAGACTTTAAAGATTTATTCAAAATATTAGTTTGCATATTTAGAATAACACAGTGTTTGATTATTTAACAGAAAGACAGAATTGATGTGTGAAACACGTTTAATTAAAAACTGCTAGATTAGAAAAATTAATTTCTAAAACTTTGATAATTGAGTGTCTGGTTACAAGGGTGCTCTGGGGGAGGTTTTGGTTTGTAAATATCTTTGAAAGTCACATGAAGTTATTGGATGTCTGAACAGTACCAAGCTTGCCTTTTGTAAGTATATTTGCATCTTAGAATAAACATTATTCTCTTGTATCATTTTTTCTATTGTCTTCTTGATGCTAGATCTAAGGATGGCTTTGTAAAAAAAATCCTATATTTTTAAAGTGTATTTATTTTCTTTTTAATTGTTATTATTATTATTTTAAAGATGGAGTGTCATTATGTAGCTCTGGTTAGCCTGAAACTCACTATGTAAACCAAGATGGCCTTGAACTCACAGAGATCTATTTTGTCTTTGCCTCTGGAGTGCTGGGATTCGAGTCTTGCACTACCACACTTGGTTTTAATTGTTCCACATGATTTACTATCAAACATTTTCAGAGGCAAATGGTAAATTTTCTTTTAGTCCATTTGTTCCTTCCTACAAAATTCCATTGTTTTACAACTCCCCCCAAAGCAGGCATTGTAATTAACCTTTGTTTTCATTTATCAGAGTTTCTATACGCAATTATAAAAAGAATGATTCTTATTTTCACACATCCTCGTGATATGGCATGATATGGTATGATATGGCACATTATAAAACAAATAATCCACACATCATCATTTTATTGCAATTTATAAATGAAACTCGCACTCTAAATTTTTTTATTTCTTGGGCATAATATGAAACTGAAGGTAAGAGTATTAGAAGTGAGGCCTGTCTAAACAGGAATAGGCCAGTATAAACAGGAATATTACTGCAAAATCCATATTGATCCCTTAGGAAATGCACATAAACTTGACTCTGGTGAGACTGACATTAAGTTTCCTTTCCAAGAACACAAAGGAAAGCTTAGAGTTGAAGCTGGGCCCTCTGGTGCTCTCTGTTCTGTTCTTTCCATTATCTCTCTAGTCTGTTTGGAGATTTAATTTTCTGTTAATATGCATGAATTTATAGGTATCTAGAGAAATTTTCCATTAGGAAAAATTTCAAATGTGATCTTTTCAGAATTCTTTTCATCTGGTGGGTATTTCACAGGTACCACTTAATTATAGTTTATCTTAGATCTTACTGAACAGTAAATTTTCAGGTAACTGTTTGGAACTACAAAAGATTATATTTAGTGAGTCAATCCAGACCCAGAAAGACAAATGTCACATGTTCTTTCTCATCTTAGGCTCTCAGATCCAAATCTTCAGAGGTGAGTACATACTCTGGAGTGACTGCGGAAACTGGGAAAGGAGAAAGGGATCATGGCAGGGTTGGGGGTTAGGGAGAACTAGAGAGGAGAAGAGCAAGGCAAAAGGGAGGTGAAGGGGGAAATGGGAAAAATGGGGGAGGGGCTCTAATTAGTGACTGGAGAGATAAATATAGAAGACAGAAGACAGGGCCGGGGTGGGGGTGGGGCGGACAAAATAACAATGAGGATGTCTAAATATTTCATAATGAATCACCCTGTTAACTATCTGCCTAAAAGTACCTATAATACACATAAGTCATTCTGTGCCTTCGATTAAGTCCAAGTTCTTACTATATTGATGCTGTTGTCATGAGATAGGGTCTTTCTATGTAGTCCACATTGACTTCTTTTTGTTGTTGTTGTTGTTTTTGTTTTTTAATTGTATTTTATAATTTAATTTTACATATCAGCCACGGATTCCCCTGTCCTCTCCCCGTCCGCCCCCCCCCCCCACCCCTCATTCCCATCTCCTCCAGGGCAAAGACTCCTCTGGGGATTGAGTTCAACCTGGTAGATCCAGTCCAGGCAGGTCCAGTCCCCTCCTCCCAGGCTGAGCCAAGTGTCCCTGTATAAGCCCCAGGTTCCAAACAGTCAGCTCATGCATTGAGGACAGGTCCCAGTCCCACTGCCTGGATGCCTCCCAAACAGATCAAGCTAATCAACTGTCTCACTTATCCAGAGGGCCTGATCCAATTGGGGGCTCCTCAGCTATTGGTTCATAGTTCATGTGTTTCCATTCGTTTGGCTATTTGTCCCTGTGCTTTTTCTAATCTTGGTCTCAACAATTCTCACTCATACAAACCCTCCTCTTTCTCGACAATTGGACACCTGGGGCCTGGCCGTGGATCTCTGCATCCAGTTCCCTCAGTCATTGGATGGGGTTTCTAGCACAATAGTTAGGGTGTTTGGCCATCCTATCACCAGAGTAGGTCAGTCTGGGCTTTCTCTCACCCACTGCCAGTAGTCTATTGTGGAGGTATCTTTGTGGATTTCTGTGGGCCTCTCTAGCACTTTGCTTCTTCCTATTCTCATGTGGTATTCATTTATCATGGTCTCTTATTTCTTGTTCTCCCTCTCTGTTCTTGATCCAGCTGGGATCTCCCGCTCCCCTAAGCTCTGTTTCCCTCGAACCTTGCCCTTCATTATCCCCACTCACGTTCAGGTTGTTTGTGTAGATCTCATCCATTTCTCTGTCATTGGGCTATCCCTGTGTCTTTCTTAGGGTCCTGTGTAGCTAGAGTTTTCCTGCCTGGCCCACAGTCAGGACAAATCTCTCTCACCCGCCAGTCCCACAGCCTCTCAGACCCGACCAAGTAAACACAGAGACTTATATTGGTTACAAACTGTATGGCCGTGGCAGGCTTCTTGCTAACTGTTCTTACAGCTTAAATTAATCCATTTCTATTAATCTATACCTTGCCACGTGGCTTGTGGCTTACCGGTACTTTACATCTTCCTTGTCCTGATGGCAGCTGGCAGTGTCTCTCTCACCCAGCTTCCTGTTCTCTCAGTTCTCCTCTCTGTTAGTCCCGCCTATACTTCCTGCCTAGCCAATGGCCAATCAGTGTTTTATTTATTGACCAATCAGCAACACATTTGCCATACAGAACATCCCACAGCAGTCCTGTTTTCTAGGTAGCCTCCTTAGACTTGTGAGTAGCAGTCTAGTCATCTTTGTTTTACATCTCGTATCCTCCTATGAGTGAGTACATACCATGTTTGTCTTTCTGAGTCTGGGTTACCTCACTTAGAATGATTTTTTTTCTAGATTTATCCATTTGCCTGCAAACCTCATGATGTCATTGTTTTTCTCTGCTGAGTACTATTCCATTGTGTATATGTACCACATTTTATTTATCCATTCTTCAGTTGAAGGGCATCTAGGTTGTTTCCATGTTCTGGCTATTACAAACAATGCTGATATGAACATAGCTGAGCAAGTGCCCTTGTGGTATGATTGAGTATTCCTTGAGTATATGCCCAAGAGTGGTATAGCTGGATCTTGGGGGAGATGGATTCCCAATTTTCTGAGAAAGTGCCATATTGATTTCCAAAGTGGTTGTACAAGCTTGCATTCCCACCAGCAGTGGAGGAGAGTTCCCCTAGCTCCACATCCTCTTCAGCATAAGCTGTTTTCAGTGTTTTTGATCTTAGCCATTCTGACAGGTATAAGGTGGTATCTCAGAGTTGTTTTGATTTTCATTTCCCTGAGGATTAGGGATGTTGAGCAATTCCTTAAATGTCTTTCAGCCATTTGTGTTTCCTCTGTTGAGAATTCTCTGTTTAGTTCTATAGCCCATTTCTTAATTGGACTGTTGGGCATTTTGATGTCTAATTTCTTGATTTCATTATATATTATGGATATCACCTACCAAATGTTAGATTACAGACTTGTACTATCATGTTCAGCTGAAAGTTTTTAATTTTGATAATAGTAAATTTACTGCTTTTCTTTGAAATATTATGCTTTTGCATAAAATGCATGAAACAATTTTCTGCCTTAAGGTCGTATTTCTCCCCCTCTGGTGTTTGATATGGAAATATAGGATATAGATATGATAGGATAAAAGGGTGGATTGTTGAACTTACTTTTAAAAAGCAACTTTTTAAAAATGTTTTACATTGGTATAGATTTTAGTTTATTGATGCAAATTTCAAGTTAATTTTGTTATAGTTTATGTTTATTTCTACTCTTGTTTAAGATATTATGTTAGTGCAGCTCATTTGAATTATAAGGAATAATTAAGAAATTAATTAATTAAGAAATTCTGTTTAGTAAGTAATCTTCTATGATAGTCAAACATATAGTCATGTTAAGTTTTCTAGGTATACAAAGATATATTTCAATTAGTTAGGTAATCTTCAAATGCTTCAAAGACCTACAGAATATGCCATTTAAAATGTTTTAAGAACTTTGACTTTCTGGACATAAAACCATGTCTGCTCCTGGCAATACTAATCTACTTCAGAGAAGATAATGGGCATTGAAGAAACTCATTATGGAGTTTGCTTTCTTTGTGGCAAAAGTTAGCCACTGGGCAAAAAGTGCCCTTGTGTACACTGCTTGATAATAAACTGGACATGCAGGACCTGTAGGAAGGTGACCACTGAACTTTGCAAGGCGAGATGGTCCTTCAGGTTCCTGCTTTGCAGAAGAAACTGACACAGGAAGAAGCAACTGAGAGACTCTAGGCCTGTGGGCTGAAGATGGAAACCCCCATGTTACAGAGGAACCTTGGATGACTGTCTAGGCAGACAGCTATCTCTGTCATTCTAGATATTTGGAAGTTGATTACAATGCTCTTCCTGTTTACTTAGATAATATTGTATCCTTCTGAGGTCTTTGATGTAGTTGAAGACTAGACAATTATAATTATGGCTTCCCTTGGTTATGATAAGAGATAAGGTAGATATGAAACCTTAGACTCACAAATATAGGATCGATGTGATGTCTTCTTTAATTTTGCCAAATACAAATATTATAACTGTAGTTCTTGCTTGATAACTGTTCTATTATATGTATTTTTACTATGTTAAAGTTAAAAACCTTCCGACAGAAAAGGGGAGGTGCTGTGGGATGTTCTGTATGCTGTGAATATGTGTTGCTCTGATTGGTTGATAAACAAAACACTGATTGGCCAGTAGCCAGGCAGGAAGTATAGGCAGAGTAAGCAGACTAAAAGAATTCTGGGAAGAGGAAGGCTGAGTCAGGAGTCATTGGCCAGGCACAGAGGAGGCAAGATGTGAAGGCAGAACTGAGAAAAGGTATCAAGCCACATGGATAAACATAAATAAGAATTATGGGTTAATTTAAGCATAAGAACTAGTCAGTAATAAGCCTGAGCTAATGGTCAAGCAGTTATAATTAATATAAGCCTCTGTGTTTCTACTTGGAAGACATGAGTGGGAGAGATTTGTCCTTTCCACTGGCCAGCCAGGACACAGGAAAACTTCCAACTACAGGTGTTTTTTTTTTTTTTTTTCAATCTTTTTATTATTAAGTTCAAATATGTATACAACATGTTTTGATCAGATCCATTCCCTATTTCTTTTGCTCCAATTACTCCCCCACATCCCCACAACTACTCCCTTCCAACTTTCATGTGTTTGGTGGGGTTTTATATTGTTATTTTGTTATCCACTTCAGTCCACTCAACACTGCAAGAATACACATGGAGGTAGAGGCATCTACTAGAGAGAGGATAGCTTCTTAGGGGCCACATTCTTGGAGAAAAATTGACCCTCCTCCAAGAACTCACCAATTCCCAGCAGTTCCTTAACTAGGAGTAGTTCTTCGGGACCACCATCCCCTTCATGCTGGGGTTTTTACTGGCTTGATCTTGTGCCAATCTTGTGCATACTACTACAAACACTTGGGCGGGGGGGTTCATATGTGCAACTGTCCCATTGTGTCCACAAAACACTGTGCTACTGATGTTATCTACTGCTTCTAGATTTATAATCCTTCTGCCTCCTCTTTTGCAATGGTCCATAAGGTCCACAAAGTTCTATGTAGTCTCATATTCTCATTATGTTGATTGGTTGTAGGTCTGTTTGTCAATCACCATTTATGACTAAAAGAAGCTTTTCTGATGAGGGTTGAGAGACACAATAATCTGGGTAAAATGCTAAGTCATTAGGAGTCAAGTCAATACCATGTCTATTTAGCAGAATGTTAGTAGTAAATTCTACTTTAGAGCCTATAGTCTTTCTATCCAGGGGTTCTTGCCCCCCCAAACAACATCAGAAATGAGTTCTGTCCTGTTCAGAAGGCCCTAAATCTAAGCAGAATGTGGTTGATTACTCCCATGACAATCAGGGCACTACTGTACTATTGAGCATATCTTTCTGGGCTGGTCATTTTTTTTGTTGTTGTTTTTTCAAGACAGGGTTTCTCTGTGTAGCTTTGTGCCTTTCCTGGAACTCCCTTTGTAGACCAGGCTGGCCTCAAACCCACAAAGATCCGCCTGCCTCTGCCTCCCAAGTAGTGGGATTAAAGACATGCACCACCATCACCCAGCCAGGGCTGGTCATTCTTATAGCTCACATGATTCACAGCTGGGTAAGATTAATGATTCATTTTCTCCTATGGTAGCATGCATGGCATCTTCCAACACTGTGAAAGCTAGCCAATAGGTATGAAGCTTCCAGTTTTGTACCAGCTTGATTTATCCATGTTCTATGACTCACATATGTGATGCCTTAGCAATAATATCTTACCATCAAGTTCTGGAGGGTAAGAAGAGCAATGTCAATAGCTTGCAATGTTTTTGGGGTTTGTGGGACACAAGTCACCAACAGCTTCAAAAGAGCTAACCCATTCCTGGCACTGGGCATTATATTTGATAGCCTCTGCTATCTATCTAGAAGGGGCAATGTCCCCCCATAAGGTACTTCCATTTAAACCACTTTTATATTTGTGTATATTTTAGAAAGCTTACACAGTATTTTGTTTCAATAAGACTTTCTCAAAGATATTTAGTGTTATCCTTTCCTATAATCTCTCCTCTACCCTGCATCCCATCCTCCATTCCGTCCAGTCTTTCCTGATACATTATTCCTCATTCACTTTTGACAACGCCTCTGCCTTATCTGTCTTCATTGAAAGCCCTTTCTCATGGACCTCTACTAATTTTCAGACATCTATGAATGTTCCAATTTAAATAAACATATCTAAGGATTCAAAGCAAGCAATATTAACATGTAAGAGAATACAGGTAACATTTGTCTTTCTGGATCTAGATACTTCACTCTGATCATTCCCAGCTCCATCCGTTTACATGCAAATTTCATTTTTCTTAACAGCTTATATTATGTTGTATATTTTTTCTCATAGAAATCCTGTATTTTTATGTTTTACATATACTTCTAGGATTAATGAGTTGATTTTTATACATGTAACTGGGTAGAGATTAAATTTATTTCCTTTCTGTCTGCTTAGGATTATCAAACTGTTCCAACAATGTTCCTCGCAAAGATTATCATTATCCTATAAATTACACACACATTCACTCTTAGTATTGTCCTTTCATAAGTGTGAATACTGTGTAACTGTTTTGTTTAAGTTATGTATTTGTCTTTTATTGGTGTACTTTTTTTTAGCTTTTTAAAATCTTGATATGGCTTTTGCTTTCTGTTTTTCAATTTTTCTAAAGGCTTTTGGCCATTCTAAGACTTTCAATTTACAGATGAAATTATTAATCTTGTTATTTGCCTTATGAAAGTTGCTGAAATTTTAATGGTATGATATTGCATCTATGGATCAATTTAGGCAGTGCTGCCATCTAACTAATATAAAATCTTTCAATCCATGAACATATGATGTCTTTGCACTTACCTTTAGGTCTTTGTTTAACTTCTTCTACCAATATTTTTTTTTAATGTTTTAAGTGGCATTTCCAACTTTTCATTTTGAAAGTTGCTTGTCAATTGAAAATAACATAATTGCTGAGTGGTGGTGGCACATGCCTTTAATCCCAGCACTTAGGAAGCAGAGGCAGGTGGATCTCTGTGAGTTCAAGGTCAGCCTGGTCTATAGAGCAAGGTCCAGGATAGGCTCCAAAACTACACAGAGAAACTCTGTCTAGAAAAAAAAAACAAGAAAAAAAATAAAAGAACATAGCTATTTTCTCTGTATTTATCTTATTTACTATAACCTGTCTGAATGTACTTATTAGCAATAGTAGTTTTTCTTTATCTGTTTTTGAAGTACTCATCAATTTTGTCCTCACTTTTGTTATCTGTGAAGAATAAGGACAGCTTTACTTCTTCCTTTCTGTATGTATGTCTTTTGCTTCTTTTATTTATCATATTGCACTAATTGAGATCTCGAGAACAAGGTTGAATAAAGGCATTGGAGTACTGGTGTTAGAAAGAATTCATTTAGTCTGTATGATGAATATTTTGGTTGTCAACTTGACTACATCCAAAATTAATGAAAACCCAAATATGGATGGGCATACATGTGAGGGATTTGCTTAGTTAAATCATTTGAAGTGGGAACATCAACTTCTAATCTGAATCTTTGAGATGGGAAGACATCTTTGATCTGGATCTTTTTAGGTGAGAAGACCTGGACCATACCTTCTGCTGAAAGCCTATGTAAAGGACATGGAATAAGGAATTGCCTCTCTTTGCTGCTAGCTCTTCACCAGCAAGTCCATTCCTTCACTGCTATTAAGGCCTACTTCTCTGGGGTTCCAGTGTATACTGAAGACCAGCTGAGACATCCAGCAACCTGGACCAAACAATTAATGGATTCTTGGACCTTTTGTTCATAGGCAGCCATTGTTGGATTAGCTGGGCCACAGCCTGTAAGTCATTCTAATAACCCCCTATCTATCTATCTATCTATCTATCTATCTATCTGTCTGTCTGTCTGTCTGTCTATCTATCTATCTATCTATCTATCTATCTATCTATCTATTTATCTTCATTCTATAAGTTCTGTTACTCTAGAGAATCCTGGATAATACAGTCTGCCACCATTAAGTCAGAGGTTAGTTGTCTTTTCACTTTTTATTTTTATCTTTTGAGTCAGGATGCAACAATGTAGCCATATTGTCTTCAGATTTGCGATCTGATCTTCTTGCCTCATCACCGTTACCCCTAGATGCTGGGATTCCAGATGCATACCACTACTCTTGGCACTTGTGGATCTTTTGTAAATGTCTTTTATTCGTCGGATGAGGTTCCTCTATTGCACATTTTTTTTTGCTGAAAAGTTTTATCAGGAATGAATATTGGTTCATTTTCATTTCCTTTCCTGCACACAGATTGTTATGCAAGTTTCCCTTTTAGTTTATTTAATATGATAAATTACATAGATTAATTGGCCAATATTAAACTACTCTCTTATTCCTGACATTATTCCTACTATAATATGCTGTCATTCTTTGCATACATTATGGGATTCAAGTGCTAAAATTCTGAGAATTTGTGTCAGTGTTCATGGAGAATATTGAGTCTATAAACTTCTTTTCTTGTCATGTCTTGGCCTGGGTTTCATATAGTAATTTGATGGTTTCATAAAGTTACATGAAAATATTACCTCATGTATATAATGTATTTGATCATATTTACTCTTTGTTCTTCTCTTCCTCCCAGGCCTGTCTTCCCCCACATACTCTCCCACTTCATTTGCTACTCTATTTTATTTTTTAAATGACAACCCATTAAGTCTAATTAGTGCTGCTCCTATACTAATGTGTAGTGGGGAACTGTTCTCACCATGCTGTGAAGCACCATCCCTAGTAAGGTAGCGGGTAACTATTATATCTGCCTAAGACTTTGAAGTACATGCCCCTGGGGCATGACCACTTGGGACACTTAAGACCTGGGATGTATGTATGAGCTCTTTCTCCTCACAACCTCATGGTTTTGGATGCTGGGATGTATTGATGAAATTATTAAGGCCACTCCACATAGTTAAAAGGAGACTTATTTAATGGCGTAACTTACAAGTTAAGGGATAGGTAGGTCGCGGGGTCTGGGGAAGGTGTATCACAGTCCAGCGGTGTTCTCTGGAGCTCTGCTTGGCCCACCTTCACCGTCCAAGGTCCTAGAACCCAGTGAGAGCGCAGCCCATCCAGATCTCAGGTCTCCAGGCGCCTCCCTTGGCCCCGCCTTGTAGGCGTGACAGTTGCCGAAGTCTCAATGGGGGTTGGAACTTCCAGATCAAAGCTGGAATGGCTACCCACTACAGGGATGGACCAGGGCAGATCTCACCAGAGAACAGCATTGTGACAACTTTCCAAGATCCTGTGACAATTTTCTCTATTTTGTCTTGTGAGTTTTATTTCCAAAATAAATTCCTTTGCCGATTTAGCAGACTCTGTGGATTGCTAGTGATATAATCTCATTATTTTGTGCCAAGGGACCATTGTCATCAAGATTCTGTTTCTTTCCATGCTTGTCCTTGCTTTTGGAAGATTCTTTCTTTCTATGCAGAATAAATCCAAACTTTCCATTTTGATATTAATAATGTTCAAGTTTTCCACAGTGAAAAATAAGTCTTTCCAATAACAATCTCTGAAGTCTTCAGAAGGAATATGTGGCCGCACAACAACAACTCTACTCAGTCCAGAATGATGCCATGGTACCCATGAACATTATGCAATGATCAACTTTGGACTGAAAACTCTTCAGGAAATTTCCAAGATGAGATGGTCCATCATGCTACACCTGTAGCCAGAATCTCAGACAACCTTACCCATTACTCTGAAACTGGCTTCAGAATGTACAGATAACCCTTTTTAGACCTAACTATCTGAGCTTTCTTACAGGACCCCACAGAGTTACTGTCACCCCCTAAACAGCAAGAAGCAATTCTAAAAAAACAACACCCCTCTCCTAAAGGTTTCAGTTTTCCCTGGGTTATGGATAATGGTTATAGGGTCAGGATGGAACAATAAAAATTAGACTCAATATTCTCCTTAACAAAAGGAAAAGGGGAATGGATGGGTATAAGATATTAAGGTAGATTATTGTATACACTAGAAAACTAATTTAGTAAAATATCAGCCTTAGATAATTTGCATGGTTATGGATTCTTGTATATTGATACAAATGTAAACTATTTTTATATTTCTATTTAAGATAAGATAATTTGTATATTGATACAAATACAAAACTATATTTGTTGTATTGTACATATATTTTTCTCCTATTTGAAATATCTATTGATACAAATATAAAATTATATTTGTCATATTGTATGTATGTTCTACCGCTGTTTAGGATATTTTGTATATTGATATATATTTAGGATTGTTGTCATATTGCATATTGCACTATACATTTCTACCTCTGTTTAAGCTGTTTTGTGTATTGTCACAATTTTGAGGTCATTGTCTTTTTACTGTACATTTGTTTGCAGACTGTTTACCATGTGTATTTGAAGACTTAGTCCTTAGGTTATTTAGGTAGACAATACTTACAGATTCATAGTCACCCATGCCTGTCATTTCTATAGTTACATTAGTTAGTTGTCCAGATTTACAGATACATAGGTCAGATGGATAGGTAATCTTCAAACACTTCATAGACCTCGAGAATATGGCATTTAAATAACTTAGAATTCTGTTGACAAGAGACACAATTGCTCCTGGCAGCACCAATCTGATCCCTAGAGAATGTTGGGCTTCTAAGACACTCTGTTTGGAAGTTTGTCTTCTTCTTGGCACAAAATGGCCTGCTGGGCAAAGAACAGCCCTTGCCTTGACTGCTGACAGTACAAATGCTGTCGTTTCTGGATGAGTGGGACACAAGGAAAAGCGACTACTGAACTCTGCCAAGACAGGGTAAGATGGTCTTTCAAAATTCCTGCTTCTGAAAATGGTCTGTCAGATATTCTAGGCCTGTAGCCAAATTGAATGCCCCAATGATGCTGAAGAACTTTAGGTGACAGTCCAGGCTGCCAGCTGTCTCTATTCTTGCAAGATTTCTGAAAGTTGCTTACATGTATTTTTTATTTTCTCAGATATTATTATATTCCTTCCCAGGTCTTTAATGGGGTTGAAGACTAATAGTTACAGTTACAATCTTCTCATATCTTAGCTAGAATATATTAAGTACTAGATTCAGATTCTTCAGGATAAAACAGCTTTTAGAATAATCTCTATAACATGCCATTTACCTATGTTCTGGACATCTCTGGATTTAGTATGTGTCTCTTGTTTGATGTTGTTCTTGTTGACTATAATTCCCTTTTGTTTATGTCATTACCCTTTATTTCACCTTGATAATCATTCCTATTGGATAGTTTTATGTTAAGTTAGGACTTTCTTTTTTTTTTTTTTTTTTTTTTAAATTTATTTTGCAATACAATTCAGTTCTACATATCAGTCACGGATTCCCTTGTTCTCCCCCCCTCCCATCCCCCTCACCTTCCCCCCAACGCCCCCCCCCCCCATTCCCATCTCCTCCAGGGCAAAGCCTTCCCCACAGACTGAGGTCAACCTGGTAAACTCAGTCCAGGTAGGTCTAGTACCCTCCTCCCAGGCCAAGCCAAACAATCCTGCATAGGCCCCAGGTTTCAAACAGCCAACTCATGCAATGAGCACAAGATCTGGTCCCACTGCCTGGATGCCTCCCAAATAGATCAAGCCAATCAACTGTCTCACCCATTCGGAGGGCCTGATCCAGTGTGGACCCCTCAGCCATTGGTTCATAGTTCATGTGTTTCCATTCATTTGGCTATTTGTCCCTGTGCTTTATCCAACCTTGGTCTCAACAATTCTCGCTCATATAAACCCTCCTCATTCTCGTTGATTGGACTCCCAGAGATCCACCCAGGGCCTAGAGAGGCCCACAGAAATCCACAAAGATAACCACACAACAGACTGCCGGCAATGGTCGAGAGACAGCCCGAACTGACCTACTCTGGTGATGGGATGGCCAAACACCCTAATTGTTGTGCTAGAAACCTCATCCAACTACTGAGGGATCTGGATGCAGAGATCCATGACTAGGACTTTCTTATTTAGACAAAAGAGGGAGTTGTAGTGGATAGCTGTTCTCACCATGCCCTGAAGCACCACCCTAGTGAGGTACCAGGTAACTGTTACACCTGCCTATGACCCTGAACTACATGCCCCTGGAATGTGGCTGCTCAGGACCCTTAGGACCTGCAATGCACATATGATCTCTCTCTCTCTTCACTACCTCGTGGATTTGGATGTTGGGACAGACCAGGGCAGATCTCGACAGAGAACAGCATTGGACCATGCCTCACCTTTCCAGGATTCTGCAACAAATTCCTCTATTTTGTCTTGTGAGTTTATTTCCAAAGTAAATTCATTTGTCCATTTAGCAGACTCCATGGATTATTAGTGATATAATCCCATTACTAATGGGTGTAGAGCCATCTACTGGATCATGAGTAGCCTACTAGGACCACACCCCCAAGCAAAACTGATTCTTCTTGGTAGCCACCAACTTCCATGGTCTTGTGTGCCATTTCCCCATCTATACTGGAATATTAATTGTCTTGATCTTGTGAAGGTCTTGTGCAAGCAACCACAACTGTTCTGAGTTCATGGGTGCAATGGCCTTGTCATGTCTAAAAGATAATGTTTCTCATCTGTCTTCCCTGTTCTCTGGCTCTACAGTCTTTTTGTTGCCTCTTCCACAGTGGCCTCTGAGTTTTGATGGTGAGTGTGATATATACTTGTTCTCTGTGCTTTTCTGGTTGTGGGTCTGTGTGTTAACTGCCGTGCTCTGCAAAAAGAAACTTCTATGATAAGTCATGAGAACTGAATTAATTTCTCAGCATGAGTGTAACTAGAAGGCAGTTTGATACTATGTACATTTAGAAAAATATTATTAGTAGCTTCTTCTTGAGAGCTTATGTCCTCCTCAGCTACAGATTCTTGGCTTGGCTTTCAGTAGTAGATGTGATGCAAGACTTGAATCTAATCAGAAAACTGTTGATTATCACTGTCATGCCACTATTGCACAAATGAGCATATATGCTGAGTAAGTCATTATTGTAACTAGAAGGTCTCTTAGCTGGATAAGACTTGCTGACTTTCCAACTCCAACAGCCTGCATTGACTCTTCTGGCCATACCACTCTGAAGGTGCCTGATCTCACTTATTGATATACAATTTATATTCCTTCATTTATTTGACCCTTCTTAATCTCTTTCATCTTCCCCTGCCTCCACCTTCTCTATCTGAACCTTCTCTGTCCTCATATGCCACCTTTCCACTCACTTAGTACTTTGAATATTGGTTAAGGAATCAGTCAGTCCCTCTGTCCCCACTGCCTGCATTGACACTTTTTAAAAATAACTCTGGACATGTACAGTAACTCAATATATGACAATCTCTGTTTAGTGTCGACTCTTTTGATCAGATTTTATCACTATGGCATGTTCTGAGACAACCACTCAATAGAATAGTTAAGAACGAAAAAAAATCTCAAAAGCAAAAATCCAATCCAATCTAGTCCAAGATTTACCTTACATTCATTAGTCTCTTCCTCTAAATTTTCTTCCAGATATTTGGAGGAAGCTTATGGTTTGACATGCTAGTGTGGTTATTACAAAACTCAAAATTCAGTTTTGAAGAAGACATTTTTGTTGAACACACCCAAGTTTATTGGCAGGAAATGAGAGACTTCTATTTGGAGCCCAATCAATTTTTCTGTCATGCTAGGTACGTAAGTCATTTCTTCACTCTGTTTAGGGTATTGTGACCACCAATACAGAGAAGGTTCAATCCATCATTTCCCAGCAGCACTGCTCTCTTATGGATTTTAGAATTGCCTTTTCCACACTGCAGGTGACTTAAGTGTCAAAATGAGTACTGATTTCCCCAGCCTGTATCCACTTGAGACTCTGTTGATATTTTGACTACTGGAGATCAAATAATCTACTGTTTTTATGGCATACAAACTTATCTACTTTCTGTTTGATGATGTTTAGAATTGGAGGAAATGCCTTTGAATAACTGTATTTTCCATGATCAACTTTTATAGCTGTCAATTTTTAGCTGATGTTGAAAGTTCTAGATACCAAATCCATTTTAAAAAGTATCATCTGAAGGAGACTTTGTCATCCTTTCCTGTGGTAAAGTGCTCTAGGCTTAGAGATTACTGAATTTGGAGGAGAAATAGAGCAAGTCTTACCTCCTTACATGAGACTAAAGGCTTTGAATGTGGCAAAATGGACAAACGGCTTCTCTGAAAATTATGTCCTGAATTCTGCTCTTTGTTCTCAATTTGTTTTGATAACTTAGGGAAACCACTTGTCCTCCTGGAACCCCAATTTTCTTATCCTTAAGATTAAAAAAAAACCAGTGTTTCATTTCACTTTTGAAGTTTGAAACATCAAGTTAGGCTCTTGGTTAAATAGTAAGAAAGGTTTAACTCAGTGCTAGCCAAGTAATAAATGAGTGCTAAATAAACACTGGTTAATTAATTATGAAATAGTGTGTCATAAATCCCCAATATTCTCTTTAGTTTCTTTGTCACTTAGATGCAGCTATTGTTAGTGTTACAGTGAATATAATATTAATTATCTGGTTATATCAGTTTTTATTTATTTCAGACAGTTGACTACTAAAGGTCAGTTAAATTATTTTTTTTATTCTTCGACTATAAATTAGAACTTTGAGATAGTGGTTCTCAACCTTCCTAACACTGTTACCCTTTAATATAGTTCCTCATGTTGTGGTGACTCCCCAACCATAAAATTATTTTGTTACTACTTTATAACTGTATTTTGCTACTGTTATGAATCGTTCTGTAAATATCTGATTTGCAGGATATCTGATATGTGACTCCCAAATGGGTTGTGACCCACAGATTGAGAACCATTGCCTTACACTATAATAGTAAAACTGACCATTTGTTATTAAACTTTATGAGTCAGGAATAAGGTCTTCGGTCACTCTAGCTTTCAGGTCATTTGACAGCTGGTTTAAATCTCTTGGAGCACAGTTTTAGAAACTCCACATATCCATGGGTTTTGTCTCCAGAATCCCATAGAAGACTGAAAAAGCCACCCATGTGTCTCTGCATCATAACTGAACGAGTCATTACTGGGAGGTGTGTTTTGGAGCATTCTCTCTGGCATATTTTGGAGCATCCTCTATAGCAAGGGTCTGCTGTCCAGGAAAAAAAGGTTTCAGCAAGGTTTTATCCTAGTTGGGAAGCAGACTTTCCCCATTCTGGTCCCCTCTACTTTCCCTCCCTCTAATAAAGGGGAAAAGATAGTAGTAATGTGGGCTTTCAGGAAGAGGAAGTACATTATGTACACTGAAACACACACAAACAGTAAGGGAATGGGGAGAGATTACTAGATCACTTGGGAAACAGACAAGAAGGCCAAAGCCCAGAGACACAAGCCCCCAAAAATTAAATTATAATTAGATTATAGAATGCTTACCTCCCCCACACCTTCTCATTAACACGTCAGTGGCACAAAACCAGTAGATTACACTGAAAAAGCTACAAATTGTAAGTGTGTGTGTGTGTGTGTGTGTGTGTGTGTGTGTGTGTGTGTGAAAGTACTTAGGGAAATATAAATTCCAAAGGAGACCAAAGCAAATACAAGAGATATTTTAAACTCTGGGAAACATTAAACAAAGTAAATTCTAGCCAGATTTATATGAATTCTCAAGTAAAGATATATATTTCAGTTTGTATTTCCTATTCTTAGTGCATGTCTGTCTTTCAACAAAAAATTTCTAGCATTCCAAATGGCAAGAAAAAACAGTATGAAAGAAAATCTGGTCTTCACAACTAAGTCCTAATGTGGCACCAATATACAAAATATCAGAGTATTTTAAATACTATGATTAATATGCTAAAAGCCATAAAAGAGCAGAGACTGTATATCATTTCAGCCATATAAGAAGAAACAACTAAAAGAAATATGAGAAATCAGTTTGTAAATAAGAAAGAACGCATTTGTGCTCATGGGTAGACTTGATATGGATTAAGAAAGAATCAGTGAGATGAAAGATGTGGCAATAATGTCCATATTCAAAGGGAAAAAGAATGAAGACAAAACAGAACACAAGAATTTAAGGGCAATATCAATAAATATAATTGATATATAATTGAAAACTAACTGGCTTGATACCTAATGAAGTTGCTCAGTTGGGAAGAAACACTTGCTGCTAAGACTGAAGACCTAAGTTTGATCCCCACAACCCACATTGTGGAGGGGAAGAACTGACTTCTGAGACTTGTCCCCTGGTCTCCCAAGGGTGCTGCATTTGTCACCCCAACCACCCTAAACATACAAGTAAGTGTAAAACCACATTTTAAAAAGGAGCATTTAGAGAGATATCTAAAATTAGTGATACACGGCAAACTACTGATTTAGCAATCCAGTGGACCTGCTGAGCAGGATAAGCACTGCACCAAAATTAACCATGTATGTCATATTCCATCTTCAGGGAACAAAAGACAATGGAAAGTCTGAAAGGACTAGAAAGCAGGGGCTACCTACAACTGTGCAAAGAAAAGTATTAAAGATGATTTTAAATTATAAGTTCTTCAAAAATGGGAAAAGAAGAGGGGAATAGAAAGTGTTAAAAAACAAAACATATCAGTCTAGAGTGGCCCATGGAGTTGAATTGGCCATCAAAAGTATGGAAGAAATGAAGATTTCTCCAGGCAATGAGAAACTAAGGGAACTTTTACTGAAGTACATTTCCTGTAGGAAATATTAAAAAAGAGAAAAATATATTCAGGCAGAAAAAAAGAAAGAAAAGAACAAGAAAACATGTCAGAAAATGGACCTGGATGCGTAAAAGCAGAGCAATGTGGGGGGAAATGAAGTAGAGGTCTTTAGTTTTTAACTTTGAATAGAAAAAAATCAATGTGAATTCAAAACAATAGTAAATCAAATATCATAGGAAATTATAAAAAGACTTAGAAATACTATTTTATATAAATATCATGCATATATGTGTGTGTAGAATTGAATAGAGAAACCCACTATTATAGGTGGATACTTCAAAAGTCCTTTGCCAGTTTACTAGCAATTGAAGTGGAAAGAAAACATGGATATTGATGACTTAACCATCACTACTATTCAGTTTCATCTGTCTGACATCATAGGATACCCTACCTAACAATAACAGAACACAGATTTTCCTCAGGACGCAGAGATTTTTTTTTTCTAGACATAAAATGCACCATATACACCTTACCATTTTTAGAGCAGGCAACATGCAAAGTGTGTATTCAGACCACAGTGTAACAAAGCTAGAGAATAATAAGATGGCTAGAAGACCCTTACATTTCTTGAATTAAACAAAATACTTTTACAAATACATTGTTTAAAGGAAGGAGTCTAAAAATAAATTTTATAATATTTCCAACCAAATATTAATTGATGCAATTTAACTTATGACTGTAATACTATGTAGTGAAACCTATGGTATAGTATATAGCAGTGATGGAGGGAAATTTATGACAGTAAATACATTTATAAAAGAGAGGGACCTAAACTTACTAACTGCTTTAGGGAAATAGAGAAACATAAATGGAAGTAATATAAGTTTCAAGTAAGCATAATTAAACAATTTTAAGTAGTAGGGTCAAAATCATGAAATTAGAAACAGGAAAACAGTGTGAAAATTAAAATCGTTTTATTAAATTGTGGGTAAATTTGATTAAATGTTAATTATATTAACCAGGAAAAACATCAGAAGACATAAATTTTCCATTTAAAAACAAAACATTATTACAATAGGTTCAATATACACAAAGAGATATCAAGAAAAAATTTTGGTAGCGCATGTCTTAAATCCCAGCACTCCAGAGGCAGAACCAGGCAGATCCCTGTGAGTTCAATGCCTACAGAGCAAGATGCAGGACAGGCACCAAAACTACACAGAGAAACACTGTCTCAAAAAACAAACAAAACAAAAAAGTCTTCAAATGCAGTTTGATAACCTAAATAATACCTGAAAAGCATGTTGCCATTTTGGTTTCACTGATAAAATCTGTCAGGAATCACATTGTGCAAGTGGAGGATGAGGGAATGAACACTTTCTAACTCATTCTATGGAGTCAGAATACTATTAATAGAAAAACAAGAAAAAGATATTGTATGAGGAATGCTATAGACCAATATTTCTTATGCGCTATTAGAAAATCAAATCCAATAATGAGTAAGAATAACAGACCACATATAAATGAGTCTTATCTCACAAATTCAAATGGCATAACTCTCACAAATCTAGCAGTGTAACCCATGGTAAGATTTTGTCTGGCTTGAGCTTACACAAGTCTTGTGCAAGCTCTCAAAATTACTGTGAATTTGTTGTACGTGCAATTGCCCTGAGGTATCCAGAAAATGCTTTTCTGGAAGTCATTCTCCACTTCTGGCTCTTACAATCTTTCAGGCCCCTCTTCCACAAAGTGTTCTGCTCCTTTGGGGAAGAGTGTGAAGTGTCCACCCCATTTCAGACTGTGCACAATAGAGTCTCCTCTCAAACTAAACAATGAAATATACGATTTCACCAATTGATACAGAAAAAGTATTTGACAAAATAGAACACAAAATTTATGTCAAACTTAGCATACTAAGAATAGGGATAATAAAGGACAACATGATTATGAGCAACTATAAATGACCCAAGATAATATACTTAATTTTGAGGGACATACCAGTTTAAGTCTGGGGATACTCATTCAATTCTCCCATTCCCCCTATTCAGCATTTTAGTGAAAGTTCTAGATAATACAATAAAACCAGAAAAAAACAACTGAAAACTATGAGGACTGGAGAGAAAGAAATAATAGCACGATATATGAAGATGATGTAATTGCATATGTAGCAAATCTCTAAAACTCTGGGAATAATGAACAGTTATAGTAAGGACATAGAATGTAATTCCAAAATATGATGATTGCTACATCAGAATAAAAGGCATTTGAAATTTCAAATATCTGTTGAGAGTACCAAAAATTGAAATACTTGTATATAAATTAAGCAAAATAAAAGATCAATATAGGGAAAAAGTATAAGATACAAATTATAAAAATCAAAGACCCAAATAAGCAGAAAAATTTTCCATTTTCTCTGATTGGTGAATTCAATATTGTTAGGATATCTTATTTTTTTCATCTTGATCTCCAGATTTGGTGTAATCTTAATCAAAATCATAGCCCAGTATTTCATAGATACCAACAACCTAATTCTAAAATCTGCATAAGAAGAAAAAAAGACATAGGTTTGTTTTCCTTAAGCATGAATTTATGTAAAGGCCTGTTGCCATATATGACGATAGAACAAAAGAGCAACTTTACAGTTAGAGAAGTCTGAGAAACCATGTCAGCTAAGTGTGGTGTCAAGAGCTGGTGAGCCATTCTTGACATGATCTGGTAAAAATGACATTTTGCCTCGTGATCTTCCTTCCTCTGCTTCATAGTTCCAGTCTAATCATGAGAAAAATAGCGAATGAATCCCAATTCTTTAGTAGCACTTATAAAAACTGCCCAAATCATAAAAGACAAGAAAAGTCTGAGAAATCATCATAGCTGAGTAGGTCTTATGGACCTATGATGATTCAGTGAAAGATAGCATCATCGATTAGCCTAGACCACAGAAAAGGAGGGCAGTCATAGAAACTACGGCACTCTGAATGAAGCGTGGACTCAGTTAAAAGCAATGCATAAGTACTAATTAACTAATTGTAGCAACATGCTGAACTAATTAAGATGTGATTAAAAAGAAGGGTCTTGGTGTGAAGCAGTGAAGAATTCTGAGACAGAAGTAGGAGTAGTCAGAGATATGACTATCCAATCCTCTGTCAGGAGAGGGAATAATATGGACAGACATGTTTTACCTCAGGTTAAGAGATATTGGAGATTTTCGAGCCTGAATTGTCAGATCATTTCTCTCTCTCTCTCTCTCTCTCTCTCTCTCTCTCTCTCTCTCTCTCTCTCTCTCTCTCTGTGTGTGTGTGTGTGTGTGTGTGTGTGTGTGTGTGTGTGTGTGTGTGTGTTTTAAAGCCGGTCATGGCATAAATTTGAAAATGTTGGATTATGTACTTAAATAAAGTGGTAAAAGTTTGGAATGTTCATCACTGGGATTGTTGAGACTGGAATTTGCCAGAAGGAAATGTGAATGAAAGTTTGGATGAGCCATCAAAATTTTGAATTCTCAAACCCATCATGGTAGTAAATGATTATTTAATACTCGCTTGGGTTTCTTGATGGATGAATCTGGTTGCAGAAGTTGAAGGTGCTGGGGAATTTGTAGTGCCAATGTGGTAGAAGGAAGAAAGGGGAAGGTGGCTGCTCATCTTGGTAGGGGAATATCTGAAGCTGTAGTGCTTTAGTGGAGATGAAAATCACCAAACTGAGGCAGTGGAAACAGGGTGGTTTGGGTGAATTGATCACATCATTGCAGTAGCCTCCTAGTATGATTCCAAGAATGGACAAAAATGTTATTATTGTGGGTGAGAGTTGGCATGTGCATTTATTATGGCTATTTTATTAATGTTTGTTCAGGCATATCTAGTCCCTCTTAAATATAGTAACAACCTTTGCCCTCCCCCTGAGATGTCTTCTCTTGTACTTAGTATAACCTTAACTTTATGTTGTGTGATATATTCAAATCCAAGGGTTTTTTTTATGAATTTAGTAGGATTTAAGGGCAATGATAAAAGATAGTTCTGACTTTGTAGAGATTTATCTAAAACAAGTTGATGAAAAATTCTGCATGATCCATTTTCTACATATTATACTCTGACAGATTTATTAGGGAATCTTGAAATAAATGTGCATATTTAGTTGGCTCATGTAAAATAATTTGAAAACCTGAGAAATTTAAAATTCATTATTTCTAAACATAGCCTAAGCATAATTATGGCCAGTTCTAGGATGACAAGGTTTCAACAGAGACTGCTCATTCAAGTTGTTCACTGTGGTTTATATAATTCCTAGCAATGTTCCCGGGCAGTATTGTAAAACAGAATACTGAGCAACTTAGAGTTGCTGAAGGATAGAATGCAAAAAGAAAATAGGAAGTATGAGTATGCTTCTGGTAGAATTCTAAGTCAGGAAAAACAATCTTAATTGTATGTTTAGCTATTAAAATACTAGCTGTGTTTGAGGAAGTGACCTGCAAGATCATATTCTAGACATGAGGAAGAAACAAAAATATGTCTTGTACTTTGGTAAACTTTGAAATTCCTCCTCCTCTTCCTTCTCCTCCTCTTCTTCCTCTCTCTCTCTCTCTCTCTCTCTCTCTCTCTCTCTCTCTCTCTCTCTCTCTCTCTCTTTCTCCATATCCATATCCATCTCCCTCTTGTGTATGAGTGTTTTGCCTATGTATATGTCTTCTTACACCAGAATAAAGCATCAAGCATCAGATCCTCTGAATCTAGAGTTATAGTCATAAGCAACCACAGTCCTAAGCTGCCACATGGGTGCTGAGAATGAAACCCAGGTCCTCTGGAAGAACAGCCAGTGCTTGCTCTTGCCTGCTGAGTAATCTCTTCAACCCAATTATGTATGCTTCTATGTCAAAAGCATAAGTGAGCTTGCTGTTAAAAATATATTTTAAAGAACACAAAGTTCGGTGGATAGAGAAGGGGACAGACTGGTTTGACAGATAAATATGACCACAGCATATCAAGTAACTAATTTAAAACAGGAAGAAGATCCTACAATTATCTCAAACCTGTACATCAGAAAATATCTGGGATAATAATGTTCTAAAACTGTAAATCTTATTTTCTTTTGTTTGATTACTTAGAATAGCATCTCTAGTTCATGTGAACTGTAATAAAGAGTTTGATTATCTAAGTAAAAGAAACAAGATGGAAAAATATTTAATATGCCTGCTTTTAATGAAAGTCTTACCCAGTCTTTTAAATATGCTTTATTTTGTTTATATATATAATATATGTTTATGAATATAAGCATATATATTTAAATATCAGTAGAAACATTTGTGATTTGATTAGTGGTACATGATAATGCATGGCATGTTATTAAGCTGGTAACAAAGAATCAACTGCTCTGTAATAACATTCAAGTTCACATATAAATTTGTATTTTATGCAAAAACTCTGGTTTTACCTTAATTTTTACATTACTGGGAGCTGATGTCAGTCACTTAGATATATGCAAATACTTTTGTTTTCTACCACCCCGCCTAAAAACAATACATAAAGCAGCATTTCATTATGTAGGAGTTCCCTTTTACATTTTAGCAAGAATGATAATTTTATGTAGAAAAATTGAGATAAATTCTTTGAAATATGTTAGAACTTTCTGTGTACAAGATGGTTTAGTATGCAGAGGATAATAGTTCTTGATTGCCTTGTGTTCAACTTAGATGTTTGAGGCAAAAACTTCCTTTGGTCAGCTTTGTTTTCACCAATCAGGGGGATCTGGGGTCTGGCAGCTTTCGGAGACCTCTAAAGAGACTTGATGGACATTTTTGTTTCATTCTTGCGTCTGAGTTTTCTGGGTTCATCTGATTTACAACGTTTGTGCCATGCTCCCTGTACCTTGTGAGGTTTCGGTTATGGGTGCGGTATGCGCTAGAAAGCATGACTTTCATCCCCTTTCATCTTCCAAGACTTCAGTCTGAGAGTTCTTCAGCTTTATATCAGAAATGTCATCACTCTTCACCTTTCTTCTCTAAGACTTTAATCTTTCAGGCCAATAAGCGAACTGCCTTTTGTCTTGTGGCTTGTGGCATCTGCCAGGTCAGTCGTCTGCAGGCTGAACCACTTCCTTACTCTCCGTCAGGCAACTGCTATCGTGCCCAAAGATCTTATTCTTGAGACCATATTTATTAACCTGCTGGGTAAATTCTTTATATTGTGTTTAATCAGCAGGTTTTTAAAAAGTGGAAGTAAATTACAGACCACTTATCTGAGGAAATCATCTCCCATTTTTTTCTGTAGAAATCAATTGGATTTTCTGTAAATGATTGTTAGTTGAATGGGTCCATACAGGATACGCTTCATTTAGCCACTCGTTTTTAGTAGTTCTCTCATTTCAAGTATAAGTAGCATGTCTAGACTTGTGTACCATTTTCTTTCCACTGATGACTTCAGAGTACTCTGAAAAGCATGTATCTGGTGAGGGCCAGCCGCAAAACCGTACCACCCACTTTTTATCTTTCCTGAATGCCCTTGGTAATTAAATTTCTTGTAAAGTCCTTTGACCTCGACTTACAAGTTGCTGAGATGTCTGACGAAGAAATGCAGTGCACTAGTTAATAGCAGCGGAGGAGGAACCGTATTCAAAAGGGAAGAGAGCAGATAAATGCTGCCTAGCCCCTTCCCTTAATAGGCTCTTTTACTGTACACTCTGTGCCTCTGATGCTAAAAGCTCAGTAAAATCACTTTCTCTGTTTGGCAGTATTAGAAGGCTGTGGATTCTCTGGGAAATTTGATAGAGGCATTAAATATTTGATCAAATCAATTCATTCTTTTTCTAGGAGCTTCTGAGTATACACTTTGTGCCTGGGAGGAAGGTGCCTGGGGAAGGATTGTGCCTAAGATGTAAGTTGTCAGGCTTGCTTATTTATTCTCAAGTGTTTTTGAGTTATATCATTTGGGGGTAGAGATGGAAGAGCCTTTAAAAATGGAGAAAGAATTGCTATTCAGGAATTTTTTCTTGTAAGTTTATAATGTGTCTGTTTCTTTTTGTATTGACTAGTCTGACCTGTTCAAAAATACAGAAGAATCTATTACTAGATGTGACATGGAGGAGCCCCAGATAATTTACCATAGTTCTATGCCTTTAATTTCTTTCCTGTGCCTCATAATGGCTTATAGATGGCAGTGAGATACCCAGCACTGTGGTCGTCATCTTCACACAGAGTGATGGCAGCTCGGACTTAAGTGTGGGGACACATCAGAAAGCAATTTTGCAAACTAAGATTGCATACTTCTTCTCCCTGGCAAGGTTACAGCTACCCTCATATGCCTGTAGTTCCTTCTAGTCTTCATTTTGCACTAGATTGAAAAGTGAAGAGCATACTTTCAGTTTTTCAGAGTTGATTTTGGAGGGTATCTGTAGACATACATTGGATTCTGTAAGAAAAGTAACAGACCTTGTTCTACTGTTGGGAGAGATTCTACCTTTTAAAACATTCTTCCCTGGTTTTCATTAGGGTATCTAAATTCCTTTTAGATCACACATGGAACTTGTGGTGCTAATGGATGGCTGGTGATCCTGATTAATGTTCCCCTGTTATTTTGCATGTCTAGTGCTTTTCTTCCTTTCTAATCGCTTTGGTTTATGCTATGCTTTAGCTTTTTACCTTTAGCTAATGGAGATGCTCTAGGAATGTAGACCAATGACATAGAGGCTGGAGTGGTGCCAGCAGACACATTAGGTTTCTTCTCCCACCCCAAGCCAATTGTCTGAAATTTTTTAATGAGAATTTTGAAATTTGAACTCAGCCTAAAAAACAGAAGCAAATTAGCTCTGGGGTATAAGGAGTTACATTTTTCTTTCTGCCTTTCTCTCTTTCTTTCCTTCCTTCCTTCTTTCTTTCTTTCTTTCTTTCTTTCTTTCTTTCTTTCTTTCTTTCTCTTTTTTCTTTCTTTTTTTTCAGAGGCATTTACAGATGACAAAATGATGAGATGGACTGTCAGGATGGACAAACACTCTCATTTGAGCATGATCAAAGTTATCTCTGGAGATTCTGGACTGCATTTGTATCTTTTTCTGGAGAAGACAGTAAAAACAGTTAATAATAGCATTTATAGAAAGATTAATGGGTATCAGAGTAGACATTTGGGATTCCAAGCTTAAATGTGTACACAAATAATAATATAAATAGTTATCAGATACTCAGATAGGTTTCCTTTAAGTTATCCTGTAAAATAAAATAAATAATTCAAACGAATATAATTTTAGATTTTAGCTCTAGTGGTCTTTTTTATTTGGATTATTTTTCTCTGAAGGAGCCTCAAAAAATGGCTTATAATTGTGCTGATGTAGATATTGAGGTAGAACAAAAGTTTTGAAGCTATTTTCTTGGCCTTAACACAGAACACTTTTCCTAAATGGAAAAAAATTAAAAATTTACATTTAAGAAATTCAGAGATCACACCAATAAGAAAAATGATTCACTTGCTGATTGAATTAGATCAGTGTCAATAGTTACCCTTGTGACCCTGAGGTCCCTCCCCCAGTTGCCTATGCCCTGTTATTTTCTGTGGTACTGAGGGTCAGTGTTCCATTGTTGGAAAGACAAGACAAAACAAACCCAAACCCCTAAACTGTGCATTGACCCTTGACAGTACTGAAGAAGGTGTAGGCATAGCATTAATTTTACATTCTACTTGAGTACCTGTTTTTTTTTTGTCATGAAATAAATTTCAGTGAAACACAAATGTACATGTATTTTGATATGTTTGGGAATGAATAGATTCTAGTAAAATCATCTCTAGTGAAGACAGGAATGGATACCTCTCATTCATGGCATAGAGTGCGTGTTACAAGGTCAGGAAATCATATGGGAACAAAGTAAGTCATTTTACAACTTAGAGTTCTCTGGTAGTATTTAAAAACCTTTGAGACCTGCTTGTAAGAGCTTCATTGCAGTGATTACCTGGTCCTCCCTGGCCAGAGGAGTTGGTTCTATCATTATCTGATAGAAATGCTAATAAAGCATTTTTTTTCAGTTTTGTAACTTTATGGGATAATTACCAGTTAATTCTCATTCACAGTGAATGTTAATTTGGGGGAATAGAAACAGTGACACAGTTTTCAACATATACCATTGAATTGGTGAATTTTTATTTTTGTCGTGTTTTCTGATAACATCACAGAAATATGATATGTAGCATTCTGTATTCCTGGGTCCACAAATGGTGGATACAGCTGGAGTCTACACACCCCTTACAGCAACCTTCTCAAGCAAAGTGTCTGAGGGCTGCATTTCTTAAATCTTATTCCATGGATCATTTCTTAAACCTTGTTCCATGAATAGATCTAGGAATGTTGGTTGTTCTTCGCTTCTTTGAGGATTACAGTGGTACTTTCTTATGGGCAACATTCTGCTGGACCACTTGGAAAAGACATTTTAGAAAGTACATTTTATCATTTTATGATAGCCCCCTCTCTTTGGCTAAACTAACCAAACTGAAAGTCTAGTTATTAAGGCTTCTTGGTAAGTCCTAGTAACTTTATACTGTCTGTTTTCCTGTGAAAAGTAGATTGACCCCGGGGAGTTATATATTGAAAACGACAATGCTGTTAGCAGTCATGCGTGGACTACTCATTTTGAAATGCTGAAGCTGGTCTGGGTATAACACATGAGGGGGCCGATAACCTATCCTCAGTCTGGGGATGTAATTTCCCTTCCTAGCCCTCCTATCTGTGACTGCTAACAGAAGATTGTCTTTCCTGGCAGCACTGACCACTTATCCTTTGCCTGAGAAGGCTACTTATAGAAGCAGCTCCCAGACACTCTTCTCAGCTCGAGTTCTCACCAGCCTGATGTCCCCTACTTGCCTGAGTCACAGGGTGCCTCCTTTTAGCTCCACTTACTCCAAAGCCATTACTTCTAAAGATACAACTTTCCTGTGGGGTCCTCTCCTTTGTGACTCACAGGGTCAGCTGTATCCCTGGGTGGGCAGAATAGTTTGTGGACGGCAGACAGCAGCAGTTACTTTCTGGACATTAGAAAGTGTGACTCTCAAATCACACAAAACTACATTTGCATTTGAGATGTTGAATGTTTAATTTTTTAAAACAAGTTTACAAGTTAGAATATTTCACATAAAATATTAAATCAATTTCTAATTCTCTGTTGAAGCAGAAGATGTCATAGTTCTTAAATGGTCACTCTGTACCACCATGGGTGGCCATTGATTCCTTTAGGTAGATCATATTCTTGCCAGTTTTCCACAGGTCTACTCCTAGGAATTGCTCCCAAGCTAGTTAACTTGTGGTACTATCTTTGGCCTCATATATATTCAAGCCTGTATAGGATTCTTGCTTAGCTGTCAATATTTTGAGGACAGTTTATAAGGTATCAAGTGGATGCCTGTGGATTCAACTCAACCATTGAACTGTTCTCAGTGGTGTGTGAACTAGTGACGGAAGCTCCGGTTTTTATTTTTCTTTTAATTCAGTGACATCTATATACCGGTTTAGTCATGAGCCATCCAGATGAGGCTTATAATATAAATTTAGTATTGCCAAACTGTTTTATTTGTTGAGTCAATATAAAAACAACAGGCTGGTGAGATGATAAAGTTGTTACTAAGTCCAAGTTTGAGCTCTGGCACCTATGTGATGGAATGTGATAGAAGGAGAAAATTAAATCCTCAAGTCATCCTCCGACCTCCACAAATACACCTTTCTTCCTGCAATTCCTGCATGTCTACACACACACACACACACACACACACACACACACACACACACACACACACACACCAAACATAATGAAAATTCAAAAGTTCTTTGAGACTTTGGTCACATTCACTCACTCCCCCAACTCCTCCCAAGTTCTCCTCCACTTCTCTATTCACTAACAACTTCTCTTTTTTTTCCTTTTTAAAACTTACCTACTAAAATTTATGCTGCTCAAATATGCTTGGGTATAGAACTATTTTCTAGTATGTGATTGGCACACCAGCCATCACACTGTTAAAGAAAGCTGACTCTTCCTCTCCCAACACTTGCATTGTGTCCTGGATAGTTTCCTTGTAGCCACCCACCACCTTTGGCTTTTAGAATCATTCTACCTCCTTTTCCATGATGATCTTTGAGTCTTAGAGAAGAAGGTATGATATGTGTGCCCTGTTTAGGACTGAGAACTCAACAGTCTCTTGTTTTACACATTATAAGCAGTTGTGGGTCTATTTTAATCACCATCTACTACAAAAATTAATTAGTCTGATGAAGATTAAGAGTTATACTAAGTCACAGGTATAGTGATAAATCATTAGGAATGGGTTTAAGAATACGTCCATTTAGCAGAAAAGTAATAGCAGGTTCTTCCCTAGGGCCTGTCACTTGTCTAGTCACTGGTCCTTGACCCCATTGACTATTGTGACCTTGTGGTTTGGACCTTAAATCCAATCAGAAAGTGTTTGGATTCTCCCATGACATTCTTGCCACTATTGTATGAGAGGGTCTATCTTTCCAGGCAGGTCATTAGTGTAGTTCTCAAGACCCACAGCTGAGGAAGACTGATGGTTAACTTTCTCCTCTGGTGGCATGAGTAGCACTTCCCAGCCCTGTGAAAACAAGCCAGTAAAGATGAAACTTCCAGGCCGATACCAGCTTGATCTTTTCACATCCTCTGACTCGAGCATGTGATGTCTTCAGCAATGGTGTCGTACCATCAAGTTCTAGAGAGTAACTAAGAGCAATGGCAATAGCCTGTGTTGTTTGGGTGTCTATGTGGCCTCTTTGGCCAAAAGCTCAAAAAGAGGCAACTCATGGAGCTAGGTTTTTTTATTTCTTAGTCTGTGATGTCTAGTAAGGGCATTATGCCCCATTATATGGTTACTCTATTAAACTTGTCTCATATATGTATATGTGTATAAGATTCTTACAGAAGTAGATTTTTTCCAATATGATTTTTTTTTCAAAAATGGTATAATCCCTTTTCTATACTGTTTTCCCATCACCCACCAAATTTAACTCTTCCTGTTCCATTACTCCCCTATATATGACTTCATTCCATGTCCTTTCTTTTACACTTAAAGATTAAAAAAACTGCTTATATCCAATGAAGGAAAATGTCATACCCTATGTAAAAGTTTTCATAATTAGAGAAGTGGCAGAATCCAGCTGTCAATGATGATTAGGGTTGTGGAAGCCTCTAAGGCCACCAGTTCTGAAGTAGTCAGTGCTGTGTTTCACACTGAAAAGACCCTATTTTCAGGAAAATAACATTTACCCCATTATATTAATTTAAATTGAATTTTTATGAATTGTATTTAATTTGTAAAATAATTTACTTTCATATATGTTTAAGAATAGTTGCAATGATTTATAGAATAACCTTCCCCATAGTTTCACATTTGTAAATTTTAAAATATTTTAATTTAATTATTATTATTTTATTTTATGTATATGGATATTTTGCCTATATGTATATTTATGTATCATATCTTTGCTTGGTTGTGAAGGGCCAGAAGAAGGTGTAGTAGACTCTGAAACTGAAGTTACTGATGATTGATTGTGAACCATAATGTGGGTTCTGGGAATTGAACCCAGGTCCTCTGGAAGAGCAGCCAGTACTCAACCAATAAACTATCTCTTCAGCCTAAGTTTGTACATTTTTAAAAGTGTGTGCAAGTGCGTGTGTGTGTGTGTGTGTGTGTGTGTGTGTGTGTGTGTGTGTGTGTGTGGTCATAGGACAACTTTCAGAAGTTAACTCTCTCATTCCACCCTGGGATCTGGGATTTAGAACTCAGGTAACCAGGCAAGGCAAGTGCTTTAATCTACTAAGCCATCTTGCCAACCCATGTGTTTATATATTTTAAAGCTATGTTCTGTTTAAAGATAATTTGAGTCATGTTTGGGGGGAATTATTTTTTCTTTTGAAACATCCATTTTATTGAATGCTCAAATTTGGAAACCTCCTCATGTGTGTTTGAAGATTGGTTTATTTGATTTGATAGGGTTGCATTCCATGTGTTTGAAAGTCTTTGCTGAGGAGAAAGAGAGGGATCAGCTGGATAAACCTCAGATGATAAAGAAGGGCATAGGGGAGTGTCCCTGAGTGCCAAATTGTGGGTGGTGGTGGTGGTTGCAGTTGATGACCAGGGCAGAGGCTGCAGATTTTTGGTTATGTGGAATACAATCAGTGGTTTGGGGGCTGTGGCATCCTGGGTTGTACTCTAAATATCAACTGCCTGCTGAGGTCTCACTACTGTGACTATCAGAATCTTACACTGGTTGACTAAATGATTTAAAGCCACATGAGACAGGTACACAGGGACAGTAGTTTTTTCTTACTTTCTAGGAATAATTCTGAAGGACCGGTTTAACACTCGAAGGACTGCATCAGAAATTAGCCCTAGATAGAACTACATATCTGTCCTCATTCTGATCCCAGATCTTGGCTTCCTTTACTAACTGTCCCCTGGGACTTCATGAGGAACAGCAATTCATGTTCTTCTTCCCATCTACTTTTGTAAGTTCATTGAAATATAAAAGTCCTCATTATCTCTAATTTACACCCCAAGGGTTATGGTGTTTCACTTATATAGAATAATACATGAGTTTCCTATGATTTTCTGGTGTTAATATAAGAACAATGAGTAGTGACTTGATGTATATGGAATTCTCATGTAAAACATTGGTTTGGTATACCTGACCGAGAGAAAGCTACTCTACTATACTGCTAGTGCATTTGTTGTACTCATCAGCCTTAGGCCCTTGGAAAGAAGCCTTGAAGTGGAGAGAGAAGATCATTTCCAAGAGCTTAAGATAGCTACACTTCATCTGGGCACCCCATGGAAATGTCTTACTAATAAGAAGGTAGAAGGTATGGTTGCTTAACTTTAGAATTTGGTTTTGAGAGTTGATTTTCCAGTCTCCATGCAGGTAACCTGAGGCCCACATGGAGTTGCCCTCCAGGTTTCTCACATTGTCATTCTAGAGAAATGCTCCAAAGTGTAATAGACTGTCTGAGCACCTGCTTTGTCAGATGCTAGATGTTAGATCCCAGTGACAGAATCGGCTCCAGAGGACAGAAATCCAAAGTCTGACTTTAGATTTACTTCTTAGCGTACATTATCTTACTTAGTTCAGCATCAACCTGGTCATCGAGGCTAGTTAGAGCTGTAGTAACATGTATATAAGATTCCACACCTACATGTGGTAGACTCATGAGTCGAAACTGACAGTTTCATTTCAGCACCCATACTCCCGTGGGCTGCATGTAATGTCTACCTCTTAGAACATGCATTTTTAATTCTGCTTCCCAATGCAAGCTAAGCTACAGAAATGCACTGTCCTGGTGGTTAACAACGAACCCACAACACAATAAAGGAATGTAGTAATTTGGTTTGGCAGAGTGGTGGGGAGGGTAAGAGTTAAAGATTTAGCTGCTGAATGCTGCTTCTTTGTCTGGGATCATCTTTATGACTCTAATTACCCTGTTTGCGGGAAGATCTGCTTACTCTGTGCTCTGTGCGCTCAGCTTTACTAGAGTCCAGGGAAGGGTCTTTGGTGACAGCTGTACTTGACACCTGCTTTCACAGTGCCACACACCAAAGGAGGCAGTGCGGGTGGCTGCCATCGGTATTATAATTATGATTTTTAAAGCACAGGATCATGGCTGGTGGGGAAAAACTTAAGACAAAATTTGAAAGTTAAAATGGCCTTGCTCATGAAGGCCTCACACGGCTGGCTATATTAAGCTACTGCTGGCTTTCATTGACTGGCACAGGAGGGAAAATTTCTCATTTAGTTTTCTCTACTGGAGACAATGAAATGTTATATCTGTTGGTTAAATAATTTTGTATATGTTTGATTTTATATATTTCTGGCTTAATTTTATAGCATATTTAAAATCAGATTTCGCCCCTTGGATATTTAGAATCCATCTCTGAAATGAATGTCAGAAGCATCCTTTGGAAACTTGATTTTTAAGTTGTTTATCACAGCAAGCATTCCACTGACACTTTTTATGAATGTGCAGTAGAGGTGTTTCGGGGAAATGTCACAGATGTTAAGTGAGTTACAGTTTTGACCACTGCCAGTCTTCCATTATTGGAGACTTGGCTTGGTGGCTGTTTGTGTTAGTCACTAAGGACAGCCCACTGGAGAGGGAACTATGGGCTTGGAGCAGTGCTCCAGAATTTAACACTTCCCTTTTCCTATCATTCTTGCCATTTTGTGCTTCAGTGGGTTTTTTTTTTTTTTTTGGTTTTTCAAGACAGGGTTTCTCTGTGTAGTTTTGGTGCCTGTCCTGGATCTGTAGACCAGGCTGGCCTCGAACTCACAGAGATCCGCCTGACTCTGTCTCCCGAGTGCTGGGATTAAAGGCATGTGCCACCGCCGCCTGGCTAGCCTCAGTGTTCTTTAGCCAACTTGAGCTTGCCTGGACTAAGCTGAGTGGAGAAGAGTGAGTAACCGAAAGCAAAGGGGAATTTGTGGAGGAGTCCTGCAGAGAACCCAGTGACAAGGCTGCCAGACAGAAACCTGGGCCTCAGTGCTGATGGCCTGGCTAGCTGCTCCACACTGGCCTGTAGGTAGAGTTTTCCTGCCTGGCCCACAGTCAGGACAAACTCTCTCACCTGCCAGTCCCACAGACGCTCAGACCTGACCAAGTAAACACAGAGACTTATATTGGTTACAAACTGTATGGCCGTGGCAGGCTTCTTGCTAACTGTTCTTACAGCTTAAATTAATCTATTTCTATTAATCTATACCTTGCCACATGGCTCGTGGCTTACCGGCATCTTCACATGCGACTTGTCATCATGGCGGCTGGCAGTGTCTCTCTCACTCAGCCTTCTACTTCCCAGCTTTATTCTCCTCCTTGTCCCGCCTACACTTCCTGCCTAGCCAATGGCCAATCAGTGTTTTATTTATTGACTAATTAGCAACACATTTGCCATACAGAACATCCCACAGCACTGGCCTTTCTGAACCTAGGAGCTTAAGAATATCAGATGAGTTTGGGGTGAATCTATAGTCCAGTATTCTGCAGACTCGTCGACTGGAGCCTTTTCCTTTATCAAAACTTCCTAGTTTTCTAGGTACAACACAATCTTTCCTTCAACTACCATTGCTCTTTCTTCTGCTATTGGAATTTTAAATAATGCTTAACCTCAAACCCGTCTAGTTCTAACGGCTCTCAGCCTTTATTCATTCCACACTTTGTTGCCTGTAGGGTGGTGCATTTTGAAGAAGTTGGCTCAACATGATGAAGACTGTGTCACAGAGGTTGCTTGATGTCTTGTTGCTCATCTGAAAGGTTACATGTGTCACACCATGGTCACCAAGGCTTTACTTGCTGGGATTTGTTTCTTTCTATCACTTCATTTGACAAGTTGCACATTTTCTAGGACATTAAGTTCTTTAATCTTTTTGTTTGGTGGTTGTTTGCTTAAGATGAGACTTCACTGTGTCGCTCAGACTTGTCTCAAAATGTATCAAAGCCTCCGCTTCCCGTGTGGCTGTGATTACAGGAAGCTTTGGTGGTTTTTAAATGACAAATTATTTTATGTGACTACATGACAGATATAAATCAGTCATTAATAAGAATTTGAAAAAGAGTTTTCCCCCATTCTCCCCTATTCTCTGATTCCTAAAACAGAACCAGCACTGATTTGATGTGTATTTACTCAGGTCTTTTCAGCAAAAGCACACAACTGGAAATGCAGCTAATTGCCTCATTACACCTTGTTCTTTGATTTCAACCATGTTTTAGATACTGTCCCTTTTCCTCTGTAATGTGATCAGGACTTTTCCAAAATTTAGATGCTACCGGCTAAGAACTGGGGCCTTTAACATTGATTAGACCACGGGAACACCTCCCCTTGAATAGAATTGGATGCTTTTCCTCAAGGGGCTGGACAGTGGGAACTGGGTCTGTTTTATTGGTCTGTGTTCTTCCAGCTGAGGCCACGGCAAGAAAGCCCTCACCATATGCTACCATCTTGGTTTTGGATTTCTTTCCTGTCAGAACAGGGGAAGGAAAACATCTGCTCTTTGTGAGTTATCTGCTCTAAGGCATCTTGTTATAGGAACACAAAATGGGCTATTACAATGTCTCTGTCAGCTCTCGATATATATTGCCTCATCATTATTTTTAATGGATGGCGATATTCTATGATAATGCTGTACATGATTTATTAATGTGTTGAGTTTGTTCTAGTTTTGTCATTGCAAATCATACACTTTAAGTACACATGCCAATATTTCTTGTGGGCAGATTCCAGAAATTGAAACTTAAAATTCAAAGTATTAAAACATTTAAAAATTCTGATTGATCATGTCACTTGAAATCAATGTACTGAATTCCTAATGTATCAAGTCACTGGATCTGTGAGGTACTGGCGAATGCATCCTTACCACTATAGACATACCCTTTGTGTGTGTGTGTGTGTGTGTGTGTGTGTGTGTGTGTGTGTGTGTGTGTGTCTGTGTGTCTGGTGCCTGGGCAGGCCGGAGCTGGTGTTAGGTTTCTTCTTCAATTGCTCTCCACCTTACTCTATTGTGGAAAGGTCTCTCACTGAACCTGGAACTCACCGATTAGCTGGCTTGGGTAGCCAGTTCCAGGGCTCCTCCAGCTTCTGCATGCCCAGTACCTGGATTACAGAACCACACCATGGTGCTCTGCTCACTATGTGGAAGTTTGCATAGCAAACACTATTGACTGAACCACTTCTCTACTCCTCATGTATCTTCTAAAATTTGCTCAATGATCAATGACAAATTGTGCGTCTTCATTGCTTAAATGTGCATTTTGCAGCTATTAACACATTTGAACACATTTTTATACTTTTAAAGACCATTTAAATTTCATTTTCTGTTCATTGATTATTCTTTTGCGTCTGTTTTAAGTAGGGTCATTTTTTGTGGACTTTTAGTGTTTTTCATTAAGTGTAGATATTGTTCTCTGTTATAGATTAATTTCTTTTCTTTCTAGACAGCCATTTGTCTTTACCCACACCATTTTTTTTGCTTATCTTACCTCTCTTTATTTTATTTTATTTTATTTTTATAATTTGATTTAATATTACATATCAGCCATGGATTCTCCTGTCCTCCCTCCTCCTTTCCCCCTTCCTTCCAGCCCACTCCCCATAGAATACATGGGGGACATCTCATTCAAATCACTACACACTGTCAAGTTTCATTGTACAGAATATAAGAAATTTGTCATTGCCATCTCAAAAACAAAAAAAAAACAAAAACAAAAACCTGATACTAATGATATAAAAACAATTCCCAAACTCTTCCCTGACTCTTAACTCCATGGGAAATCAAGAAAATGAGTCATAGCTTTGACCTCAAGAAGAGAAACAAGGGATTAGAGAGTAATGCAAGCTGGAACAATAAGATTTGGTCACATGAAAAAGCCAAAGTATTCTTCAGCACTGACGTTACCATGCTCCATGTTTGATCTGACATATGGAATTTATCTTCACAAATTAGTGGTTGAAATTTCTTATCATGAACCTAATCAAACTGCTAATATTTTAAAGAAAAAAAAATGTTAGTTCTTGATTTTTTACTTTTCCTTTTACAACTTAAATTTTTTCATTTCTTTTTAAAATTATGTTTTAACTATAATACCATGCAGCACAGATAAAATTGACTAAGTCTATTTAAAATCAAGAGACAAATACGTAAAATACATACACATACTTTTGGCTTCTACAGTTTTGATATCTTCCCTTTTGCCACTTCTTTCTAATTATCTCTCAATAAAAAAATGAATTATCCTGTTATGAGTGTCTTTTGCCATACAGAAGCTTTTCAGTTTCATAAGGTCCCATTTATTGATTGTTGATCCTAGTGCGTGGGTTCATCAGTGTTCTGTTCAGGAAGTTGTCTTCTGTGCTAATGCATTCAAAGCTATTCCCCTCTTTCTATTGTATCAGGTTCAGTGTATCTGGCTTTATGTTGACGTCTTTGATATACTTGGAGTTTTGTGCTGGGTGATAAATATCTACTTACTTGCATTTTTCTACAAGCAGACATCCAGTTAGACCAGCACCATTTATTGAATATACTTTCTTTTTTCCATTATGTATTTCCATTATGTATTTCTGGCCTCTTTATCAAAAACCAGGTTCCATAGGTGTGTGGACTTACGTCTGGGTTTTTCATTTGATTCCATTGATCAGTGTGTCTGTTTTTATGTCAATACCATATGGTTTTTATTACTATAACTCTGTAGTACATCTTGAAATCAGGGATGGTAGTACCTCTCTTAGTTCTTTTATTGTACAGGATTGTTTAGCTATTCTGGCTTTTTTGTTTCCACAAGAAGTTGAGTATTGTCCCTTCAAGATCTATATGGAATTGTGCTGGAATTTTGATGATGATATCATTGAATCTGTAGACTGCTTTTGGTATGATGGCCATTTTTACTATGTTAATCCTACTGATCTATAAGCAAGGGACATAGTTCAATCTTTTGATATCTTCTTCAATTTATTTCTTCAAAGACTGGAAGTTTTTGTCATAAAGGCCTTATTTCCTTGGTTAGAGTTACCCCGATATTTTATATTGTATGTAGCTATTGTGAGAGTTGTTGTTTCCCTGATTTCTTTCTCAGCCCATTTGTCTTCCTTTGCAGATAAGAGGGCTACTGATTTTTTGAGTTAATCTTGTATCCAGCCACAAGTGTTGAGCAGATGTAGGGATTCCTTGGTGGAATTTTTAGGGTCACTTTTGTATATTATCACAATATTTGCAAATAATGATACTTTTGACTTCTTCCTTTCCAATTTGTATCCCCTTGATCTTTTACAGTGGTCTTGTTGCTATAGCTAGAACTTCAAATACTATATTTAATAGATATGAAGAGAGTGAACAGCCTTGTCTTGCTCCTAATGTTTGTGGAATTGCTTTGAGGTTCTCTCTATTTAGTTTGATATCGACTATAGGCTTACCATAAATTGTCTTTATTATGTTTAGGTATGTCCCTGTGTCCTCACTTTCTCCAATACTTTTATCATGAAGGGATGTTAGATTTTGTCAAAGTTTTTCTAAGCATCTAATGAGATGATCATGTGGTTTTTTTTCAGTTTGTTGATATGGTGGATTACATTTACTAATTTTTATATGTTAAACCATCCTTGCATCTCTGGGATGAAGCCTACTTGATCATGATAGATGATCTTTTTGGTGTGTTCTTGGATTTTGTTTGCAAGTATTTTATTGAGTATTTTTTGCAGGTATGCCTATAAGGGAAACTGACCTGTAAAATGGCAGCCTACTGAATTAGAAAAGATTTTCACTGACTCCACATCTGAGAGAGGGCTAATATCCAAAATAAATAAAGAAACTAGACATCAACAAAATAAATAATCCAATAAAAAAGCGGGGTACATATCTAAACAAAGAATTCTCAATAGAGGAATCTCAAATGTCTGAAAAATAATTAAAGAAATGTTCAACATCCTTAACTATCAGGGAAGTAGAAATCAAAACTACTTTGAGAATTCATCTTACACCTGTCTGAATGACTAAGATCAAAAACACAAGTGACAACTCATGCTGTCAAAGATGTGGAGCAAGGAGAACATTCCTCCATTGTTAATGGGAATGCAAACTTGTACAGCCACTATGGAAGTCAATAGGGTGTTTCTTCAGAAAATTAGGAATCTACCTCAGGACCCAACTAAACCACCCTTGGGCATATACCCAAAGGAAGTTCCATCCTATCACAAGGACACTTGGTGAATTATGTTCACAACAGCTTTATTCATAATAGCCAGAACCTGGAGACAACTTTGACGTCCCTTAACCAAAGAATGAATAAAGAAAATGTGATACATTTATACAGAATATTAGTCAACTTTTAAAATGAATGACATCATGAAATTTTCAGGCAAATGGATGGAACTAGAAAAAAAGCACCCTGAGTGAGGTAACCAAGAGTAATAAAGACAGACATGGTATGTACTCACTTCACTGTGGATATTAGCTCTTAAGTAAAAGATAATCACACTATTATCCACAGACACAGAGAAGTTAAACAAAAAGGAGGTCTCAAGTGGGGGGAACTCATGAGTCTCCCTGGAAAGGGAAATAGAATAGAATTTGCAGTTGGACTGGGGGCAGGTGGGGATGAGAACAGGAGGTATGGGGGTGGAGGGAGAGAGTACAGAGGGATGACTGGAATTGGAGGGCTTTGGGAGGCAATGTAGAAACCTAGCTCAGTGGAAACTCCCTGGAATCTGAGAAGGTGATCCTAGTGAAGACTCCTAGTAGTGGGGGATATGAAACCTGAACCTGCCATCTTCTGCAACCAGGCAAGGCTCCCAGAGATGGGACTGGGACACCAACCCAGCCACACAACCTTCAATCTACAATTTGTCCTGCCTACAGAATTTTCTGGGTATTGGTGGTTCACAAATTGTGGGAGTGGCCAACCAATGGCTGGTCCAACTTGAAGCCCGTGCCACAAGAGGGAGCCCATGTCCAACACTGCCTGGGTGGCCAGGAACCAGAGACTGGGTATCCCAGAGACCTGGGACAGAACCAAACACAATTGGCGAAAAAATAAAAACAAAAAACAAAAAATGTCAATGAAATGATTCTTAATGATCTTCTACTATACTCATAGATTAGTGCCCAGCCCAACTATCATCAGAGAGGCTTCATTCAGCAACTGTTGGGAGGAGGTGCAGGAACTCACAGACAAACATTAGGCAGAGCTTGGGGAACCCCAAGGGAGATGGGGAGGAAGGAGTGCAGAAGCCAGAGGGGTCAAGAATATCACAAAAACACAGGCCACAGAATCACTTAAGCAGGGCTCAAAAGGGCTCACAGAGACTGGAGAGGCAATCATTGAATCTGCGTAGGACTGTGCTAGGTACTCTGCATATAAACTTTGGTTATGTAGGTTGGTGTTCTTGTGGGACTCCTAACAGTAGGAGTGAGGGGTGTTTCACACTTTCACCTGCTCTTGGGACCCTCTTCTGTGGTGGTATTGTGTTCCCCAAAATATTGTGTACCTTAATAAACTTACCTGGGGTCAGAGAACAGAAAAGTCACAAGATACTTAGGCTAGAAAATGTTAGCACACGCCTTTAATCCTAGCATTCCAGAGACAGAAATCCCTCTGGATCTCTGTGAGTTCAAGGCCGCATTGGAAACAGCCAGGCATGGTGACTCACGCCTTTAATCCCAGAAAGCAGCCTTTAATCCCAGGGAGTGGTGGTAGAAAGCAGAAAGGTTTATAAGGCGTGAGGACCAGAAACTGGAAGCATTTGGCCTGGTTAAGCATTCAGGCTTTCGAGCAGCAGTTCAGCTGAGAGCCATTGGGATGAGGACACAGAAGCTTCCAGTCTGAGGAAACAGGACCAGCTGAGGAATTGGCAAGGTGAGGTAGCTGTGGCTTGTTCTGTCTCTCTGATCTACCAGCATTGACCCCAATAACTGGCCTCGGGTTTGATTTTATTAATAAGAACTTTTAAGACTCATGCTACACTCTTCCTCTTACTGGATGCCTCATCCAGCCTCGATATAAGAGTTTGTACCTAGTCTTATTGTAATTTGTTATGTTGTGTTCAGTTGATCCCCATGGAAGCTCTACCCTTTTTCTGAAGGGAAAGAGAGAAGAGTTGGATCTGGGGGAGGTGGGAGGGTGGACTTGGAGGAGTGGAGGGAGGGAAAACTGTGGTCAGGATGTAATGTATGAGAGAAGAATGAATATTAAAAAAAGGAAATTGAATTTTGTAGAATAGAATTATTGCTTAATACAAAATCTGTATGTAGATATAGGCATTAACATTCGAAGAAGAAAACATTAGCACTAATACAAAAACCAATGAGATGTATGTGATAAAATTTGGCATTTACTTGTAAGAAAAAACTCTTACTAAACTAGAAATAGTGAATATGATGACATTATAAATTGTATAGCTAGTTAAAGTCCATATGCTTGATGCTGAAACAGCAGGGGCAAGAGAATTGAGGGCTAGAGCTTCAGAATACAGCAATTCTAATTACTGTATTTAATTAAAAATATGTTTGGTTTCATAAAATAATAACTTTGTGATACTGTGTAATAACAATATATCAGTACAGTATGTAATGATCAAATCAAGGAGGGTTGTTGACTTTTTGGCTGGCCTGTGCAGATCTTGTCTGCTGGACCTGGGATCTAAGAACTTGAAAGAATGGGGGGCACTCCAGTCTAATGCTGTAGACAACCTTGCTTCAGTTTTAGTGTACTTTTAAACAGCAATGAAACAAAGAAAACAATGCTCCATGGAAAGTTGCTTGAGATATAAAAAAAATGACCAGAAAAATGTGTATATAAAGGTCAATAAAGACATACTGAATATTAACAGAGCAGCCCTTTCCCAGAACTTTCTCAGGACAGACCAGCTAAAACACAATTACCTGGTACTACAGATGATATCTGGGAAAACATGAAAGCAAGGCAGAAGGCCATATCTAGACTCAGGGCACACTGACCAGATGGGGTTCTGTAGCTGTGCTCTGACATCCAACAATAATAAACACGTCCTATGAATTAAATGTCAGTGTTTGTCACAGGAGGCACGAGATCACATCCAAGAACAATCCAAGGCCCAAAGTGCAGCTCAGGCAAAAGGCCCTCTGCCTTTTTTCCTGGAGCATCTCTTACAGCTCCCCAAGACATTTTTCACCATGGGTCATTCTTTTGACGTGTTCTGACACAGAGCAGTTAGTATTTCTATTTCTTTTGATATTTTTCTTTTGATTTCTAAACAGTACATAATAACTGTACAAATTATGAGATAAAATATATATGCTTTACAATGCATGCTTACAATGCCTGTGTACCAGATCAGGTACTTAACATGTCCATTTATTTACTTACTATTTTATTTTTGGAAACTGAGCTCCTTGCTTTCAAGTCTTCACAAAATATGTAAAACTTATTGTGAACTAGTCACTACATTGTGTAGAAAGCAACCTAGGATTTATTCACTAAATCTTATGTATTGGCTGGCATACATTATCTGACTTCCTACTGCCCATTCTCCCTTCCTAATCTCTGCTAATTATTATTCTATATTCTTATCAAGTATTTTAGCTTCCTTGTGAAAAGAAAATGTGGCATTTGTCTTTCATTGTCTCTTTTATTTTACTTGATGTAATATCCAACCATTTTTCTGTGAAGGAGAGGGTACTATTTGTGTGTGTGTGTGTGTGTGTGTGTGTGTGTGTGTGTGTGTGTGTGTGTAATAGAATGATATTCCATTGCATTCATGTGTACACACAAACATATGTATTCTCTTCTACCATATGCTTGCCTGGTGCCTTCAAAGGCCAGAAGAGGACACTGGATCCCCTGAAATTAGAGTTACAGATAGTTGTATGCAACCTGTGGATGCTGGGGATCAAACCCCACTCCTCTGGAGGAGCAACCAGTGCTCTTATCCATTGAACCACCTCTCCAGCCCCCATGTTCGTATTCTTTACCCACTATCCTGTTGTTGGAGACAGATATTGATTCCATACTTTGGTTATTATGGGTATAATCCCATAATCAAATGGGATTACAGATATTTTACTGCAATGCAGTTCTAGTAGTTTTGCATATATAACTAGAATTATGTGATAGATCATATATATATATATTACATGTATATGATAAATATGATGGATATATATGAGTTAGATAGATCTTATATTATACCTATTTTTAAGAAAAACATATATCCCCCAACAATTCCTGAACTCCCTTTTATGACATCCTTTCTAGCATTTGTTATTTTTTAGTTTTTGATAATAGCCATTCTTACTAGGGTAAGACAATATCTTTTGGTAGTTTTTACCTTCATTTCCTTGATTGATAATGATGTTAATCATATCTTCATTTATTTGTGTGCTATTTGTAGTTCTTATTAGAAATGTCTGTCTAGGTCATTTGTCTACTCCTGAGTTGTGTTTTTTTGTGCTTTTTAGTAAAGGATTTGGATACCAATCTTTTGTAAGGCAAAATAGTTGGCAAACATCCTCTGTGAGATCCACTAGAGATCCACTAGAGGTCCACTAGAGGGGATGCAAAAGGTTTTCACTCTGAAGCTGGAGATGAGAGTTGGGGGTTGGATGTGAAGGAGCAGAGGGAAAGGCAAAAATCTGTAGTCAGCCTATTGTGGGTATCTACCAGAGAAGGCTGCTCAGACATGGGTTTAAGCCAACAGAAAGTCTTTATTAGCCAGCCAGTGAACCACCCTGGGTGTCTGGGATTCCAGTGTAACCCCAAAACTTTCTTGGGGTGAGCTTTTAAGCCCAGAAACCATATCCTGGTTTGACACACTTCAGTTAACAAGAACAGTTAGCCAGAGACAGAGCTACAGAAACTAAAAAGCAAGGTTAGTACATGTAGAGACTTTGGACTTCGATGCATTATGTCTTTGCTTTCATGTTGACTGGTGGGTTTTTTCATTTTGACTGCTGCTTTCTGTAGATGATCTCTTTACTTTGTTCATTGTTTCTTTTTGCTATGCAGAAGATTCTAGTTGGAAATAATCCCATATGTCTGTTTTTGCCTTTGTTGATGTTGCTTTTGGGGTCTTACTCAAAATATCTCATCCTACATCAGTGCCATTTTTTTTTTTTTTGGTTATTGTCTTAGAGTTTCAGGTCCTATATTTAGCTATTTGATTCATTTTAACTGTGATGTATGTTGATTTCTGTCTGGATTATGTACACATAACCAAAAGTCAGGTATTGAAGTCCTTTAATTGGAGCCCATCTTTTCCTTAATCATAGTTGTTTTATAAAATTGATTGCTCCACTCTAGACAGGAAAGGAGGTAGGCTTGTAACAGGCCCCAGACCTTAGCACAACTGACTCCATGGTGGAAGTGCCACTCAGGCTGTAAAACTCAGCATGTCAAAATCACCACCCAGTCAAAATAAAATCAAAGACTTAAATCTATCAAAGTCCAAAGTCTCCATACATTTTAATCTTTTTTTTTTTTTTTTGCTTCTGTAGTTCTGTCTCTGGCTAACTGTTCTTGTTTACTAAAGTATGTCAAAACAGAACATGTTTTTATTTATTTATTTATTTATTTATTTATTTGTTTGTTTATTTATTTAGTGTGTGTGTGTGTGTGTGTGTGTGTGTGTGTGTGTGTGTGTGTGTGCGTGCGTGCGTGCGCGCACGTGTGTGTGCTTAAAAGCTCACCCTGAGAAAGACTTGGGGTTACACTGGGATCCCAGACACCCAGGGTAGTTCTCTGGCTGGCTAATAAAGACTTTCTGCTGACTTAAACCCATGTCTGAGCAGTCTTCCCTGGGAGATAACCCACAGAAGGCTGACTGCAGATCTTTTCCTTCAGACCCAATCCCCTAGTCTTATCTCTAGCTTCAAAGCAGAAAACCTTTCACATCCCCTTTAGTGGATCTCTAGTAGATCCCACAGATCTTCCTGTCCTAACTCCCCTGTTTCCTGACACACACACTCTGGGAAGAGGAGGCAAAAAGAGTGTATGAGTCAGCAGAAATGGAGGACACCAAGAAAACAAGGTCCTCTTAATTAACATAAGCAAAGCTTATATAAACTCACAGACACTGAAGCAGCATACACTGCTGTGGGATGTTCTATATGGCAAATGTGTTGCTCTGATCGGTTAGTAAGTAAAACACTGATTGGCCAGTAGTCAGGAAGGAGGAAGTGTAGGCGGGACAAGGAGGAGAAGAATTCTGGGAAGTGGAAGGCTGAGTCAGAGACACTGCCAGCCACCACCATGACAAACAGCATGTGAAGATGTCGGTAAGCCATGAGCCAAGTGGCAAGGTATAGATTTATAGAAATGGATTAATTTAAGATATAAGGACAGTTAGCAAGAAGCCTGGTACGGCCATACAGTTTGTAAATAATATAAGTCTCTGTGTTTACTTGGTTGGGTCTGAGTGGCTGTGGGACCGGTGGGTGAGAGAAATTTGTCCTGACTGTGGACCAGACAGGAAAACTCCAGCTACAATAAACAGGGCCTGCATGGGTCTGCACCAGGTCCTCTATGCTTATATTTTGACTTCGGCTCTAATGGTTTTATGGGATTCCTGAATATGCAAACGAGTGGGTCTCTGATTCCTGTGCCATTTCTTGGAGCTCTTTTCCTTCTCTTGGTTGGTCTTGTCCAACTTCAATGTGATGGTTTTTGCTTTATCTTATTATATCTTATTTTGTTACATATATTTTTAAATGAGTGGATAGATGAAAACCTAGTCACTAAGGAAAGGTTAACAACTGAACAGTCATTTAAGTTTGCTGAGAGAGGGAAAGTCAACTTTTTCCAGTGAACTGACATTGGGAGTATCAACCACTCTGGGACAGACCTCAAGTACCTCAGGAGTACTTGACCAACATAAAATGAACTCCTAAGTTTTGTTGTGCATGCTTTTATTAGGTTACAGTTTGGTGGTGTTTGTTTCATTTTGGGTGATATTTTATTTTGTTTTCTTGGTTTGGGGGAGTGTTCATTGTTACATTGTGTTTTTTGTTTATTTTTTTGAGAAAAAACTTAAAGTTGGAAGAGTGCAGAAGGGCAAGGATCTGGAAAGACAGGAGAGGGGAAGAATTTGATCAAAATAAATTTAAATTTAAAAATTGTTTTAATAATAATAATAAATGCTATTAATAATAATAAAATTGATTGCTCCAGCATCAGGTGCGTATACATTTATCATTGTTGCACGTTGCAGTTTAAGTTATTCCTTGAGAATTACGTAGAATTTGTCTTAAAGTCCGTACTTTCTGGTATCAATATAACTCACTCCTGCTTACTTTCTGTTTCATATTTTCATATTTCACTTTGATTTAATGTGTGTTTTTTACTGATCAAATGTGTTTCTTGTGGGCAGCATATTGTTTGGTCCTGTTCTTAATCCAGTCTTTTAAGTGACAGAATGTAATATGTATGATTCTATTGAATGTTAGTACTCAGTTGTAAAGATCTCACGCTTGCCATTTTGTTAATTTCTTCTATTTGGAATACAAACTGTTTTTTGTTTGTTTGTTTATCTCTTATTGATTACATTTGTGGTAATGGTGCTCTGTAATGATAAATAAATAACCACTATTTTTCTCCTCCTTTTTTAAGTATTTCCTCCTCCTTGTTCTCTTGGTCCTGTCTTCCTCATCCTGCTCCTCATCATTGTTTTCCTCTTCTTGATCTTGCCCTGTAGCCAGGATCAAACCTGTAATTCTCCTGCCTCTATTTCTGTGGGTTAGGACTACATGCAGTTACAGGTTTGCATTCCTAGTGGGCTTTATACTTCCATTTGTTCATGTGATGTTGGCTATGTGTGTTACAATTAAAGATGTAGAGCACTCCTGAGCATCTTTTGTAAGAGCAATCTGCTGATAATGAATTCCCTCGGGTTTTACTTGCCTTGAAGATTCTTTGTTTCTCTTTCATTTCTGAAGTTTCTTCACTGGTAGTCATTTTCTTTCGTAACTTCGGTAAGATTTCTGTTGAAATATTTTGAGTCTTCTTGAAAGGTTTCTGTTGAAAAAAATCTGCCATTAATCTGATAGGAGTTCCTTAAAAAGTAAGTTGGATTTTTTTTCTCCTGGAGAAAGATTTTAGAATTCTATTTTGTATTTATGACTGCCTGATAATGATATGATACATTAGAAATCTTTTCTGGTTAAGTTTATCTGGGATCACGTGAGCTTCCTGTACGTGAATATTCCTAAGAACAGGAAGTTTCCAGCTGTTACTTGATTAGAAAGGTTTTATTCATGCCTTCCCTTTCTCTTAAAGTTCTAAACTTCAAGCACGTGCTTCTTTTATGATGTGACATATTTCTTTATTTTTCTCCCCTTCCCTCTTTTCTCAGGATTGCATCTACTACCTGGTGCATGCTGGATAGTGCTCTATCACTGAGCTAAATCCTCATCTTTTTTAAACTTTTTTTTTTTTTTGAGACAGCATTTCATCAAATTACCCAGGCTGTCCTTGAGCTTCTTCTATAGCCCAGGCTGGGCTTGAACTGGCAGTCTCCTCCCTGTCTCAAGAAGAGCTGGAATTACAGGCCTGTATTAATAGAGCCAGTTTCGAAGTTCTTTCTTTGGCTGGAGCAAGTCTGTTGTCTGTTGTTTATGCTCTGGACTGTTATGTCTCATATGTCATACTGAGTCATTTCTGTAGGAGTCATTCTCATGATCACGTCCTCTTTGCTGGATTTCATCTCCGTAGCACCAACCCTTTTCCTATTATTATTGAGTCATCTATCTTACTTCTCACTGAGTTTCCTTAGACTTGTTCTTTTGAATTTTAATATTTAAGTTATCATATCTTTGTATGCCAGGTCATGGAGTTTGTTATAGAATTTTCATATGTACTTTGTTCCCCCCCACACACTGACACCACGTTTTCCTGGTGCTGACCCCCTTCCTCCCTCCCAGTAGTGCCCCCCTAGCCTGCTCTGATTTCATATGTATTACATTGCCCTCTCTTTCCTTATTTACCTACCTTCTTGATGAAGGAGTCTTCTCTCTTATGGTTTCTTTTCTAGTGCCCCACTCACATGCACAGAAATCTAAATCTACTTTCTGTGTTTGAAAACAAAATAAAGCATGGTATCTGTTGAACTTGCTTTCAAGCGTTTTAATGTTCTTGCCATGGACTGGATATGAACTGTCCCCCATAGGCTCCTATGTTTGTGGTTTGGTAAACAGCTTGTGGCATTGTTTTGAGTTTCTGGAAGCTTAGGAGACAAGACCTAGTCTTATCTACTTCTCAGCTGATCTTGTTTCCTCAAACTGGAAGCCTCTGAGTCCTCATCTGAATGGATCTCAGCTGTACTGCTACTAAAAGCTTAAAAGCTTAAAAAGACTCCAGTTCCTGGTCCTCAGGCCTTATATACCTTTCTGCTTCCTGCTATCACTTCCTGGGATTAAAGGCATGTGTCACCATGCCTGACTGTTTCCAGTGTGACTTTGGATTCATAGAGATCTGGATGGATCTCTGCCTCCAGAATGCTAGGATTAAAGGTGTGTGTGCCACCATTTTCTGGCCTCTCTGTCTATCTAGTGACTGTTCTGTTCTCTGACCCCAGATGAGTTTATTAGGGTGCATAATATATTGGGGGATACAATATCATCACAACCTAGCTGGTAAAAAATAGTCTATAATGGATACATAGACTATATCTTGGCCTGCCCCTCCTTTCCCCACTCTTTTTCAGATGGCCCAGAAACAATATAATCAATGATTGATTGAAAACTCTGAGACACTGTGTCAAAATAAATCCTTTCTCCCTTTCATTGTCTCTTTCATGTATTTGCCACAGTGACTTAAACTAACAAAGCTCCCCAGGGTGTCTTTGAGACAGGGTCTCATGTAACCCGGGGTAGCCTCAAACCTGCTAGCTGGAGGTAGACCTTGACTTTGGATCCTCCTCCTGTCATCTCCAGGATGCTGAAATGCATGCTACCATATGCTGGGAATTGAACCCAGGGCTTCCTGGGTGCCGGGCAAAGACTCTGCCAGCTGAGCTACATTCCCAACTCCACAATCTTCTTTTAAGTGTCTGCTGCAGGAGGGTATTGTGTTCCTTTGGAAGCATTATGTTACCTTGCTGTTTGTTTGTTGAGGCAGGATCTCACTCTATGGTGGCTTGGCATTCACCATGTAGCCGAGGATGTCCTCAGGGAAATCCTCTATCCTCTTCTTCCCAAATGCTAGGAATATAGGTATAAAGCATCATGCCCAGCTACCTTCCTTTTTAAATATTCCTTGTGTTGATATATCTGCACATGGGGCAACTTGTCTACCAGTTTCACAAAGCTGGCCTATGCTGTAGAAGCCTTCTGAAGATAAATCTTTGTGTGTCACTTTACTTGCTTCCAATGTCTTTGCTTACTTTTGTGAGCAACAATGTAGTCCCTCTGTATCTGCTTCAGCTTAATTGTTTTGCCACGGTGCTAGTCATGTAAGATCTTTCTCTGAGGGTCAAGTAAGGGCAGTGAAATCTCGCAACTCAAGTGCATGTGATGTACACTGCAGTTGTAGTTAGGGTGCCTGCCCATGGCTGCTCTGTAATGGAAAGGATGCTAGGAGAATGAAGTGTGCAGAATGTTTCCTCTCGCCATTTGAGCAATTTCCACTGTCCACTTTAGCACTGCAACTCCTGTGGCAGGAGGGGCTTAGTGTTCCCTGTGCCAGTCCCAGCAGTAGTGGGACTGTGGGTGGTGGCTGTAGCAGTGAGAAGAAGCACACAGCACACAGCGGTGGCATAGGCTGAAAAGCAGCAAGCTGTATGAGGAAGCAGTCCCCAGGATATTCAGCCTCCCCATCCAGTACTGAGCTCAGGTTGAAAGGCAGCTTTTGCAGGTAGGGAGGAGCATATTCATAGTTTTCCCAAAACATCAGATGTGATTAGAAAAAAAGGAAAATAAATATGAAAACTAGAAAAGAAAAGGAAGTTTCTCCTATGTTAATGATGTGTTTATTAACCGTTATAATTAGATAAGGGAAATAAGCATTAAAGTTAGGAAAAGAAGCTAAAATTATCATTATTATTATATATTCTTATTTTACCTAGAAGACACAAGAGAGCAAAGCCCTGAATTATTACAGTCTGAAAGTTTATATGCAATTAAAATATTAATGTGTGATAACACATTAGGACAAATAACAGGAAGAGTTATCAAATTTATTGTAACAAAACCATTCAGAACCTACAGAAATAAAATTTCTGTGTCCTAGAAAACGATGTAGAATATGTCTGCCTCTAATTAGTTCCCATGGTATATGTGGTATCCTTTGTATAGCTACACTTATGTTTACATAAATAAGGATTATAGGCTTTATCTTTTTATGTAAATTGATACATAAAATGGTAATACTGATACATTTATATATTATAAACTTCTAAACCAAAATGATAAGATCACAGCCATAACCAGCAGCAATTATTTCTATGGTATCATTGGAATTTGGGGTCAAGGGATGTGTAATGTTATTTCTATTATTCATTATATTCATTTTTATAATTAAAAATGTATTTAAACACTGATTTCCTTTTTATTGCACTCAAAAGTGTACTGATCTTACTCCTCAATTTTAATTAAACTCTTAATTTTTATTCACAATAGTAGGTAGCAATGCAACCTATACAAAAAGAAGGAATCTTTATTACTTTACCCACAGACCTCATTTCTTCATATATTAACTATATCCTCAATCACTAATGATAAAAATTTAATTTTATTGAGACTCTGTGTCTTAGTTAGGGATACTTTTGCTGTGATGAAACAACTTGACCAAAAGCAAATTGGGGAGGAAAGGGTTTATTTGGTTTACAGTTCTATATCACTGTTCATCGCTGAAGGAAGTCAAAACAGGAACTCAAACAGGGCAGGAACCTGGAGGCAGGAACTGATGCAGAGGCCATGAAAGAGTTCTGCTTAGTAATTTGTTTTACCCGGCTTGTTCAGCCTGCTTTCTTATAGAACCCAGGACTACCAGCTTAGGGATGGGCCCAACCAGAATGGACTGGACCCTCCTGTATCAATCACTAATTAAGAAAATGCCCAACAGCCCAAACTTATGAAGGCATTTTCTCAACTGAGTTTCCTATCTCTCAGATGACTATAACTTGTGTCATTGACAAAAAACTAACCAATACACTTTGTTCAGTGACATGTACTATATAGCAGGATTTATCAGAAGAATTTAAATACCTTGATACCAATCAAGAATGGTAATAACTCAGCTGGGCGGTGGTGGTGCATGCCTTTAATCCCAGCACTCGGGAGGCAGAGCCAGGCGGATCTTTGTGAGTTCGAGGCCAGCCTGGTCTACAGAGTGAGATCCAGGAAAGGTATAAAGCTACACAGAGAATCCCTGTCTCAAAAAACAAAACAAACAAACAAAAAACGAATGGTAATAACTCACTTATTAGATTATGAAACCTAGGCTCAGGTGGCTTTAGGAGCTGCTATGGTTAAGGTGTGATTTGTATCCTGAAAGGTTTATATGAGGGGAATCGTGGTTCCTAGTGTGACGATGGTAATGTAGTGGGATCTTTAAGAGGTAGGGCCTAGTGTAACATCAGTAGGTCATGTGACCATGGCCTTTGGAAAAGATTAATGCATTTCCTATAGGACTCTGGTTAATTTTGAGAAAGTGGGTTGTTATAGAGATACTGTACCTTCTCTAGTCTCTGTCACCCTTGTGATTTTTCCCCCCTTTTGGCCTGGATTCATGCTATCATGCTACCTTTCCTGTTTGACTCAGCAAATGGACACTTCCCTAGAAGGTGAACAGATAAAGCCAGCCAATTCTAATTTTCAAAAACAATTATCTGTCTCTCCAGCCCCTAATCTCTTTTGCTTATAAGCACAAAACTTGGGGGGTTTGAGGGTAGGAGGCTGTGCATGTGTATGAATTGTGTGTACGGGTACACCCACTCATGCAGGCACATATGAAGTCCAGAGGTTGATGGCTGGATGTCTTTACTTGATTGTTTACCCACCCACCATATTTTTTAGCTTATTTTCAGATGGACTGTCTAGCCAGTGAGCCCCTGGGATCTGCCTGTCTCTGCTTCCTTCAGATCTGGAGACACAGACTGGTGTTGCTACTAAGACTTTTATGTGGGTGGTGAGAGGAAACCAAGGTCTTCATGCTTGCACAGCAGCTGCTTTACCCACCGAGCTCTCTCCCCAGCTCAGAAAACACAGAATGCAGTTACTTACCCAAAACCCCTGAATAGTGTTCTAAGTCAGAGTTGATGCTCTTCCCTGGACTCTGTTGTCTTTCTTGGCGAATTCTTTAGGCTTTCCTGTGGCTCATTCTACTCCTATAGTAGACACTGTACTTCTTGCTAAGCTTTTTCTTTTTTATGATTATGGGTTTTCAAAAGGAGGAAAAGACTTACAGCGTTATTTTAAACATAGGTTGTATTGTCTCAGAGGTTGCATCTCAATTACAGTCAAGATGAGGTATATGACTGAGGTGAAGGATATAATGCTTCTGGCAAATTAAAACATACCTGAGAGCCAAGTTGGCAGAATATACTGTAATGTAGGTACTAAACAAATATGATGAAATATTTCATAAGAATGCCATTTGACATATTCTCTTTGTAATGGGATACCATACAGAATTTTGAGCTGGAGCAAGGAGGAAATAGAGTCTGATGGGCACACTCTAAAAAACAGGCTACATCTTTTCCTTGCTATATGAGCAAGGGCAGGTTACTACTTTTATGAAACTTGATTTTGCTGTTGTTGTTTTGTTTTGTTTTTGTTTTGTGAGACAGGGCTTCTCTATATAACATCTCAGGCTGTCCTGAAACTTGCTCTATAGACCAGACTGGCCTTGAATACACCTACGGGTATCCATCTGCCTCCTGGGTGCTGGGATTAAAGGCATGTGCCACCATCACGCAGCATGAAGCTTGACTTTTAAAACTGAACTATTTTACCAGTTTGATTTATTCTTAAATAAATAAAGAAGTGGCAGATCTCTTGCCTGGACTGCATGAGACCCTCCCGAGGTTGATTCTTGGCAATAGATGTATATATCTATATGTATATGTGTCTGCATGTGTGTTTGCACCTCTATCTTCTTAACTTTAAAGTCATCTTGTTATTATGTATAAAAATAGTTATCAAATGAAGAAAGACAATCATACAGAAGTTCTTAGTCATCTAAATGTTCATTTTTTTTTTTGCTAAAAATGCTACTATATTTTAATACCATTGTTTTTAACTAAGAGACTTGATGCAAGGTAAGATGTTCTTCTATTTTGTTTTAGCAAAGATTCTTTTAAGTATACAACCTATCTTATGGCATGTTTGTTTCATGCACAAAAAAATTAAAATTGAAGTTTGAGAATTTTCTTTGTTTCTTCATGGCTATTAGATATTTTTCTAAAAATTACTCTCTAAAACATTATTAATGGACTTTGGTGTTGCAACTATGGAAGCAGTTGCCTATGAATTCCCTCGAAGGACAAGCCATGTCATCAATATCATCACCAATTGCTATTTTTAAACATCTGCTGTTTTGATAGACCCCAATACACAACACTATTCTCCTTACTTTTCATATATTAAAATTCATTGACTTCATGTGGAAGAAATTTTTCCAAACCCAATATTCTGTTCAGAACAGTTGAGGACAATGCAAGGAATGTTTTTTTAAAATCCTGATATGTACTTCTATTCCTTACAAGATTTTCCTATTGCCTTAATTTAATGACATTTTATAGTTTTTTTAATTAAAACTTATGCCATGACTCAATGCTTAAACCTTCATTTGATATAAATGCAATACTTTTGATTTCTAGTAACTACTTGTGAAAACACAACATGGTACTCCAATTATTGTGATTTTATACATGTGAAACAGGATGTGTGTTGTTTCATTTTTGTTTGCTATAAAATTTAGGGTATCTATTGCACATCTTATTTTATGTTTTCCTCATTTTTTCATTTATTTATTAGATATTGCTTAACTATGGTAGCTAACACATCCAATGTTTTCTTTAAAAATAAGCGATATCAATTGTGAAGATTAACTTGAAGGAGTTTCAAGCTTCCATAAATACAGACTGTGATCATCATGCCCCTCAAATCCATCATACAATGTTGATAAATACTGTGATTAAGATAAAAGATACATGAGTTAGAGGGTAGGGGAAAAAAAGATACATGAGTTATGGTCTAATAACAAATAATAATAAAACAGCATTATTATTTCAGAAAACAGACAAACACTCTTGTTCCAAATTCTGCAATATTCATATGATATGCTGAACCTTAAATTTTAGATTGAAGGAGGAATGTACTATGAAGAAAGAATGTTCAAGAGATCTGTCTTTCTCACTGACCGGAATTGGTATTATCCATTGCTTAACTATAGCTTGAGATAAAATAATGGCATATAAAACAACAGAAGCAGTGTTCTGTTCCTGAGCCTTTTTTCTTCCTTACTCTAGCAGTGCCTGAACCAGCCTACCATCCCAATGCCATACTGGACTGGGAGATCATGCAATACTGGAGAGTGGCTGTGGTTTCTGAGATAAAACCCCACACTTTGCCTGTCTTCTAGCTTTGGAGTTTCTGGCAGATGGTTTAGTCCATGGAGAATAGTAAAATCATGTTTATGAGATAATTATGAAGTATTTGCTGTAAGGTTATTTTAAAAGGGGAGGTCCACCTTTTGTGGACCAGATTATAAAACATTTTATTATTTAGTGTTTGTTAGTATTCACCCACTGGATTTGTATATAATACTAACTGTCTGGAGGCACTTAGGAAAAGCATCTTCCATCCTTACTTTCTCTGAGTATGATGCTAACTTACTGTCAATAGTAGCAACACTTTTCCTAAAAGGAGATGTTTGAATCAAATTCAAAAGCATTCTGAAAATGGATCACTGCCTGTAGAGCCAGAGCAGTAAAAAAACTACTGATTTTCTGTGGCTGCTTCTAGTCCTTGTTTCTACTGATGTTTCTCGTTATTGTTTTCCAGGGCACATTCCTGTGCTCTAAAAGATAGGAGCCAATGATTTTGTGGTCATTTTGCAACGGCTCTCTGCTGGAAGGAGTAGTTAGTAAAGGGGGCGTTAACCAAGGCAGAACACTTTGTCACGTTTTTGTCTGAGAAAAGAGAAGAGGGGATCTTATTTACAAGTCTATTTTAAAAGAGTGTGATATTCAACACCTTTACTAAGAGCCATAATTTGCTGGGAATCATTCGAAATGTTAGACATAACAGTTTCTTTCCTTGCCGAGATACAGTCCCACAAAGACTCAAGGTAGCATGAAATGTAGGGCAGTGATCAGCATGCTGGTAGGATATGGCTGCATGTCTAACTGTGAGGACCATCAAGTTCACTGCCTGGAGCACAGAAAACAGACAAGCTGAGACTGGAGAAGCAGAGGGAGGTTAGGGGACAGATAACCATAGAGATGGGTGTTTTGGATGATGTTTGGAGGGCGTACTAAAGGAGCAAACATGAATACAGAGAGGCCACTGGAGAGTCTGCTGTAGGCATCCCACAGATGGAAATATAATCAGGAGTAGGACAATTCACAACATTGAAAGATAGAAGAAGGTAGACTCACTATACATTCCTGAAAATGGAAGAAAAAGTGACCCATAACCCCAGTGCTAAAATATAACCACTATAATTCTCATCACATATTTTGTATGTTGATATCAATATTTGTATTACCATAGGCATAACTGTCATTTATTTTGTAGCAGAACTACATGTAAAGTAGAACTATGTAAACTAATCTATGTAAACTAGAACTAAAGTAAAGTAAAACTATGAAGTAGGTAGACTTTCTTTTCACAATTTACATTTTTTAATAGGGCTTTTCTCACTTGTTTGGTCCTTCTTTTCTCTTCCCTAGATCCTCAATATCTTCCTTTAGATACTCCATCTATTTCATCCAGTTCTGACATTTAATGCCTTTATTTTGTGTACCACGAATAAGGTATCTTTCCAGAGAGAACAGGAGACAGAGCACTGGACCTCCCAAATTAGCCACATCCTACTCTCTGAAAACACGTTAAGAAACAAGCTTACATGGCAAGATGGGTTGTGAAGACTACTTAGGACTTAAGAGATTATCCTGTGTAACATAAATTGGCTCACTGTAACTGCAAAAAGATGGAAAAGTGTAGTTAAAAGTTTCTCTGGATGAATCTCTCCCACCCTTGGTCCTACAGCCACTTATAAAATAATCACTCAGAGGCTTAATATTGATTACAAATTGTGTGGTCTATAGCTCAGACTTCTTGCTAGCTACCTCTAACAACTTAACTCAACCCATTCCTATTAATCTACGTTTTGCCACATGGCTTTGTAGCATTACCTGTTCTCCTCTCACATCTTGCTTCTCCTGGTGGTGGCTTGCTGTGTCTCCTCTGACTCCACCCTTCTTCATCTCCATCTTCAGTTTGAATGTACTGCCTAACTTTATTCTGCCTTGCCATTGGCCAAACAGATTTATTTGTCAACCAATGAAAGCAGCACATATTCACAGTGTACAGAAAGACATCCTACGGCAGAAAACGGGCCAGAACAGTCAGAGAGGACATGAAGGTAACAACTGTATGGGTATGGGACAGATTTGAGTGTGCACTGAGATTCTATTGGCAGATATAGGAAGTGGCATGAACCAAGGTTTGTAGGTCATCTCCATAATGTACACATGGAGAGTTGATTCTGTCCTAGAACTCCAGGAGGAACAATCCAGTATTAACACATAGAGTCCATTTTTGTCTTATGACCTACAGGACTATAAGATACATTTTTGTTGCTTTAAGTCACACATTTGGGCTAACTCATCCAACAACAGTAAGAAACTAGGACAATTATCTTTGTTGTAAATAAACTTGTAAATTTAATCTCGACTAGGTTAGTTAGTTAGCAAAGGTTAATTTATTCTCTTTTTCCTTAGCTCAAAAGAGACTTATTCATGTTGTAGTTTCAGGAATCAGTCTGGTGGGGGAGATGTCTGATGCTGGTTGCAGGCAGGCAAGTGACATGTATATGAGAGGAGAGAACTTGTTCTCCAGTTCCTCTGAACTGATCTTCACACTTACCAGGCTGCCCAGCATTACATTTCCATCTATAAGCACAGTGGCATGGTCATTCAACCCAGTTCAGAGCAAACTTGGCATGAGAAATACTTTTGAGTCGGGAAGGATTTATTAAAAGTTTTACATGAGTATGCATGTGTGAATACTGTGGAACACCATTTCTTATACTCAGACTCATTTGTTTTTATTTTTTCCAATGGATGGTGCATCCTGATGCTTTTGAATGATGATCTTTCACAGTGGAAATTTCCCATGAATAGACAGCAGATGCTGACTGTGAAGGAGCTGGGGGTAGAAAGTGAGAGGGCATTTTTTATTGGCTTATGGAGCTCAGGAGTTGATAGATGATCAAAGAAATGGAGGGAGTAGAAGAGCTGGGGTATCATTTGACACTTGTATTGTTTCTAAGTTATCAAAAACACCATCACTCTTTTAGCTTCTGAGACTCATATGATGGGGAGACTTTCATCATGTATCACCAAAGTCTCGAAACCAAAGCTTCAGATGCCCTGAGAATAAAAGCATCCAAGATTATATGAAGATAAAAATGACCTCTTAAGAAACTGAGGCTTCATAAGTTTAAATTTAGCATTGGAAAATGGTTCCTGACCCAGAGAGAAGCCACCTCCGGCACAGGTGAAGCCTGCCGCTCCGATGCACTGTCCTAAGTGGATGCTGGTGGCCATTCTGAGTGTCTGGGCTTGCTGGTGGTGTTCCAGGACTCCCTCGGAGTGTATTACTGTGATCCCCTTTGAATATTTCAAAGACTGGAGAAGTGGGTCTGGCAGCATATCAGGGAGAAGGTGGTGACAGAGTCTCGGATCAGATGACTCTGGAAATGATTACGGAGGGCTGGCAGGTAGCTTACACATGAACAGTGTTGAACATAGGTGATCTGCTTGACAGACACAGCAGTGCTGACAGAGAAATGGGGCAGATTTCACCAAGCTCATTTTGTAACCTTGGGAACTGTGCCTTAGAGTTCTGAAATTACTTATCTCAGATTCCAGACTTTATAATTTGTAAAGCCAAAGTACATCCGTGCTTTGGACTGATATCTTATCCAAAGCTGAATCCAGCACACCCTGAACTTGTCCGACATGCTAAAGCCTAAGAATTTTCGGTTCTGAAAGAAATATAAATGAAAAATCCTGGTCCCACCTCATATGCCCTGCTCCAGAGTTTGACATTTTTGTGTTTGAATTAAGTTGCCCAGGGAATTCTACTGCACACTAAAGTCACTTGCTTCTCAAAATATGGTCTGTGGCTAAGTACCAGAGTTACCTGAGAGTCTGCCGTGAAAGCAAAGACCCATGCCAAATCTGAGGCCTTTGGATCAGAACTCACAGACCATGAGAATTCTCAGAAGGTTTCAGCCACATGAGGACTATGGGTAGAAACTTCAGCATTAAATGTTGATAAAAATGCTCCAACAAATTGAAGGAGAAACAGTTAGAACTTCAAATAGCTGCTGTATTTTTTTCCCAGTTGAATCTGTTTATTTCTTCTCTGTAAGCCCTGGTCAGGGTCAAGCCAACATTGAGTTAGAGGACACACTCAGTCTCTGATACTGTGTCACTACTAGTCCTATGGCAAAAGTTGTTCCACTCCCCAGTCTGATAAGGGAGTGAAGCCCATCAGATAGGAAAATTAGCTATCTTGTTATCTCTGTATTCAGTCGGCTGTACAAAACTGAACCCTCAGATAATCCTGATCAGCAGTAAGGACTGGAATTTGAGAAAGGCGAATTTGAGCAAGTGGAAAATTCTAGAAAGGGGATCCCAAGGAGGAATCGAAGATACCACCCACATGGGGTTACACTCTGGTTTCTGGGCAGTTTCTCTTTCCAGCACTGTCCTCTTAGACAGAAGGTGCCTGTTGAGGGAAGGCGCAAAGAAAGAGTTCTGACGAGCAGCTGTCACTCACCCTGAAAGATCTGTGACATCCGCATTCTTGTTCACTTTTTATCTGTGTGGAAATCCAAGTTTTCATATGCGAGGATATTTCAGGTTTTAATTCTGAACTTTTTTGATTGTATAGTCTATACATGATAGGTCACCTGTAAAGAGGTATATGAAATTACCGTTAGACTAACATGACTAGACATGTGATTTGGGATATAAGAGAGAAATAAATAAATGTCCATAGGATTAAAACCTGTAAGGAAAATAGAACAGTCATTATTTTAAAATAGAATTAATTTGAATTAATGAAAAAAATGTTGATTTAAACACTCATCTTCATTTGCTGTGTATATACATAAATATGCTTACCTACTATTGAAACTTGCCAAATTATGGAAGAATTAAACAATCATAATATTTCTCAAAGGATTACATGCTTTGTATCTAGTTAAAAAAAACTTGGAGTTTTGATGTCTTCTATATTTAATCTTAGAGGATGAATATAGAAAATGGGATAGAAGAGGATGTTTTAAATCTACTTTGAGGCAAAGGAATTCCTCTCAAAGCAATCAGACTCCAGGAAGGCATTAGCACACCTTTGAAAAGTGAAGGCAGACAGTATTAAACTTTTAAAAGCTTTCTTTGAAGGAATGTGGAATTGGTTAATATCATTTTAGTGAGGTGAGAGAAAAGGGATTTGTTACATTATTTATTCTTGAATCTTTGAAGGTAGATTTTTTTTTTCTTTTCTCAGCTGGTTCATTTTAGTGTTAATGAGCATTAAGCTCATATATCAAAGAGAGAATAATAAACCTTTAAATGTCAGTCTAAAGGAGGTCTTTATTTTTCTCCTTGCAACTGTGAAACTCTGAAGGTAATGTAAGATATGCAGACCTGAAAATTGACCTGAGAATGCATAGAGAGGGGTTTGGACGAGGCAAGAAATTGCAAAGTATTTTTTTAAAAAAAGGATTTTGACTGTATACCGAGCACACAGTAGAGAGAGAAAATAATACACCCTTGAGGGACTGATAATATGGAATTAGAAATGTGGTACAGATTTTAAAATAGAGCCCATTCTATTTGTCTTTTAACTGATAAACGTGATCGTTTAGTTCCTAACTCTATTAGAATCTATAATAATGGACTAATTGATGATTTGGAAAGCAAAAATAATTAGTTTGCATCTAATAGGAAAGTAGTAAAGGAACTAAGTACTGAAGAATCATTCTGTGCACCACTGAAGAACTAAATCTCTGTACTGGTCGGCTGACCTCACAAACAGCAAATGTGCTTTGAGTTTGAAGCTGCATAACCTATTCTGTTTGAAGACAGCAAGAGCAGATTTAGCTGAATGAGTGTCACAATGTGTCGACTGGAAAAAGAGATCTGCCTTAGAAATAGCCTTCAAATTGGGCGATTCAACACATTCGCCAGAGAGACAAGTGAGGATTCTAGAATAGAACACAGACTAGAACAGAAAGGATTTCTCAGTGAGGCCCGAATGCACCCAAACCAGACCAGCTCTGAGTGCATACCCAGGGAGAAAGTGGCCTGTACACAAAGAAACAAAGAGTAAAGGTGCTTCCTTCCTTCCCCACCAGCGAAGCCCTGCCACTCTGCTCCTGCTGCTAGTCTCAGCGCGGATCTTCGTGCTCTTTATTCTACATCAGATTACTTTCTAGGGAAATTTTCTTGATGTATAGGAAGTCCTTAACTTTAAACATCCAACATAAAAGAATGAAAGCTGAACAAACTCTGACTAGGCTTTGCCAGGGAGACACGCCCCAAGCAAAGCGTACCTACACATCCGTTAACTGCTTTGAGAGGTCTGGGGACCATGCCAGTCCTTCTACCAAAACATCTGTCACTAGGATGAATTTTCTCTTTTAAATATATCCAGTGCTTAAAATTTGTTAGCGCTTAGAGTTTCCTGTGTGAAAGTAAAATTGTAGGAGATTAGTGACCATTTGTGTCACATTGTAATAATTTTAAAGATTTATTTTTATTATTTTAAATTATGTTTATGTATGTTTTTTTGGGGGGGGCATATGTGAATGTGAGTGTAGTTGCCTGCAGAGGCCAGAGGCATCAGGTACCCCTAGAGCTAGTGTTACAGGTGGTTGTCAACCTAAATGTGCTGGCAATGGAAGCTGGGTCCTCCGCATGAGCAGTACACATGCTGAACCACTGAGCTCTCTCTCTAGCCCCCACGGGAACTCAATTTTAAACAAGGAAATTTCATCACATTCCAACTAAAGAGTAGAGAAGTTATGTTCTATTTTACCTCAGTGCAGCTGACCTGTGTGTGGCTCAGATGGTCTTAACTGGGGGCATCATAAAGCTATGAGGTACCCTTTCCTTTTTTCTTTTATTTATCCATCTCTTCCTTTGCTGTGGTCTTTGCTTTTATGGTTTTACTGAGAACCCTGTGCTTTCCACCTACAGAAATGTGAAGGATTGTGAAGCATATCTCCCCTAAAGCACATAAAGCCTCTTCTTGTTGCCAGGCCCATCTCTGTTTGCCAATCCAGCTTCTCACATTCACAAACTTCCATGTTCTTAGTCACCCAGTGCCCTGCTCTTGCTAGCAAAGGATCCCGTGGGTAATCCACTGTAAGCTGTTAGTGATCTATTGTGTGGTTCCTGATGCATGGGTGACTGTGCCTGCCAAGAAGAGAACAGAAAGAAAGCAAAGGCCAACACTCAACCACCCAAGGAAATAATGGCTAAAATCATTCAAGGAAAGGAGAATTGGGAAGAGTTTGGGTGACCTTTAACATATATCAGATAGTTCTGCTTCTGTGTAGAGCTAGCACAGTCTGTCTGGATAAGGAAGTCTGTGTGTATGTTACGAGGGCTAAGGTCAACGCTTTTTGAAGATTATACTTACATTTTTGTAAAGCCAGTGATGTTCCAGACCCACCCACCTCTCCACTCTCAAAAGCAACCTGTTCTAAAGCATAGAAATAGGCTCTTTAAGGACAAATGCATTACTGCCCTATAACAATAAGTATAATGCAATCTAAACCTAGATAATATTTTTAATTAAAAAATTGTATTTGCACAGTATAGCCTTTTTTCCTTTAGCTTAGATAAATGAGGATATGTTGCACTGTAGAGAATATTGATGGGATGAAATATGGGAAGGATATACGATAAAAACAAGGAAAATAATCTAATTTTAAAGCATGGTGGTCTGTTTCCATGTAAGAATGCTGAATTAGGGTGTTGTCAAGAAATAGCTTATTCAAACTTGGCAACTGAAGAGAATTTGATAAAGAAACCTAGGAGCAGATGGGACTTTCAGAGAAGTCTGGAAGGAATATTGCAGCATGAAAGAACTAGCAAGAATGGAAACACTTAGCCAACCTGGGCTTGAAGGGGCCAGAAAGAAATCAGGGAAGTAACTTCCTGCCTGAAACTGTCTGACGGGCGGTGGCCTACAGCAGAGGATGCAGCGAAATCCTGGTTATCTGACAGCAGAGAGCCGGAAAAATGAAATCCTTAGGCAGCTCTCTTGCCGTGCATTCCTCCCCACCCCCATTTCTCTAGCAAAATCCACTGGGAATGCAGGATACAAGGGCCTCATCAATATAAACAGTACAGATCAGCCTTTGGAACGCAGAGCTTAGTGAGCAGGAGAGGTGATGGGGGACCTAAGGGATTGTACTCAACACAATTGCCTGCTGGCAACTTATCAAATTCAGCTTACCTCCTTACAAAATTTTATGCACAAATTGTTAATTTTTCCATATTCAGGTTAAATCTTTGTAGCATTTCAGCCATCTGTTTACTGATATTTCCCTGGGGTATTATCATGTTTCCTTGATTCTTAGTGTCAGTAGTTTCACAGAGCAGGCATCGCCTCATCTCCTTTACCTTTATCCTCTGCTGCCAAGTACAGTCACAGTTATTCCTGGTGGATCGCACGCTTAGGGAATACTCGAACAGATAGTTTTGGTTCCCAGAGTCTTTGTAGAGTGGGAGGGCTTTCCATGAGATTTTAGGGGACATCAGATGTGTTCTCAAATCACTGTTATGGGGTTTGGTATGAAGAAGTTAAAAGTTGGTGGGTCATGAAGAAAAAGAAAGTAGAAATTACACTTTCATTTGAACTCCACTAGTTTGGTTCAACAAATTATGGAGATCCACTACTTATTATTCCAATTTAAAAAATATAACTTTTAAAATAAAACAAAATTAAAAAAATAAATAACTTTTAAAAATGAGTTCAAATTGAGGTACCTAGTATAAGCAGGTAATGTTGTTACCAGAAGACAGGTTATCAAACAAAAATTCCAATACAAGCCATGGGTCATCTCCCTATTTGTCAGGGAGGCTCAAGAGGTCTCAAAGACAGCACAGGCTATTGACATTGTGTAAGATGAATTGTTAAATGGTCTTATTAATTAAAAAAAAAGAACCAAATGTTGGGTAGAAACTGAGAGATCAGAAAAGCAGAAAGAAGCCAGGCATGTTCTCACCACTTGGAAATCCGTAGCCAAAGAGACCTACTTCCTGTATACCCATGCTTATATGCCTTTCTGTTCTGTATCTCCCTTCCTCTCTCTGCCCAGCTGCATCACTTCCTGTCTGTCTATACAGACCTCCAGACCTCTATGGCTAGTGCTGGGATTAAAGGCATGTGTCACCATGCCTGGCTCTGTTCCCCAGTGTGGCCTTGAACTCTCTGGATGGATCTCTGCCTCCCGAATGCTAGTATTAAAGTCATGTGCTATGATTGCCTGACTTCTATGTTTAATATAGTGGCTGGCTCTTTCCTTTGATCCTCAGATAAGCTTTATTAGGGTGCACAATATATTGGGGGATACAATATATCACCACAACATTGCCCTTGCTTATTCTCCATAACTACTTGGTAGGTCCCTATTTTGGAAGACTGCACACTTTGGCTTAAGGATATAAAGAAATCAGTTTTAAAATGATGGAAAACTTGTACCTAGTGACTATCTTTTATAGTGCTAGAAGCTGCTATGCAGGCTGCTGAGGGAAAAGTACATTAATGGTCTTACCCAACATTGGACCTTATATGCTACAATATCAACCTTCCAGATGAGAAATGTCCAATGGTTTAGTAGTGGCACAACCTTTATGGGGTAACTAACCACATTCTGATAGGATTTGATGCCTGATCCACAAAAGGGAATTTTCTACCTGGTGCTATAATCTTGATCAAAAGACCCTAGAATAGAATCTACTACTGTAATTTTGTTAAACGATCATGTCAAAGTGACTTTTAAGTGTTTCTCTTTATGCCCACAGACCTGGGCCCCTTTTAACATTGGTCAGAGAAACTTCTTTTCATAGTGAGCAATGGTCAGTGTAGAGACATGCAGCTGGGCAATATGCTAAGAAGGGATGGAGTGTTCAGCCATAAATAGGGTGTCTTCATCAATTTCTCCATTCCCTGCAAGACTCAGGAAATATAGAAGAAGAGGAGGAAAGTATGTAAAATTTACAGGACAGGAACAAATGCTGTGAAATTCTATCTTCTGGACAGGGCATGGCTAGTGCACTCATAAACTCATACCATCTGTGGTTAATTTCACAAGACCTACTCAAGATCAAGCTAGCCAAAATTTCAATAAAGATGGGTAGATAATCTCCATCCTCACACCCACCCACCCACTGAAGAAAAATTGGTAATTGATAGCTGCTTGGGGGAGGCAAATCATTCTTCTTAGAAAGTAGCTACTAGTGTATTTCTAATGTTTCAGTGGATGGCTCCATAGCCCTTCACATATGAACAGCACTCATTGGAGTTTGTAAGTTCTTAAAGAGAAAAAAAGCCATGAAGTTAGTAGGGCAAGTGTTGAAGAGACGGGATGAATTTGAAAGATGAAATGGGGAATGAGAGGTGTATACAATTTTATTTCTTTCTATACATGTATGAAATTCTCAGAAAATAATAAAACTATGAAGGAACACTGGAAGATTCACAGCTTCCTAGTCTTAGAATGCTTATAATTCTTAGATTTGACTTATTCTTTCAAATCCCTTATAAGGAGAGTTTTCTAAACAATATGAGTGATATGGGTAAATTCTTATCATATAGTGATGGAAGTAGAAAGTAGAAAGGAAAATAATTCTAGATATGAGGGCCAAATATGGAGAAAATTTGAAGTATTGACTGTGAAGAAATTGAAACATCTACATTATAAAAGAAACAAAAAAGCAAAGAAAATTGCTGAATGCTGTGTATTTGCAGCCTCATAATTTTTCATGAATGTAAGTGTGTGGGGTAAAATTTATCTCTTATACACATGAATATTCAATTTCCCAACACCATTTATTACAATGACTTTTCCCTTTATATGCCCTTGATATATTTGTCAGAAATGAGTTGTTTAGAAATGAATGGGTTTACTTATGGTATTTTTATTACATTTCATTGGTCTTTGTGGTTCTTTATATGATACTACCACATTGCCTCAATCACTGTTCTTTAGAGAATACTTTGAAGTCACATAATACAATATTACCTGTTTGTTCTTTTTAATATTTATGTTATTGATTGCAACATATATATTGTGTTTATCACAACTAAAAAAAGAAGTGATTAGGTTGGTGGATCACAGTTAACATTAGGTAAAATATCTCTATTTATATGTTTTTTTTATTCTAATATACAAAGTATCAGGTTTCCTTATGGCATTTCATACTGACTTGATTTTGGTTGACCCTTCCCTGAAAGGTTTGTTCTCTTTTGCTTAAAATTAAATTGGAAATTTGGAGAATTGGGGGTTTTGATATGATTTTCAGGATTTGAAAAATTGTGAACACAGTATAAGAATTTTGATATGATTTTCTTTGACTGTTGCTTTCTTTGGGTTTCAAACACACTGTTTTGTTTTGTTTTCCTTTGCTTTTCTGACACTTTTGCACAAGCCTATAATGTGCTGTGAATATATTCCCCTCACGACCCTCTCTTATCCTCCCCATTCTTCCAGATATCTCCTTCTGTCATTGTTTGTGTTTGTGCCCGTCTTGTGCAGGAGCCACAGCTGCTGTGTGATCCTCATTGCAGTGACCCATGGCCTGTTCAGTTAGAGCATTTCATAGCACACATAAACAGCCTTCTGCTCTTAACATTTTCCCTGCCCCATTTTACACCACGCTCCCTTGGCCCTGGAGAAGGTGTCATAAATGTCCAGACTAGAGCTGAACACTCACAAATCACTTACCTGCAGCACTTTGTCAGGTTATGAGTTTCTGCTTCAGGCATCACCCCGTGTAAAAACAATCTTCTCTGACGTAGGCTGAGATCAACACTAATCTATGGATATAAACATAAATACTTAGAAGGCAGTTTGACTATACATCATTTAGAAATGTATCAATAGTGGAACCTGTCTTAGGATCCATGACCTCTCAAGTATAGGCTTTGGGCCGGGTTTACAATACCAGGCATTAACACCTGGAGATGGCTTCAAATATGATCTGAAAACTCTTGGTTGGTTACTTCCCAAACAGTCATGCCACTATGGTACCAACCAAACATTTTGCCTGGAAAGACAGTACTATAGCCACGAAGGGTCCACACCTGGGTAAGACAAGGTATGACTTCCCTTTCCCAAAAACTGTCATTGCACCTTCTGATACTATGAATGCTACCCAGTAAGGAAGTCTTAAAAGTGTGAGGGATTATAGTGAAACACATGTGATATGAAGTGGGCAGGGGGTACTAAGAGTAGAAAGGTTTAGGTGGGAATAGAGTCAGGAATATGGGAGAAAGGATCAATCATTTTAAGGGTATACAAGATGACATATAGTAACCTACTACTTTTAAAACTATATAAACTAATATATAATATTATTAATATTATTATATTTAAGATATGTATTAAAATAATATAATATGTGTTAATAAAAAAGAGTTTCAACAGAGGCACCCTGTATGGATGGATAAAGCTTTTCCCAGAAGCCAGACTATTTAAAACCAAATTCCCAATGCCAAATGCAGAACACCTCCTTATGGTTTAATGATCATGGAGCCCTGAAAGGTTCCCAAAGCAAAACAGGCTACAGCCATAGTTCTCAGTTGCCATCTTCGAACTACATGGTTAGATTGTACTGCTGAAGGCAACACACAGTTTGGTTACAGGAGTCAAGATTTGAATCAATACAGAATTCAAGCTTTCAGTAACACAAATTTTAAAGAGAAGAAAAAGAGAAACCCATTTTGACAATGGCACAGGCAGAAGGATTTCCCGAGAACACCTTTTCTTTCCTATGTTTGGCATCAGTACTTGGCCCTGGACCAGAGGAGTCCCTGGATGACAGTTCAGAAAAATTTCTGTTGTATCGTATCAGCAACCCTGGACTCGTCGCGATCCATACTTACAGGAAACCTAGAACTAGTGAATATATGCTGAAAGTGGGAAGCTAAAGAATGCTAGACTGAATCACACCCGGGAAGGACTTGGTGTGCTGGGAGCCTGGGCGGGGGCAGAAACTGCTGTGGAATATACACGGGGACTCCAAGCATCGCTCCTGGATGGAAGGATTACATAAAATGGGTCCATTATTGATAACCAGACTCCCAACTGCAAATAGTCCAGGTCCATATATATTTACTATTGCATTCTACCAGACTTTCAATGATGAATTAATACCAATCCCTCCCAAAAAGTCCATAAAGTAGAAAAGGAAGGAACACTTCCAAAAACTACTTTTACAAAGTTAGCATTAATGTAGCATCAAGACCAGATAAAAACACAACAAAGGAAACAAAATGTTTAGACAAATCTACTCAATGAACATGGTTGTAAAGTCTCTCAATAAAAGACTTGCAAACTGATTTCAAGAACACAACAAAATGATCGTTGGCCACAATTCATTTGGCTTATTTTCAGAAATGCAAAAATGGTTCAACATACAGAAATAGAAAAAAAAACTAACAATAAAAATAGAAAAAAATCTTTGAAAAATGTGGAATCACAGAAGACTCTGGGTAGTGAAGCAACCCCAAGGGAAAGAATAATACTGGAGTTTTCACTCCCCAAACTTGATTTCATGTTTCACAAAAATAGCACAGTACTGACACAAAAACATAAAAGTAGATTAATAGACTAGACGAGAATACCCAGATATACTCATCCTGGTGCAGTCCCCTGATTTTTGACAGTAAACCAAAAATATACATTGGAGAAAATGACAGCCCATTCATCAAATGGTCTTGGGGGAACTGGATATCTACATGCAGGAAAATTAACTAGATGTCTGTCTCTCACCTTGCATTGATTTTAGTGTAAGATCAACTCCAAACTGAACAAATATCTTAAATGTAAAACCTGACCGTGTGAAGAGGCTGTTAAATTGTAAGGTAGGGGAAACACTCCAAGATGCAAGCATAGACAAAGACTTTTTTGAAAGATAAGTTTGTAGTTATATTTATGTACAGAAAACTTAACAGTGTACATTTAACCCAATTTAGTGGCGAGTTCTTTGGCCTTTGCCTTTTCCAGCTTGGCAATCCGAGCCACAGATTTAGGACCCAGGACATTGCTTCCCCAGTGGCGGAGGATCTCATCATATCTGTCGTTGTAATTGGTCCTAATAGCTTCCACCAGCTTAGCCAGAGCACCCTTGTCTTCCGAGTTAACCTGTGTGAAGGCAACAGTGGTGCATGTCTTCCTGTGGACCAGGAAGCCGCCTGGCCTTTCCCTTGATGATGCAGTAGGGGACCCCCATCTTTCGACACAGGGCAGGCAGGAAGACCACCAGCTCAACGGGGTCTATGTTGTAGGCAATCACCACCAGCTGAGCCTTCTTGTTCTCCACCAAGGTGGTGACTGTATTGACCCCCCGCTCGAAGGACAGGTGGTCTTTTAGTTGGGACGTCCCCTTTGCCAGCAGCTTTCTTCTCAGCACGGGCCAACGGCCTTTACTTCTTCTCCTGCTTTGTCTCTGACCTGTACTTGTGAGCAAGCTTAAGCAGCTGGGTAGCTGTTTGCCAGTCCAGGGCCCGTGCGAACTGGTTAATGGCAGGAGGTACTTTGAGCCGCTTGTAGAGGATGGCTCTTTGCCGCTGCAGCCTAACGTAGCGGGGGCCATTTGACGAAGCGTGTGAGATCTCTTTGGGGCTGGATGTCCTGCCCAATGCCGAAGTTCTTAGGCCTTTTCTCAAACAAACGATTCACCACCTTTTTGGCCTCCTGTTTCTTCACGACGGCGGGGGCCGGGGCCACCTTCTTCCCCTTGACCTCCTTTCCCTTGGGCATCTTGATCCGCTGGAGGAGAGAGAAACGACAAAGACTTTTTAAATGGAATACTAATTGTTAAGGTAATGGGGACAACAACTGATGAATGGGACTTTATGGAACTTAAAAGCTCTGTCCTGCCAAGGAAACAGTTTAGTAAAGAGAATACACAATGGAAGAATGAATTTATAGAAATACATCTGGCAGATAATTAATAACTGTGTTTTAGATTATGTAAGTACTCAAAATACTAAACAGAAAGAAATCAACAATAAATAAATGGGCTAATGAAATGAATAATTCTTGAAAGATGTAATGAAAATGTTCAGTAAACATGAAAAAAATTTTCAATTTCACCAACAATCAGATAAATAGACATAAAAATCTGCTTTGAGGTTTTATTTCACCCTAATCAGAATGACAGTCTTTATTCCACCTTATTCCAGAAATAGGGACATTTCATGTGGAAGGAAGGGTTTCGGGTTCTCTGGAATTGCAGTTATGGACAGTTGTGGGCTTTCTGTGTTGGTGTGAAAACTGAACCACTTGGCATCATTTCACTAGTGATTCCTAGATTTTATATAGATACATAAAATAGTGCATGTACATACGACGTCAAAGAAGTGAGGTTGTCTTGGCTGACAAAAGGGATTAAGGGGAGAGTTGGGGGAATAAGGAAGAGGAAGTGAAGGGGAAGTTTTAGTTCAACACACACACACACACATATATATATATATATATATATATATATATATATATGTATATATATATATGATTTAAAAATAAACTAATCAAAAGAAAGAAAAAAGGGGAATTGTTTACATCCCTGGTTATAAATATTTGGTAGTCCTTAAAGTTTAGAGGACTTTGGAAAGTATCATTTGCTAGGTCTGTCTCCCCAGAAACACTGATCCAGTTCATCTGAGGTCTTGGTATTGGAATATTTTAGATATTTCCCAGTAAGTCTATTGGTATTGATCTAAATCGACCTTGAGGAGAATTCAGTGTTAACCATTTTTTTTTAAACATTGCAGTTCTCACCAGTTATAGTAAAGTTAGAGAGCTTGTCTTTCCTTAAGGAATTTCAGTCACCAGGAAGTTTAAGACACCTTCACCAGACTTCCTCTCCTTCGTTGAAGATTTTTCACCTCCTCCTACCCATTGAAATCTACCTTGGAATAATCATAAAGATTATTACCAAAATATGTAATGACCAAGTTACTTCATCAGGCATGCAGTGTGAAGGGCTTTGTGGGTTATTTTGAGTCTTAGAATCCTAAGTCAGTAGAATCTGTGATGTGAAGATTGTGACCCACAAGCTTTTATAATATTCTGGTTATTCATTTCCCTTCAGTTATCGCTGTTTTGATCTTGCCCACACCCCGCAGAAAACAGCTTGTTTCCTGTTTCATTGTCTATGTGAAGAAAAAACAGTCTGGCCATTAGCATGTTTGGTTGGAATTGTATCACTGATGTCATGGGAAGTTATGCATTAAGAAGAGGTTAGCTGATATCAGATTACTTTCCTTCTGCTAGAACTTACCATGAATTACTCTTCTGTAATATCATGTTTCAAATTTATATATACCCAGTCACATCTGCTTGGTAATTAACAATTTGGTTTATAATTTTAGTCATGTGACAAATGGCACTACATTTTTCATTATTTATGCTAAACTTCTATACAATTATTAGTGTGTTTATATTCATACTTCCTTTGAAAAAAACATTTATGCCTTTTAAATATTTTTTATGATGATTGGGTCTCCTGCTAAACTTTCTAGTTGCATTTAAAGCAGTAATTCTAATAAGTGTCATTGACTCAAGGCTGTGATGATATTGTTGATACTTTATTTTTTTTAAAAAAAATGATGTCATAATGATTAAGAAATAGAAATCCCTTCTGATTTCTCAACCTCACAGCATTGGTGACAAGGTTCTTCTTTTAGGAGTAACTTGTTCTCTGTGCTAATAGCATTGATTGTAATTAGAAAGATAAACTTTTAATTAATAAATCTTGTAAGCCAGGGACAAGTATTAGCATCATAAAAATGGTTCACCAGACAGGTCTTTAAGAGTTCAGTATGAAACCAAGAAGCTCATTCATTGCTATTGGAATGGTAAACTAAGTCCAGTGATTCATTTGTGAGAATTTATTGTTATAAATCAAAAAACTTTAGTATTATGTAAATAATTATGGTTTATCATCATGTTATGTAGCTTTGAAAAATATAGTTATACTGAATACTGTACATTTTTACAGTACTGAAGCCATTGTTATTATATCCTGTAGATAAACCCTTACATAATTTTAAAAGTTAATATTAAAAAAACTCATACTAAATAACTACCATAGTAACATTTATATTCATTTGTCACAATAAAAATGGAAGCAGTTTAATTATCATATTGTTATGTGAAAAACAGAATAAACTTTGACTATGGTATTATTAGAATGTTGAAGCATATGGATGGAAATATAGAAAGATAAAATATGTGTTAAGATTAAAAATTATAACTTTTAAAGTGAAGAGATCATAGATAATCGTTGGATGTTTATTGACAAATTATTTTACATTAAAACTAAGTTTAACTCTATCTAAAACAGATTGCATCCAGTGCAAAGACAACACTTTTATGGTCCTCATTAGTCTTGTCAACTAATTAGTGGTCATTAGTCTTGTCAACTAATTAGTGGTCTAACTTAATAGTTTACTTTTATTTCCGAAGTGCACGTTTTATTGAAGATGTCACTGAGTATAAACATATTTATAGACACAAACAAGAAAAACAAATGGTTGAATTAGAATGTGTGTGGGTGTGAGACAGAGGTAGTTACTCAGTATCCTATTTGAAAAACAAGACAAAAATAATCAGGAGAAGCGACTGTTGATGAAACCGATGAGCACACAGGGTCTATTTCTGTCTCCTCTGGTACAGAGTGCATCTTCATTCCAACTCTGCTGCACTCTGATGTGTTCTTAGTAAAACTAAAGAGCAAACAAACACTAACAAATATTTTGATGGGTATTTTTCTGAAATGTACTACACATTCCTACCATAGTTTTCATGAAATCTAACCTGATCTTTGTGTTTGGTTTGGAGTTTCAGTCTTACATTGAGTGGGTGGTTCCAGTCTTTGATTTATGTCTTTCCTATATCCCTTCTCTTTCAAGTAAATGTCACTGTTTAAACAAACACCTTGACAGTCTGTCTCAACAGAGCCACCTCCTTCTGCCATTTGAAGTTCCTATGCCTGGTTTTCTCTGGTAACCCAAACTCTACTACAAGCTTTCCTGAGCTTTTTATATTATGTAGATCATTTATATTTGGAGGAAAGGGCTCGAGTTGTTTTTTCATTTTAAAATGTTATTACATTGATTTATTTACTTGTTTATTTCTTGTGTATGTGCATGGGTTCACACCTGTCATGGTGTGTGTGCCAAGGCACTCATGTAGAGGTCAAAGGCCAGTTTACAGGAGTAGGTTCTTGCCTTCTACTTCTGTGGGTCCTAGAGATAAACTCAGGTCATCAGGCTCTTTTATTCACTGAGTGATCTCACGTGAGCCTACTCCTTCCATGGCTCGCATGTTTTGAAAATTCTTTGATAGCTTAGAGGCTGTCCTTTTATGTTTTGGTTGATGGACTTTTCAAATAATAGAAGCTGCAGGAAAAAAAAAAAGGAGGGGGACATTGGTAACAAGTTACACTGTGTTACTGGATGATATTGTTAAACTGCAGATGATGAACAATGGCAAACAAGTAAGTAGATTAGAAAGAAAGAAATGATCCTACAAGCTAGCCAGAAATAATGAGATACAGAGGGATGTGGAGAAGCAATCAGCATTTAGTAGCATTTTTGGTATTTAATATGTGTGACAGTGTGCCTGGGGCTACTAAATGTGAATTTTTCTAAATATCTAGCAGTCCATACTAAAAGTATAAATTAGAAGAATGCATTCCAAACAATGAAGAAAAGAAGTGTTTCGTTTTCAGGAAAACTGACACTCATGGTTGCAGAGCTTAGAAGCTGATATCAGACACGGGACAGAAAACACATGCCAATTCACCCACTGTAATTACCCCACCTAACTCTTACCTTATGATTTGAACCTGAGCAGAAAGTCAGTGTTCTGGAAACGCAGAAGTTCTTCAGTGTAGAGACTCCTGGCAGAAGAATCGGGGGTCTGGATCTATTTCTAACACTACCCACATTCATGCCATGAAAGCTCCTTTCTTTATTTTGGATCTTTCTAGAATACCAGCGACAACAGGAAAGAGTGAAATAGAACCTTGCAAAGGCCTCTTTTAGAATTCCAACAGAAATCTTTCAGAAACTCTGTGGCTTTGGAGGAAGTTGAACAATACTTGGTGAATACATTTTTCAAACTCGCTGGCGGGTCCCACTGTTGAGTTTCTAATTATTCCTCTAATTGCTTCTCCTTGGCTATGTCAGCACTTTCTCCTCTGTCAGGCTTCAAACATTAATTAGGCTTCGTAAGTTTTAGCTTAGGACTTACTTCTGTAGGGGTTCTAAATTCGACTTCTAGGCAAACATCCATTCTCACTGTTTTAATTAAAAAAAAAAAAACAAACAAGCAACAAAATCTTCAGATAGAACATAGTAAAGAAAAAGCAGATACAGAAGTCATGTGTAGGTTTTGAACTAATAGTAAACATACAGCTAGGTAAATATCAAGGGATTGATATAAACATTGGCAGTATAAGTATGGCGTGACCATAAGCTGCTGAGTGTTAGGGAGTCCTTTACTTTGTCATGACTATGGCTAATTCATTTTCCCTTAAAATTTGGTTTTAAAGGCCTGGTAGGATTCATGTCTATCCAGGCACTCATATTCTTCTTGGACTTGATGGGAAATAGTCTATAATTTCCTGGGGATTTATTTTCCATTATCAATGGTTATTTGCAAACATATGGCTTTGAAAATCATGTATGGGTATTAACTTTTCTTTTGTAATTTTGCTTGCCTACAGCACTATTTTATTTCTGTAAAAACTGTAGTGGTAATCATTTTTAAATGTTGATTCAATCTTGCATGTAAATCTTACTTATTCAAAATAAATTATTCTATTTTTTAAAATTTCTGAATTAAAATTATTAAAAATTTAGGAAGGGTTTTCACTAATAGTACTGTTTTTAAAAAGCAGTAATGAAATAATTTTTTGTCAGACAGATGGTTTTATGTAGTTGGTATCTTCAATACCTTCAACAGCTAGGGATCTGATGTATGTTACTGTCATGGAAGACTGTAAAAAGAGCACCATAGAAACTTCATCTCTCATGATGTACCTCAGATTGTAAAGTAACTGCTGGTAAAATTGTATCTGACTGGTCTTGCAATAATTCAGGCTTTACTGTAGATAATTATAGTCATTTTTCAAATGCCCTTTTAGTTCTTTGAAAGTTTCATGCAACATATTTTGATAATCACTTTTCCTTTCTTTTTTTGATTTTATTTTATTTTTGGTTTTTCGAGACAGGGTTTCTCTGTGTAGCTTTGAGTCTTTCCTGGAACTCACTTGGTAGTTCAGGCTGGCCTCGAACTCACAGAGATCTGCCTGGCTCTGCCTCCAGAGTGCTGGAATTAAAGGTGTGCACCACCACTGCCCGGCCCACTTTTCCTTTCTTTTCCTTTCCCAATTCCTCCAAGACCTGCCCCCAGTACTCTACCCTCTTAACTCTATGTTCTATAAAAGGACATCAAATCAAATTTGTGTTGCCTAAATAGTCTTGGCTATGTAGCCATCCACTGCAGCATAGTAAACCTACAAGGGAATCACACCTTTAACCAGAGTCTCTCTCTGCTAGAAGCTATCATTTTCCCATAGTTCCTCAGGTAGGATGAAGCGGGCAGTACTTATGGACTGATAGGATTAATATTATGAAAGTGCTCATCCTTATCAAAAATAATCTACAATCCAATGCAATCACCATCAAGGTTTCAATGCAATCTTCACAGAAATTGAAAAAAAATGATCTTAAATTTCATATGGAAACACACACACACACACACACACACACACACACACACACATGCAGATAGCTAAAAAAAATTCTGAACAATAAAAAATTGCTGGAGTCACCACTATCCCATATTTCAAGTTATACTATAGAGATATAGTATTTTAAAACAACATGATACTGACATAAAAACAGATACCTTGATCAATGTACTAGAATTGTGGTCACATTCCTGTAGCCACCTGACTTTTCATAAAGGTGCCAACAATACACATTGGAGAAAAGACAGTATCTTCTGTAAATGGTTCTGGTCAAAATGAATAGCTGCATTTATGAGAATAAAACTTGATTGTCATCTCATACAAATAGATCAAGGACTTCAACTTAAGACCTTGATTTCATGAAGCTAGTGGAAGAGAAAGCATGGAATACACTTGAACTTTTGGGCACAAGAAAGGACTTTCCAAGAAGAAACACAGTAGCCCAGGCATTAAAACTAATAAGAATTTTACATTATAAATTAGTGATACAAAGAATGCCCCATCTCTGTGGTATCACTGATCCATCTAATGCCCCATACCTAGGCCCTGACCAACGTATTACCTTGTATGAAAGACTAATGCTGCAGAAAATCTGTGCCAACTCTTGAAGCTTCAGCTTCTTTGCCTTCAAGTATGTTCACTAAACTTCCATCATATGCCTTTGTCCTAAGAAACAAAACCTCAACCTTAGGAAAATAAAATTTATTGCAGAATAAGAATTTTAATGATCTAATATAGGAGTAAATTTATAAAGGAGGAATGTAATCAGTATCTATAACTTTAGAATTTCATACATGGTATTATATTTGCTAATAGACATGAACAATTTAATTTAAACACAAAGCAGCAAAACAATTGATATTGTATTTTGGGATATCATCCAAGTTTTGGAGGAAGGATTGAGACATGCAAATGTAAGATTTTTTAAAAATCAAATAATCAAATACAAAGATCGATAAGAAGATATTATATTACTGGGGCTGGAGAGATGGCTCAGTGGTTAAGAGAACTGGCTACTCTTCTTGAGGAACCAAGTTTGATTCTCAGAGCTCATATGGTGGTTCACAACTGTAACACCTGTTACAGGGGACCCAGTGCCCTCTTCTGGTCTCCTTATGTACTATACACTCACATGGTAGACAGACATGCATACAGGCAAAATTCTCATACACTAATAATAATAATAATAATAATAATAATAATAATAATAATAATAAAAGTTATACCCTAACTGTCATAATAGAGCCTTCATCCAGTAACTGATGGAAGTGGATGCAGAGATCCACAACCATGCACTAGGCCAAGCTCTGAGAGTCCAGTCTAAGAAAGGGAAGAGGGATTACATGAGCAAGGGTAGGGGTGGGGTGTCAAGACCATGATGGGGAAATCTACAGAGACAACTGAGCTAAGCTCAAAGGAACTCACAAACTTTAGACCAACAGCTGTGGAATCTGCTTGGGACCAGACTAGACCCTCTGTACAGAAGAGACAGTTGTGTAGCTGAGTCTGTTTGAGGGGTCCCTGACAGTGTGATCCGGATCTATCTCTGGTGCATGAGCTGGCTTTCTGGATCCCATTACCTATGGTCAGATACTTTGCTTACCCCTGATAAAGTGGGGAGGGGCTTGGTCCTGCCTCAACTGAATGTACCAGGCTTAGCTGTCCCCCCATGGGAGAACTTACCCTTTTGGAGGAGGGCATGAGGCATGAGTGGGTAAGGAAGGTGAGGGGGGAGCAGAAGGATGGATGAGAGGGGGATCTGTGGTTCATATGTAAAACGAATTTTCAAAATTCTCTTTTGGATTCATAAATACTTATGTTTTGAATTTTTAAATCATAGAATTCTACAATTAAGGAGCAAGAGACAATAAATATATTCTAAGATACTAACACAACTGTTGAGTGAGTTTTCCACCTATAAATCATGTTGAAAGTTATTTCCCATTATGATAGTAGATTCTGTCCCCATGAGTGCTATTAGTAAACTTATAAAAGGGCTCAAGTTTGAAGGGAATATTGTGTTCCTCCTCCATCTGTGAGGACATTGAACTCCTCCTTCCTAAATGGTGCAGCAAAAGGTATTATCTTATGAACAGATAGCATCCCTCATCAGATACTTGTCAGGATCAAGATGATACTAGTCAGGATCAAGGTGAAATTAGTTGAGCTCAAGATGATACTAATCAGGATCAAGGTAATACTAGTCAGGCTCAAGATGATACTAGTCAGGATCAAGGTGAAATTAGTTGGGCTCAAGATGATACTAATCAGGGTCAAGGTAATACTAGTCAGGCTCAAGACGATACTAGTGAAGCTCAAGATGATACTCGTTAGGCTCAAGATTGAATCTTGGATTTCCTAAAGTGTGAGAAATAGATGTCTGTTTTTTACATTTCATGAACTTTCATTAGTTCACTGTAGTGGTACTAATGGCTTAAAACATATACCAAGAGAATAACTTAACCAGAGACTATCAATAAAAATATGGACATAATAAGAAAGAACTAGATAAAAAATTATAGTTTAAAAATTGACTAAAAAAAATCTAAAATGTTCACTAGAAGGTTTTCATAGCATATTTGATGATGTATAGAGACTAAGTGAATTTAGATAGATCTACTGGGACCCAAGGAAAAATAAAAAATGAACAAAGCATAAGTTGTATAGGTTACCACCAAGCACACCAGCTCATATAACAACTAGGTACAAGAGCAGTAAGGTACACAATCTGAACAACACTATGAGGCAATTTGACCAAAATATGCAAAGCAGCACATCTAATAGTAAAAGACTATTTTCTTAACTATCAATATTTTTCTTAAATATCAATGGAATTTTCTCCAGGGAAAATTAAGTTAGTTTACAAACCAAGTCTTAATTCAGAAAATATTGCAGTAATACAACATCTGCCATGCAGCATAATGGAATGAAGTCAGTAGTCAATAGCAGAAAGAAACTGAAAAATTAAAAAATATGAGATAGTAAAACACCAGACTTTAAATAAGCAATTGGACCAAAAAGGAAACCACAAAAGAAACTTAAGCACTTTGAGATAAACAAAACCAGAAGAACAGAAATGCAAACTGAAGGATTATCACAAAAACCATAGCTGGGGGGATGTTTAGAAATAAATATCTATATTAAATTAAGAAGAGATATCAAGTCAATAAGTTGACTTCCTTTTTTCATGGCTGTGAGAAAATATTTGGTGATGGTAATTTAAGATAAAGGTTCATTTTGGGTCATGGTTTGAAGGCACATTTGATCACAGCAGGAACAATATGGAACAAGTGTGTGTTGCAGCTGAACACATTTCATCTGCAGGCAGAAAACAGAGAAATGTGAATGTTGGTGCTTAGTTCACTTTCTCTTTTTTATTCAGCTTGACACTCCAGCCTACAGGACAGTGCCACCCATGTTAAAGGTGAGTCTTCTCACCTCCAATAACCCTTTCTAGGAGCTCCCTCATAGACATTTCCTTTATTTCCTAGGAGATCCTAGATCCTGTCAAATTGAGAATCTTAAACCATCATAACTTCCTTCTCAAGACACTGGGAAAAGGGGGCTGGAGAGATGGCTTAGTGGTTAAGACCAGTGGTTGCTCTTCCAGAGGTCCTGAGTTCAATTCCCAGCAATCACATGGTGGCTCCCAACCGTCTATAATGGAATCTGATGACCTCTTCTGTCATGCAGGCATACATGCAGATAGAGCACTCATATGCATAAATAAATAAATCTTTAGATAAAAGATACTAGAAAAGGAAGATAATCTACAAGCAAATGAACAGAATAAATGATATAATATGGCACAGAGTTCAATAAAATGGAGAAGACAAAAACAATAGAAAACAACAAAAACAAATTGGTACTTTCAAAAGATAACAAAATTGACAAGACTTCTCTCTCTTTTCAAAGAAAAAAAAAGGAGAGATGACTCAAATTACTAGAATCAAGAAGCAACAAAGGGAATACTGATGTCAACCTTATAGAAGTAGAAAGTAGAGGCTACTCTGGGCACTGGATGTCAGTATATAAGACAGCCTAGATGGAACACACAAATTCCTAGAATCCTGCAAACTTCCAAAATGTACTCAACATGAAACATGAAAAGACCCACTTCAAAGACGCTGAATCAAAAACCTTCTAACGAAGACTTAAAAGTCTTCCAGAATCCCGAGTCCACTATTCAGAAGCTAAAGCAAATGATATCACAGGAGAAGAAAAAAACTCCTACAGACTAAAGTTATCCTTTGTGAATACAGATTCAAAAATCTTTAGTAAGGTACTAACATCCAGCCATGTGTAAATTATTATATGCCATGACCGTATATAGATTATCCAGTAAGACAATAGTGGTTAATGTACAGAAATCATCCAATACAATAGGCCACGTGTCAGTATTGGACTGCAAGTTCTAATGAGGAAATTACACGTGAAGGGAAATAAAAGGAGTCAAGATTGGAAATGAAAAAGAAAATCTATAAATTAATAAGGGATCTGATATTATACATATAAAAATTCCCAGAGGTCTCATCTTCTGACATACCATCTTCATGGTTGAGTTCAACAGAGGAATTTTGAGAAGCTACAGATATTCATGGCACAATCCTAAATGACTGTGAACCACACAGAAACACTCAAAATATATGAAGATACAACTTACAGCACTGAAGGTGAAAGTAGTTCTGTCAAGATAAAGATTTTTAAAGATTTCTTTTGCTACTATAGTACTGCAGGAAGTTCAGTGAAGACTTGGACTTCCCACGTTACTGTATGCATGCACACAATGCCACTTCATGTGTTGCCATTCACAGAACAAAAGCACCTAACACAGCAGAATATGCCTTCTATCCATATCCAACCATTCTAATAAATTTAAATTTGGAGTCAAAATTATACTTGAAAAATTTAAGCTTATCAATACATGAACAGGCAAGCTACACATGGCAGCATTTGCAGCTTTTTATTTACATTAATCATTTCAGATTGCCTGTATTTAGAGTATATAAAATATTCCTACATCTCAGAAGTAGAACATTTCTATATTTAAAAGGGTGAACATGTGAATGTCTATTTTGTAAAGGATGAGCAATGTCATCAATATTAGTTATGAGAAATCTACAAGTGAGACACAGTAAATAATGATATAAGATTCAAAGACTGACACTATCAAGTGTTAAAAAGGATCCAGAGCAACTAGAACTCTCATTGCTAGTGGGAATGCAACATGGTAAGACTTTGGATTACTTATTGGGAATTTCTAACAAAGTTACTTCCTACCCTCACTTACTCTCCCCTTTTCATTCTTAATTACCTAACAGAAATAAACTATATATCCTCAAAACACCAGTACAAAGCAATTATATTTATAAAAGTCTCCAAACTGAAAACAACACAAATGCTTACCAGCAGAAGGATGAATATGCACGAATATGACTCAGCAATGAAAAGGAACAAACCAATGACATGAATATAGCCTATGGAGTAGGGTGGGGTGGGGGAGGTGGTAGGTGTCAGCTTGACAGAAGCTCAGGCACATTTGTCGAATGATAAATTTCATATTAATAGATATGTGGGCTACATAGATGTGTAGTTCTGTCAAAATTAAATGGAATTTGTTTTGAAAATTAGTGTACATCTCCATAAATAATAACAATGAAATTCTTCCTGGAGGAAGGGAAATAAAAATAAATTAACGCCCCCCCAAAAAATAGTTTCTCTCTTGCCTTTAAGGTTTCAATAAAAACAGAATGACGGATGCAAAACACTTAGTAAGGGATATTAGTTCTGTGAAGCAAGTTAGAAGACAATGGACAGATTGGGCATTCGTGTGGTACTCCTGAGTACCACATGAATACTGGAAATTCGGGTTTTCTCAATCTTCTCTATTTTCCAAAAATGCAGTGGTATGGGGTGGGGGGTGGCGCTGATATTTGCTCCCAATCTGCAGAGGCTGGTAACCTTTCCTTTGTGTCTTCACAGTTCCTGATTGGTAAGTAGAAATGAGGACTGTTTGAGAGCTCTCTGCCTCCCACCTGCTGATTTTCAGTAGCAGAAGTATTACTCAAACTGCACTTCTTTGCAGAGAATGTATTATGCCCCCTTTGCTAATGTTGATGCTGTTTCCATAGAATTGTCCTATTTTTAAAATGAATGTTGGCATTTTGAAATAATCTTCAATATTATATGAGAATTAATTATTGATCACGCATCTTTTATTAAAAACACGACTTAGTATCTCTAAGGGTTTTGTCCTGGTCAGAGAATCTATTGGGGCACAGTCTTGCCTTCTGCATGTACATACCAACTGATGACTTCTCCTTGCAGTTGAGTGTTAAGAAAACCTCTCTCTCTCTCTCTCTCTCTCTCTCTCTCTCTCTCTCTCTCTCTCTCTCTCTCTCTCCATATATATATACATAAATATATATAAAATTGTAATGATCAGTGTGGTGGTTCGAGTGAGAAATGTCCCCTTAGGCTCATGTATTTGAACACTTGGTCCCTAGTTGGTGTCCCTATTTAGGGAGGTTATGGAACCTTTTGGAGATAGAGTCTAGCTGGAGGAAGTACATTACTAGGAGAGCTTTGAGGTGCTTAGCCTTACTTCACTTCTTGAATGGATGAAAATATGGTCAAGTGACTTCCTGCTTCTGCTACCATGTCATATCTTCCCAGCCAAGATAGTTCTTAAACCTGTGGAATCATAAACTAAAACATAAACATACAAAAACAAAAAGCCTCTATCTCCCTTAAGTTGCTTTTGGTTGTGGTATTTTTTGATCCAATGTGTTTTTGTTTTTGTTTTTTTGTTTTTCGAGACAGGGTTTCTCTGTGTAGCTTTGCGCCGTTCCTGGATCTCGCTCTGTAGACCAGGCTGGCCTCGAACTCACAAAGATCCGCCTTCTTCTGCCTCCCGAGTGCTGGAATTAAAGGCGTGCACCACCACCGCCCAGCCCCCAATGTGTTTTTTATTAATTAAATTTTTCATTTATTTTACATCCTGACTGCAGCTCCCTCTCCTCCCAAGGCTACACAGAGAAACTCTGTCTTCAAAAACAAAAGCAACAACAAAAAAGAAAGAAAGAAGGAAGGTAAAAAGAAGAGAACGAAAGAGAGAGAGAGAAAGAGAGAGGGAGAGGGATAGAGAGTATTTTATAACTCTACCTCACTATTACTCTGGATCAGTGAAGTCCGATTTCCTGGCAGTACTTTTTTCCCAAAGCTTTACAGTTGATTTCAGTGTGCAGACAGAATTGAAGGCAGCTGGCATCAGGCATGAGAGAGTGGCAACTTTGTATGTGGCTGTGGAGTTTTCATGCTTCTAATTATTAATTCACCTATTAATTCATGAACTTGGTAGTTCTTAATAATGCACTCATTCATCCCTTAAGTTATTCAGTGAGTGTTTAATTTTCCAGCCACCATTTATCTCTTCATTCTTTCGTCCCCTTACTGGTCAGGGATCAACCTCTAAATATTTATGCAAACCCAGACTCTGAGCTTTCAGGAATACAAACGTGAACCTAACGCAGTGGCTCATTATCTAGTCATGAGGTAGGTGCGGCAGTGTTTTCAGAATGTGTTAAGAATCATTACTTCTTTGTTTATTGACAGATATTAGAAGAAGCATTCACTCACAGGCTAATTCTGAAGCGATGAAACATTTGTTTTAATGACATTAGTACAAAATGACAATAATCCCTGTATCTCTGACACATCTCTGGATCTAGAAATCCAAAACTTGCATTTGCTGGAGTTGATTGTGACTAAGGAAAATAAATAAATGATGTTAATTACCACATTGCTCCCACCTTTCATCAAATAAAGCCTAGTTTAGTAATTTTCTGCTGAAAGATCCAGGAAATGGTTCTAAGCAACTTTGACTTAATTCTTGGTCTCTTATCTACTTCTAGATAGATTTTATTTTATTTTATTTTTTAAAAAATTGTTTTATTTGTTTTACATACCAACCACAGATCTTCCTCTCATTCCTCTTCCCACTCCCTGCTTCCCTCCCATCCGCTTCTCCAACAGGGTAAGTTCTCCCATGGGGGACAGCTAAGCCTGGTACATTCAGTTGAGGCAGGACCAAGCCCCTCCCCACTTTATCAGGGGTGAACAAGGTGTCCGACCATAGGTAATGGGATCCAGAAAGCCAGCTCATACACCAGGAATAGACCCTGATCACACTGCTAGGGGCCTCTCAAACAGACCCAGCTACACCACTGTTTCTCGTATGCCGAGGGAGGGTCTAGTCTGGTCCCATGCAGATTCCACAGCTGTCGGTCTAAAGTTTGTGAGTGCCTTTGAGCTTGGTTCAGTTGTTTCTATAGATTTCCCCATCATGATCTTGACTCCCCTTGCTCATATAATCCCTCTTCCCTCTCTTGGACTGAACTCCTGGAGCTCGGCCTGGTGCATGGTTGTGGATCTCTGCATCTGCTTCAATCAGGTACTAGATGAAGACTCTATGTTGACAGTTAGGGTATTCACCAATCTGATTACCGATTAGGCCAGTTCAGGCACCCTCTCCACTGTTGCTAGTAGTCTAATCTGGGGTTGTCCAGACAGTTGTGTAGCTTGGTCTCAGGTTGTTAAGGAAGTTTTTTTCCCCAAGGGAATAGCATGCATTTGGAAGTGGTATTTGTGTTTCATTTAGAAAGTCATCAGGCTTCATCACAGATGGATAATGTCTGGAATCTACCCATGTTACACTTTCTTGAATTTCTGTAACTCCTTGTTTTCAAATGTAATTTCTAGAGACAGAACTTTGCAAATGAGTCATTAGAGATATCCATCTGAGGCTCTGCGGTCGTGTGTGTGTGTGTGTGTGTGTGTGTGTGTGTGTGTGTGTGTGTGTGTGTGTATGTGTGTGTGTGTGTATGTGTGTATGTGTGTGTGTGTGTGTAGGTCAGAGGTCAATACTGACAGCTATCTTCCTGTAGTCAATCTCCCACTGAATCTGGGGCCTAACACTTCCAGAAGACTGTTTAGATAGTCAGCTCCAAGAATCCCACTACCTCTGCCTTCCTGACTCTGGGATTACAAGTTTGTACCAGCACACCCAGCTTTTTCTGAGTGTTGGGGATCCGAATTCAAGTCCTCATGCTTGCACACAGGCACTTCACTGACTGCGTCCTCCCCCGAGACCGCTCTGTTCTTGACAGTCTAAGTTCCTCAGAATTCATTTGGTTTATTCAACCTCTGAAACTCAGAAATTTTTAAGTGCATTAAATTCTTTTTAGTGTTAGCACAACATATGTTCATTTTCTTCAAATGGAACAAGAGGAGGTATAGGAGGCTAATGATATCATCTTTGTTTATCATTACTAGTCTCACTCCACAGACCTTAACTAGCATTGTTTTTCTGAGTACTACTACCAGGCATTTTATTTATGTATAACCCTGTAGCCTAGATTCCTCAAACTGGGAAAAAAGAAGAAAAGGAGAAATTATCTAATAGTTCTTATCTCCAAGTAAACAACCAGTTGCAGCTTGGGATATGCCTCAAGGGCAGAACTCTTGCCTAGCATATGCGAAGTCCTAGGTTTGATCTCTAACAGTTTAGGAGTGGTGGTGGGGTATATGATCCAACCAGTAAAGGTTGCCTAAACTTTCAGATTCCAGGTGACCATTTTTGGTTGTTGAACAGTATCTCTTGAGTCATCTTCAGGAAAGGATGGCAGAGAATCTGATGCAGATATGGAAAATACACCCATACCCCCAATATCATGGAAGAAACAGCTAAGATTGAGAATCTGAAATTGTATTTAATAGGATTTTTAATATGCTTGTATGTTCCTAAGTATGTTAGTTTGTGAAGAGTTATGGACTCAGGAATTATTAGTCTTTTTTTTATTTTTTGGTTTTTCGAGAGAAGGTTTCTCTGTATAGTTTTGGTGACTATCCTGGATCTCACTCTGTAGACCAGGCTGGCCTCGAACTCACAGAGATCTTTCTGGCTCTGCCTCCCAATTGCTGGGGTTAAAGGCATGCACCACCGCTGCCTGGCAATTATTAGTCTTTTTATTCATGGCTGTGGTATTACATTGACATATTAGATAGAATTTTTCATATCACAAAATTTCCAACTATCATCATTGGTTGCCAGAAAATTTATAGCCAACCTTTCAAAATTTACTCAAAGCCAAATACTTTTAAAAGCAATCATTACAATCCTTCAAACTTTTACAGTGAAGATCATACTTACTTTAGTATGTGGGTATTCTCATTAGTTTGCTCTACTGTGTGAAAGGTGTGAGTGCCTTCAAAAGTAAGAATCATGGCCTAAGGGGAAGGTATTAAAATGGTCTTGCATAAAGGAAAAGCTCGGAGAAGTCTGTCATTTTGAAGGACTCAGATATAATGCTAATGAAGAGAGCTGCTGACCAGGGAGAAGCATAGCTAGTGTGTTTGCCTAGGTACACATACCTGTGAATTTCTGAGGGCACAATGCTTCCAAAGCAAATGGCTGAAACAGGAAAGATCTCATCCAAGCAAGACATTAATAGAGAAAGAAATGAAGAAAACAGACGTGGACAATCTCAGGTAAGACCAAGAAGCTTGTACAGGTCACTTTTCTTGGTTTGAATGTCAGGTTATAGGTGTAGCCTTAGGGTGTCTGCAGTCTCAACTGGGAGGCTATGATATTTGTTGGTGCAGACCATTGTGTTGCCAACAATGAGAACATTGTTCATCTAGTGAGACAGTCTTTAGAAATAGAGACCCTGCCCCCAATGAAGTTTCACATGGAGCTCATCAAGATTCACCTCTTGACTCTGTGAAGGTACTTCAGTGGAAACTTTTCCAAGTTGTTCTAGAATTTGATGAAAGCCATAGGTTAAGGAAACTCACTTATTGGTGTTGTATTCTAGCATTCCCTTTGTATAATGAAGCAATAGATAAGTATGTTTCTTTAAACATTCTTTTGCAAACCACAGCTATCTGAATTGAAATGAACATACCATAAACAAACCACAGTTTTAAATGTCTTCTCAGTGCCTACTTGCTTAACAATTTGAGTTCTTTGTGTTCTGCTGTGAATTATACATAAAATAGCCGGTTGTAAAAACGTAGCAGTCTATTTGAAATATTTTGATTACCTATTTTTCTGATGCTTCCTCTTTTTGTTCTCTTTAAACACTGCGTTCACCTCTCCTTGTCTCCCAGGCTCAAGGGCCATCCTTTGAGTGATTAAATTGCTCCATTCATGCCACATATATGAATTATGTGCCCAGAAATAGGAATTCACAATTAACACAAGGTGAATTTATGTGAGATGTTATAATTTGTAGTTTGGGAAGTAGAATTTCTTGAAATTTTCTATTTACTCAGAATCCTGGGTATGTTAAGGAGAGACTCTACCTGTGCTCCTAATGGACACTGTGTTCAACACTTCCTTCTCAAACTTGGTTATTGTTTTGAGAAAAGTAAGCCATTCTCTTTATAATTTCAATAATAATGTTTGTGCCAAAGCAAATAATGAAAAGTGGGAAATAACTGACATACTCAGAGTGTGTGGAATAGACAATACATGAGTGGACACTTTCCTTATTCCTATGTCATACTTCACAAGTCCTGTGACAATTGGCATTGTTCTTGGGATGTCAGATGACAGTAAGCTCTCAAACCATTTGTTTGATAATAATCATAATCAAGGCACAAGAATGAAACACACTGATGCAAGTTAATTATTTCCTGTTACCAACTCAAAAACTAACATCATTAGCACTGACAAGAGAACTCCTGAAATGTAAGTGAATCCAAACTAACTGGAAAATTTTCTTACCATCAACAAAAGGCCTCACAAGTACTCTGGTCCAGGAAATGTATTTCTGAGATTCTAGCTTCAGAAAATAATTAAAATAGTCTAAATACTGCAAAATATATGCAAACATTTATAGCTTTTGATATTTGTGATGGCTGAACATTATAAAGTACTCATAGCAACTCAACTGTAGCAAATATTTCAAATGTATTGTTCCACTTGATTATTATCAAGACTTTTAAAAATATTTAATGGTATTCCTTCTACTTCCTTGATTTAAAATTGGTTGCTAATGAGAAAACAACAGGATTAATTATTTTTTATTAAGAAAATTTTCTTATTCATTTTACATTCCAATCAAAGATCCCCCTCTTCCCTCCTCCTGCCCCTCCAGCCTTTCCCTCCCAACCCATCCCCCATTCCCTCCTATAAGAAAGTAAGGTCTGGTACATTTAGTAGAGGCAGGTCCAAGCCCCCCCCCCAACCCCCTGCCTCAAGGCTGTGCTAGATGTCCCATCATAGGTAGTGGGCTCCAAAAAAGCCTGCTCATGTACCAGGAATGGATTCTGATCCTACTCCCGGGGCTCTCCTTAGGCAAATAAAGATCCACTTCTGTCTTGCTACGCAGAGGGCCTAGTCCAGTCCCATGCAGGCTCCACAGCTGTTGATTTAAATTTCATGAGTTACCAATAGTTTGGTTTGGTTGTCTCTGTAGGTTTCGCCATCATGATCTTGATGCCCTTTGCTCATAGAATCCCTCTTCTCTCTCTTTGACTGAACTCCTGGAGCTTGGCCTGGTGTTTGGTTGTGGATCTCTGCATCTGCTTCCATCAGTTACTGGAGAAAGGCTCTATGATGACAGTGGAGAGTAGGGAATGGGGGATGAGAACATAAGGGAATGGGATGGTCAAGCTGGAACAGGGATGGAGTGGGAGAGCAATGAAAGAGATGCCATGATAGAGGGAGACATCATGGGGATAGGGAAAAACTGGGTGCTAGGGAAGTTCCCAGGAATCCCCAAGGATGACCCCAGCTTAGAGTTCTAGCAATAGTGGAGAGGGTGTCAGAACTGGCTTACCCCAGTGATCAGATCAGTGAATACCCTAACTGTCACAATAGGATTAATTAATCCATAATTTTGTTACTAAAACTAATGAGATGGGCATTAAAACCTTGGTTTTCTAGAGTTTTTTTATATTCTTTCATTTTATCAATTTTGGAAGTTTTAAGGTTAAAGATAAAAATGTAATTTTGTGATATGCTGCTGCTGCTTTCATTTCCCCCTCCTTTCTCCTTCATCTTCCCTGCCCACACCTTTATATATACTAATCAAGTAGTCTACCAGCGAGTGACACTTCCAGTCCTGAAATAGGATTTTATGTATTTTTAAATTTATTCTAATTAATAAGTAAACATTGTATATACTTACATATAAACACATAAGGTTTTGTTATATTTATACATTATATAATGGCTAGATCAGGCTACTTAACATATACATTACTATGAAGATATTATGGACTGTCACTTGAAATCTAAATTAGCCATTTGCAGGTTTAAAATACATTGCTACTAACTATAGTTGCCACAATAGACAATATATCTCTTAAATTTAGTCCTCCTGCCTAGGTTAAATGTGTTGTCTGAGCGACACATGGAGTCTTCCCACATTGAGTCTCTGGAAGTGATAGCTTCCTTCTGTTGATAGGTCAAACTCTTCAGATTCTGCATGTAAGTGGAGTTACTTCTGATTTGTCCTTGTGAACCTGCTTATTTCACTTATCCTTTTGGGTTCATCAATGTAGTTGCACATACAACTTTCCTTCTTGGTTTAATTTAAATAGTTTATTGTGTGTATACATACCACATTTTCTTTACTCATTCTTGTGTTGATATTGTGTTTCCCAATATATTGTGCACCTTAATAAACTTATCTGGGGTCAGAGAACAGAACAGCCACTAGATAAACATAGGGGCCAGAAAATGGTGGCACACACACCTTTAATCCTAGCATTCTGGAGGCAGAGATCCATCTGGATCTCTGTGAGTTCAAAGCCACACTGGAAACAGCCAGGCATGGTGACACACACCTTTAATCCCAGGAATTGAAGGCAAGAAGCAGAAAGGTATATAAGGCGTGCATACCGGGAACTAGAGCTGGTTAAGCTTTTAGGCTTTTAAGCAGCAGTTCAGCTGAGATCCATATGGAGGAGGACTCAGAGGCTTCCAGTCTAAGGAAACAGGATCAGCTGAGGAACTGGCGAGGTGAGGAAGCTGTGGCATGTTCTGCTTCTCTGACCTTTCAGCATTCACCCCACCAATACCTGGCTTCAGGTTTGATTTTATTAATAAGACCTTTTAAGATCCATGCTACACATTCTTGCATTAGGGTGACTCCTATCTTGTTCATTCTGAAAAGTGGTACAGAGAATACGGGTGTGCAGGCCTCTCACATAATGGATTGATTTCATTTTCTTTAGTTATACACCCAGTTGTAGGATTGACAGACCTTATGATAACGTTTTCATTTTTAAATAACCACAACACTTCCTATAATCCAAACACTTGGAAGGCTGGGGCAGGAGAATTGCCTCAAATTCAAAGCCAGCCTGGGCTATATAGTGAATACCAGGCTAGCCAAGGATATATAGAAAGAGCCTCCCCAAACCCCTCTCCCTCCCCCCATCAACAAAAGGCAAAAGGACAAGAAACCTCCATACTCTTTTTCATAATGGCTGTCCATGCTAATTAACATCCCCATTATCAGTATCCATGGTTTCCTCTTTCTGTATCCTCAGCAACACTTACTTATTATATTTTTATTGTTTTAATAAAACCATTTTTAGCAGGTATAGGTGCTATCTCATTGTGGCTTTAATGTTCACTTCTATTATGTGTAGCTGAAGTTTTTTTGGTCCTGCCCAGCTCCCGTGGCCCTGAGGCCGCTTGGACCCAAGTAAACAAACAGAGGCTTATATTAATTAAAACTGCTCGGCCATTAGTTCAGGCCTGCAACTGACTAGTTCTTACATTTAAACTAACCCATAATTCTTATTTATGTTTAGCCACGTGACTTGGTACCTCTTCTCAGTTCTGCCTTGTCATCTTGCTTCCTCTGTGTCTGGCTGTCAACTCCTGACTTAACCTTCCTGTTCCCAGCATTCTTCTCTCTGCTTATCCTGCCTATACTATACTTCCTGCCTGGCTACTGGCCAATCAGCATTTTATTTATCAACCAATCAGAGCAACACATTCACAGCATACAGAATGACATTCCCATCAATGATGGTTAGTGATATTGAGCCTTTTTCATATACCTACTGGCCACTTAGTGTCTTGGAAGGAGTGTCTATTAGGATCCTTTGCCTGTTTTTAACTTGGGTTATTTATTTTACTGTTGACTAGAACTCTGTGAGTATTTTGGAAATTAATTCTTTATGAGATGTCTGGATCATAAATACCTCCTTCAGCTCAGGTTTTGTCTTTGTTCTGTTGAGGTTTTTCCATTGTTTACAGAAGGTTTTAATGGGATGCACTTCATTGCTCTACTCTCCTGTTGCCTATACTTTGGGATCACACTCCAGAAGAAAAAAAACATTGTTTAAACCAGTGCAAATGAGAATTTTCCTATTTATTTCCAGTAATTTTATACTTACCAGCCTTGTGTTTAAGCTTGAAATTCATTGTTTAATTAATGCAACAAAATAATTTAATTTCATTTTGTAAGTATATGTTCAATTTTCTTGGCATCTTTATTAAAACAACAGTTTTTTCTTTTGTTTATTATTGGAATTTTGTCAATAATTCATTGGCTATAAATGTCTGCATTTTGTACCTAGTACTTAATTTTGTTTCATTGATCCTTATGTCTATTTATTCCAGTAATATTTTGATATGACAGCATTGTAATAAATTCTGTTACAGGAGTGTAATGCTTCTAACTTTGCTCTTCTTTTCGCTCAAGATTGCTTTAATTGGTTAAGGTAGTATTTACTTTCATGAGTATGTTGAGGTTTTATTATACCTTTGTGGAAAGCCCCATTAGAATTTTTATGTAATTATGTAAGCATTGCTCTCACTGGCTTGAGACCGAGTTGCCCCTGGGATCTGAATGTCGTGTCAGACAGTGGCACACCTGGCCCCCTTCCTCCAGACCTGACTCCTGTCTGCTCACCTATCTTTGTTGTCTAATGTATTTTCTAACTGACAATGAGATGCTGCAGCCGCGCATCTGCCTGGTACGATCTTTTCCTTTTGATTGCTATCAGCAGGCTTAAATCTGTAACATCTTCCACTGCCAGCTCAGCCTGCACAGGACTGCTGCCTGGAGAATCTCAAGAGCACATTTGTCTTCTTCATTACTGTGTTCCTTGTGACTGTGGTAAACGGAGTGGTCTTTAGGTTTTCTAAAAAAAACAGTCCCGGCTGATGGGGCTTTTGGTCTTCATTATTCTATTCTACCAAGGGCTACTCAATGAATGTTTAATTCCCTTCTACCGTGTGTCTCAACAGTTTTGGCATCTTGGTGCCACATTGGATGACTATGGCTGTTTCCAAATTTCAGGTCATCCCAAGAAGACATCAGAGGTGGCATAGAATTTGCTATGTGTTAAATTTGGTGTAACTGAAAAGAAACTAAATTGACCAACTCTCTTAACTAGTTATTATTCATTCCTAATGCAGTATCCTTAAGATCCACCCCTGAGGCTCCTCTTGTTTCTGCTGGTAAATATTAATGAGGTGTCCTAGGTCCTTCGACTTGTTTCCCTCTCCTTCCTTAGCAAGCCCAGCTCTGCTGAGTTAGGCCATGTTGTAACTATTTATTTGTTTACAGTACTACTGACTCGTTGTTGAAAAACACAACTGAAGCAATGTTTAAAACTATCTGCCTCTCCACAGTTTAACAACATACTAATTATACAGTTGATAGATTATGTGACAGTCTCCAGGAGTGGACCTAAATAATTTGGAGAGAAATTAACTGACTTTGTAGATTGCTTAGGGAAGTATGGACACTTTCACAATATTAACTTTTCTAATCCTTGAACTTATTTATACCTTGTTGATATCTTTAATCAATGTCTACAGTTTTTATCAGACAGACATTCCTTCTTAGTTAAATGTATAGCTAGCTAAGTTTGGCATTATTTTGAGTAGACTGATGTCTTCATTCCTTTTTCAGATAGTTCATTTTTACTGTGTAGAAATGACACTACTTTGTGTTATTTTTGTAGTATTACAGTGCTACTGAGCTTGTACATTGTGAAGAAGGTATCCATAGGGACATTCTGGGACACTTTGCACCTCTCTTTAGTTGCACCGTCCCAGTAGGGTAACACTCAGTTCCTCCCGACCTGGGGGAAATTCCTGTAAAGTATTTCCTTATAAAAGGAGAGATGAGCAAGGCCAACTTGAACAAGTGTATTTTCTGGGAGGGTCAATGTGCCCTTGAAGTAACCTATCAGAAGGAAAGTCCTATTTACGATCTCATGTGTACGCATGACGGAGAATGTGTATGTTGTAAATTACTAGACTTATGGTCCCTACATTTACATGGTCAAATCCTACAAAGTTACATCAATTTTTATCTGTCAATTTTGGTAAGGATCCACCCCACTCTTCCTCCTAGGAATCAGCTGCTCCTTTTCTGTGAACTCAGGAGAAAAACCTAGAAACAAACTCAGGCCTGTGGGGGCACATTTGCTGTAGTCTGCTTCTTCTGTGGAGTACACTGTGTGCCTTTCCTCTCACTTTCAGTAAATTTATACTTTTACTACCACTATTTCCTCTTTTCAAGTTCCTCATTAGAGGCACAGAGGATCTAGACATTAGTCATAGGACATCCCAGGATTCCCTCCAGTAACAGTTTGTTCTATTGGTAAAGAAGTCTTTACAAATGACATCATTTTTACTTTCTATTTTTTTTTAATTTCATGTTTGTGTGTATGCATTTTCAGTTGTGTGAGTTCAGGCACATGCAGAACATGGCCTGTATGTGAAGGTCAGAAGACAATTTGGCTGTCTGTCCTTGACTTCCCATCTTGTGAGAAGGGGTTTTCTGCTGTTCATCACTACCTACCCAGACTAGCAAGGCCCAAGGACTTCAGGATTCTTTTCTCCCTACCTCCTATCCTGCTATAGGAACATTGAGATTATAAACACATGCTACTACACCCAGCTTTGTGTGGGATCTGGTGGTTCTAATTCAGACCCTCATGCTTCTATGGCAAATGCCTTACCTAAAGAGCCATCTTCTCTACCACCATTTTGTTTCTAACTTGGGTGATGTTTGTGTATTTTATTTGCCTAATTGTGCTGGCCAGAATTCTATACTAAACTGTGGAGATATGAGTGGGCATTCTTGTCTTATTCCTCATCATAAAGGAAATCTTTCACCACTGAGTATAAATACTGAGACATATTTCTTTTTATCTAATTTGTTCAGAGCTTTTCTTTCTGAAAGGAGTGGGCTGACCTGATGTTTTCAGTTTTTCATTAATGAGAATAAATGTTGAAGTAAATGTCTTCTATTCCTAATTTGTTGAGAGATTTTTTTTTTATCATGGAAGGGTGTTGAACGTTAAAAATGTATTTTTGGAACTATTATAATGGTTGTATGTTTGTATCCTTCATCCTTCAATATGGCATATCACATTTATTGATTGACATGAACTGAATCATTCTTGCATCCCAAGAATAAATCATGGTTGACCATGGTGTGTGACAGTGAAATCAGCTTGTAGGCATTTCATTGAGGACCTTTGCATCTGTGATCATCGAGGATACTGACCTGTAATTTTATTTGCTTTACAATTAAGGAAATTCTTTGTAAAGTGGAAGAGTTTCTACCTCTCAAATTTTGAGGCAAGTTTTGGGGAGCTGATAGTATTTTTAAATGTTTGAGAAAATTCACTAGTGAAGCAGGTAGTCCTGGGCTTTTTTTTTCACCCTTTGGGAGCTGGTTGATTCCTGCCTCAGTGTCTTATAAATGTCTTCAGATATTCTCTTTCTACTTGCATCAGTCTTTATATTGTGTTTGCAGAACTTGCCAACCTTTTCTCACTTTTTGTGTAGTGAGTATAGCACTGTCTTAGGACACTCTGTGTTTCGTCTTTGTGCTTCTACTCTTAGCTTGCATAGTTAGCGGTTTATCAATTTTGTTTGTACTCTAAACACCCAAGTCTTAACTTCACTGACCTTTCCGAGTTTTTCTTCTCTATTTCATTTGGTTCTCTTGTAGTCTTTATTATCCCCCTTCCTACTAAGCTTCCAAGCTCAGTTTCCTATTCTTTCTTCCAGTTGTTTGAGGTATACAGTGTTATTCTCTTTCCTTTTTATATCCCAAATATTTTGCCCATGTTGTTATCATGCTTTCATTTTCAAGGTATTTTTTGTTTCTCTATAAATTTCTTATTTGTTCTGTTGTTTTATTTGGGAGGATACTATTTCAGCATATTTGTAAAATTTCTAATTTCTCTCCCTTTGTTGATTTCTAGCTACCTATCATTTCCTTAGAAATGATAACAGACATAATTTTAATATTCGTAAATTTGTTAAGACTTATTATTGTGACAAAAATTTGTCCTGAAATTGTTGTGTGTGAAGTTATGAAATTTTAGTGTTCTGTTATTGTTGGACTATATTCTCTCACCATTTATATTATATCTACACATTAAACCCACTTGGTCTGAAGTGTGTACCAAACTCAATGTGTCTTATATATTTGCTTCCCAGATGATCCTGTGTAAAATTATTTTCTTGCTTTCTGTTTATTCTTTCAGCTCCGTCACTGTTTGCTTTATGTATGTAGTGACTCCACTGGAGAATTTATATCTAGTTGCCGTTACCTTCTTTATCTATTGACCCTTTATCATTAGGTGACCATTGCTGTCTCTTTTGAATGTCTCTGACTTATATTCCCTTAATATGATATAGTACAACCACTCCTGCTTTGTTCTTTGTTCCATTTCCATAGGATTTCTTTTCCCATTATTTTGTTTTCAGATTTTTGTTAAAACTAAGTGAGGTTTCATAGAAGCCAGATTTTATTGAGACTTGTAAACTCCATCTATTTCAGGCACTCTATCTTTTCAAATGAATTTACATTTGTGAGTGAGTGAGTGAGTGTGTGTGTGTGTGTGTGTGTGTGTGTGTGTGTGTGTTCATGTGCTCCATGGTGTATGTGTGGAAGTCAGATTACAACTAGCACCACATAAGATTGGGTATTTTTTTTTGTTGTTGTTGTTGTTTGGTTTTGGTTTTGGTTTTTCAAGACACAGTTCCTCTTGTAACAGCCTTGCTTGTCCTGGAACTCACTCTGTAAACCATGGTAGCCTCAAACTCAGAGAGATCCACCTGCCTCTGCCTCTCAATTGCTGGGATTAAAGGTGTGTGCTATCATGTCCGACTGCACCATGAGAGCTTTAAAAATCAAACTCAAATCTTCAGTCTCAGTAACAAGTGCTTTTACCTGTTAAGTGGTTATGCTGACCCATCAGGCACTCTCCCCATTGGTTATATCTTTAATGAATTTAAGTGCAAAACGCTGTTGATAGGTGTGGACATGCTGCTGTTTTGTTAGCTATCTTCTGATGATTTTGTATTTCCTTTCTTCCTCCTCTTGAAATTGTTTGGTGCAATTTGATTATTACTTTTTAATAGTGTGCACATGCTTTGCTTGCTTTCTCTTTTCTTAATTATTTTGGATTATGATATAATTACATTATTTTCCCTTCACCTTCCCTCCCTCCAAGCCTTCCTATGCAACCTCCTGTGCTCTCTTTCAAATGCATGGCCTCTTTTTTCTTTAATTGCTGTTGCAATCATATATATTCCTAAAAACTTAATACAACCTGCTCACTCTGTTTAACATTACTTGGTTCAATATGTTTTTCAAGCTGACCATTTGCTATTGATCCTTTTGCTACTGCTAGTGTGTATATTTATTCACTTGGTCTTGGCCTGTAACTTTTCTTCACTGTTTCATTCCATTTTTCTTCTGCAATAAGTGAATTTCAGATGCTTTAATCACAGATCTCTTCCCCCTGTTTTTGAAGTGCTGTATTGCATTTCCCAACCTATTATTTGTTGTTGTGGTTTGAATGCAAAATGCCCCCCTCTAGGCTCATTTGATTGAACACTGTCTCAAAGGTTGTGTGGAACCTTAAAGAGGTGAAGCTTTCCAGGAGGTCATGAGTCCATCAGGACAGGTGTTGAAGTTTTACAGACAGGTGTCTCTTCATCGTTGTTCGCTGTTTCCCGAGTGCAGATGCAATATGAACAGTCAGCCTCTTACTCCTGACACCAAGCCTTATCTCCCTGCCACTCTGTCTTCCTGCCACGATGGGCTCTGTTCCCTGGAATTATAAACCAAATATACTCTTACCCCCTTAAGTTGGTTTTTCTCAGAGTATTTTATCACAGCAGCTGGAAAGTAATTACAACAATTGCTTTTGTTTGTTTTGTTCTTATGCTGGGTACGAACCTGGATCCTCACAGATACAAGGACTCACTGAGTTACATCTCTAACTTATTCACCAATTGCTCTTTTGTGCCCTAGAATAACTGTCTGAGTCCTCTTGTTTATGTCTCATCATTTAACTCCGAATTTTTATATACTTTTTGTTATTGTTGAGCAGTTTGTCACTATATTTCAGCCTGATTATTTTTAATCATTTCTCAAAACATGTATAGATCTCCATTCCTTTGGAGTTAATGGCTAGAAAACATTATGCTCCTTTGGTAGTATTGTTTCCTGTGTGTGTGTGTGTGTGTGTGTGTGTGTGTGTGTGTGTGTTTTCCTTAAAACCTTTTATTGCATTTTCTATTTGAAGAAGTTATCATCTCCTTCAGTCTTTGCTAACCAGCATTTGGAAACATTATTAACATCTTAGAATTCTGGGATTCTCTGAGATCTTTTCTATGGATGGATATATGCATGCTTCTCATTTCTTTCTACAAGGAAATTATTAGAATTGTCTCACTTCTCTTAACCTCACAAAGCCATGCCATCTTCAGAAAGCCCCCAATTTTCTGCCTTTTGTTTGTTTGTTTTATTTTGTTTGCGGGGGACAGTGCCTTGGAATATTCAATGTTAAGCATTTTTTCCTCAGCAGAGAAAAAATCATGATATTCATCAATATGCTTATGTAATGGTTTGCAAAGTTGTGCTCATTCTGTCTGCAAAGATGCACATGGAGTAATAGTGTGGAAAGAAAGGACACATAGACCACTGTAGTCTAATGTGGAGTCACTGATGAGTGGTCTGCCTTATACAATACATGCATAGGGACCTTGGGGGAATCTGCAAGGTTTTAGTAGAAACTGATGCTACTTGTTGGGTTCTGTACCTTCAATTGCTCTGACATACAACTCCTTTTCTTTCTTCCTATCTGGCTTCAGTCTGCTCAGCTCTCTCAGTTCAGCAGCACCCTGGGTGAGTGTACCATGGGGATCCCGGGTAGCAGCTTCTTTGGCTGTGGAGGCAGATGCTCACTGTCTTTTTCCCTCTAACTATGGTAGAAATTTCAGGCTAAGAGGACCTCTTTTTTTTTTTTTTTTTTTTTTTTTTTTTTTTTTTTTTTTGGTTTTTTCGAGACAGGGTTTCTCTGTGTAGCTTTGCGCCTTTTCCTGGAACTCACTTGGTAGCCCAGGCTGGCCTCGAACTCACAGAGATCCGCCTGGCTCTGCCTCCCGAGTGCTGGGATTAAAGGCGTGCGCCACCACCACCCGGCTAAGAGGACCTCTTAACACCTGAGCTATGCTGCCTTGAAGATAAGGATAGCAAGAAAAATGAAATTAGCCTTTAGTGACTAGATTCTTGGATTTGTATTTCCCCTGTTGGGTGCCAGAAGTACTCCTCTAGACTCCTAAACTCCTATAAAGGCGTCTCTCCCATGTGTAGTTGTCAAATGAATGTTTTGGGGAGGTATCTCAGTTAGGGTTTCTATTGCTGTGAAGAGACACATGACCATGGCAACTCATAAAGAAAATATTTAATTGTGGCTGGTTTATAGTTCTGAGGTTTAGGCTATTAATCATCATGGTGGGAATCGTGATGGCACATAAACAGACGTGCTGGAGAGGTAGCTGAGAGTTCTACATCCTGATCAGCAGGCAGCAGGAAGAGAATGAGACACTGGGTCTGGCTTGAGCACCTGAGACCCCAAAGTCCAACCCAAGTGACACACTTTTTCCAGCAAAGCCACACCTCCTAATATGCCACTCCTTATGGTCCCATGGGGGCCATTTTTCTTTCAAACCACCAAAGAGAAGGCAACTCAAAAGTGCTCTTTTTCCATGTTGCTGACCTCACTCTCAGACAAGCATCACTTAATTGTTTTACTTCACCAGATCAGCTTCCAATTTGATAATTGCTACTTGGTAGGTATTTGTTAATGTATATAAGCTTGAATTGTATTCCATCAGCAAAACCCTTTCGTTCTTAATGATAAAAGTAGAATAGACCTCTCAGCATTTAATATTTTCACTTCACAGATGTTCATTAATTCTGTTTTTGAGACTTAGTCACTCTTCAGGAAAGGCAGCATGGTACAGAGTGTTAAATCTGGTCCTCAGGTCAGCAACATCACTATCACCCATACACAAGAATGTGAGCCAGTGCTACTGAGTTCATTATGAGTCGTCTACAAATAGACCTTCATAAATGCTTCAAATATCAAAAATGCCTTCCTGATGAGCTGTTCAGCAGCTCATATCCTATTCCAGGTTGAAATCTGGAAATGATGCTTATGACAGCTTTCTTATTTGGAAACAGTGCCTCTGATACATGTAGTCCTTTGCAAATAGAGAAGCTCTCACAGTTTGTTAAATACTAAGCCAAGACTCCCTTGCCATGGCGTTTCAATGATTAGTCCCACTAGATTTTATATATGGATCAAACTGGGCACTTAACCTGTATCATTAAGTCCCAAGGAAATTCAGACAGTGGCAAGTGATAAAATTGAACAGTTTAAGGCTGGGGTTGTGGATTAGCAGCATGCTTTCCTAGCACATGTGTGGCCTTGGGTCTGGTCCTCAGTAGTGCTAAATAAATGATGATGATAATGGTGATTGATGATGATGATAATGATGATGATGATGATGATGATGATGATGATGATAAGTTTAAAATGAATACTCTCTAAAAGAAATACTTGGCTTTTGTTAGGATGACTACTAGGCTCCTAATTGGCTTGTCAGTCGGCAAACAAATCTTTTTTGTTATTGTGCTACATAACTGACAGGAAAAAGATTTTAAAGAGTTGCTTAGGAAAGGGCCACTTGCTTAGCAGGCCTACTGGACTATTATACTGTTACAGAGCTGAACTTTCCCCAAGGCTTTAATTACCTGTAAATGACCACCTGGAGGCTGGGGTTTCCCTACCCCATTCAGAGTGTCCTGTTGCCGGCTCTGTGATAAAATCCTTAACCTCTGTGATAAGCACCAGCTGGCAGCAGCAGCAAGGTAATAAGATCAAATCGTTCCCTGCACACTTTAACTTGTCTGAGAGAGACAAAGGCTCGGCAAAGAGAATACGTCATTGAATTTAATTTAGACTTCTGCATTTCAGACATTGGTTTTCATCAAGAAAATAAATGTTTACATCTAAAGTCATTTTCAGGGGCTATAATCAATGAAACATTGACTTATTAGCTTCTATGTAATGTTAGGTTCTTGCTAGTGCATGTTGCTAATAAAAGCAAGAGAAACTGGACTGGTGATTATTGCCTCTCTTCCATTGAAAAGACACATTCTGGCCGACACGTCCAGGAGTCTGATGTTAGTAAGCTTAATTTTTTTGCATGTTTACAATATTTTTCTTTGAGTTTTTGAATAATGGTACAATTATGTGGAGCCTGAGTTATAGGTTTGCATTTGTGAGCAGAAGATACTGTCAGCACTAAATGACTTTTTAAAGAGTTTCCTAATGAGCAGTGGTGTTCAATATGTTGGGAGCCGTGAGCACCACATGTATCAAAGTACTGGCTGTAAAAATAGGTTCCTTTAATTAAGCAGAATTAAATTATCTTTAAAGAAGCCCCTTTCACTTTTTCAAGAGAATGCATTACAGCGATATGGAGGAGGAGTCAAACTCATTGCAATTGGCAAAGAAACAACTAAAGAGATCAATTGAAATTGCTAATTTTCTTCTTTTTTTTCTCTATCATCTGACTCAGTTTCTTCTAAGTGGAGAGCACTGGAGATCTTTCATCTTTGTGGTGCCCTTGGCTTTTGTTCAAGATTTGGCTGTCTTTGCCATTTTGACTCAGGTTACTCTGTTACCTTAACTTGTACTTGTACATCACAATTCCACATAACAGATTCAATATGAGTTGTTTATGCTTGTGTTTTAAAAACTATGAAAGTGAACACTAAACATATGACAAGGGAAAATAAAAGAGGAAAGACTAAATAGAGAACCAGTAATAAAGACAAATTAAACCTGCATGTTATTGTATATCTCAGCTACCACGACAGTTTCTTTCTTACATTCATGGCATTTTTCACTACAGCAATTGCCTGATGCAAATGACTAATGACTCCAGATCTTCTTTGAAATTTTATTGGTATGTATACTGTTACCGGGAGTCAGAGAAGAATGGCTACATATCTAAGTAAGTCTTCTTGCTTTGTGGGCTGGTACACTTCTCCAACTCAATTAATTAAACAACCAAGATAATATTGAGCAAAGAGAGAAGATGATACAAGTTAATAGCCATCATTTTAATTTTAATTTTTAAAAGTACCCTATTTAAGGTTAAAGGGAGACTTATCTCAGTGTTCTCCATGTTAGCCAACTTAGCATGGATACTAGGTAAGACCTAATAATAATTATTTTGTTAAAAATACTCAGTGTCACTTCTCTGCTAATAAATGAATCTGTGTGTTTATTATTTGACCCTTAGAAAAGAGGCAAAACGTAAAGAATAAAAAAAATTGCATAATTTCACACCTAAAATAGCCTTGGAGTTAATGGTTCTTTCGATTACTCTTGATTATGTTTCGTATTCATAGTAGTGGACATTGCATATCCTCTGGTGAGTTCCCTTGTCCCTTTCAGCTTTATCAGGCCAGCTTTCTCTACTAGGACATATTTCTCTTACTTGTTCTGTGTTAGCTTTTGCACCTCTTGTGGACACTATCACCCCTTTCAATAAGCAAAGTCAGATAAATTGTATCTGCCCCTCTTTGTCCCTAAGTGTCCTCTATCAAATAAGATTAAAATCAGGATTGTTGAAAAAAATAAATGCATCTTTTAATTAGAATATAATTCTATATTCAGCTTTTGAAGTATAGTCTTCTATGACTCAGCTTCAAAATTGCTTTTCTAACTCTTATTGTTTATAGTTTTCTATTACAAAAAATCATATACTTCAAAAAAATGCAGAAGCATTTAAAGTATGAATCTTAACATTTAAAAAGTGGGTATGTGCTACAGATGAACTGTATGCTAGTAACAGTGGTTCTCAAGTGGTAGGTCACAACCTCTTTGGGGTCTTGTATCAGATATCCTGAATATCAGATATTTACATTACAATTCATAACAGTAGCAAAATTACAGTTATAAAGTAGAAACAAAATAATTTCATGGTTGGCATCATCACAACATGAGGAACTGTATTAAAGGGTCACAGCATTAGGAAGGTTGAGAATCACTGCTCCAAGATCTCCCATATACCCTCTCTTGTCCTCTTTCAAAATCATGGGTGGCCTTTATTTTTTCTTAATTGTTGTTACATACATACATGTATAAGTATATACATACGTATTACTAAATACATGAATGCAACCCGTTCAGTCTGTATAACACTATTTGCATTTATGTTTTGAGGGCTGATCATTTAGCCTTGAGTAATCAACTGGTGTGCTCTTTGCTGGAGAAGACTATTTCTCTTCTTCATAGATGCTAAAGTATTTAAGAGGGTGTGGAAATGAAAGAAAGGGATGGAGGAAAGAAGGTGTAGCAGAGAGGAAAGGAAAGAGGAATGATAGAAAACTGAACACGGAGAAAAATTAAGCCATTGATAAGTAGACTCGATTACATGGGCAAAGGACCTGAGTCAGCATTATTCACAGTCAGCCATGTCACGTCATCAGAACTGCAAAGATAAACTAACGAGTTGTCACTGCATACTGGCTAAATGAGTCTTGCTAAGGACGTAGAGAAAAGAGAACCTTTGCACCTCATTTATAGAAATTAGATTAGTAGAAACATCATGGAAAGTAGTACAAACATTTTTTTAAAATCTCACTATTAGGCATCTGTCTAAAAGAAACTAAATCAATATATTTAAGAGAAATCTGTCCCCTTATGCTCATTGCAGCATTATTAATAATAAACAAGAAGTAGAAATGTTATAAGCATCTGTGAATGGATATAAGTTTGTATGTACATGTATGTATATTATTCAGTTTTCAGTGAAGATCATCTTGCTATCCATGACCACATGGATGAATCAGGAGAACATTATGCTAAATGAAATAAATGAGACACAGAAAGACAGGTAAGCAACATTTCAATTTTTATATCTCAGAAGTTAAGTTTAATAGAGTCAGAGAGCAGATCCACAGCTGCCCTGACTTGGAGAATGAGGAAATGGAAAAATGTTGGGAAAGAACTCGGTGTTTCAATTATGCAGAATTAATAAGGTCTAGAGATCAAATGCATATCCTAGTGACTATAGTTAATGATAAGAGATAAGTTTAAGTCTTAACACATGCACATACACACACATACTGTATAAGGTAATAGTTATGAGAATTAGTTTAATCATGCTAATTATTTCACTGTATACTTCTATGTTAGAACACTAAGAACCTTAAATACACATATTTTCATATATATATCTCAATAAAACTGGGGTGAAGAAAAACTGCATTTAAGAAGTCTAAAATTCTGAACAAGAGATATATTTACTAATTAGTAAGCAGAATATAAAAATGTAACAAATAACATTACAGATTAAGTCGTCATGTAGATACATTGATTATAACAAGGTGTTAATTTTAGTTTGGGGAAAATGGTCTCAGAATACTGGGTTTGTTTCTCTTTGTTCCTGTGTGTTTTATGGCATACTCCTCCCTTTCTTTATTGATGCTTTCATCAAAATAAAATCCCTTTCGTGAGTTTTATATTAAAAATGACCACAGTGTAGGAAGCTCTATCTTCTGAGTTTTGGTAGTCTAGCAATAGTGACAATACATCGGAAAGAAATTGGAACTTGAATCCTCTTGGCAGTGGGGCTGTTGAGTTTGATTGTACCATACCACTTACAATACAGTGGCTGAAAACTGTTGAGAACCCAAACCTTCATTGGCCCGGCAGGCTACCCCCTGATTGTACTGCTGGGGGATTGGGCACAGCCTCTGGGGATCTGATTTCTTCTTAATGCCTCCAAGGACTAGAATGTGTTCTCTAGTTGGACAAAGGAGAATTTTATCTAGATAACAACCCACTCAGTGTGGGATGAGTATGAAGTGATTTCAGGGACACAATAGAGGGCATATTTAGACTTACTACTTTAAATTATAGTTTCATATACTACAACTTATAAAGTGGACACTGCTGTACTGCACACACACACAAAAATGACTACATGCTAGTTAAAATCTTTGAAAATTTTTTTGTCTCTCTTCTCCACTTTTCATTTCTTCTTTGTGTATAGACTGGTTATAATGCAGCCTGGGACACTTCCTCTGGGTGTCTTCCAGACTTGTAGAATTGATGTTCACTGTAGCAAGGAGCTTCACCCACAGTCATTCGAAGCTGGTGACCATAACGCCACAGTTTCTGTGCCAGCTTTCTTCCCCATGTGGTACTGCCTGCAGCAGAGGGACAATCACTTAAGATGTCTTTTTTTTTTTTTTAACTTGTTGAGTCCAATTAGTGTTGCCTATATGCGCATAGCTATATGTCATCCACTGTGGAGGAAAGCCTATGCATGAGAACATGGGTGAGTTGTGTATTGACATGAAAAACTACATTGCTACATCCATGAAATTATTGAAGAATAAACATAATATTACATATTTCAAAAGGTCTTTTTTCTCTAATGTTTTCAGCATTTGTGGAAGTATGGAAAATTTGGCTTATGAAGAAAAACTATTTGCACAAGGCAAATTCTGAGGCAGTTACTGGGTAGGGATAGTAGGGGCTGCCTTAATTAGATTTGAAGTATAAGAGCAAAAGTGAGAATTAGTTCCAGGGAAATAGGGAGATTGTAGGTGGTAGGACTTAAGCTGAATCTCTAAGACCCTGGTACATCTGCCACCATCCCAGAAGACTTCAGCAATAAATCACAATATATTTCAGAAAGAGTTTCAAGATAATGATGTTAAATGATAAAATTAAAATAAGGCCTCTCCTGGGCCTTGCTATCAGAAAAGAAGTGCTCATTAAGAAGCAATCATTAAGTTTCATTCATGAAAGTCACAAAGCTTTGATGCTGGCATTGTCAGTATTAAATATAGACTATGGACTACATCAAAGTCACATAGGACTCCCAAATCTAGTTCTTGCCACCTCTGGAAATCATGGTCTTTCAGTAACCGCCATAGGCCTTACATAAGCCCATTGAGTATCAAAACTCACTTAGGAAAAGGAAGGCTTTGGTTAGGCTATGAGGACTCTTTGTACAAGTCTAGCATTGAGTGACTACCTTTTAGGCAATTCATGAGACTGCAGGGTTTTCGCTTTGTAGTCATTATGCTTTTAATCAAATTGTTTGACCTGCATGTTGTTATCTGTATGAAAAACTGCAAATGAGTCATGATGGTGAGTCACTTCTGGTGTTTTAAAATGGCTCTTCTTCATGGTGTCCAGAAAATGCTCTTCCCTAGGCCATTCGTTTTGTCTGAAGCAATTTAATCTTAGCCACGTGATACTTAGCTTCAGGCAGTTGCCACCCTGGAGTGTGATGATCAACCTCCCTGAAAAGATAGTCTGGGGTCCTCAGTGGAGACTGAGTTCTGGCACCAGCCAATACTGGTAGTTTAAGTTAATGGCTAATTTCCCTATTAAGTCTGTGTTCAAATTTCTTCCGAGGAAAGAAAAGCAAATTCGCCACCAGATCTGCATGTTTCCCATTACCCTTAATAAAACATATTCCACAGTGTGGAGTGACATTTTTAAAGAACAGACTTTTCAGCAGCCTGTCTCTATGCCATTGTGCACTGCTGAAGTCTGCCAGGTCACAAAGGGAGATGCTAGGGAAGTGGATTAATATGTAAACCAATCTTGATGCCTTCATACAATGAATTCTGAGGCACACTTTGTAAATTCATTTCATTTTCAGATCTACTGTGCAAGGAAATTAATTTGTATTCATAGGCTTTTCCTTTTTCTCTTTAGAAAATGACAGGCTTTGTTCTTCTTGGGAAGTTTGTTTTTAAAAACATGGTACATTAATTCTGTGGAATAAATATTTGTAATGAGAGCCTGATACAGAAAATTATGGATAGGAAAAGTGTGTGTTTCTTAATCGCTTATAAAGTCCTAGTTCTTACATGGTGCCTACTTTAGAAATACAGTGAGTGTGCTATTGTGTGTTTTGGATTTAAGTAATACATTAAAATTCAAAGGTGTAAAACTTACTTATTTTAAAATGACACTCATAAGGGTGCTGTTAATTTCTGAACACCTTTCTGCCACTGAAAGCACTGGGATTTGGTAATCGCCTCATCGTGTACTCCAAGCACTTTCTCACATCAATGTGAAGAGTATCACAAAGCTCAGTATGTGAGCTCGCCTCCTAAGCACAGGACCTGAGCAGCCTGGCAGGCTTTTGGAAGCTTCTATTGTACGCTGCTCCAATAAATGAAGTTACTTTCTAGAGGATGGCAAAACATTATCCAAAAAGTATAAATACTCAGTCCACAATTTCAGACCATGGAATGACTGTGATAAGCACACTTCATACTCTTGGGCCTTAGATTAAAACCTAATGGACTGTCAGGAAGAAACATGGGGCCTCACGGGTCAAAGACTTATCAGCTGGCGATTCCCTAACCACATCTGTTCTGCTCTAAAGAGCATTGTATCCTAAAAGAAAAGTTCATATATAGTTTTAAAAGCCATTTGAACCATGCGTTTTCCTTTTTAAAAAAATATGAATAAAGATCCTTATGATTAGTCAGGGCAGATAAAAGATGTTTTTTATTACATAATGGGCAGACAAGCTACTCTGGTGCTCTGACCAAAATTTATTCTTTTTCTATAGTCTATGGAGTCTCGTGTTATTAAAACAATATTTCTAAGGAGTTTGAAACAACCCACTGACTAGAAAAATTTGCATCACTGTGGTCCAATAAAGAAATATTCATGGCAGTACTTGGAATTGGTGTTTACCATTTATCTTCCCTATGTGAAAGAGGGAAGATTAGTGTTAAATGACAGTTCTTAAGATGGCGAAAACTCCAAGAATGATGGTAATACCAAACCTAATTTTTGCAAAATCTCTAAGAGTTTTTGCTTTTGTATACTGCGAAGCGGCATCTTTTTTGAATTTGTCTTAGTCAGTCTCTTAGCAAAGTGAAGTTAACCTTGCTCCATTGTTCCATGCAAAGAAAACCCTGCAAGTCCTGTTAAAGCAGGTGTCTTGTGGGTTAAATATTCTGGTTTGTTTTTGTTTGTTTTGTTTTGTTTGTTTCTCTGCGTGTGTGTGTGTGTGCCAACTTTTCTGATTTATATATATATATAATTATATATATATATAATGTTTAGCACTAGAGGTACAAGATGAAGAGTTAACATTGACTCTAATAAAGTGAAGAATTCCTGACTCCTTACATCTTTTTGGAATGATAAGCAATTTAGACAAGGCCATAAAAGTGAGTCTTCAAGAGTGTGTAGACTCCCAGTTGGATCCTGAGCATAGTGCTGAGATGTATCTCCATGTGCACTCTGCACTGGACTCACTGATGTGAGCACTTGGCAACATGTCTACTCCTTGATGATTTTTAGCACTTGTCATATGAGGTGGACACATGATACTTGTAGTGTAATCTTTGGTTTTGTTTGTGTAGTTAAACTCTTCTGTTAAAAAATCCATTTATTCAATTGTGAGAAATTTATTTAATAATAAAATAAAAACAAAATGAGAATATGTAAACTACTACAAATAACTTCCTGTGGCAGTTTTATGCTCTTAATTTTGTATTTTTATTGTCTTTGAGATTTTCATACACTGTATTTTGATTCTACTCATCTTCCTCCCAATCTCCTCCCAGGTCCATCCCCCAGTCCACACCCCCCTGACATCGTGTTCTTATTCTTCTTTCTTAGGTTTAAAGCCCATCAAGGTCAATAGTGCTTCTAGACACATACTCTTAGGGGTGTGGCCATCTACTGGAGCTTATGAGACCCACTAGGAGTCACACCATTAAAGAAAATTGATTCTCCCCCTTAGCCGCAGTACCTTATCTAGGGGTAGGACTTTGTGCCACCCTGCTCCTTCCATGCTGGAATTTTGTCTAACTTGAGCTTAGAAATGTCTGTGCGTGGTGCTACAGACACTGTACATTCACACATGTAACTGCCCTATCAAGCTCAGAGAACACTGTCTCTTTGTGATCATCCACTGCCTCTGGCATTTATAGTCTTTCCACTTCTTTGGTAACCCCTGAGCCTTGGAAAAAAGGGCTATGATATAGATGTCCCATTTAAGGCTAAAAACTCCATGGTCTTTTTTAATCTGCAGATTGATTAATTGTTGCTCTCTGTGTTAGTCACCACACATTGTAAAAACAAGTTTTTCTGATGAGGTTTGAGAGGTGCACTAATGTATGGGTATAATAAGTCCTTAGGAGGCAAATTTTTAATACAATAGCTTATTACCAGAGTAATAATAGTGGGTTCTTCCCTAGGGTGTATGACCTATCTAGCCACAGGTTCTTGGCCTTGATAATATGCTCTCAGATATAAATTCCATCTTGTGGAACTGGGCTTCGATCCAACAGAAAGTGGTTGGTAACTCCTAGGACCTTCATGCCATTATTGTACCAGTGGATGTATCTTTCCAGGCAGCAATTATTGTAGCTCATAGGGTTCACCATTAGATAAAATTAATGATTGCTTTTCTCATCCAGTAACATGCATAGCACCTTCTAGAACTAAGAAGACTAATCTGTAATATGGTGATATATTATGTACCCTAATATATTGTATACCCTAATAAACTTACCTGGGGATCAGAGGACAGAGCCAGACATTAGATCAGACATAGAGGCCAGATAGTGGTAGCACACACCTTTAATCCTATCACTTGGGAGGCAGAGACCCATCTGGATCTCTGTGAATTCAAGGTCACACTGGGAACAGAGCCAGGCATGGTGGTACACACCTATAACCCAGCACTTGAGATCTCATGCCTTTGCTTAGGAAGCAACACATGCCTTTAATTCCAGGAAGTGACATGGCTGGATGGAGAACAGTATATAAGGCATGAGGAGACAGGAACCAAGCAGCAGTTCAACTGAGACCCTCAGGGGTAGGACTCATAGGCTTTCAGTCTGAGGATTTGTGGAAACATGATTGGCTGAGGAGTTGGCAAGGTGAGTTTGGTTGTGGCATGTTCTGTTTCTCTGATCTTTCAGCTTTCACCCCAATATCTGGCTCTGTTTTTTTTTATTAATAAGATCATTTAGCAATTCATGTTATACAGTAAGGTTAAACCTTTTCTGGGACAGTCCCATGTTGATTTTTCCATGATCTATGACTCAAGTATATAATATCTTCAGTAATAGGTTATTACCATCAAGTTCTATAGGGTAACCAATAACAAAGTCAACAGTTTGTGATATTTGACAGTCTATTGAAGCTTGATGAACAAAAACCTTAGTAGAGGTAACCTATCCTTGACATTGGGATTTTTGCTTGTTAGCCTATGGTGTCTATTAGGGGCATTGTTACCCTGTTATAGGTAACTCCATTCAAACGCTTTTTATATGCATATATTTATATTTTAGGAGGCTTTTGCAGTAGTAATTTTTCCTATGGCTTTTTCAGATCTTTAGTGTTAGTTATCCCTCTCCATGTTTTCTTTGCTAACCTGCCTGACCATCCTCCACTCCACTTAACTTTTCATTTCCACTATTCCCTTTCTCCTCTTGAATCACCATGCTCTCTCTTCCCTCAGATAGGATCCTCTCTCCCCAAGGTCCCTTACTAATATCCTGACCTCTATGAGTAATACAAATGAAATATTTTTTCCACTGAATGAGGATGTATCTTTTTACCCATTGGCATTTTTTGTTGTTGTTGCTTTTATGACAGGATTTTACTCAAACTGGCTTCAATTTAGTGATCATCCTCCCTCTAATTTCTGAATTCTGGAATTTTAAGTGTGTGCCATCAAGCCCAGCTAATGTATCTTTTCAAAAATGTATTTCTGAGTATCGTTATAGATGCATGTATTATAGGACAACTTAACCTTACTTTTGTATTATTGGTTTTAGACTCTTTACCCCAACTGCTATTAAACCAGTTGGTCTGAAGAAGCATATTTGGTACAAAGACTATCAGCTTTAATGTGGGTGTTCAGTGGGTTTCGTGTCACCCAAATTAAAAAGGAAGTTTATTTGTATAGCTTGTTTTTCAGTTCTCATTTTCAGAATGAAAAATGTTCTCTAATTTAATTTCCCCAACGTCAAGAAAAAAAATCCGTCCTGCTCGGGGGTAAAATGTACTGTTTGAATTTTGCAATTGTCTGTTAAGAATTAATAGGATGAACTCTCAAGTGATTTGCAAGTTTAGGAAGATAATAGACTTTATACTTTTAAGTATTTAAAAATTCCCCCCAAAACTCACTACCATCTAATCTTCATGCTTCCACAAGTTTGTAATGAAAGAATGAAAAACATATTATTCAAAGGATTTGTAAGTATGATTTTACTTACTGGAGCTACTTGAGCAAAGCAGCATGTATTTTTCTTTAAATTTTGCTTTTAGATTAGTTTTAGTTTCAGAGTAAAATTGAGTGAAAAGTATAACTACTTCATACACATTCCTGGCCCCTTCCCTGGACAACTTGTGCCATACTGATATCTCTTAGACATGGTGTATTATTTACAGTTAATGAATCTACATTGCCTGTCCAAGTCCATGGTATACAGTAGGGTCTATGCTTGTCGTATATTCTAAGGAATGGCAAATGCATAATTCCATGTGTACATCAGTGCAGTAATGCAGTAGTTTCATTGTTCTAAAAAGCTCACTACTTCTTCAGTCATTCCCCCGCCCCCCGCCACACAAAGAAATCTTGGCAACTATTGTGTTTTTATTTCTTCAAAGCATCTTCTTGTCCAAATGTTATATAGCTGGTACACAGTAGGCACCCTTCTCTTGGCTCTATTTTATCTAACAGTATACACCTATGGTTCTTCCATATCTTAACATGGTCTGAAGGCTAATTTCTTTTTAAAGTTAATTAATATTCCATTCCCTGAATACACCAGAGTTTATTTTACCTGGTGAAACACATGTTTTGATGTTTTAGGAATTTTAAATAAAACTGCTATCATCATTTTCTGGATAAATACCAGAAAATATGATTTTTGAATCCTGTGATAAAATATATTTGGTTCTATAAGAGAGCAGCATGTTCTGAAGTAGCTGTATAACTTTGCACTACAACCAGCAAAGAATAAGAGTTCTTGTTAGCCCATACCCTTGGTAGCAATTGATTTTGTCAGTATTCTTAATTTTGGCTTTTGCAATAGCTGTCATTATTTTCATGCATATATTTTTCTGGTGAAATGTATGTAAATCTTACTTACAATCTGTATATCTTCTTTGATTTCTATTTAAATCTTCTATTTAAAAATGTTTAGTCTTATTTTATGTGTATGATACCTTTGCCTCCATGCATGTGTGTTAATCACCTTGTGCCTGGTGCCAAAAGAGGTCAGAAGTGGCTGTCAGATCTCCTGGGACTGGGGTATAGATGGTTGTGAGCCTCCATGTGAGTACTTGGAACCAAAGACAGCTCATCTGTAAGAACAGCAATTTCTCTTAACCTTGTGGTTCTCAACCTTTCCAGTGCTGTGACCCTTTAATACAGTTCCTCATATAAATATATAATACAGGTTCCCACCCATAAAATTATTTTTGATGCTGTTTCATAACTGTAATTATGTTGCTGTTATGAATCATAATGTAAATATCTGTGTTTTCCAATGCCCTTAGGTGATCCAAGAGAAAGGGTTATTCAACTCCTCCCAAAGGGGTCATGCCCCACAGGTTGAGAACTACTGTAACCTCTGGCCCATCTCTCCAGTCCCTTCTATATATATATTTGAGATTATAATATACTTTCATCATTTCCCCATTCCTTTCATCTTTTCAAATACTCCCACATACCCCTTCTTGCTCTTTTTCAAATTCATGGCCTCCCTTTTCATAAACTATTATTACATGGATATATGTACATGCATATATGTGTATGTATGTTCCTAAATATAACCTGCTCAGTCTGTATAATATTACCTGTATGTATGACTGACTTTTGGTATTGGATACCCAATTGGTGTTATCGTCCCCGGGGAATACTATTTCTTCCACTCTCAGCACTGCTTAGTAGTCTGTAGTTCTTTGTGTAGGGTTGAGGCCTCATGGTCTTTCTCCCATTCACTTTGGCATGTCTATTGTTGTTGTCTTTGTTCAACTCATGTTTAGGTAGTCACATTGGTGAGACTTTATGGGTGTAGCTTCTGACATTCCTAGGAGACACGATCTCACAGAAAACTCCGTGATCCTCTGGACCTTACAATCTTTACTCCCCGCTCTTCTTCACTGGTTTGCTCTGTAAGCATGCTTGCCCATGGCCTTAGTGAAGTAGACTAAAGTTCAATCCCCTAGCCCACCAATAACAGAAATAATCAAAAGTGATGATACACAGCATATAGATGGTATAAGTAACTATAGACCAGGCCCAGCCTCTCTACGGAACACTAGCTTGCTGGGTCTGCTGGCCGGGCCTGCCTGACTAACAAAGAACAGTTCTCCACCTCTCCAAATGCATTGTTTTGTTTCTCCAAAGCAGTAGTTCTCAACCTGTGGGTCACAACCCCTTTGTGAGGATGGACTGGCTCTTTTACAGTAGTCAATGAGGACATTGGAAAACACAGATCTTTACATTATGACCCATAACAGTAGAAAAATTACAGTTATGAAGTAGCAAAGAAAATAATTTTATGGTTGGGACTCATCACAACATGAGGAACTGTATTAAGGGGCCAGCTGCAGCATTAGGAAAGTTGAGAACCACTGCTCTAAGGTCTAACTTTGACAACAGCTTGGTCTCCTGTGTTCAGCCATTTTGAGGTGCTATGGGCCTTTAGCAGGGAAATTCCTTAGGACATGAAAGTACAGAATTTGGCCTTTTAATTCACAATATAACATTAATCCAAATCATGCTAATTTACTCTAAGTGGTGGTTTTTATTTTTGAGGAACGAAGACATATATATAGTAAGATTACATAGAATTGCTAAAAGGTCACAGAAATAAACAACAGATATGTTGAAACAGATATGTGAGAAACTTACTGGATCTGACACATTTGTAGCAGATTGGGAAACAAGAATCAGCAGTTTGGATTCTCTCTGGATAAGTGAGACAGACACTGGCCTTGTCTACTATTCACCTGCCTCAGTGAATAGACCAACCAGGGTATTTTGGTCCAGGCTCATTCCATGACACTGTGCAAGTCACTAAGAGTTAGTATTTGTTTGTTTGTTTAATTTGTATTTTACAGGAGAAAGGCCTATTTTTCTACTCTCTACCATCTTCTTCAAGGGTTAAAACTGGTATTGTTGGATACTAAAGATTGCAGTATCCTAACAATTGTTATGTATAGCTATAGAAACCTTATTAGTCTGACCCAGTCTCATGCCAGATGTATGGGTTAGTGCTCATAATAAAGGCCAGTATTTAGATTTGTTCCAACGGGCACACGTAACAGCTCAGCCAAGGTGATTCTGAAGCGGTGTCCGAATATATTGGATTTCTGAATTCCCACTCAGAACATCCAATCAGGAGCATCCTTGAGAGAAGAATGATTTGACAGCTTCATCTCATCCACACAGAAGCAAATATCACATTGTCCAGTTGAGAAAAAAGACTGTGAATTCTTTTATGGGGAATATGAACAGGGGCTAGTAATTTAGCTATACTTTCCCATCCATCTGGGCAAAGAAAATACTGTGTTTTTCCTCTTAAATATTACTGAATTGAACAGGTGGATCAAAAATAACATATATAATCATAGATATGTAGCTAATGTTACACAAAGAAGATGCCATGAATAAATATATGCAGCAAATATTTAAGATTTCACTCATTTCTCTTCATTTATTATTAAATGATTTCCATAATTAATCTATTTATATCTATCACAGAATATTGTATGAATAAAACAAACTCTTGAACATAGGTATTTTATATGGCATAGTACCTTGTATAAAAGGATAATTAAATAATAAATATCAGAATAGAAAAATGGATTAAATATGGGATAGTTTTATGACGTGCCTGATGTCAGTTTAATCTACTGGTGGCTAAGAGCATTAGACCTCTTTTTTTTTCCTAGTTTTGTGAACCTGGGCAATTTTCCAGCTATCTCTAAGTGGTAGTTTCAGGATCTGTAACATGATGTGTATTATAATGCTTGTAAGAGTAAAATGGAGGAATCCGTCCAAAGGTTTTAGAAGGGAGAATGATACATAGCAAATGATCAATGAGTATTAGTGACTAATGTGCATCCTTTGACAGAAGTAAAATCACATTACAACCAGTGTTCTTACCTGTCATGGTTTTCCCCTAGTAAAAGGAAATAAAGGAAAGAGAGAATGGATGAAGACTGCAGTTAGGACAGTTGGTCATGCACTCTAGCTCTGCCATTTTGGGCAACCAGAGCTCTCTTGGGCTCTTCTGTTTTCATACTGTAATGAGTTCACGCTTGTCCTGAAAAATGAATGATGTAATGTCTGAGATGAGCCTAAGGCAAGTGTGCCTGCGCTATCTGAAGTCACCAGCTCACTGCTGCTGACTCAGTAATGAGTAAGCATAGCTTTGCAGTGCAGAAATGACCAGTCACTCAAGGGAAACTCAGAAAAAGTGGATTTGTTAACCAAAAATAGTAGGAAAAATCACACCGATGTTCTGCCGAGTAGTGCTCTAGTACAGTACAATACTACAACAATTAAAACTTGGCATTGTCACAGGCCAAAAAATATCATTGTCAGATATTCTGGTGGCTGGATGTTTCTGGAAAAGTCTTTGAGAGAAAGAAGGTCATTTTGTTTCCATTCGGCAAGCCGTCAGGTCAGAGGGATGGCGTCTATTAACTTTCCTGTCTTCCCTGGAGTCTTCCCTAGTGAGAGAAACAGCAGGAAACAAAGCATCACTAGCTGCCATTTGTGTTTTATTACCTCAAGCAGCAGAGCAGGCAGAGTGCTCAATATGCCCAGGATAGTAACCAGGAAAAGCAAGCAAAACCACTTAGTGCTTAGAGCTCAGTCTAGTTTTCCTCTCATAAAATACGAAATTAATGTGTAAATCAATTTCCTAGATAAAAATAGACTGGCTGAGAATATGTATATGGGGTGCTCAGCATCCTTTCCTACATACAATAAATGTAAAACAAAGAGAGATAAGATCTAATACTTCCTAAATAATTTGATTATTGTAAAAAATGGGTACTTCTCCCTCTTTTCTGTATAGGTATATTTGTGTTGTATTGGAGTTTGATGTGAGCAACAATATTTTAGGCAATATTTTGACTGAATATTTTGTTTCATAAATATGTCATCTTGACTCAGAATTAGGAACACATTTAACAGGAAAAAAAGTCATTCAAATTTAAACATGGTATCTTAGCAAGTAATTTGGGTAAAATCTGATTACTGAAGGTATTAATTTCAACTTGATTATTCCTTATTACATTTCAGTACCAATTTATACTGATTAGAATGCTAATTCCTTAATTTTCCCATATTAGCAAGACTAAAATATTTAAAGGAAAATTTGCATGTGTGTTCATTAAGTAATGGAATGTGAGATTTGATAAAAAACCTCAGTTTGTCCCCTTGAGCTGTCTGAGCAGCCTTTTGTTTCACTTGAGACTGTGCTGGAGCCACCTAGGAGTTTGTAATGTATCTCACACGATTCTGCAGTATGGGGGTGAAGGCTGAACCCCACTCTGTAGCTGACTACTCCAACATATTCTCCCTCCTCACTCTGCCTATTACATCAATTCTCATTTGTGCTAATTGTATAAAAAAAGCATCACATGTTTGGAAACATACTTGTTAAGTTGTTGCAGCTGAAAATAGCAAATATTCTAAACATCTTGGTATTGTGTCTAGTGATTTTAAGGGGAGTTGGTTTTAGCCGCAGCAGTAAGTTTATATTTCTCTGTAATCTGACATTAAACCATCATAATGTGAGATTGCTGTAGTCCTGTCAAGAGGCATTTCTCAGTGTACAGCTAGTTTGGGACTGAATTAGGTATTTGTAGACACACGTGCAGTCAAAGTTATTAAGAATTTATATGAGGCTAGGAGTGGCACAAGCCTTTAATCCCAGCACTTGAGAATGTGAGACAGACAGCTCTCTATGAGTTTAAGGCCAGCCTGGCTTACATGTTGAGTTCCAGGCCAGCCAGAAGTATATAGTGAGATATTGTCTATAGCCGGAAGTTTTTCCTGTGTCTCGCCCAGTCCTGCAGCTGCTCAGACAAGTAAACACATAAAGGCTTATGTCAATTATGAATTGTATGGCCATGGCCGATGGCTCAAGCTTCTTGCTAGCTAGCTCTTATAACTAAACGCAGCACATTTCTATTAATCTATATGTCGTCACATGTTCCGTGGCTTTACCTGTGTGCCATTACATGTTGCTCCCTGGATGACCGGATGGCATCTCCTCCTCCTTTGCCTTTCTTCTTCCTGTCTCCTTTGGATTTTTCTATCTGGCTCCATCCTGCCCTACCCTAGGTCAATGCATCTTTATTTATCAACCAATCAAAGCAACACATATTCACAGGGTACAGAAAGACATCCCACAGCAATTGTCTCAAAGGAGAAATTTTTATATTAATTAAGAAACAAAACTTCTAAATATGATAGGGAACTTCCCTACCTGCCTGCAGTCCTGGAGTCTTCTTTGGAGTCCTGTGCAAAAAATGTTCAAAAATAGTACTTGGATCTAATTAGTTTTCACATTTTATCTTATGAGAAATGTACTTGGATCTACATTTAGTGTTAGGAACACATACTATGATGGGATGTTTGAACAATGAAATAATTTAAATATAAATTCAGCAGGCTTGACTTTGTTGACTAAAATCTCCTTGAAATTGGCCATGATGTAATAAGGGTTCCAGGTGCTTAGAGGTATTGCTAAAGAGGTAATGTAAACTTCAAGCTGTCATCCTGCCACTCCCATGAAGAGTTTAAGATATTCACAGGGATGGCACTGGGCAGTGGACCTCATAGTGGCTAAGAACTAAGACTGTCTTCTGCTTCCTTCGTGCCTGATAGGAAGCACAGACAGCAATGAAAGGAGATTTGTTCTTATTTACACATTTATTCTTAACAACCTGAAAAGCAGTATGTACAGACAGTCCTTATCTATAGCGGATCCAAATACTTTGAAATAAACAATCTCTAATTAGACCAGAATACTTAATATGAGGACAATTAAACTAAATTTAACTAATTAAATTTGAGTAAATTAAGTTTAATTTAATTTAATATTGAAACTCCTTTAAGATTTCTAATTGCAAAATATTTAAAGCACACAGAAAAACATATATCAGACACTGTACATCCACAATTCACAGTTACCAGATGTGGCTTTACATCTATTTTAAGTGATTCTAAATCACATTTCTGAGCTTTCCCTCAATCCCTTTTTTCCTACTGAAGGCCGTTAGTGCTTTCTGCCTGTTATGACTCATCCTAGGGTATGCTTTCATATTTTTTTAAACACAGGTGCAAGACTGTAAGCGTACAAATAATTATTTTGGATTCTTTTCTATTTTATACTAATGCTATGCTGTACATACTCTCTTACAACCTATAAACATCATCTAGTTTTGTTTGCAAAATTTGTTCTAATATATATAATTTATTAAACATGGACAGTGTCTATTGTGATCAGAAAACTGTTTATTTCTTTATTTCCTTATTTGTAGTCATTATCATTGACAGTGTATCATTTGAAGTAATCTTTGGCTATTAATACATACTTCACCAACTTTAATCATATATTCAGGTATTCTCAGAGTGATTTTACCAAAACATATTTGTATTTTCAGTCAGTAAACTTTCTTGTTAATTCATTTACCAGACATTAGTTTGGATTTTTGTCATATTTAATGGATATAGAATATTTGTTTTAACTTATTTTTCACTAATGGGTCTTTTCATGTTAAACCTTTTTTAATTTAAAAAAGTAAAATACATATTGTCTTATTCAGCTTTTCATTGCTATAATAAAATGTCAAAGGCAGGCTAATTTAAACAACAACAGGACCAGGATGCTAACACTGGCTCCATGCTACTGAGAGTTCCCTTGATTGTGTCACATTGTTCCTGGTGTCTAGGGCTTGGGTAGGTATTTCCAGGTTCTTAGCCAAAGAATTGTAAGTAAGGACTCACAAGGGTGTGCAAGAGGAGCAAGGCCACTTTGTTGAGCAAAGCAATGGCACACCCAAATCAGTGTTGACTATAGGACAAATAAATAACTCTAAATACGAACAGAGATGTGAGGCTAGAGCACTCATCTACTTGCGCTAAGCACAAGGAGCAATAAAATGCAGCTTTGGGCAAAAATTATTTGACGTATGAGAAGGCAGACAGCAACACAATCACAACGGACCAGCAAACACAAGAATCAAAGGCAGACACACGTCACGACATGAAGATGATCTGAAAGAGCATTGAAATGTGATTGCGATACATGACTGGTATATGCAGAGACCCTGCTAGGAAAGATGGATAACACTGAAGGTCATGTGGATAACTACAGCAAATGTAAAGAAACTATAGAAAATGGGCCAAATTGAAATACAAGAAATAAAACATATGATAATGCAAGTGAAGAATTCCTTCAAAGGCTGTATCAGCAAGTTTGTCACATAAACATCAACTAGTGAACTTGAACTGATTATCCAGACCAAAACAAAAAGATGGGAGAGAGGGACAGAGATAAGCATGGGAGAACAAATTCAAGCTGTAGGAAAATATTGACTGTTCTGATACATGTGTGATTGGATTTCCAGAAAGAAACAGAGAAAGTGAGCAGGAGAAATGTTTGAATCATTAAATAAAAGATAAATCCCCCAAATGAATTTAGACACCAAACCGCAGGTGAAGATTCACATTCTCAGAAAACAGTAAAGAGCAGTAACAGTATGTACACAAATGCACCTAAAACTACCATAACCAGCTCTGGGGAGACGGCTCAGTGGGCGAAGTTCTGTGACCTGAGTTTGGATCCTCAGTACCCATATCAAAACAAAATAAAACAAAACAGAAAGCCAACAACAACAACAACAACAAAAAAAAACAGCGTGACAGCAGTCCTCAGAGTGTGGAGGGTGGAAGAGGCAGGGGATCTCGCCAAAATGAGAAGCTCCAGGTGTATTGAGAAAGCCTGACTGAAAAAAATAAAGTGAGAAGCAATAAAGAAAGATGCCTGATGTCAACAGCTGGCCTCCACATGCACACTCAAGGACTAGCAAGTCCATACATGTAAACATATACACACACTAGAATAACAAAAATAAAAAGAAAGGAAGAAGTAAAGAAAGAGAGAAAGATCACAACCAAACTGCTTGAAACAAAGGCAGAGAAAAACTGAAGGCACCATATTAAAAAATAGTGTTACTAACAGAAAAACAAAAGTCAACATCAATACAACTTCTTTCCAGGAATCGTGCAAGTCAGCAAGGTGGTATCATTTCTCAAGTGATGTAAGTCAACAAATTGGCAAGATGGCCAAGCAAAGATGCTCCATACTTGCCTTCTCCTCCGCAGAGGGCAATAATAACAAAAATAATTAACTGAATGATGGGGAATATGGGAACTCAACAAGGAATTACACAAATATAGCCAGCCATGGATACCTGCAGTGGTAGCTTAGAGGACAGAATAATGTGTCCACAGCTGTGACCCAGTTTCAAAGGACTCCACGACTCCCATTTCTAGGGAAAAGGTGAAAAGGGGAGTGTCTATGCGGAGGCCAGATGTTCTAGCTATAGGCAAGATTTCCTATAGCTAAGGTAAGTTTGGAGCACAGCTGGAAGAACTACCTAATGTCTGTGCCATCACAATGCCACCCTGACATTCAGAGCCTAGGATGCTGCAGTAGAGGCACCCTGTTAGCCCAAGGTCAACACAAGCTGGTGCTGAGCCAGAGGGTGTTTGCTTAACACTCCACTTTCCCCCCATAGCTTCTACCATCTTGTCCATGGTTGAACCTATGCTCTGAGTCCAACAACATACATGAAACGTCTTTTGCCAGGATTAGTGCTGAGGGAATTTCCACCATGCTCCACATTTGCAGGGCCATCATTCCCACTGCCTGACAGTAAAACAACAACAACAAAGCCCAGAAAGTACCCCATCCTTTCTTTCAGAGAACTGGGCACCACTTTCCTGAGACTTGCATGACTTTTCCTTGACAAATGAATATGCCCTTTATTGCCATCCTCTGTGTTGTCAATAATCGAGCCTAAGTCTGTCTTGCTGTATGTATAAGCCTCCTACACTGACTGTAGCTTTCCTTGCATTGACATCTATTATTGACATTTTGGTGAGTTATACATGAGGCAGCAGGGGGAAATTATCACTATTTCAAGTCATTTAATTATATGTCAATATGATTTTTATAATTAGTTTTTTCACTTTTTCTATTTTGGAGTGTAATTTATCGTTTTGCATATTTTTCTATTGTGTGTATGTGCATACATTTAATATTTGTAGGTGATCTTTATGTTGTAAAAGAATAAATATTTGTAGCAAGAAAGGTTAAATTTCACACAAATATAATTTTACTTTGGAGTAAGAAATGTAATATATATATATATATATATATATATCTTAAACCTTTTGAATTATTAAAGAGACTTATCTAGATCCTTAAATATATTATATACATTATTAAGAGGTGAAAACTGCAAAGCTTGGTTCTTTTTCCCAAATATCATATTCTGTTTCTGTGTATCCTCAACTGCACTGAGCCCCATCTATTCTCAGGAGCTCACTCATTTGCTTTCCTTATAATCTAAGCTTTCCTACATGTACGTTTGATTGAGACTGCCTTAAGTCCATAGACAAGTTTGTGGTGAATTTACTTCAATGTAAAATTGCATTTTTCAGAAATAAACATTTTGTACTTTTTCACTTGTGCTTAAAATATGTTTAAAATATTTTATTTATTATTTTCGTTTTATCTTTAAATTAAACATGTGAAATGTTTATTGGCATTAAGTAGATTCATGTTGTTGGTCAGCTGTTATCATGATTCACTCCAAAACTATTTTTCAGTTTTCAAAAATAAAACCACGTGCTCACTAAGTAACTCTCTGGCAGCTCTTGACAATCATGACTCTCTTTTCTTTCTCTATATAGTTGACTACACTTGGCACCTCATGTACCATGTCGGTTCTGGGGAACAGACACAGGTCATCAGTCATGAGACTAAATGACTTAGCCCTCTGAGCCATCTCCCTGGCTCCTTTTTTCTCTTAGATGGCAAGTTAGCAATGGATTTTATTTTAGTTCCAGAATGATTAAAATACAGGGATAAATTATGATGTCATAACGTTTTCTATTCTGTAATGTAGAATAATTCAGTTACATGCTTCATTTGTGGACCTCCATTTTAGGTTATCTTATGTGCATCCTTAACCTTAACACCTTGGAAAGATTCAATGTCTTCATAGGATAAATAACAGAGTTAACTTTTTTTTTCTAAGAGTCACAGGCTTTATCAAAGTGCTGCTGAGAAATCAGCTCATACTCCTTGGAAGAACTCAGCTTTTATTGTCAAGACGCAAACAGTAGCTATAAGTGAGTATTTTGCAGGCATTATTTATCCAGTTTCTTTAAAATTAGAAAACTAGATCAATAATGGCTGACTGACTAAGGCTGTAGCATCCCATACAATTTACATCCAACCTGTTCTGTTCCTCGCCATTGCCTTTCTTTTAGAGTCTTTACACATAAAATAGTATCTTCAATCTTTGATTATTATGTTGTTTCCACTGTTCAAGACTGAAATATTTTTTCTCATTAGTGGGTTTACTTGTAAAATTTTCAGTTAGGTGTAAAATAAAACAATGGGGCTTATGTTTACCAGCTTGCCCTCCCAGATACAAATGCAGTGGATGATGACATTTAACTTTGAACTTCTAATTCTTCTGCCTTCACCCTACTATAATTGCGATTATGGGTGTGGGCCACCTAGTCTTGTGTAGTGCTCACGATTAAACCTCATATGTGCTAGGAAAACTCTCTAACAACTGGGCTACATTCTCAGCCTTAGTTTATGTTTTAAAAAAATTTGGCTTTCACTTTCGTGTGTGTGTGTGTGTGTGTGTGTGTGTGTGTGTGTGTGTGTGTGTGTGTGTTTTCACCCCAGGCCATTGATTTATACATAGCATTAGTTTTGAAATTAACTCAAATTGGATTAAACAATAGTAAAATACTCTACTGGTGTGTATGCTAAAACGTTTTGAGTGCTAACAGACTATAGACATTGATTAGTTTGGGTGGGTTTTGTTTGTTTGTTTTGTAATTGTTTCTATTTTGTATTATATTGCATTTGCTCTTTACTTTATTGATTATAATCTCTTAAAAACTTAAAAGTGACACAGCAGGTCCTCATCTTATGGATAGAAATGTGACAGAATAATTCACTGCGACAGAGAAGTGGGTGGAAAGTTCCTGGTTTAACCCAAAAGAAAGGAGATATTGTCAGGCTTCTTTTATCCTTACATATGATTCTGCATTAAATGTTTTATTGTTTTAAATTAAGTAAGCTAAGTTCATGTTTAAAGATTTCTCAATTCCATAAACTGGATTCTAAAAAATGGCCAAATGTTGCTTGTAGAAAAACATATGTGTAGACATTTGCCTTACATCTGACTGGCAATAAACAAGGAAACCTGACACAGACGTGTCTGTTTCTTAACACCAGTACTAGTATGCATAACTTTCTAAAGGGCAGGGAAGGAAACCAACTACATCAGCCAAGGCTTTCCAAGGAAAACCCACTGTTTGATTTTATGTAGAGATCAAACAATTAAAAACAGTATTTACAAGGCTCCCTTCGGGAAATATATTTTATTAAGTGCTAATCTAACTAATTAAGCAACAATTAGACTTCTTTGTATTCAAAATAAAGCAATTAAAGTGACAACATTGTTTCACTTACTCTGATTAGGATTTTTAATTAAGATATTAAAAATATTTAAAATAAATAATGACAAGTCTAAGAGGAAGAAGCTGGGAAGGAATCTGATTTAGAGTCAATGTTGTCTTAACTGTGGTTAAAGCTGCAAAGAACTAAATGGGATGCTACTTTTGTCATCCCTTAGTATCTAGTATATGGATACAGTGTTGAGGTGCAGAACTACCTATGTTCATTCATCAAACAATGCTTTCCGGAATATCTACTATGCACATTAAACTTTTAAATGCAGGAAAATAAAAAAGTCATTCATGGGACTTATGATCCAATGAGATAAATACATACATACCTGAATATAAAGTGGTACTGAAAATATATTCTTCTGACAGAAGGAAAGAATAATTCAAATGTTCTAGAAGACATAGACAATCTTCTCATAGAAAATGAAGTTGTAATGGGTGACTTGAGAAATGAGAAGAGCAGTGAAGGTGTGGGTGCAGGTGAAGCAGGGTTCTCCCTAGCTCCAAGAAGAAGAGACACACCGTAAAAGAGGAATAGATGTGAATGTATATAGTTCAGTGCAATATGACAGTATAAGTGAGCATCTTAACAAATTTTTGGTGGAAAGTCTTGAATCTCACGCTAAGGGATTTAAACTCTATTGTATGGTTCATGGGAATCTGACAAATGTGCTGTGGAGAGATAAAGAGTTCTTTTTTATTTTTTTAAATTTTATAATTAATTTAATTTTACATATCAGCTACTGATTCCCCTGTCCTCCCTCCTCCTGCCCCCCCACCATCCCCCCAGCCCATCCCCCACTCCCACCTCCTCCAGGACAAGGACTCCCCTGGGGATTCAACTCAGCCTGGTAGATTCAGTCTAGGCAGGTCCAGTCCCCTCCTCCCTTCACCCAGGCTGAGCAAAGTGTCCTAGCATAGGCCCCAGGCTCTAAAAAGCCAGCTCATGCACTAAGGACAGGTTCCAATCGGTCCCACTGCCTGGGGGCCTCCCAAACAGTTCAAGCTAATCAACTGTCTCACTTATCCAGAGGGCCTGATTCAGATCCACGGGGGCTCCTCAGTTATTGGTTCATAGTTCATGTGTTTCCACTAGTTTGGCTATTTGTCCCTGTGCTTTTTCCAATCATGGACTCAACATCTCTCGCTCATACAGTCCCTCCTCTCTCTCGCCAATTGGACTCCTGGAGCTCCACCTGGGGCGTGCCGTGGATCTCTGCATCTGCTTCCATCAGTCATTGGATGAAAGTTCTATCACCACAGTTAGGGTGTTCGGCCATCCGATCACCAGAGTAGGTCAGTTCGGGCTTTCTCTTGACCATTGCCAGCAGTCTATTGTGGAGGTATCTTTGTGGATTTCTGGGGACCTCTCTAGCACTCTGCTTCTTCCTATTCCCATGGGGTCTTCATTTATCATGGTCTCTCTTTCCTTGTTCTCCCTCACTGTTCTTGATCCAGCTGGGATCTCCTGCTCCCCTACGCTCTCTTTCCCTCGACCCTTGCCCTTCATTACCCCCCTCACGTTCAGTTTGCTCATGTAGATCTCATCCATTTCTCTGTAGTTGGGCAATCTCTGTGTCTTTCTTAGGGTCCTCTTTACTAGGTAGCCTCCCTGGAATTGTGAGTAGCAGTCTAGTCATCCTTTGTTTTACATCTAGTATCCACCTATGAGTGAGTACATACCATGCTTGTCTTTCTGAGTCTGGGTTACTTCACTCAGGATGATATCTTCTAGTTCCATCCATTTGCCTGCAAACCTCATGATGTCATTGTTTTTCTCTGCTGAGTATTATTCCATTGTGTATATGTACCACATTTTATTTATCCATTCTTCAGTTGAAGGGCATCTAGGTTTTTCCCAGGTTCTGGCTATTGTGAACATAACTGAGCATGTGCCCTTGTGGTATGATTGAGCATTCCTTGGGTATATGCCCACGAGTGGTATAGCTGGGTCTTGGGGGAGATTGATTCCCAATTTTCTAAGAAAGCTCCATATTGATTTCCAAAGTGGCTGTACAAGCTTGTATTCCCACCAACAGTGGAGGAGAGGTACTCTTGATCCACATCCTCTCCAGCATAAGGTGTCTTCAGTGTTTTTGATCTTAGCCATTCTGAGGGTATTGAATGAGGGACATATAGACTAGTAACATTTATGGTTACATTGAGCATTAAGTTTGAGAAGCCCCCCTTGTCAAAAGAGAGAATGGAGTGAAAGCAGTTACCATACTATTACAATTGTGCAATGTGAAGGAAAATTAGTGTATTGCCATTGTAACCAAAAGAAAGTTCAAATTTAAAGAAATTCTGAAAGAGAAGTGTATATCTGATAATATGAAGAAGATAGTAAATACTAAAGTCAAACATAGCTGCAGCTCATAGTGCTAGCTATTTTTCAGTGTTTATTTTCCTTTTCTTGACAGTGTGGTTTATCAGAATTTTAGCTGGATACATTGACAGACTAAAGACTGTAATTTTAAAGATTTGTTTTTAAATTTTTAATTGTCTAGATGGGTGTACACATGCAAGTTCATGTGCCCATGGAGGACAGAAGGAGATGTCAGATTTCCCTGGAGCTGGAGTGACAGGCAGATAGACACCACCTGACATGGGTTGGGAACTGAACTCAGGTCCTCTACAAAAGCAGTGTTACTAACCGCTGAACCATCTTTCCAGCCCCTGATAGACTGTATTTTAGAGATAGTTGTTATAGCTTGAACTTTTCAAATTCAAGTCAGGGAGGTACAAATGCAGCATCTGGAAATTCTCGCATGAGCAGACATGTTTCTTTTTTCCATCTTTCCTGGTAGTGGCTGTGCTTTAATGGTTTGCATTTGCCATAGAACTTCTAACTCAAGGACATGTTCATGTGGGGACTATGCTCCTGTGTGTAGAAGGAGGGAAGAACTCGGAGTCTCTGATGTTTGCAGGGCCACTGCTGCACCCCAGGATTGCTTAACTTTAGATTCATTTTACATGAATTGAAAATGTAGAGTTTTTTTCCCAGATGTTTTTGTATTATATTAACTCAAGATTAATCCCAACTAATTCAGTGACATAGAGTTTGAGATCTGAGAAATTGTATCATGGTCCAAGTAAATTCAGCTATGGTTTGTAGCAAACAATCCATACATTTCAATGGCTTAAATCAAAAGAAGTAGTTTCTCTCGGCAGGTCACAGGAGCATGCCTCACTTTCAGGCATGATTTGGCATTCTTTCATATGCTCATTGGAAAGGAACAGAAGAAATGCTACTGAACATTATTAATTTATTAATATTTCTCACAGAACTTAAATGATGTCACTAAATAGAAGAAGAGGAGAGAAAGAGGGAAGGTGGTAAAGAAAATGTGTTTAATTATGGATATCATGTCTATGGGAATTCGATTTCTTTGAAAAAAATCAAAAACTGGAAGTGTGGCTCATGGCCCTGAGTCACTCTACATGAAGCTGAGATTCATGTACATACAAGTGGGACTGAATCAGTGGGATGAGGAGAGCCTCCTGCTGGGTTGCAAAGAAGAGAAGTGACTAAATCTAGGGTAGAAAAAAATAGAACAATAAGGACATAGGAATCTGCTTAACAATGTCTAAGAAGATACAAAATAAAAAATCATATTTCACTGAAACATCATCATAGTTTAATAAATACGCACTTAAACCCAGAGTTAATTATTGAACCAGTGAATTGCTTTTCATTACCACAAAGAAACAATTAGAGTAGCTCAAGAGACTTCTGCTCATTTTCCACCAGCTGGACTACAGTGTTTAGGAAAATAATGCCATGTATCTACTAACAAAAAAAACCCCTGGAATTTCACTGCAACCCATGTGATAACTTAGAAATAAGCAATGCCCATTACCAAGATAAACTGCTGGCCACTGGGTGATCCCAACCACCATAGTGAATGTGGAATTGGGTCTGCTAAGGAAGGACTCTTGGTTTAACCATCTCCCCAGGAAGATCCACCTGTTTTAGGACCAAATATTTTTACTTAGCAAAGAAAACTTGTATTTTTTTTATTGAAGATAGAGTCTAATACAATACATACTGACCACAGTTTCCCCTTGCTCTACTTCCCACAGCTCCTCCTACCTCCCCTCTCCTCTATATATACCCACCTCCGTTTCTCTTCACAGAAGAGCAGACTTCCATGAGAAAAGAACCAAACACAACAAAACAAGACAATAAAGGCCAAAGTCCTCATATGGAAGCTGGACAAGGCAACCCAACAGGAAGAAAAGAGTCCCAAGAGCAAAGAAAAGATTCAGACACACCTGCATCCACTGTTAAGAGTTCCACAAAATCACCAAGCTAACAGCCGTAACACATACACAGAGCACCTGGTGCAGACCACTTTAGTGTCTCTGAGCCCATAAGAGTCTTGCTTAGTTGGTCCATGTTTTTCTGGTGTCCTCAATGCAAAGAAACATTTTAGTTCAATTATTGGCTTCAAATTTCTTGGCTTTTGTCTTGTTTTGCTACTTAAATAATATAATGTAATACTGAGTGTGGATAAGGAATCTCTAAATCAGGGAAGACTTCAAAATAATAGAAAATAAAAATAGTTCAACCTCTATATAAGTCTAAGTGAAAATTTAGATTCCTTAATTTAAGACAAAATGTAACCCAGAAGATCAGTGACCTGTTAAAGATCTCGAGCCTGATGAATTGGTAATAAAAAACAATAGTTATAAGCTCCAGGTGAATTAAGATGAATTTTCAATTTTACCTTATAGAAACATTTTTCTACAGAAAGCAATCTATCTATCTATCTATCTATCTATCTATCTATCTATCTATCTATCTATCTAAATGAACTTTTAAAAGGTGTTTCTTTGGCTATCCAGATGTTAGTATATTTAAATAAATTGGCTCCAATATCCAGGTTTGCCCCATGGCAAACGTGTAACCCAGATACCTTGTCATGCTTTGAAGCCAATTTGCACTAAATAGCTTCAACTTGCAAAAATAATTGGGCAGCTAAAGAAGAGCAAAATTATGTTGTTTTTAGGAAGTAGCTAGAAATGGAGATCACCACATTAAGCTGCATAACCCAGGCTCACAGAGACTTGTTTTCTCTCATAGATAGCCGTTAGAGAATCCATGCTAGTAAATCAGAGGCTGTCCAGGAAGGGAAATGGAGAAGGGTGGGTAAGAAAGCATAATGGAGGTGATCTGTACCAAAGTATATTAATATACACCAATAAACACTTTGTAAACAGAAGGCAGGTCCATCATAGTAAGATAGAAGGAAATTCCAGTATTTCCTGACTGCTTAGTAACCATTGCTAGGGAAACCAGTTTCTTACTGTTCATGTATCATGAGGCTGACAATTCAGAAGCCCTCAGTACTGGGCTTACAGAACAATGTAATGTGTTCTATAATTCTCTCTCTGTCTCTCTGTCTCTCTGTCTCTCTGTCTCTCTCTCTCTCTCTCTCTCTCTTTCTCTCTCTCTCTCTCACACACACACACACACACACACACACACACACACAAAGAACCTAAAAAAGATTATATGCAGAATTATGCAAATAATTCGGGTTTGGATATCTGTACTTAGTGTAGTGATTATTTATTTTACTTAATTGAAATATTTATTTTACTTAATTGAATTATTTGTTTTACTTAATAGAATGAAAATTTCTATTTGTTTGGTTTTTGGAAAATTTTTAAATTAAGGAAACTATAGCTCTCTGGAATTGATTACTGATTCAACCTGTGTTAAGGCTGTTCCTAAAAGTACTCTAAATAGTACATGGGTAAACAAGCAGCTTGTGCCGAGGTTAAAGACAAGAGACTATGGAGTATCTCCAGGTCTGTCACTGGCTTTTACTTGACCTTATTAATGGTAGTAATTTTTATTTAACTAAGATTTATTTTAACTTGTTAGATGCATAAATATAAAAATTGTTTATAATATAGAGCACCACGTAGTTCTTTGCTACATCTATACATTGTATGGTTTGAAATGCGGTTAATTGTTTCAACTTTCTCACGCATTTATAATGTTCACTTGTTGAAAACCCTAGAAATAAACTTCCTAGCATATTTTAAGTATCCAGTGCATCCTGGTGTGGTGATGTTGTTTTCCCCCAAAATACTGTGCACTCTAATAAACTTATCTGGGGTCAGAGAACAGAACAGCCACTAGATAAACATAGAGGCCAGAAAATGATGGCACACACACCTTTAATCCTAGCATTCTGGAGGCAGAGATCCATCCGGATCTCTGTGAGTTCAAAGCCACACTGGAAACAGCCAGGCATGGTGACTCATGCCTTTAATCCCAGGAAGTGATGGCAGAAAGCAGAAAGGTATATTAAGGCATGAGGACCAGAAACTAGAGGCTGCTTAAGCTTTTAGGCTTTAGAGCAGCAGTTCAGCTGAGATTCATTTGGGTGAGGACTCAGAGGCTTGCAGTCTGAGGAAACAGGATCAGCTGAGGAATTGGTGAGGTGAGGTGGCTGTGGCTTGTTCTGCTTCTCTGATCTTCCAGCATTCACCCCAATACCTGGCTTCAGGTTTGATTTTAATAAGACCTTTTAAGATTCGTCCTACATCCTGGTTTTTTTATAGTCCCCCTGTCGTGCAGTACAACAGCAGCACTTCTTACCCTCTCTAACTTTAGCTGGTTCCGATTGACTAGCTCTTGTCATCCTTCCCTCCCCACTGTTTTCCCAGCTGCTAGAAACTGCCAGTCAACGTTCAACTTCTATGATGTCACATTTTTGGATTCTTAATGTAAGCATTGAAACTCAGATGGAAAGGTATCCTGGAGTTGGGACCCAAGGGATACCAGAAAGTCACTGTAAGTGTAGCAGCTTACAGCTCTGCTCCACGGAAAGGTTCCCGAAAGCAAGTGTAACGAAGAAGCAGCCATCCTCCCCTGGATTCTTCCTTCCCAATAAATCCCTTGTGTGAGGTTTCTTGTTCAGTGTGACACTTTTGTCTGAATGGAGCTCAGCTTTAACAAGTTTCTCTGGAGTGGAGCAGAGCAGAACAGTAACACTTTTGCTGAGGAAACTTTCCCCTAGCAGAGCAGACTTGTTATACTTACATTGGGGAACCTTTCCCTGAAGCAGAAATGTAGGCTGCTCTTCTTACAGTGACTTTGTGGTGTTCCTTGGCTTCCAACTTCCAGGGCACCTTTCCTTCTGAGTTCCAATGCTTATACTAAATATGAGTGAGATTGTGTCAGATTTGTTTTTCATTGTTTGACTTATTTTAACATAATCTCAAATTTCATTTTAGTTAACCTAATCTCAAACTCCACCAATGCTGTCACTAATGGCAGGCTTTTGTTCTTTTTATGGCTGACTGGAGTAATGAGTCCCCAGACCTTAGCACAACTGATGTCATGACAGAAGTACCATCAAGGCCATGGAACCCAGCACACAGATAGCGCCACCTGCCAACACAAGAACAAGTTCCTAAACCACTCATGAATGTCCATAGTTCTTGGAAAGTCCCTAAATATACTAACCTTCCTTTTTAGCTTCTGTAGTTCCACTTCTGGCTCACTGTTCTCGGTAACTGAGGCGTGTCAACCTCGGATGGGGTTTTTGTGAATTTAAAGCTCCACTTGAGAAAGGCTGGAGATTGCACTAGCATGCTGAATGCAGTGTAGTCACCGGCTGGCTAACAAAGACTTTCTATTGGCTTGGACCTGTGTCCCGGAAATCTTCTCTGGCTAATACCTCCCAACACTGGTATTACATGGTTTATAAGAACCACATATTATCTGTTCATCCGTTGATGGGTACTGGGTTATTTCCATTCATTGGCTATTGTGAATAGTGCTGCACAGGACATGAGAGTACAGATGTCTACTTAGCATATTTTTCTAGTCTATTTTAATTCATCTAACTTGTTACAATGATATGTATATTCTGGAATTAAATATATTCCTTAATTGACTGTTCTATAGTGTCTTTAAATTTTAGCTAGGAGACATCATAATATCAATAGAAAATGGATACTAACAAAATTCTGTGTCCAGAATTATTATGATCTCATGGTGAAAGGTAAAAAGCTTAGTGGACTGCAAGCCTTAAAATGAAGGGCTGTTCAGACTCATTGGGAAAGAGATAAAGAATGTATTTTGGTATATTATGTGAAGTAGCATAAAGAAACAAAAGACCTCTTCCCGGAGCCTTTTTCTTTTGCAGCTCTTAATATTTTTTTCTTTATTCTGTATGTTTAGTAGTTTGATTATTATGTGCATAATGGGGAAATCTACAGAGACAACTGAACCAAGCTCAAAGGAACTCACAAACTTTAGACCGGCAGCTGTGGAACCTATATGGGATTGGACTAAACCCTCTGCATGCAGTAGACAGTTGTGTAGATGGGTCTGTTTGAGGGGCCCCTGGTAGTGTGATCTGGATCTTTCCCTGGTGCATGAACTGGCTTTTTGGATCCCATTACTTGTGATTGCACACCTTGCTCACCTGATAAAGTTGGGAGGGGCTTGATCCTGCCTCAACTGAATGTACCATGCATAGCGGTCCCTCCATACAAGAACTTAACCTGTTGGAGGAGGGGATGAAGTGGGGGGAAGGAGAGGGGAGCAGGAGGAGGCATGAGAGGGGGATCTGTGGTTGGTATGTAAACTGAGTAAAAAAAAATTAAAAAAAGAAGCAAAAGACTGGATGAGAGGTGGTAGGAAAATTAAGATCTATATTTGGGACAGAAGTTTTAAATTCACGTCCAAAGACCTTTGAAAGAAATTGATTTTGGAAGAGAATTTAGAGAGCAAATACTTTCTGCTCCTGTCCCTTCATTTGTAAGCTACCAATGTTTTCTTAGGATGTAATTAAATTAAACAGATGTCTAATCTGTTCTAGTGCTCTGTCCTGTTCCTTTCCCTACAGGACTTGCTTTCCTCATCTTCTTTCTCACCAGTGCTTGTTAATTGCAGACTAATGGCTTCCATTGTGACTTCTCCTTCAGGTATTTAGTGTTCTTTGGTCATATTCACCCACTGTTTCCTTCTCTCATCCCCCTTTTCATTGACTGCTGGTTTTCTTTCTGAATAGCTCCCCTCTGTGCTCACTTTATTTTCTTTCCTGTGCTACTTTTGGCTTGTAGAGTGTTTGTTCACAAGTTTCCAAAGGAAAAATGTTATCCCTGCAGTGGCACAGGTATTAAAGAGATTTGGCACTGTGAGATTCACAGAGCTATCTAGAACTGTGCTCATTTTAAAGAATAAAAATTGAAGAGTGTTTAGGTTTTACTTCATTACTGTAACCTTTCTTTAAAAGAATAGCAATGGCAAGATAGTGTTTGCAGAATGGTGTGCAATAAGAAAAACATAGCCTTGAGGGAGTTGTCAGGAACCCAGATAGGCGAACTGAGTTTTAAAACACTGAGAGATAGAGCACAGTGGGGAAATACGACTAACACTGAGGAGCCGAGAGAGTGCTAATCCATTTCCTTGGACTTTCTGAACTGCAGACTGAGATGTGGGTGGACTGGAAAAGGTCCATTGTGATAAAGTTCGGATCTGAGTTGAACAAGTGGGTAAGTTTCTAGACATGAGCACTCCACCTTCTTCTGGGAGCTTTAAATTAAATCATTGCTAACAAGGCAGGCAGCTCAGGTCAGTAGGTTACACAGCCCTCTCCACATCTACTTAATATGATTTTACTGTAATTGCATATAGTGTCTTATCCCCAGGAGAATTAGTAGGAAAGCCTTCAGGGGAAATCTCTTCAGACCCAGGCCCCAAACAACTGCAGACTTTGACAACACTCTGCAAACTTGAGGCTATATTCTTTTGTAGCATCACCCCTAGAATACTCCAGGCCAAACAAACAAACAAACAAAAATATGTTGGGTTCTCAGAGCTTTGAAAACTTTTATTTCATTTGTTGTTTCTTATTTTATCATTGTTTTACATCAAGTCATACTTTATTGGTCACAATGTATTACATTTCCACAACTGAGTTCAGTCACTGTTGTAAGTAAATAAACTCTTGTCTTCCTCTTCCCATTTTACTGTTCATAACATAGAGTCACAGATTGAGATTTGCAAATAAAACAGAAAAATGATAATACTGATTATTACCTTATGACAATTTAGCTTTGATGCTTATTCTAGAGGCTAGGATGTAAAAAACGCATATTTGAAAGAGAAGAACTGAGTGTTGATCCCTCAATGGGATCTAGGTATGGAATTGTTGTTTTTGAAACAATAAGAAAGCAAAATGAAGCCAGGGGGTGGTGGTGCATATCTCTAGTCCCAGCACTCGGGAGGCAGAAGCAGGCTGATTTCAAGGCTAGCCTGGTATACAGAGCTAGTTCCAGAATAGCCAAGGCTACACACAGAGAAAAAGCAAAATGATATGAAACTCTATGTAGACATTCTAGTCACTTGGTTCATGAACAAAATGCTATGCTATACTGTTTTTTCATTAGTTTAAACAATAGGCCAAAGCAGAAGTGTGCAGTACATGTGAGACACACACACACACACACACACACACACACACACACACACACACACACACACACACACGCACACTGGATTATACATGTGTGCTCTTAGTCTTCTGTGAGTACTTTATTGTAAAACCTACCCACATGCCCACACCATGGCGTGGCTGCTCAGCTTCTAATTATTGCATTTGTGTCAGCTAATTTGTTTTGATTTCATTTTGAGTAAGTTGGCTGCAAAGGAGTTTCATTTTCATCACTTACAGTCTTAATGCATTTTCTTTCTCTTTTGAAAGAAATCAGGCAAAAAATATTGTTACTGAATTTATGCATCATGAACAAGCTCTGAATTTATTTGCTGCTCTGAGATGTTTTTATCTCCTCAAGGTGCAGAAATGCTTAATTTTGCTTATATGAATAAAAAGTCTCTTAGTACAGCTTTTAAACAGTTGTTGAAACTAGCTTTTATGTCTTGAAAACTTTACTTTTCAATTCCTTTAATCCATGAGTATAAAGAGATGAGCTTTGTGTGGAATGAAATGGTGTGACTAAAAGCTCCCCATAGCAAAGCCCCATATTCTTCTAGTTTGAGTTTTCATGCAATTAGTGTAAAGAGGAAAGAAGACCATGGCAGACTAGCACTCAAAATCAGCAGGTAGCCCATGGGAACAAATGCACACTTACAGCTTATATGAATTTGGTTTTCCAGGAATGAATTTATACTTACTTTGGGAACTGTGGAGTGGATTGAAGGAAAGAAGGAAAGGAAGAAGGAAGGGAAGAAAAGAAAGAGGTAAGAAGAAAGGGGGAAGAGAATGATGAACCATCATTCTTGCTTTGTTTTTTCCTAGTTAAATGTCCCTTATCATTTTCCACATCTATAAAGTTGGGCGTCTGAAATACGGCCTCTCAGTTTGCTTGGCACTGCATTCCCTTACTCACCTATTAATCTAAATAAATGGCATCAGTGTTTTCACACTGGCTCTTCAAAGGTCTAGTGGCTCACATGAGCTTGTTAGTTATGAAAGGGTACATGGTATGATGGGAATAGAGAAAATCTGTTTGAGACCCAGACATTCCTTAAACCACTTTGTCCTGAGACTTAGCATCCTCAGCTGTAAATCAAAGGGCACTCGCTTCCCAGGTAGCATTGACTAGATTAAATATATTTGTGGGCATCAGCCTTTAGCACAGTATCAGGATTTCAGGCATGGAACATGTTCTTATGCATGAAAAAATATTTTACTAGATCTTCCTGTACCCTACTGAGTGAGGATTAGCATGCATTAATAGCCAGAACACAGATTAATTGAATTTTACAATTTGAGAAGACCCGTGAATCTTTTTAGTTCAATTCTCTCCTTCTACAAATGAAAGGAAAAGAGCCACTGGTTTTGGGATTGTGAAAGCTGCTCAGTTGCAAAGCGATGAGGAGCCTCTGTCATGAAAACTAGTCTGAGCTATCTTCCTTGATACATCTGAAGCCCGGAAACCCAGGATGATAGACAGGCACAACATAACTTTCTCTGTTTTGATATCCCAGAGTTTATTGTTTTCAAAAAAATGTAGATGCTCCCTGTGGACTATTTGTAGAGTAAAAGTAGATTCTCACACAGATGTAATGGTAGTTCCAGAGGAATCACAATGAATATCTGAACCATAGGAGAGCAAATTAGGTCCTCAGCAAGCTTATGTCCTTAGTAACACGGTTGACATCTTCACAGTTTGTCATATGCTCTGAGGAATGCAGGCCTACTTCCTGTCTATGTGAATGGAATTGCTAATTTGTTAATAACTTCCTTGAGCTTCCATACAACACTGACTTAGAATGTTTCTTTGGGAAGATGATGCAGTCACTGGCTTATTGTCAAGTTTTTCCAGGTATGCTAAGAATGTCTATGAAGGTACACAGGATCCCTGAGCTTCTGAAAGCTACATAATGGCTCTAAATCTGCCCACTTTGCTCCCACTTAACTAACCTTGAAATCTTCAAAAAAGCCGCATTAACTATTTATGATCTGAATGTCTGTGTCCATCCCCACCTATTAATTCTTGAACTATAATCGCTAGTGCAATATTGAGAGATCAGAACTTTGAGAAGGTGGGTAGGTTGTAAGAGCTGAGCCTTTCTGAATGGGATTAGTCTTCTCATAAAAGAATTTCCAACCGAATTATTGTCCGACACCTCTGCCGTGTGAAGATTAGTGACAAAACAGAGAGAGCCTTCTGCAGATATAGAATCTCATAATGCAAGGACATATTAATGTCCTTGCAGTTGTATTATTGGGAGCCCTGGTAAATTCCTAGTTTGGGGATCCAAAGGCTTAAGAGCTCTATACATAGACCTCTAGGGATATCCAGATATCCCTCATGTGAATGCGTTTCCCATTGTTATTCTGTTTTCCAAATTCTCTTGTAAAGGTTTTCATTTTAAGTTTTAAATTTTTTCTCATTGTTCAAGTAGTACCAACTCAAGATTATCTACATAGACAAAAATATATAATTATATTATGGTTGGAAATGTATACTTATGTCTGGAAGCATAGACTTGATTTCAATTTTTTTTTCTTCAATAAGACTGAGAAAACACATATGCATTTCAAAAGGAAGTCAACTAATGAAAAGTTAAGAGAAGTCAAAGTATATAAAAATATATTTATGATTTGGGTTGCTTTATCTGGGGTTTATGAGAGAAGGACTGGCATGAGAGTGGGTAGGGAAGGGAATAAGTACTAATGATAGTAAGTGAAGATTATTTAGAAATTTCTGCATCTGGCCAGAAGTCAGCAAACATCTTCTATAAATGGTCAGATAGTACTTTAGGAGTATTTTAGGTGCTATGGTCCAAGCAGTCATTGTTATGAACATTCATTTGTCATGTTACTGTAAAAGTGGCCACAAGGGTATATAAGGGTATGTAAACAAATGGGCATGACTCTGCTTCATTGCAACTCCGTTTACAAAATCATACTGAAGGCTAAGTTTGGACCACTGGCTGTTGCCCAGTAACCTTGGCAGTTGATTACTACTGCACTCAGAAACAGCAGTGGAACCGGAGAGCCGGCAGAAAGGGTTGGCATAACTACATGTGGTTTAACACCTATTTTGTGTTCCATGATATTCTACATGGGGAAAGTTAGTGGTGCAAAACAGACTATTTTTCCCAAGTGCAGTTTTCATTACAGGAAAATTGAAAGTATAAGCTTATTATGTAGTTCACCTTTAATTGGGAAAGGGAGACAAAAAAGTTGGCATGGGGAAGGGGGTTGATAAAAAAATATGCACTTTGTTTTGCAAAGTATTCGTGCCTGAGGAGAGCTGGTTAAGGATTGTGTACAAAGCATTTGATTCACTAGACAAGCTTCTTTTTCACACACTAATTCACTTTTAAGCCTATAAACTTGTTACAATATGTTTTCTGATTAACATAATGTATAGAAAATGATCAATACACCTAAGAAAATGTTTCTCTATGAACAATCCAGAGCCTAAGACAGATAATTCATTTGTACAGGGTGAATAAAGTGACCATTCCATGAACTGTACAAGAACTCTGTTAAGGAAGAAAAATGAAGAGATGTTGTTGTCTGTAGACACTACAGAGAGATCCTCTTCTAGGTCAAGTGGTGATTTTCACAGGAAGGTGCAGTCATTTCTTGGTCTGTGGAAAATGTGAAGAGGATTTCAGTTTATTAGGAGATCTTGATTGGTTCTTTCTAGTTGACCTTTGCCAGGGCTCTGTATTTGTGTGGCTGCACATTCAGTCAGCCAAGTAAGGAGACTCTTCTTTATGAACAGTTAGGAGTGACGGAGGGTTGTTGCTGTAGTAATGCAAAGGAGGCTTGTTTCCAGCTACAGCATGTGTTGAAGGTGAGTGTGATGGGCAGTAATGATGCCAGATGGTGGCAAACTGACAAGGATAGCAGAAGAGCAGGTAGGCAGTCAGCTTGTGAACCATTTCCATTCCTGAACAACATTTAGAAAGTTTCTTCTGTAATCTTACAGTTCTTTGTATATAAGAATCCAATTAATGGCAATGTAGTCCACATTTTCTATGGGGTAAAATTTCCCTTAAATTTGTCAGAGTTGGAGAATATAAGGATGATACTTCTTTCCAGTTGTGTGTGTGGAGCTTTTATTCTTTCAGATCATCTCTCTGTATATGTAAATATGTACATTTAGTGTAGGAAGTGTGTGTGTTTGTGTGTATGTGTGTGGGGGAGGGGGGACACACATGCATCCTGATCATAACATTTTATTGGTGAAATTATTAAGGCCACTCCACGTAGTTAAAAGGAGATTTATTTAATGGCGTAACTTACAAATTAAGGGATAGGTAGGTCGCGGGGTCTGGGGAAGGTGTATCGCAATCCAGCGGTGTTCTCTGGAGCTCTGCTTGGCTCACCTCCACCATCCAAGGTCCCGAAACAGAGAAAAAGCACTGGCCCATCCAGATCTCGGGTCTCCAGACGCCTCCCTTGGCCCCACCTTGTAGGCATGACAGTTGCCGAAGTCTCAATGGGGGTTGGAACTTCCAGATCAAAGCTGGAATGGCTACCCACTACATCTCCCCCTTTTTGTCTAAATAAGAGAATTCTAAGCTAATTCAAGACTATATACAAAGGAATGGTTATCAAATATTGTCCAGGAATAATGAGGGATAATGACCTAGATAAGATGGAACTACAACCAATACAAACAATATCAAGCAAGAAACACATATTAAAATCCAGAGAAGTATAGAGCATAGGTAAATGGCATGTTACAAAGATCATTCCAAAAGGTGTCCTATCCTAAAGAACCTGAATCTAATACTTAATATGTTCTATCTACTAAGTTGTAACTATAACTGCTAGTCTTCAATCCCATCAAAGACCTGAGAAGGAATATAATGGTATGTGAGAAATGGTAGATGGATGCAAGCAACTTTCGGGAATCTTGCGAGAGTAGACCGAGACAGCTGGCAGCCTGGACAGTCACCTAATGTTTCTCAGCATTGTTGGTGCATTCAAATTAGCTACAGGTCTAAAGTATCTGACAGACCATTTTCAGAAGCAGGAATTCTGAAAGACCATCTTACCCTGTCTTGGCAGAGTACAGTGGTCGCTTTCCTTGTGTCCCGCTTGTCCAGAAAGGACAGCATTGCATTTGTACTGTCAGCCGTTGAGGCAAGGGCAGTTCTTTGCCCAGTAGGCCATTTTGTGCCAAGAAGACAAACTTCCAAATGGAAATGTCTTAGAAGCCCAACATTCTCTCGGGATCAAATTGGTGCAGCCAGGAGCAATTGTATGTCACGTCAACAGAATTCTAAGTTATTTAAATGCCATATTCTCTAGGTCTATGAAGTATTTGAAGATTACCTGTCCATCTGACCTATGTATCTGTAAATCTGGATAACCTAACTAATGTAACTATAGAGATGACAAGCATAGGTGACTATAAATCTATAAGTCTTATCTACCAAAATAACCTAAGGACTAAGGCTTCACGTAAACAGGGTAAACAGTCTATAAGCAAATGTATGGTAAAGAACGATGACTTCAAAATTGTGACAATACACAAGATATTTATAACAGAGGTAGGAATATATAGTGTGATATGCAATATGACAATAATCTTAAATATATATCAATATACAGAATATCCTAAACAGAAGTAGAACATACATAAAGTATGACAGATATAAATTTACATTTGTATCAATATACAAATATTTCAAATAAGGGTAGAAATATATGTACATTATTAACAAATATAGTTCTGTATTTGTATCAATATACAAATTATCTTAAACAGGAATATAAAAATAGTTTACATTTGTATCAACATATAAGAATCCATAACAGTGCAAATTACAGTGCAAATTATCTAAGGCTGCTATTTTACTAAATTTGTTTACTAGTATATACAATAATCTACCATAATATCTTATACCTATCCATTCCATTTCTTCTTTTCCCTTTTTTCTCTCTCTTTTTTTTTAGAATACTGAGTCTAATATTTTCTTCCACCCCCAACCCTATAACCATCATCTATAACCCTGAGAATTATGAAACCTAAGGGAGAAGGGGCATCGTTTTCTTAGAATTGCTTCCTGCTGTTTAGGAGGTGATGTTATCTCTGTTGGGTACTGTGAGAAAGCTCAGATAGTTAAATCTCAGTTAGACTAACTGTAGGTTCTGCAGCAAGTCTTAGAGTAATAGGTAAGATTGTCTGAAATTCTGGCAAGAAGTGTAGTATGATGATGATTACCATGGCATCATTCTGGATTGGGTAGAGTTGCTGTTGTTGGGGCCCCATCTTCCTTCTGGAGACTTCCGAGATTGCTATTGGAAAAACTTATTTGTTATCAAAATGGAAGGTTTGGATTTAAAGAGGAAATAGCATGTAAGAAAGGATTCTGAGAAATTAAGAGTAAGCATGGAGAGAATTAGAATCTAGAGAACAATGGTCCCTTTTTATTGGTTTCCTTCTGTCCCACACCAGAGGGCTCTTCTGATATGGGACTGAAGAATCTCTCAAACTTTTCTTTTAGCAATATGGTTGGGTTTAGAGAAGGAGTGAGCCAATTCCATCTCCAAAGCCAGCTTGGCTTATAATTGAATTGGAACCACAACTTTTCTAGATTGATAGAGAGCTAGATGTTAGACAGTGAGATTTTACAGATTGGTACCAATAGATTCTTTCAAAACATCCAGATATCCAAGGCCTTATGATTTTTGGAAGATGGGTATTTCCATTATCCTGGAAAGACAAAAACAGAACCCTACCCCAACCTTTGATTGTTAAATTTTTCTTACAACTTGTAGAGATGTCACATTGGTGGATGATCTTTTACTTCTCATCATCAAGGGGTTTTTCCTGTTCGAATCGAATTTTTATTAATTTTGTTGGTATCTATAGCTTTTCTTCTCCTGCAGAAACAAAGGCAAAAACCCTTCCCCAATGTAGAACATAAACAGGTTTCCATTCTGAGGTCAGCACATCCTTGAAATAAACCAGTTGGTTTAGCTCAGGAGTTTTGTCTGTCGTCCAATGTCTCTCCGCAGCTGTTGTTCCTTTCTCATCAGCATTGAGAAAATTCAAGGTTAATAAAGCACTAAGCAATCTATTTTTAGGAGTCATTGTTACCTGTTGTTGTTTATTTACATATCCTTTAAAGTTCGATTGGATCTTCCTATGACTGCTTGGCCTGTGGGATTGTGTGGTATACCTGTAACATGCTTTATAGTGTAATAAGCAAAGAATTGTCTCATTTTATTGGAGACAGCTCAGTCAGTAGAGCATGAGACTCTTAATCTGAGGGTTGTGGGTTTGAGCCCCACGTTGGGCGCCAGATATTGGTGAAATTATTAAGGCCACTCCACGTAGTTAAAAGGAGATTTATTTAATGGCGTAACTTACAAATTAAGGGATAGGTAGGTCGCGGGGTCTGGGGAAGGTGTATCGCAATCCAGCGGTGTTCTCTGGAGCTCTGCTTGGCCCACCTCCACCATCCAGGGTCCCGGAACCGAGAGAGAGCGCTGGCCCATCCAGATCTCGGGTCTCCAGACGCCTCCCTTGGCCCCGCCTTGTAGGTGTGACAGTTGCCGAAGTCTCAATGGGGGTTGGAACTTCCAGATCAAAACTGGAAAGGCTACCCACTACATATTTTACTAGTGACAGTGTACCACAAGGTTCTGTGACAGATCTGGGAAATAATTGCTGTAAATATATATAAGCTCTCAGTTGTATTGTTGTATGTCTTTAGATGACCTAGCCCTCAAGAAGGCCAAGGAAAGATAGTTTCACAGTGTGGAGGAAAAACAGAAAGAGTATTTTTGACTCATTTATGATCTTTCTGCTCTAATATTTTAAATGGCTACTGTCAATTGTGTACTGATAGTCAGAATTATGCAAGAGTGATGCATGCATCTTTTGGAGGAGGGAAAGGGTGTCTACAAAGGCAGAGCTGAAGGAAAGTCAGGGAAGAGGAAGAGCTCAGAGTAAACCCAGCTACCAAAGCTGTCACCACTGCTTGTTATCCAGTTTCCAACCTGCTTTCTTATCCAAAGGAACTCTGATGTATTAAAGTGTGGATTTCCTCTAAATGACTCAGAGGAACTGAATTCATCTCAACTCTGTTTTGGATTCTGGTCCACCTGTGAGATTTCCACTGACTTGAATTAATACTTGAAATATATGCATTTTTCAGTCTTACCTATAGAAATTCTGATTCCTCAGGTCTGAGTGGGGCTTTCAGAAACCTGCGTTTACTGAAAAGTTACTGCAGACATTTCATATCATTACAGAACGTGCAGTGAACACTGATTCAGGCTCACTGGTACATGACGAAACCCTGGTGGCTTTTATCCATTCAGCATGGACTGGTGACTTCAGTTGATCCCCGCTGACTAACGGAAACGTTAGGTATTTATTTCAAAGTTTTTGCAAGAGCCTCTTCTCTTTATTGAAAGTGGGGCTAATGAGCCTCAGGATGACGCCAGTGTGTGCCTATGAAAGTGGCAAAAGCAAATGAGTTGGGGATTTTAGTAGCAAAATAACCATCAGTCATCTGACCCTATAGCTGGCCAGCATTCACTTCTTGTCATGCCTCTGTCAGGATCCCTATTTGTTAAGCAAGTCATGGTTCTTGTTCCTTGCAGAATACTTTCTAAGTTCAGTTACTTGTGATGTTTTGCACAAGGTAAACTCTTGCAATTGGAGAAACAAACATCTGCTAAAAGTGTTTACCAACTCACTACTATTATAATAATAACAGTATGCTATCCATCCATATCATTTCTCTATGAGAATAAGTTTGGAACTCCGAAAGAATGGTTAATTCTGTAGTGGACCTTACAGGTGTGTGTGTGTGTGTGTGTGTGTGTGTGTGTGTGTGTGTGTGTGTGTGTGTATGTTTGGTATGGATATGTTTGTGTGTGCTTTTCTAACCATAGATGATTCATAACACATTGAACCCTGTGAAGCCTGGTTGCAGGATCCTCCTTAGCCATATAAGAGAAGTGAATATTCGTGCTCACCTTGAGAAAACTTAGCTCACTCTGAGCTCCTTTTCATGTAGTTTTCTTCAGGACTATCATTTTGGAGCATTGTCCCCTCCTTTAACAAGCATAGCCAAGTTTCTGTTCTTCCATTGAGCACTGAGAAACACCAGCCATAGTAAGTGGGCATGAATTCCCAGAAACCATTGAAAATACTAGGATTCCTATATTACTCAAATTCTGGGTGGTGAAAAGATGGTATTTTAAAGGACCACTAGACCACTATAAATGTGGTAGTGTAGCTAGAGTTTTTCTGGTTCTGCCTGGCCCATGGTCAGGACAAATCTCTCTCACCCGCCAGTCCCCGCAGCCACTTAGACCCAACTGAGTAAACACAGAGACTTATATTGCTTACAAACTGTATGGCCACAGCAGGCTTCTTGTTATCTAGTTCTTATATCTTAAATTAACCCATTTCTATTAGTCTATAAGTTGCCACGTGGCTCGTGGCTTACTGGTACCTTACATCTCGCTTTTCATGGCAGTGGCTGGCAGCGGCTCTCTGACTCAGCCTTCCTGTTCCCAGAATTCTCTTCTCTGCTTGTCCTGCCTATTCTTCCTGCCTGGCCAATCAGTGCTTTATTTATGAACCAATCAGAGCAACACATTTAACATACAGAACATCCCACAGCATGGTAGTGTGTGTGGTATAAATAAATAATCCTATTTATTGGTGTAAACAAATATTGAAATCCATAACATGACAGTTCTGCTCACATGGCAAGGTAATATGTAACACTAACTACCTCTCAGAGACCTTTAATAACTTCTCATTTCCTCCAGCTCAGACTTTCACACTTTGAGAAGCCCCTTGAGTTACTAGAATGCCAGTGCAAACAAGCAAACAAGGATCCACTCAGGAACATTCCCAGGCACACAGTTCTGTGACCCACATGTGGCTCATATATTGGAATGAGGGAATTATGGACAACTTGGATCCAGTGAAATATTTCTTAATGTGCGGTAAGTGATGGTTAACACAATATTAAACATGAAATGAATCAGTGTTCTTGACAAGGCTTCCCCATTTTGTATCACATGATGTCACTCCAGTCTTGGATAGAATATGCATCAGGAGTGCTATCTACTGCATGTGCTGTCATTCTATCCAGCACCAATGAGTATTGGCTGAAACATCTTGGTATATCATGAATCGCAGTGTTTTTACACACAGGAAGTCCCTCTGTCTTTTACAGAAACATAATTATTTACTTATAGAACAACAAGACTTAAATTTTTTCTGTTCTCATTCTCTTGTATATAAGTACCAAATTGGAAATTTTTGGATTGTACAGTATTTGGTTGTTTTTTTCTTTTCTTTTCTTTTCTTTTTTTGAGACAGGGCTTCTCTGTGTAGCTTTGGGACCTGTCCTGGATCTCGCTCTGTAGACCAGGCTGGCCTCAAACTCACAGAGATCTGCCTGGCTCTATCTCCCCAGTGCTGGGATTAAAGGCGTGCGCCACCACCCTGCTCAGTGTTTGGTTTTTGAAATTATTCTTTTAGTTACTGATTTTAGTTTCACTTAATAAAATGTGAAGGTTTTGGAGAGATACTTTGCTCAGAGGGTAAAGTACTTGCCATGCAAGCATAAGGACCTGAATTTGAATCAATTAAAATCTGTGTGCACTAATTGTAGGCTGTAACCCTAGTGCTGAGGGGACATGGTGGATCACAGGACCCACTGGCCAGCCAGTCTAGCTCAAAGACTTAGTTCCAGATTAAGACTTTGTTTCAAAATCTAAGGTAAGATAATTAAAGAAGACATCTGATGGTTCTCTGACCGCCACATGCACACACATGCAGATCACACATACACACACATACATAATAAATACACACAGGTACATAAATGTCAATGAATAATTTTGGGTTGAAATAAACACAGAACTTCTGGATTGATCCTAAGCATACTTCTGCCAGCATTTTTTTTAACTATATATTTATGAAAAGTGGCCTTCTCAATGGTGACAATTATAAATCAAAATATCAATCATATTTAAATTTTTTAAACCATACAGGTGTTTTACATATATATTATGCTTCCTGGTTTTATGTTTTTATGGGAATTTCTGCATGTGTGTGAACATGTGTGTGTTTCTGTGTCTATCTGTGTTTCTTGTGCTTTTTGGGGGCTGCTTTTCTTCTATTTGTCTGTTTGTTTTATACTATTCTGGTTTGCTTTTTTTTATATTATTTTATTATTAGTTTTTAGAAGCCTGTTTGTTTTAGAAGGTATGGGGATTTAGATGGGAGGGGAGGTGGGAAGGATCCTGGAGGAAATGAGAGAGGGGAAACTGTAATCAAGATATATTGTATTAAAGACTCTGTCTTCAATTAGAAAAATAGAAAAAAAATGAAGATGCTCAATGTCCTGTACTATCAAATACTCAGGCATTTGCTTTTCATGTAAAAAATAAACACATCTACCTCATTAGTAGGAAAATTTGCTTTTGTCCTTAATATATGGTAAATTTGTAAGTATGCAAGAACTGCTTTAAAATGAATTTCTTTATTTTCAGTGAATGTGTGGCTTATGTAAACTTATATACTCGTTGTTACATGAGTATTTCTCAGGTGGAAAAAAAAGGTCATGAATGGAAAAAAATGTAAACAACCCAACTCTATTGAAGAGGACTGGACATGGTTGAAGTATGCAGAAAGTAAGATTGGCAGGTGATGCAAGCCAGGGTAACTTGTTTTCCCCTGTATGATCCTAGGGAGAGGAGGAAGTTGCTAAAAGGAAAAGATTAGAAGAAGCATATGAACCAGGTGTCCTAACCACCTTGCCAACTCCATAAGGAGTATTCATACAGAGAGGAACATGGAGTTTGGATGGTGTTTTGATCACTTCAATGCAAGTTTGACACCCTCACGTGTGGCTTGGCTTTTCTGTAAGCGATTACCTGGAGGTAGGGTCTCTTTTAAAAAAAAAATGGTTAATATAGGAAAGTAAGCCCTAATTCTTCTTTCAACTTCAAAGTACCAATTGAAATTTATTATTTTCTCTGTCATTGGGCGATCCCCGTGTCTGTCTTGGGGTCCTGTTTTCCAGGTAGCCTTCCTGGTGATGTGAGTAGCAGACAAGTCATCCTTGTTCCACATCTAGTATCCTCCTATGAGTGAGTACATACCATGTTTGTATTTCTGAGTCTGGGTTACCTCACTCAGGATGATTTTTTCTAGATCCATCCATTTGTCTGCAAACTTCATGATGTCATTGTTTTTCTCTGCTGAGTAGTATTCCATTGTGTATATGTACCACATTTTGTTTATCCATTCTTCAGTTGAAGGGCATCTAGGTTGTTTCCATGTTCTGGCTATTACAAACAATGCATGAGTGGGGGTAGTGAAAGGCGAGGGTTGAGGGAAAGAGAGCTTGGGGGAGCGGGAGATCCCAGCTGGATCAACAACAGAGAGGGAGAACAAGGAATAGGAGACCATGGTAAATGAAGACCACATGAGAATAGGAAGAAGCAAAGTGCTAGAGAGGCCCACAGAAATCCACAAAGATACCCACACAATAGACTGCTGGCAATGGTCAAGAGACAGTCCGAACTGACCTACTCTGGTGATGGGATGGCCAAACACCCTAATTGTCGTGCTAGAAACCTCATCCAACTACTGAGGGATCTGGATGCAGAGATCCATGACTAGGCCCTGGGTGGATCTCTGGGAGTCCAGTTAGCGAGAATGAGGAGGGTTTATATGAGCGAGAATTGTTGAGACCAAGGTTGGATAAAGCACAGGGACAAATAGCCAAATGAATGGAAACACATGAACTATGAACCAATGGCTGAGGGGTCCCCACTGGATCAGGCCCTCTGAATGGGTGAGACAGTTGATTAGCTTGATCTGTTTGGGAGGCATCCAGGCAGTGGGACCGGGGTCCTGTGCTCATTGCATGAGTTGGCTGTTTGAAACCAAGGGCCTATGCAGGATTGCTTGGCTCGGCCTGTGAGGAGGGGACTGGACCTACCTGGACTGAGTCTACCAGGTTGATCTCAGTCTGTGGGGAAAGCTTTGCCCTGGAGGAGATGGGAATGGGGGGGGGGCTGGGGGGAAGGTGAGGGGGACGGGAGGGGGGGAGAACAAGGGAATCCGTGACTGATATGTAGAACTGAATTGTATTGCAAAATAAAAAAAAAAAATGAAAAAAAAAGAAATTTATTATTTTATTTGTAGGTTTATCTGAATGATAACTGTTAACAGCACTTTCAAGAGAGATTTTACAATGTTTTGATTAAATTATCTTAAGCATTCAAAAAAGAATTTATAGATTTATTGTACTCAACTTTCTACTTAAGTAGTTCGTCTATCAAGCAAAGTTCCCAAGTACAAATGCACACTTTATAATTATAATGAATTGAACTTATGCATATTTTAATGATTCAGTATCATAACTTCTAAGTCCCCTAACTACTCTAATACAATTTCTACACATCAGTGAACACTCTGGTACATCTCACCCTAAAACTCCAAGTCTGCATCAGTAAGAAATGGGATACTTAAAGAAGCACGAGGATTTATTGTTTACTTCTTTTAATATTTCAATTTCTTTGAAAAGCAAATAAATGCAGAATATTCCTAAGTTTAACACAAAATGATACTTCTGTATGTTATTTTTAATTCTGTTTTTGATTCTCTAATGTCCCAGAATGAGAAACCTCAGCATCACCTGGAAAACTGATAGAAATGCAGGCTCTTGGGAGCCACTGTAAAGCTTCTGGGTCAGAAACGTGGAAATGAAGCTCAAGAGTGTGTTTTAATAAAGCCTGCAGGTACTTTGATTCATGTTCAACTCTGATAACTGTTACATATTTAATTTTGAAGTGCATCCACTGACAATGAGATAATTAAACTATGTAACCATCTGGGGGTTGCCTTCTCACAGGAACTTGCAGTTAAATTCTCCACTGGCCAAGGTTACATCTTAATGAGAATCTTATGTAGGGAGAAAATTTAGGATATTACCTACCCTGAGTTATATTTTTAAAGATTAAAATATGCTTAAATCTGAAAATATGAACTTCATGTAAAATAGTCCCTGATCCCAGATATAATTACTATAGAGCCTACAACTAAGAACTCACTCATTGTTTGTTTTTCATTTCTAATTGCAGCACCTAAGTGATTAGATATAATTTTTCCTTTGCTTGATCCTAGTCTGTATCCCTTTCATGTATGTTTATCACCGGTAGTATTATAATTATTTATAAGTTTCTGTGTAATATCTCCCTATATGATTAAGACACATTGACTTCGATTCTGTTTCCAAAGTGTTGTTTTTCAAGACTCAACACTAAGCAGAAGAAACAGGTTTGTGTTTGAGTTAAAAATGCGTAAAGTGGTGCTGTGCACAATAGAGCAAATCACATGAATAAAAGAGACACAGAAAGTAGCGTTGCTGTAAGGCAACAGAAGACATCTTTTACAGTAAAATATAATGCAAACAGTATCCCCACTCACAGCATTATGCAATAAAGCACTCCTACACTTGAGCAGGAGTAAACAGGAAACCCAACATTTCCTGTGGCTCCTAATGAGCCCCTTGAGGGTATAAAGATTACCTGAACCAACACACTCAGAACAAGGATCAGCAGAAGACACTCATGCTTCAGAGGGGTGGACTATGTACTGTGAAGGGAGGAAGAGAATATGACTCATATCCAGAGTTCCAGATTAAAAAAAGCTGACTTCTTATTTATGATCTAAGAGATAGAGAAGGGTTGGGATAGAGTATTTATATAATGAGAACATGTCAAGAAAATGCCATTATGAACTGTATAAAGTGAGAAAATGCCTACTCCAAGATATGATTGAGGAGAAGTTTTTATTGTAGATATGAGGGAGACTATAGCCAGACGCAACTGGAAAAATCCAGAGCTATAACCAGCAGTCTGAACTGGGCCATGAGTGTAGAGTGTAGAGAGAAAGGGAGAGAGTGAGAAGAAGAAGAAGAAGAAGAAGAAGAAGAAGAAGAAGAAGAAGAAGAGGAAGAAGAGGAAGAAGAGGAAGAAGAGGAAGAAGAGGAAGAAGAGGAAGAAGAGGAAGAAGAGGAAGAAGAGGAAGAAGAGGAAGAAGAAGAAGAAGAAGAAGAAGAAGAAGAAGAAGAAGAAGAAGAAGAAGAAGAAGAAGAAGAAGAAAAAAAAAAAAAAAAAGAAAAGAGTGTGCAGGCAAAGGAGACCAGAAAAGAGGAGCAAGAGAGGAGGGGCCTAGAGAGCACATGGCCAAAATAGCAGAGTTTTATAGAAATCAGAAGCTGGGGGAAGGGAAGCCTATAAGCTAGAGAAGTTTAGGGTAAAGTACAGAGTGAGAAGAGCTGAGAGCAGCCACGGGTACTGAGTGAGCCTGTAGGCCAGGCTGTGCTTTGGCATGCTGATAGCACTTCAGTTAGCCATTTGTTTCTGTTGTACTTGACATGAACCACATCTGCAGGAAATGACTAACATGAGATTAAACTAGTGCAGCACCAACATGTAGGAAACGTAACAAGAGAAACTAAGCAAAAATCATTTTAAAAAAGAAGAAGAAAGAAGGCAGGGAGTTAGGAGAAAATAGTACATTCATTAGCCTTATAAATCTCCACCTTTGGTAAAGACTTTCTTATTTGCCAAACTGAAGGCTTTGGCCCACTGGCTCTTCCATAACATATTTGGTAAGGAAACCACCAGTTGTGTTGGACTGCACCATTTTCCACAAATTCTAGCACCTACAGTCAAATCCTTCTCAACTAGGGATAAGCCTTTCATGAAAGAGATATTGGTAGATGTTGGAGAACATAGTAATAAATTAATGACCCTATGACTAAAGGGAACAGATATGTCATTGGGAAAGGGAAATAGAAGAGATAGATGTGGATGGAAGGGGGTGATGGAATGAATCAAGTGGGAAGCGAGGGAAGGAAAGATAGGGATGTGGGAGAGAAAACAAGGAGAAACATCTAAAATTAAGGGAAATTGGAGGGATACTATGGAAACCTCATACAGTAGAACTTTCTTAAAATATATACATATATGAAGGCAATCTAAATGAAATCACCAAATAATTGAAAAGACAGCCTCAACTGGACGTCTCTTGTCACTAAATGAAGCTTCCAGTACCAGAGTTGGGTTACATTTAATTAAGTTGTTGGCCAAAAGGGTTCCAGTGTAACCCCCAAACAGCCCAGTCTGTTGCAGACTATGGGTTGGTGTCCACAAACTGACAGCAGGGCACCACTGGTGAGGACGACACCTACAAAACTCATTGGACATAGAGAAGTCAAGCTGGTGCCTATGTAGAGCCTTCACCCCTACAGTGTGTTTGGTACAGGAAGATACTCCGCATACTACCAAAGGAGAAACGTAAACATCAACCCAGCCACAAACCCTTTTATTTGTAATGGTGTCCTGCCTAAAAGATATGCTACTACAATGGTGGCACAAAGCTTGTGGGAGTAACCAATCAATATCAGATTTGACTTAAGACCCACTCTATGAGATGAAATCCATACCCAACACTGCTTGGGTGACCAAGAACCTAAGACTAGATAGCCCAAGGACCTCAAGTAAAATCAAATAATACTCTTCTAAATAGATGATAGATAGATAGATAGATAGATAGATAGATAGATAGGTAGATAGATAGATAGATAGATAGATAGATAGATAGATAGATAAAATGACTCTTAATGATGTTCTGCTATACTCATAGATCAGTGTCTTGCTCAGTTATCATCAAAGAAGATTCCTCCTGTAGCAGATGGGAACAAATACAGAGACCCACAGACAGTCATTACGCAGAGAATGAGATACTTGGAACACTCAGGCATGAATGGGATATTTCCATCAAATTTCTCTCCTCAGAGCTCAGGGAGCTCCATGGAAGAGAAGACTAAAAGAGTGCCCTTTGCCTATAAAAGGAACAGACAAATAAATAAATAAATAAATAAATAAATAAATAAATAAATAGAACAAAACAAAACAAACAAACAAAAACCCTGGATGTCAAGAAACAACCCAATTCAAAAATAGGATCTAGGATAGTGCTCTTAAAAGATGAAACACAAATGGCTGAGAAACACTGAAAGAAATATTCAGAATCATTAGTCACCAGGGAAATGCAAATCAAAACTACTTTAGATTTCATCTTACACTAGTCCGAATGGCCAAGATCAATAAAACAAATGACACCTCATGCTGGAAAGGATGTAGGATACGGAGAACACTCATCCATTGTTGATGGGAATGTAAACTTGTGCAGCTTCTATGGAAATCAGTGTGGTAGTTCCTTAGGAAGCCAAGAATAAATCTACCTCAGGTTCCAGCTATACTACTCTTGGGCATATACTCAAAGGTTCTATACTCTACTACAGAGATACTTGCTCATCCAAGTTCATTGCTTCTCTATTCATGATAATCAGAGATTGGAAACAGCCTAGATATTCATCAAGAGATGAATGGATATGAAAATGTGATAATTTATATAATGAAATATTATTTGGCTGTTAAAAAGGAAATTTATGAAGTGTAAAGGTAAATGGATAGAACTAGAAAAAAATCATCCTGAATGAGGTAACCCAGACCCCAAAAGACAAATATTCTAAGTTTTCTCTTATATATGAATGTTGGCTTTTAAGCCTTCAATATGTGTGCTACAATCTGTATAACTACAGAAGTTATATATCAAGTAAGGGCTTAGGGTTGAGGAAGATCTCCCAAAAAGCAGGGGAATAGAATATATAGTCATGGAGAGACAATGGGAGACTGGAGAAGGAAAATTAAATGGAGAAGGGGTGGGAACAGAAAATAGGGGTGAGGGAGGGAATATAAAGAAGTACAACTAACACCAAAGGCTATTTAAGGGTTCATATGGAAACCTACTACTGTAGAAGCTTCCTAAAATACAAACATATATAAAAGAAAGCTAAATGGAATCATCAAATAATCAGGAGACAATGATCTTCTGCCACTAAGGGAAATCTCCAGTGCCAGGAATGGGTTGCATCTAGTTGAGTCATTGGTCAAGGGTATCTCATGGACATCCCCCAAACATCACAAGTTGTTACCAAGGTTACTCTACATAATGCTATTTCTGAAGATAACTTTTACTACCTCATTGAACATGGAGAAGTTTATTGGTGCTTAGCTACAGTCTTCACCCTTATTGATTAGTATTCGTGGCACTGGAAGGTAATCTGAATGATAACAGAGGGGAAAGGTACCATTAGACCATCTACAAACCCTAGGATCTACAGTGGTGACCTGCCTTGAAGAAATGCTTATGCAATAGTGGCACAAAAAATGTGGGATTAGCCATCCACTCTCTGATTGGATTGAAGGCCCAATGCATGAGACAGAACCCATGCTTGGCAGTGCTTGAGTGGCCAAGAACCTGAGACTGGAGTGTTCAGGGTTCTAGGGGAAAACCAAATACTCTTGTTCTGCTAAAGAAGCATAGGCATAAAATGATTCCTAATCACATACTGCTATAATCACACATCAGTGCCTCCCTCAGCCATCATCAGAGAAGCTTCCTTTTGCAGTAGATGGGAACTAACTCAGAGATCCACAGCTGAACAACATGCAAAAAGTGAGAAATTTTGAAACACTCAGTCTAAAATGGGATGCCTATGTCAAATCCCTACCCTCATGACTCAGAAAGCTATATGGAAGAGGGGGTAGAAAGGTTATAAGAATCAGAGGGATGGATGACTCCAAAGAAACAGTTCCCTCCTGACACAATAGGACTGATGCACATATTAACTCAAAGAGACCATGGCAGCATGCACAGGACCTGTACAGGTTCAAGCCAGAGAAGGTCCTAGTGTTGAGAGGGTGAACTGGACACCAGCTCCAACCCCTAATGATGATGCTCTCTGCAACTGATAACCTCTTACAAAGTAAAAACTAGTTTTATTCAATGGATTTTTCACTGGGTCTATTAACCATACTTCATGTCCAGCAGTAGATGGCCTAACACAAACTGAACTCAATAGTGTTTCTCTAGACTTTTGGTCTTATATTGCTTTTCTTGGACTTTTTTTTGTCTTACTGGTCTGTATATTTTTGTTTCCAATTTGGCTTTTTTGTATGTTTTTTGTTTGTTTGTTTGCCTGTTTGTTTCAGAGAGAGAGAGACAGACAGACAGACAGACAGAGACAGAGACAGAGAGACAGAGAGAGACAGAAAGACAGAGAAAGACAGAGAGGGAAAGGGTTGTAGCTGGCTCTGGTTGGGGAGAAACTAGAAGCAGTTGAGGGAGGAGAAAAGTGGAATGAAAATATATTGTTTGAAAACGATTTTTTAAAAAGCAATTGAAGTAGAAGCAAATAGAAAACAATAAACACAATAGAAAATAGTACACATGCATGTATGTGCATGTGTGCGCACACGCGCACACACACACACCAAAAAACTTTAAACTGATAGGAATATTGATTTGGATGGGTAGACACAGGTTAGAAATCCAGAGAGATAAGCTAAGGTTGGAATCTGATTTGATATTCCAAAAAATAATAATAACCACTGAGATATTCTTCAAGAAAAGGAACTGAAATATTAGATTTGCACTGTGTGAAGTCAACTCAACTTTTAGATAAAGATGGTGGAAAATATCCCCTTTGCTGTTTAAGGATAACTAAGTTTTGTGCCCAATAGTTTCTTCACTGTAGCTAGGGTTAGGAAGAAAAGCTTGCTTTTTGTGCTTTGAGGCTCAAAACTCAGTCCTGTCAATAGCCATGGGATTACTTAACCTCGTTGAGCCTCAGTCCCTGTCTTGGAAAAAGGATGGAAACAGTGCTATCTTCCTGCAGGGCTTCTGTGGAGCCAGGAGTTGCAAATGGGAATTTAATGTGAAAGCATTAAACACTGTGCTAGCTGCATGAAGGCTTTTGTTCCAGGAAGCTGAAGCTGTTCTTCAACTCAAAAAAGTCAGAGGGGATGTACGTGGGTGCGGGTGGGGCTTACCAGGACAAAACACGGATGTGTCTCTGGAGCTAGGTCTCAGGTTGACGCTTAGCATTGGGGACACATGGACAGATAATTCAAAAACTGTAAAGGGCCTGTTCCCCTCCTCTGCATACTTGTTTATTTCTGCCACAAAAGCTTAGAGTTGACATCTGCTCTGTTTAAAGAATAATCAGACTGAGCTGAAATTCCTTAGTTTCATTTTTCAGTGTCTCAGGAGAGAATCTGCTGTCATCTAGGTTCTCTCGTGTCCCTTCCACACTGCAGCAGTGGGTGAGGTAGTGCTATGAGAGTAGAAACACTTCTTCCTAGGTGAGCAAATTATCTCGGGATGAGATTAAAGAGTCAACGACTCACAGGGATCGAATAGCCCCATCAGTTAAGATAATTCAGAAAGATTGTCTATGAAAAGTAATTTAAAAAAATGGGACATGTGGAAGGATAAACATAAGCAGATCATGTAGTCTAAGCGGTCAACTATTAAAGATGACAGGAAGGTGACAGAACTGATAGGGAGAGGGCTAGATATTTTGGGCAGCCTTGAGGTAATCAGTGTGCTTCCGTTTGGGGATGCAGGCCGAACAAGATCACCTCTGAGGAAGGAAGAGTAATATATACCCTGATTCCACACCTTCCTTTTCACAGCCTATTTGGGTGGTCCTTAGCAAATAATATTTGGAATCCTGAGAATTACAGGAGTGTCTGGACACCGAGCACACAGGTTGGCCCCACCTCAGAGAGGCACTGGAGAGGCTAGACCAAGGTGTCAGACTGCGGGTGGTACACAGAGAGAGAGGGAGAGGGAGAGAGAGAGAGAGAGAGGGAGGGAGGGAGGGAGGGAGGGAGGGAGGGAGGGGGAGAGAGAGAGAGGAAGCAAATAAATAAATACAGTAACAGTGGTGGCAGATGCAGTGAGAAACATCTAAACACTGTGAAATAGAACACATGTATTACTTTATTTCCTCAGTAGAATCTATATTATTTTCATCATAAACGGATGGGATCACCTGTTGGATATTGAGTCATGTTGTGTGTGGACTGCTGAGTGTTAACTTTTCTTTAGAAATGGTGAGAGTTTTGAATGTGCAACTGCTATGTTGTCCTTTGTTGAGTTCATTTTAATTAGAGCCTCATTCTTCCAGTACTTGAGCTGTCAATGGGAAAGATTTAGGTAGAAAACTCAATGAGTAATACTAAGCTTAAAAGATAATGCAAAGGATGCTGAGAGTCATTTCCCTTGATAGCCTAGCCATTGATAAGTTGCCCAACCCAAGGTCCAGTTACTAACTCTCCATCCATGCTCATGCTTACAACCTTAAGTAGATTCTGGGACACGGAGAAAGACATGGAATTAGGGGAGAGGACTAGTTGGAGGAAGAAATTCAACAAGAAAGGGATGGAGACAAGAGAGTAATAAGGAGTGAATCTGTTCAAAATAAATTGTGTATTTATATTCATGAATGAAATAATTGTCAGAAACATATTGTGCACATTGATGAAATTTCAATCATAAAAAGAACAAGTGCATGAAAGACAAACATTTAAGGGAAATGCCATTTTCAGAGCCATTCTCTTGAATCTTCACTAACAACTTATGTGTGAGTTAATGCTGGGCACTTTGTTCAGAATGTTAGTACAGACTTGCTTTAAATTCTATCTAGCGTCTAAATATTGCCATCAATAGATTCAAAAAAAGTCTAAAAGTATATACCTCATTCCTTACTTAAAACAAATCTAAACGATCCTATAGATATTCTAAACCTGAAAATAAACAACCAATAAGCAAAGAACTTTGCGGGGGGGGGGGGGGCAGTTTGAGACAGGGTTTCTCTGTGAAACAATCCTGGCTGTCCTGGAACTCACTCTGTAGACCAGGCTGGCCTCGAACTCACCGAGATCCGCCTCCCTCTGCCTCCCGAGTGCTGGGATTAAAGGCATGAGCCACCACCACCCGGCAAGCAAAGAACTTTTGAAAATGATTTCTTTTTTAGAATAAGATGTGTGAAAAATTTAAAAGTTTTTTACTTCATTTTAAAGATGAAAGTGGCCTTTTAAATTAAAGTTGATAAGATGTTGAGCATCTCAGTTAGTATGAGTGTATGTGTTTGTGTATATGTGTGTGATTGTTTTCTACAGCTACCACAGAACTGAAAGTTGAACTTATGACAAGAACCACTAAAGAAATCAAATATAAAATATTAAAGAAAAGTCATATAAGCAGATGATTGGCTTGAGACTTAATTTGTATAAAAGAACTGAAAATATATGGACAAAGAAACTGAAATGCATCTTCCAGATTAAGAATCAATGCTTTCGGCTCCGGACGTCCCTTTTGGAATACTGGTGAGTACCCTTCCTTGCCCCAGACCCCATCCCTGGGCACCAGCCACTCCAGGGAAGACCTGCCCAACTCGGCCCCAGGTTCTGGCCACCGGGCAGGTTCCCTGCTAGCCCCACCGGGAAGGATCCCCTTCTCCAAGACCCCTGGCAGACCCTGCAGTCTCCACGCCCTGCCACCACGCCCATCCGCCTGAGCCCCAAGCCTCTTCCTGAGACTTAGAGGCCGGCCCCCAGCTCCCATCTTGCTCCGTACTTCCCTTTTACAACACTGGTGAGTGCCCGTCCTTGCCCCAGGCCCCATCCCTGGGCACCAGCCACTCCAGGAAAGACCTGCCCAACTCGGCCCCAGGTTCTGGCCACCGGGCAGGTTCCCTGCTAGCCCCACCGGGAAGGATCCCCTTCTCCAAGACCCCTGGCAGACCCTGCAGTCTCCACGCCCTGCCCCCACGCCCATCCGCCTGAGCCCCAAGCCTCTTCCTGAGACTTAGAGGCTGGCCCCCAGCTCCCATCTTGCTCCGGACGTCCCTTTTGGAACAGTCGTGAGTACCCTTCCTTGCCCCAGACCCCATCCCTGGGCACCAGCCAGTCCAGGGAAGACCTGCCCAACTCGGCCCCAGGTTCTGGCCACCGGGCAGGTTCCCTGCTAGCCCCACCGGGAAGGATCCCCTTCTCCAAGACCCCTGGCAGACCCTGCAGTCTCCACGCCCTGCCCCCACGCCCATCCGCCTGAGCCCCAAGCCTCTTCCTGAGACTTAGAGGCCGGCCCCCAGCTCCCATCTTGCTCCGGACGTCCCTTTTGGAACAATCGTGAGTACCCTTCCTTGCCCCAGACCCCATCCCTGGGCACCAGCCACTCCAGGGAAGACCTGCCCAACTCGGCCCCAGGTTCTGGCCACCGGGCAGGTTCCCTGCTAGCCCCACCGGGAAGGATCCCCTTCTCCAAGACCCCTGGCAGACCCTGCAGTCTCCACGCCCTGCCACCACGCCCATCCGCCTGAGCCCCAAGCCTCTTCCTGAGACTTAGAGGCCGGCCCCCAGCTCCCATCTTGCTCCAGACTTCCCTTTTGGAACACTGACTTCCCTTTTGGAACACTGGTCTGTCTGAACCAAGTGTGCGGATAAGGCCAAGAACGAACCACAAGGAGATGGGCAGACGTCAAGGCAGAAACATATACAACAAAATGAATAGCAATACAGCATCACCAGGCCCTAGCCCTCCTCCAACACCTAGACCTGAACATCAGAAATTGGAAGAAGCAGAAGAAAACAGCCTTATGAATGACATCATGAAGAAGCTAGAGGCTTGCGTAGAGGAAAAGACAAAAAAATGTGAAGAACGCTGTAAACAACTAGAGGAAAGGGCAAACAAATTAGAAGAAATCAATAAAGTCCTGGAAGAAAACAATAAAATACTGAGAGAAAATCAAGAAAAATCAATGAAACAAATGAAGGAAACAGTCCAAGACCTGAAAAGGGAAATAGAAAAAATGAAGAAGACACAAACAGAGGGAATGCTGGAAATAGAAAATCTGAGAAAACGATTGGGAACTTCAGATGCAAGTATAATCAACAGAATGCAAGAGATGGAAGAGAGGATCTCTAGCGTTGAAGATACAGTAGAAGAAATACATTCATCAGTCAAAGAAAACACTAAAACCAACAAAGTCATGAACCAAAATGTCCAAGAAATTTGGGACACCATGAAAAGACCAAACCTAAGAATAATAGGGGTCGAAGAAGGAGAAGAATACCAACTCAAGGGCACAGAAAATATATTCAACAAGATCATAGAAGAAAACTTTCCCAACTTAAAGAAGGAAATGCCTATGAAGATACAAGAAGCTTATAGAACACCAAACAGACTAGACCCCCAAAAAAAGTCCCCTCGCCACATAATAGTTAAACAACTAAACGTACAGAATAAAGAAAGAATATTAAGAGCAGCAAAGGAAAAAGGCCAAGTGACATATAAAGGCAAACCCATCAGAATAACACCCGATTTCTCAATGGAGACTTTGAAAGCCAGAAGAACCTGGACAGATGTAATGCAGACACTAAGAGACCATGGATGTCAACCTAGACTAATATACCCAGCAAAACTTTCAATCACCATAGATGGAGTAAACAAGACATTCCATGACAAAGCCAGATTTAAACAATACTTATCCACAAACCCAGCCCTACAGAAAGCACTAGAAGGAAAATTCCAACCTAAGGAAGTCAGATACACCCTCGAAAACACAGGCAACAGATAAAGCCACAGCAGTAAACCCCAACGTATAGAAGTACCCACACATCACCACCAAAAAATAACAGGAATGAACAATCACTGGTCATTAATTTCCCTCAATATCAATGGACTTAATTCACCTATAAAAAGACATAGGCTTACAGAATGGATACGAAAGCAGGACCCATCTTTCTGCTGCATACAAGAAACACATCTCAAATTCGAAGATAGACACTACCTAAAAATAAAAGGCTGGGAAAAGACTTTCCAATCAAACGGTCTTAAGAAACAAGCGGGTGTAGCCATCCTGATATCCAGCAAAATAGACTTCAAACTAAAATCAATCAAAAGAGATCAAGAAGGGCATTACATACTCATCACAGGAAAGATCCACCAAGATGAAGTCTCAATTCTGAATATTTATGCCCCAAACACAAGGGCACCCACATATGTAAAAGAAACATTACTAAAGCTTAAATCACATATAAAACCCCACACGTTAATAGTGGGAGACCTCAACACCCCACTTTCACCACTGGACAGATCTCCCAAATTGAAACTTAACAGAGAAATAAAGGACTTAACTGATGTCATGACTCAAATGGACTTAATCGATATATACAGAACATTCCATCCTAACAAAAAAGAATATACCTTCTTCTCAGCACCCCATGGAACCTTCTCTAAAATTGACCACATACTTGGCCACAAAACAAATCTAAACAGATACAAAACAATTGGAATAACCTCCTGTGTTCTATCAGACCACCATGGTCTAAAGTTGGATTTCAACAACAACAAAAACTACAGAAAACCTGCAATCTCATGGAAACTGAATAATACCCAACTGAATCACCAATGGGTTAAGGAAGAAATAAAGAAAGAAATTAAAGACTTCCTAGAGATCAATGAAAATGAAGACACCACATATCCAAATTTATGGGACACTATGAAAGCAGTACTAAGAGGGAAATTCATAGCACTAAATGCCCACATAAATAAGTTGGAGAAATCTCACACTAGAGACTTAACAGCATACCTGAAAGCTCTAGAACAAGAAGAAGCACAGTCTCCCAGGAAAAATAGACGCCAGGAAATTATCAAAGTGAGAGCTGAAATCAATAAAATAGAAACAAAGAGAACAATACAAAAAATTAATGAAACAAAGAGTTGGTTCTTTGAGAAAATCAACAAGATAGACAAGCCCTTATCCAAACTAACCAAAAGACAGAGAGAGAGCATCCAAATCAACAAAATCAGAAATGAAAAGGGGGACATAACAACAGACATTGAGGAAATCCAGAGAATCATCAGGTCATACTTCAAAAACCTCTATTCGACAAAACTGGAAAACCTAAAAGAAATGGATAACTTTCTGGATAGGTACCACATACCTAAGTTAAATCAAGACCAGATAAACTATTTAAATAGTCCAATAACCCCTAACGAAATAGAAACAGTCATTAAAAGTCTCCCAACCAAAAAAAGCCCAGGACCAGATGGTTTCAGCGCAGAATTCTACCAGATCTTCAAAGAAGAGTTAATACCAATACTCTCTAAATTGTTCCACACAATAGAAACAGAAGGAACATTACCAAACTCCTTCTACGAGGCTACAATTACCCTAATTCCTAAACCAAACAAGGATACAACAAAGAAAGAGAACTACAGACCGATCTCCCTCATGAACATTGATGCAAAAATACTCAATAAAATACTGGCAAACAGACTCCAGGAACACATCAAAGCAATTATCCACCATGATCAAGTAGGATTCATTCCAGGGATGCAAGGGTGGTTCAACATACGAAAGTCCGTCAATGTAATACACCATATAAACAAACTCAAAGAAAAAAACCATATGATCATCTCACTGGATGCAGAAAAGGCATTTGACAAAATCCAACACCCCTTCATGATAAAGGTATTGGAGCGATCAGGAATACAGGGAACATACCTAAACATAATAAAGGCAATTTACAGCAAGCCAACAGCCAACATCAAATTAAATGGAGAGAAACTCAAAGCAATTCCACTAAAATCAGGAACGAGGCAAGGCTGTCCACTCTCCCCATACTTATTCAATATAGTACTTGAAGTTCTAGCCAGAGCAATAAGACAACATAAGGAGATTAAGGGGATACAAATTGGAAAGGAAGAAGTCAAGCTTTCCCTATTTGCAGATGACATGATAGTATACTTGAGCGACCCCAAAGATTCCACCAAGGAACTGATACAGCTTATAAACACCTTCAGCAACATAGCAGGATACAAGATCAACTCAAAAAAATCAGTAGCCCTCCTATATACAATGGACAAAGAAGCGGAGAAGGAAATCAGAGATACATCACCCTTTACTATAGCCACAAACGACATAAAATACCTTGGGGTAACACTAACCAAGCAAGTGAAGGACCTATATGACAAGAACTTTAAGTCCCTGAAAAAAGAAATTGAAGAAGATGTCAGAAAATGGAAAGATCTCCCATGCTCATGGATAGGCAGGACTAACATAGTAAAAATGGCAATCTTACCAAAAGCAATCTACAGATTCAATGCAATCCCCATCAAAATACCAACACAATTCTTCACAGACCTGGAAAAAATAATACTCAACTTCATATGGAAAAACAAAAAACCCAGGATAGCCAAAGGAATCCTGTACAATAACACAACTTCTGGAGGCATCACGATCCCTGACTTCAAGCTCTACTATAGAGCTACAGTAATAAAAACAGCTTGGTACTGGCATAAAAACCGACATGTGGACCAATGGAATCGAATTGAAGACCCTGACATTAATCCGCACACCTATGAACATATAATTTTTGACAAAGAAGCCAAAAGCGCACAATGGAAAAAAGAAAGCATCTTCAACAAATGGTGCTGGCAAAACTGGATATCAACATGTAGAAGGCTGCAAATAGATCCATATCTATCACCGTGCACAAAACTTAAGTCCAAGTGGATCAAGGACCTCAACATAAATCCAGCTACTCTGAACCTGCTAGAAGAGAAAGTAGGAAGTAGTCTTGAACGCATTGGCATAGGAGACTACTTCCTAAATAGAACACCAGTAGCACAGACTCTGAGACAAACAATCAATCAATGGGACCTCTTGAAACTGAGAAGCTTTTGTAGAGCAAAGGATACGGTCAACAAGGCAAAGCGACAGCCTACAGAATGGGAAAAGATCTTCACCAACCCCACATCTGACAGAGGACTGATATCCAGAATATATAGGGAACTCAAGAAATTAGACATCAAAATGCCCAACAGTCCAATTAAGAAATGGGCTATAGAACTAAACAGAGAATTCTCAACAGAGGAAACTCAAATGGCCGAAAGACATTTAAGGAACTGCTCAACATCCCTAATCATCAGGGAAATGCAAATCAAAACAACTCTGAGATACCACCTTACGCCTGTCAGAATGGCTAAGATCAAAAACACTGAAGACACCTTATGCTGGAGAGGATGTGGAGCTAGGGGAACTCTCCTCCACTGCTGGTGGGAATGCAAGCTTGTACAACCACTTTGGAAATCAATATGGCGCTTTCTTAGAAAATTGGGAATCAATCTCCCCCAAGATCCAGCTATACCACTCTTGGGCATATACCCAAGAAATGCTCAACCACACCATAAGAGCACTTGTTCAGTTATGTTCATATCAGCATTGTTTGTAATAGCCAGAACATGGAAACAACCCAGATGCCCTTCAACTGAAGAATGGATAAACAAAATGTGGTACATATACACAATGGAATACTACTCAGCAGAGAAAAACAATGGCATCATGAGGTTTGCAGACAAATGGATGGATCTAGAAAAAATCATCCTGAGTGAGGTAACCCAGACTCAGAAAGACAAACATGGTATGTACTCACTCATAGCAGGATACTAGACATGAAACAAGGATGACTTGTCTGCTACTCACATCACCAGGGAGGCTACCTGGAAAACAGGACCCCAAGAAAGACACAGGGATCACCCAATGACAGAGAAATGGAATGAGATCTACATGAACAGCCTGGACATGAATGGGGGTAATGAAAGGCGAGGGTTGAGGGAAAGAGAGCTTGGGGGAGCGGGAGATCCCAGCTGGATCAACAACAGAGAGGGAGAACAAGGAATAGGAGACCATGGTAAATAAAGACCACATGAGAATAGGAAGAAGCAAAGTGCTAGAGAGGCCCACAGAAATCCACAAAGATACCCACACAACAGACTGCTGGCAGAGGTCGAGAGACAGCCTGAACTGACCTACTCTGGTGATGGGATGGCCAAACACCCTAATTGTTGTGCTAGAAACCCCATCCAACTACTGAGGGATCTGGATGCAGAGATCCATGACTAGGCCCCGGGTGGATCTCTGGGAGTCCAATTAGCGAGAATGAGGAGGGTTTATATGAGCGAGAATTGTTGAGACCAAGGTTGGATAAAGCACAGGGACAAATAGCCAAATGAATGGAAACACATGAACTATGAACCAATGGCTGAGGGGTCCCCACTGGATCAGGCCCTCTGAATGGATGAGACAGTTGATTGGCTTGATCTGTTTGGGAGGCACCCAGGCAGTGGGACCAGATCTTGTGCTCATTGCATGAGTTGGCTGTTTGAAACCTGGGGCCTATGCAGGATTGTTTGGCTCGGCCTGGGAGGAGGGGACTAGACCTACCTGGACTGAGTCTACCAGGTTGACCTCAGTCTGTGGGGAAGGCTTTGCCCTGGAGGAGATGGGAATGGGGGGGGGGGGGGGTGTTGAGGGGAAGGTGAGGGGGACGGGAGGGGGGAGAACAAGGGAATCCGTGGCTGATATGTAGAACTGAATTGTATTGCAAAATAAATTAATAAAAAAAAAAAAAAAAGAAATGAAAGTTAGTAGTTAGACATTACAATAGAAGTTGTAGTCATATTAGATATGTTTTAAAAATTGAGCAGATATATTTTAGACAGGTCATCTTCAAACCCTTCGGAGATCTACAGAATATGGCATTTAAAATGTTTTAATAACTTAGAAAATTTTTCTTTTTTGTTATGATTATGAGACATGTCGGCTCCTGGCAGTACCAATCTACTTCAGAGAAAATATGGGCATTGAAGAAACTGCATATGGAGTTAACTTTCATTGTGGCAAAAGTTAGCCACTGGACAACAAAGTATCCTTGAATCAACTGCTGACAAAATGGACAGACAGGACATGAAACAAAGGACTACTGATTCTTGCCAAAACGAGTGTGGTTATGGCTTTATCAAAAGGCATCTTCTGAGGCCAGGACAATATGGCACCATCCCTGAAGTGGCCTTCGCAATTTGGAAAAGGTACAGTGCCCTTTTCTTCGAAGGCAGCTGAATAGGCAGTGGGCCGATGGCTTCTGATGTGCAATGGAACAGCAGCTGAAACAGTTATTCTTGAAGAGTAACTAAGCTCACGCCTCGCAATAGTAAACTGGCATTTGACAGAGGGATGTGGAGAAGAACGGGATGTTAAGATGAAGCCATATATACACAGCCAAGAATGGACAGCTGAATTAAAAAATCAACAACAATTTCCAGAATTTAAAATCCTGAATCATGACATGACACTAGTGGAATTCAGGTGTTTCTGGTACATGGACTGCTCTCACCCAATGTGAGGTTGAACTGTCGACCTTGTGTACATCCTACTTCACAAATGAGTCTGTCAGATATGCTAAGCCTATAGGCTGAAGATGATGCCCCAACACTGTGGAGAAACCTCAGGTGACTGTCCAGGCAGCTGGCTGTTTCTGTCAACTCACAAATTTTTTGGAAGTTGCTTGCATGCACTTTCTGTTTTTATTTTTGTTAGCTAATATTATTTCCTTCTTGGGTCTCTGAGGGAGTTGAAGATTAGTTAGTTATAGTTGAAGGTTAGTTAGTTATAGTTGAAGATTAATTAGGATAGAAAGTGAATTAGATACATTTTGGACTTAACAAAATAGGATAGATAATGAAATTATTTTCTCTGAATTTGTCAAATACAAATGGACTAGACATTGTTTAGACATTTATTACTTGTATATATTGTATATAGTCATTGTACTTTTGTATATAGTTTTTCTTTTGTTAGTTATAACCTTTTTCTTTTTTTTCCTTTTTATTAAAATAGAAAAGGGGAAAAAAAAAAAAAAAACAAAAAACAAAAAAAAAAAAAAAACAAAAAAAAAAAAAAAAATTCTTTCATGAACTATGTCCTAAGGAAGGTCTTTAACTTCAAGAATTTTGGTTGGTCCATTTTGGAGGCAATAAAAAATTTTTTGTTAATTCAAAAAAAAAAAAAAAAAAAAAAAGAATCAATGCTTTCAAAGCCAATCGAAATGTATATAACTATTGAATTAAATTTATCATGCCCAATAGAATGAAAGATTAACTAACTGTGGTGGCTACTTTTGCTGCCGTGGTCTCCACTGTGCTAGCTGTAGTAAGCAATTATGAAATGGTAATCCCAGTAACAGTAGCAATGGTGGCCGCCACTGCTATAACAGCAACAACGGCAGCAGCAATATCAAATTCTCTTCTGGAGCATGTGGACATCCACTGGCATGGATACAACTCCAGGAACACGAACTGCCAAGGCCCATTTTTCTCGATCCCAGCACAACTTGTACAAGATTGTAAAACATCGGTAGCGAACTTCTGCCCTCTGGGATTCTCCCATTGTGCTGTAAGCCTGTATTTAAGACCTCTTCCCTCCTTCAATAAACAGCATTCAACATTTTAAAAAAAAGGAATCAATGCTTTCAAACCAAACAGTTTAAGGACCTGTCTTTAGCTTCTTGCTACCCCCCTGCTCTCAAGCTTTGATTTTGTGCTTGTGTCCCTGTAAGTGAGGGCACAGTAAGGAAGCTGCTGAAATGGTTGCTCAATGGTTAGGGTGAACGTTTTTATTCTAGGTAAGAGGGGAAGCAGCAGAGGCATGTGGAGAGTTCAGAAGAGAGAAGAAAAAAGAACCAATGGCCGTGGCCGTGGCCAGGGTTAGAGAAGCAGGGTGTGGAAAATGATGAGGATTATCAGGACAGAACTGAGGGGAAGGAATCCTGTGGAGCAACCTGGTGGGCTAGGGTAGAGGAAGTGGTGGGAAAGGCCAGGGTCCTCACATGGATTTTGAAATGTATAGCAGGTGCATGTGAAAAGGGACTGAAGGAGTCTGGAGGCTAGCATGGGATTTGATGTGTAATCACAGGTATATGCCAAGGAAAGTGGCCCTGTCTGGCATGCAGAAACTGGTTTCACAGGTTCCTGAGAAATGCTACTCCTTCTACTGTCCAGCTTGAGCTGAGCAAAAATACATCTTGGGGTTATCCACTGCCTTTTGAGGAATTAGGGTTCCCTTTTGTCCTCACATTCTCTAAAGGCCATATTGTTGTATTTTCCTCAGGCTCCTCTTTTTGTTTATACTGAGGGTATAAATTTAAAAGGTTTTAGGTTAAAAGGGGAACAAAATACTGGGTAGGAGAAGGCAATGTCTTTCCCCGGGGACATGGAATATATTAAAAATACAGTTTGTTCTAAATGCTTTGCTGTCCATGTAATAAGAGTTGGAGACATTTCTGGAAATCTCAGTTCCTTTTATTTCAATTTGTCTTTTGTATGATTTAAGACTTTTATTTGTAAATGACTTTAGGGCCCAGGAGACATCAGAAAGACTGATGGATTTTTGAAAACTTGCACTGGGTAGAAAAGTGACACACCACCTCACTCATTTGGAGGACCCTCCAAAGTCAGTCTGGAAGTGTGTGGCTCCTTCCTGAGCAAGAGGCCAACTGGCAGCAACAGTATCTCTCTGTGTTCGGTAGTCCACAGCTTTGACGTAGAGTCACCAGAACGGAACCTGAGAAGAGCAGGCAAGCAAATTGCTGAAGTGCTGAAGGCCTCATGCTTCCCTATAGTGTTACAAGCAAGGCATGCCAATGGAAGTGGTTCTTAGTCCTGGTTTCACTGAATAAAATCATTGATTCTGGTTACGCATAGACTTTTGTGTTCAACTTCAATCGATTCCACCTAAGTCTATATGACAGCAGGAAAGTATGACAAGCCGTCCTCCTATAAATGAAATACGGTTCATTCCTCAAACTAAAACTACGATTTTAAAATTTTTGAACATGAGAAAAATGTTCATAATATGGGGTTACAAAGGTAAGAAGCGAAACAATATAGAAAGCAAAATCTCAGCTTTGTTAGAATATACACAAAAATAGAAATAAATGAATAAATAAAATGTACACAAAATAGAAACTGTTTAGATTAAAATAGGAATGTTTTTTCTTTAATAAGCTCTACATATTGCTCACTTTAAAACAAGTTATTTTTGTGTCAGAAAAGGATTAAGTAAATGTTTATAAAAAAACAAAACAAAATGAAAAAGTTCAGTCACAACAGCAGACACAGCCCACTTAAGAACATTTAGTGATCGAGGTAATTGTTCAAAGACCTTTTACTATAAATAAACGCTCTTACCACTAGTTCTACAGGAATCCAAGCCTATATTAAAAGAAGAATGCTTGTAATTAAAGGCTGGAGCACAAAAGCAGCCTCCTGGTTTTGTGGTTTGGGTCTCCTAACCACTCATTTTCTTATTCATCATTGATAAATACTCCCCAAATTACTATTGTATTAAGAGAAAGGAAATGAACATGAGCACTGTGAAAGATGAAGACCAAAGCCTAGTAGCCGTTCGTGCTAATGAGAGTGGTCTGTAGTAGCCAGATTGTCTGCTCCAGACAGGCCAGAACAGAGCTGAGTGAGAATGCTAATAAAGAACCAGTACTGAGAAAAGTAGCATCATTCTCATTGTAGGCTTCCGACATCCCAACCACAGTATTGTTTATTCCCAGAACATGCGGGCATTGCTCATCCCTCCTTGGTGAGTAGTTGCCTACACAGCTTCCCACAGAGCACTTCACATTTAACCTGTCCTTTTGCATGGGTATTGGTTTTTCTGATTTTTCTTTTCTTTTTATATTAAAGGCATTTATCTCTTGTCTGTCAAAAATGCAACACTTATTTTCTGGACTCAGTATTTTTAGATACTAAAGTTATTTCTTTCATAATCTTGTCTATTTCTCTTTTAAAGCCTATTCCTTTGACCTTATTAAATGAATCAACAAATATTTATCATCACCATGTGTCATTTACTCCCCTACGTGCTGTTGATGCAGCAATGAGCCAAAATGACAAATTCTGCCTTCATGGAACTTGAAGCCATATGGAGAAAGCCAGATAAGCAGCAGCGAGTAAAATAGATCTCAATTTTGTAGTGCTTGACTGAGCATGAGAGAAGTTTGGTACTATCTTTAAGAAAAAGAATAGAGACTCAGAGACAGGACCATGAGAACAATGGGCTTCTGAGCATCGTTCACAGACATGAGTGAGGCAAAGACACGTGAAATGGTGGAGAGAGACAGGACCATTAGGGTAGAAGTGGGGATCACAACTTCTCAGTTAAAAAATAGACTTTCTCTCTCTGTCTGTCTGTCTCTCTATGAGACATGAAGTAGAAGCAAAACTGTCTTGAGAATGAAATGAAGTAGCAGGAGTCGGGAGCTGAGCAAAGGGGGAGGACATGAGACAGTGAATATGGCCAAACACTTGACACACTTGTACAAAAATATCTTTATGAAACCTATCACTGAATGCCACAAATATACTCTAATAGAAATCTTTGGAAAAAGAAAATTATTCATCTATATGTAACAAATAACAGACATTAAATTATGAAGTTTTAAAAATGTGAAAATGAAAAATGGTGTGTGATGAAAATCTAAACAAAGAAAGCTAAAATCATCGCAATAATGAAAGATGGAGCAATGACTGAACTTGTAGGTCTGCCAACCCCTTTGATATTGGGAAAAGGCATTATCATTTACAAAGTTTGCTCCAGAGAACTGACTGATTTACAACCAAAAGAAAATAATCACAATGTTTCAAATAAGTTTTTGGGGGTTTGTTGTTACTATTTGGCTACATACAGCCACATGTAGTCCACAAGCCACAGGAAGGATATGCCTGAGAACATTGTTTATTTAAAAACAATTATAACAAAGCTTATAAAAGGAGCAATATATCAAGCATTCCTTCAATATTGTCTTTATGGACATGAAATAAAATGGACATATTTTCAAAAGAAATCAAACTTTCAATCATTATTGTATATTTCATTGTCTAATTTTCAGCCCTGTTAAGTAAAATTATGTGCATAAACACATATTTATATAACGATGAACTTATATTAATTAGAAATACATAAGGTATTTAAAAAGTATTCTCACACACAGTATGTATCTACTTAGCATGGAATTTTACATTTAAAAGTGATTAAGATGGCTTTGTATGATGTCTATTTGAGAATTAGTTACAAAGCAGACATGAAAAAATGCTGCACACAAGAATTTAAACATTTTCAAATATATATGAAACTTAATATGTGGCAGCAGATTGAGGCATAGAGATGGGTTCAGAGGAAGCTGTGTCTACAAGACAGTAAGGAAAATAGTGAGGAGGATAACCCATGCCTCACTGAAAAACTGGTGAGCAATACTAGAAAGAATGAAACTTCAATTACAGCAGCATTGCTATCACCTAAAAGGTGTGGAACTCGGCTAAAGCACAAGCAGGCAACCGCTTGAAGTGCACAGACAGCGTCAGAAAACCTAGAAACTATGAGCACCGTTCTCAGTTTACTGGTAGAAAAGAAAATGAAGCCAAACGAAGAGGTAGAAGGACAGAAAAAAAGTGAATAAAAGTTTTTACAATACATAATAAGCAACAGTTCTGTCATGAGGGCCAGGGGGAGGTGAGTTTCTGGGTTACTTCCGTTTTCTCTGAGACAGATTCTTGATATGTAGCTCAGGTTAGCCTGGAATTCATGTACCACAGGCTACCCTCAAACTCTCCATCTTCCACCTGAGCCAATTCGCTCAATTTTAGTTTTCCATGAGATTTTCCAGTAGCAGAATTGTTTCCAGTTGCAGGGCTGCTGTGCGGAACGTGTCTACTCAACAAGGTTGTACTGTGCTCTCAGGCATTTGTTCAATGGTCTCATCTCATGCTCAGTGCTCTTACCACAGCAGCCAAAGCACCTAAACAATGGGGAGTAAAGAGTAACTCAAAGATAAGTCTTTTAAGTAGATTAATTAGATGGGGTAATGTCTGGTATATTAATAACAAAGAGAAACTTCAATGAAAATGAGACCACACAATCATGCAATAACACTTTACTCAAAGTCATAAAAATCTAAATATTTAGAAGAAAAACAGAATTCACAGAATAGACTCAAGAAAAACTAGAAAATCTGAGTAAGCTATTAAAATAAATGAGAACTGTGTTAGGGTTCCTATTGATGTGCTAAGACATCATGACCAAAAAGCAAGTTGGGGAGTAAAGGGTCTATTTGGTTTACACTTCCATATCACTGTTCATCATCAAAAGAAATAAGGACAGGAACTCAAACAGGGCCGGAATCTGGAGCTGGGGCAGAGGACATGGAGGAGTGCTGCTTACTGACTTGCTCATCATAGCTTGCTCAGACTACTTTCTTATAGAGCCCAGGACCAGCAGCCCAGGCACAGAACTGCCCACAATGGGCTGGCCCCTCCCCCATCAATCACTAATTAATACCCTAAAGGCCTGCCTACAGCCCTGATATTTTAGAGGCATTTCCTTAATTGAGGTTCTTGCCTCTCAAATGACTTTAGCTTGTGTCAAATTGATATAAAGCTCTCCAGCACTGAAGGAATTTTTAAAAATTTAAAAATATTTTAGTAAACACATGACAGTAACAAAGGCAAAGTAAAAATGGCTGACACAAGTGCAAAAGATATGTATCCTACGTGTGTTTTCCGGAATAGTTTCACGAGCATTTTATATGTTCACGCTGTTATAAAGAAGAGGAAAAGATAAGACAGGCCTGTAATATTTTTTTCTTTCATAGACAATGAATAAAAGAAAATTTCAGACTATTATCTTTTATGAACACAGATAGAAAATTCCTAATAAAAAATATTGCTGCATGCATGTGCTAGCCATGGCAAAGGAGCCTTCTTATAAAAAAATGCAAGAATAAACTAGATGTGGTGGTACATGACTATAATGCCAGCCTTTGGAAAGTTAAGGCAGAAGATGGAGAGTTTTAGGCTAGCCTGGGCTATATTAATTCAGACCAACCTGAGCTATATAGAAAGATTCTGTCTCAAAAAAAATTTTTAAAGAAAGAAAAGAAGTATAATATTAAAACACTTAAGTTTAAATTATCTTATTAGATTAACAATTTTTAAAATGTAAGATTACCCAAACACATAAAAAAAATTATTTGATGAACCCAGAGTCCATTCATAATATAAATTCTTAGCAAAGAGGAATAAAAAGACAATATCAAATACTTAACACTTGGTGAATCTCAGTCACCAAATATGATTCACACAAACATTGCTAAATATACCAATGTATTTAATAATAAAATATTTAACACATTGTCTCAAAATCAAAGCCAATAAAGTATGCAAAGTCAATCAATTTTATGGAATAGAAAGAAATAAAACCATCACTTGTCCAAATTATGGTTTTGTATTGAGAGTCAAAGATGGCTACAAACAATTAATAATTTAAAATTGAAAAATTCATTCAAAAACCAGCAAAAATTTAAAAATACAAATATGAAAATCTATCATAGCAAAACACAGTAATATTAGGAATGTTCACAACTCACAGTTAGACTTTAATGAAAAAAGTTTAATCCTTTTTTGAAAATCATAAAAGCAGAGTTAATATGTGGAGTTAGATATTACCAGTCATTCCATCTCCGAGGGGACAGTAGGCCCACCCAAGCTGTGCCTGGTCTTACATTCTAAGTTCCTCTTTTAACCCTCAGGCTTAAGTCTATGTTAGAGTTACTTTTCCTCAACTCTTCTTCAGACTGGCCAGTCCTGAAATTCTTTTGTGTCCAAGCCACAAATCTCAGTTTAGTCTCAGTCGAGGTTAAAGATGGGGCTGGAAAGATGGCTCAACAGTCAGAATAACTGGCTGCTCTTCCTGAGGACATAGTTTTGATACCTAGCACCCACACAATAGCACCCACATGGGGCTATAACTCCAGTTATAGGAGATTTGATCACCTCTTCTGGATGCTGTGGACACCAGGCACACATGTGAGGTACAGACATACATGCAGACAAAGCATGATAGTTCAAATAAGAATGACCCCTATATATATTTGAATTTGAATGTTTAGTCACCAGGGAGATGAACTCTTTGAAAGGATTAGAAGACATGTGGCCCATGACAGGTCTCTGTCTGTCTGCCTGTCAATGGCATTCTCTCTCTCTCTCTCTCTCTCTCTCTCTCTCTCTCTCTCTCTCTCTCTCTCTCTCTCTCTCTCTCTAGCTCTCTCTGTCTGTGGATAATGATGCATCTCTCACCTACTGCTCCATTGCCTGCATGCTGTCATGCTCCCTGGCATGATGATAAGGGACTAACTCTCTAAAACTATAAGCCAGCCCCAATTAATTGCTTTCTTTTATAAGAGTTGCCAGAACAATGATTATGAGAGCACACCATATACATAAATTAAATTTTAAAAAAAATTAGAGGAACTGCTCCGCCTGTTGGAGGCAACAGGGTGGAGCCTGTGCTTCCTGCCTCTGTCTCCCTTGGGTTGGTATCTGGAGCTTATCCAGGATCCATCTGAAATGTCATTGTCCGTGCTGAGTTTTCTCCACGGCTGCTTAGTTGTTCAGATCTGCTGTAGGCACCATCTTCTCTTACATCTTTGTGGCTCTGTTTCTGCTTCTGCCTTGTGGCCAGGTACCTTTGTAACAACAGAGATCCCTGTTCCTGGATCAGATGGAACTGTGCCTGGTTTGCCTGGGAGGAGCCAACCTCTCTCAGAGTGAGAGCCGGGCAGCTAATCCCCAAAGCAGCACATTTTGGATCCAAACCCTCATCAGAAATGGGCACTTCTGTGTTCTCTCTTGACTCAAAAAATCTCAGAGGCACTCTGTTCTTTCCTACCAGCTCCTTAAGGGCATTTGTCACAGTCGCTAACTTAGCTGCTTTGTGGGGAATTAATAGCCTTAAGCAAGGAGAACTCTGATGATTCTCTCGGTACTCTTCTGCTGACTAACCCTTCCCCTTGTCTCTCTCTGATTTCCTGTCTTTACTTCTGTATTGTGGATAAATGAGATTGAGATTTAGAAAACTCTCAAGGCACAAGCAAGTAAATTTAAATGGTTTGTGCATTCTTATTTTATGAGGGGTTAAAAATTCAGCTACTTCATATATTTATGTCTTTCAACTTGGTACTGGGTTAGTGCTGTCTGATTCAGGTTGGGTTACATCCTCAGGGATTCCTGGGGAGGGGGATCCACTATAGCTATAGGATGTACCATACCTGGTCCATTGATGACAACAAATGACTGGTTTGCATATGACAGACTGATGGTCTCTGATAAAGGAGAAAACTCAGCTTCAGAATCTTAGGTCACTTCCTTCCTTGCATTTTTTTGTTTTAGACATGGAAGAAAACCTAGCTTCACTAAAAATTAAGAGTAAAGAGATTTGGAGTAAAATGCCTTCAAGAACAATACTGCTATGTGTGAGGAGATTTCCCCTAGCTATTTATTTCTTTTTTAAAAATAGAGAGACTTAGTATTATTTCTCTATCTTCTCTTTTTCTCTCTGTATCACCCTCCTCCCTTTCCAATAGAAGTACCCTCATTTTTCCCATTCCCCCTTCATAGCAAATATATTCTCCCATCCCCCTTTCTAGAGGCCCCCCCCCCCATGGTATCCTCCTACTGTGCTGGCTTCTACATTTACTTCAGGTTGTATACTGTAATCTAAATGTTCTGAGCTAAGATTCACAAGCAAAAGAGAACACGTGGCATTTATCATTCTGGGCGTAGGTTACAGCATTCAGTATATACGGTATTTTCCAGTTCTATTCACTTACCTGCAAATTTCACAATTTCATTTTCTTTACAGCCGAATAGCTGGGTCATACAAGAGATTTACTTGTAGCTTTTTGAGAATTCTTAGCACGGATTTCCACAGTGGCCTTGCCAATTGGCAGTCCCACTAACAGTGAATAAAGGCTCCCCAATTGCTGCAGGCTCATCAACATTTGTTGTCATTGTTTTCTTGATTTTAGCCATTTTGATTGGGCTAAGATGAAATCTCAAAGCGGTTTTCACTTTCATTTCCCTAGTTGCTAAATAACAGTAAGGATGTTTGAAAAAGCCACAGGGAAACGTACCGTTTTATAGGGTTATTCATGCACTGGCTTTTATATATTGTTTTGTGTCAAATGTGTACATGAAATTACAAATGAAAAATGGTTGGAAGGGGACATAGGAGGAATTGGAAAAGAGGGTATAGGGAATAGATTTGATAAAGATTCATTACATGCATGTATGAAATTCTCAAGCAAAAAATGATTAAAATTTTAAAAATATGTAACTGCCTAACTGTATCTATGGTCACTTCATTTGAAAACTATTTAAAATCTGTTAAACACTAAAATTATTTGAATTGTTATTGGATGTGTCCTAATTAAGAAGTGTACACATGTATGAGTATGAGTTTGGGGGAGAATTTTTGTACTGCAGTAATTGTGAACAACTAAAATACAAAACAAAATGAGAAGAAGAAACCGATTATACATGAACATTAACTGCCTAAGTTAGACATTGCCAAGAAAGGAACTAATTAGAGAACTGATTTTTAGCTTCTTTCCTGATGCAATAGTTTGAGTCAGATGGCCAACTTTAAAATTTGAGACTAAAAACAATTCTTTTTACAAGTCATTTCATAAAACAATACAGTGCTTTAAGTCCAGCATTGCTTGGAATAATCCTTCTGTGCACTGTGAATATGTATTACTCCCATTGGTTAATAAAAAGCTGACAGGCCAGTAACTGGACAGGAAGTTAGCTGGGGAAGCCAAACAGAGAATGATGGGAAGAAGGAGGGTGGAGTCAGAGGCTGACCAGCCAGCCACAGAGGGAGCAGGACATGCTGAAGGACAGGTAAAGCCACAAGCCATGTGGCGGAATGTAGATTAATAGAAATGGGTTAATTTAAGTTGGAACAGCTAGTTAGTAATAAGCCTGAACAATCAGTCAAGCATTTATAAGTAATATAAGCCTCAGTGTGGTAATCTGGAAGTGTCTGCTGGGACAGGAAAATTCCACCTACACAGCATTAAGGGATATCTGTCTTCAGAAGCAAGTATGTTAGAGAGTCAGTGGGCATGTGAGACACTTTACTAAATGTATGATCTGTTTATTTAAAACATTCATTAAGTCATAAAAGATTCATTGTTACAAAATCTTCTGTTAATGATATAGATTTTGATAGAAATTATCATCTGAAATAAATAAAACAAAAGTAAAATGTTATTTCATTGGTTTAATCAAGGCTTTAAAATAAGAAGATATAAAAATTACTTCCTGTTGATAAAATGTCTCTATTGCTCATTAAGAAATCTTCTACTAGGTTAGTTGTTGTGGGTTCTTCCAAAAAAATATTAATGTACAAATATCACATGTAAGCTCTTTTTGAAGATCAAGGCAGGGGAGATGGTTCGATGGTGAAAAGTGTTTTCTGTGCGTGTGTGAGAATCTGAATTCAGATCCTAGCACTTAGGAGAAAACCAGCCCCGGTGGCAATTATCCATAACCACACTGTAGGGGAGGGTAGAGGCAGTTTGACCCCAGGCACTCAGTGACCAGTCAGATACTTGATGTCCTCTTTTGGCCTCTACATGCTGGTGTATGGGCCACTGAACCTGCACACACACACACACACACACACACACACACACACACACACACACACAAATAAAGCATCTTTCCAAAAGTTTAAAAAATCAATCTGTGATACATATAAAATGAAAGATATATCTTTGCTGATTATTTTTGTTAAATTTTCCTTTCATGATAAAAATAGGCAATACAACCTCAACAAACACTAACATCTGGGACATAGGGAAAATCACTCTGTGGGTAAATTAAAGGCCCATTTCAAAACCACACTTACTGCTTACTAGGAACCCCATGTGATCAAGTAGAATCTAGTCTGCATCTTTATGATGTAAGTTTTCTACCTTGTTTCAATAAGTTAGACTCAATTTAGACAAGATTTATTTTTAATTATGTGTGTGTATTAATTTACTCATGTGTGTAATAATGTGCTTATCTGTGTGTACTAATTTACTTATGTGTGTATTAATGTGCTTATGTGTGTATTAATGTACCTATGTGTATGTATTAATTATGTGTGCATTAATTTACTTATGT